>NC_050578.1:80393852-81080102 GCF_011100635.1 Trichosurus vulpecula
AGGTCAGTGACCAAAAGGAAGGCCACCAAATGTTTATAGCAGCACATTTTTAGCAGCAAAGAACTTGAGACAAAGTGGATGTCCATCAAATGGGGAGTAATTTAAAAAGTTGTGATGTGTGAATGTAATGAAATGTAATTGTTCTAAGAAACAATGAATATGATAAATATTGAGAAACAAAATAATATTTATAGGAATTAAATATGAAATAAGCAGAACAAGGAAAACAATATAAACAATGACTAGCACAATGTAAATGGAAAGAATAATGAGAACAAATCATTTAATATTGTATCTGTGAAATTAAAATGACCAACCTTGGCCCCAAAGAAGTGGATCTCCCTACTTCTTTGTAGAGGTGGGAGACTACGAGTATGGATGACTAAATATATAGTTAGCTTTTTTCACTATGTTGATCAGTTTTGCTGAACTCTTTTTTTGTCCCCATCTTTATTTTATGTTTTAAGTGATAGCTCTTTGCAAGGAGTAACATAATTACATGTATAAAGAGATAACATATTGTAGGCAATGTAAAAAAGAAAACATATTAATGAAAATCAATTTATAAAAACCTGATTTGATACTTTTCCTGAAGGGAAGAAAGATGACTTTTCTGATGAAAAAAATAGCTGCCTATCCTCCAAAGAATGTTATAGTAGAACCTCAGAAGCTACCAAATGGGAGATCATCCAGTAAGAAACAGAGAAATAATCCAAGATTTGATTCTCTGCTTGGAGTTCCAGGGGAAGCTATTTCTCAGCCTGACAACAGTGGGGAAATCTGTTTCTCTGGGGCATGTATCCAAATATAACAGAAAACCTCCAAAGACTTATCAAAGCAAATCATGACTACCCACTTCTGGTGATTGATCTGGGCACAAATAATGTTGCTGTGCTGCTGGAAAGAATCTAAAAACTATTGCTAATGATAATGAAGTTTGGGGAAGAAACTGAAGACAATTGGGGCATATGTTATTTTTCCCCTCACTGTTGCCAATTGAAGGTAAAGAGTGAAAAAAAATTAACCAGAACAGTTAAAATTTGGCAAAGAAGCTGATTTCTGAGAATGAGCAATAGCTTAAAATACAGGGATAGCAGATTCCTAGCCAGAGATAGAATTCATCTAAGAAAGGCTCATAAGAATGTGAGGTGTATTGTAAATCTAATGAAAGAGCTTTAAAGTAAAAAGGATAGTGGGGATAGAGGTAGAGAAATATAGCCTATATATTTCCCCAGAGCCAGAGGTCATAAATAGCAACAATGAAGGACAATAAAACATCATTTAAATACCCTAAAGTTCACAGGAGAAAAACATCCAAAGCAAGAGTTAAAAAAGAGAGTAAAAGCCATGTCTTCAAATGTCTACCACAAATGCCAAAATTTTATGCAACACACAGGGGGATCTAAAGGTCCTACTTAAGGCAAATTTGACCTTGTAAATATTATTGAGATTTGGTGGGATGAAATTCATGACTGGACTAAGGCTCTTTATAAATATACCTTATTTGAAAGAAACAAGATAGGTAGATGTATTAATGTCTATTAAAAGGCATACTGATGTGAGGAAATCTAGGAACCAAATTGGGAAAATATGATGGATAATCTTTGGGTGAAAATCAAGGGAGAAAGAAATAGAAATGATATTGTCATTGGAGTATACTACAAGCCACTTGGACATATTGTCCAATTAAACAATGAGGGAGAAGTTTGAGAAATAGATCAATGATAGGGGATGTCAATTATCCAGACATCTACTGAAGGTGTCTCTGTCTTTCTGTGTCTCTGTCTCTCTCTCTCTCTCTCTCTCTCTCTCTCTCTCTCTCTCCCTCTCTCTCTCTCTCTCTTTCTTTCTCTCTTTCCACTCCACCAAGAACAGGGCAGCCTTTCCTTTGGGATACTATAAAACTCCATGTTCTTCTTAACTGATATAACTAAAGACTACATAAGAGTTGGGAAAATTTTTTTATAAGAAAATGACAACTCTACTTAATTAATTTACTTATTCAGTGCCATGCCAATCAAATTACCAAAACAATATTTATTAAAGATAGAAAAAAATCATAATAAAATTCATCCAGAAGAACAAAAGGTTAAGAATGTCAAGGAAATCAATAAAAAATAAGAAGTAAGGTGGCTTAGCAGTATCGCATCACAAATTACATTACAGATAATCATCAAAAAAATGTGCTACTGGGGAAGAAATAAATCACTGGTTCAATTGAATAGATTAAGTACACAATACTAAGCAGTAAATGAACATAGTAACCTCATGTTTGACAAACCCAAGAATCCAAGATTTGGGGACAAGAACTCACTACTGGACAAAAATTTCCGGGAAAACTGGAAAGCAATTTGGCAGAAACTATAGGTACAGATCAATATCTCACACCAAGATAAGGTCAAATTGGGTACATGATTTAGATGTGAAGGATGATATCATAAGCAAATTAGGGGAACATAGAATATTTTACCTGTCAAATTTTTGGATGAAGGAAGAATTTATCACCAAAGTAGAGATAGAGATCATTATAGGATGTAAAATGCATAGTTTTGATTACATCAAATTGAAAAGGTTTTGAACAAACAAAACCAATGAAGCCAAGATTATAAAGAAATCAGGGAATGGGAAAAACATTTTAAAGCAGTTTTCTCTGATAAAGGCCTCATTTCTCAAATATATAGAGAACCAAGTGAAATTTATAAGAATACAAGTCATTCCCCAATTGATAAATGGTCAAATGATATGAAGAGGAAGTTTTTAGATGAAGAAATCAAAACTATCTACAGTCATATAAAAATGCCCTAAATCTCTATTGATTAGAGAAATGCAAATTAAAACAACTCTGAGCTACCATCTCACACTTAGCAGATTGGCTAATATGATAGAAAAGGAAAATGACAGATGTTGGAGGGGATGTGGGGAAATTGTGACACTAACGTACTTTGGGTAGAGTTGTAAATTGATGCAACCATTCTGGAGAGCAATTTAAAACAATGCCCAGTGGGTTGTAAAACTATGAATACCATTTGACTCAGTACTACCACTACTGGGTTTGTACCCCAAAGTGATTTTTTTAAAAAGAGAAAGGGATTTATATGTGCAAAAATATTCATAGCAGCTCTTTTAGTGGTGGCAAATAATTAGAAATCAAGGGGATGCCAATCATTTGACAAATGGCTGAAAGTGTTGTGGTATATGATTGTGATAGAATACTATTGTGCTATAATAAATAATGAATTTAAAAAAGAAATAATGAATAAGATGCTTTCAGAAAAACCTGGGGAGTCTTATATGAAGTGATGCAAAGTGAAATGAGCAAAACCAGGAGAATGCTGTACGTAGTAACAGCAATTTTTTGCAATGATGAATTATGAATGACTTAGCTATTCTCAGAAATACCATGATCTGAAACCACTCTAAAAGACAAATGATAAAGAATATTATCCATTAGCAGAGAAAAAATTATTGGAGTCTGAATGCAGATTGCAGCACACTTAAAAAAAACTTTATTATTCTTGTTCGTTGTTGTTGTTTTTGTTTGTTTTATTTTGGGCCCGCATTTTCTTTTGCAACATGACCATCATGCAAAAATTTTGTATGACTGCACATGTATAATCTATATCAAATCACTTACCTGCTCAAGGAGAAGGGAGGGGAGGGAGAGAGGGATGGAATATGGAAGTCAAATTTTAAAAAATAAATGTTGCAAATATTCATTTATATGTAATTGAGAAAAATAAAGCAAAAACTAAATTTAAAAAAAGAACCCTAGGTTTAGCAGAATTTTCCAAGGTCTAGGATACAAGTCAGAAAATGAATCTGAAGTCAAGAGTGGAAAGTTGACTTCTTTGTGAACAATAAGAAAAAGAACTACTGGCCAAGTGTTTTTGTAATTTTGAAAACACTTTACACTTATGATCACATCTGATCCTGGAAATAACTCTGTGAGGTAGGGGCCATGAGAGGGGGGAGTGAGGGGAGCAAGTGTCATGATCTCCATTTTGCAGACAAGAAAATTAAGGCTGGAGTCATGAAAGGACTTGCTCCAATTTCCACTCCAGTCCAGGAGTGGAAGAGAAGCCAGAAACTACGTACTAAGACTTCTAGTTCTATGCTTTCTCCACTGTGCCAAAAATCGGAGTAAGGCAATTTGACTGGTCATGACCTTGCTGTTCCCGTATGTTACTCCCAGTGTCTTTTGCCCTGTAAATAGCAGATTGTCTGTTTTGTTTCCCAAAGTGCAATGGTACAGAGAGGTCCAGCCTTTGTCCAGGAGTGTAGAAATGACCATCTCATTGTACTCTGCCCTGAATGGACCACACTTTCAGTGCTGCACTCAGCTCAAGTTCTACATTCTAGGAAGGATACTGATCAGGATGCCAAAGGGCAAAGATTTCAAGTTGAGAGTGTCAGCAGCTGTTTAATATGTACAGACATTCTAAAAACTGTATTTCTTGACACCCTCTCTTCCATCATCCTTCCACCATTACTACAGAAACAGGAGGGAGCTACACAGGACCAAGGAGTATCTTATATTTTTCCTTTTTTTAAAAATTTACTATTTACTTAACATTCCTTTTTTAAAAAATGGGTTCCAAATTTTCTCCCTCCCAGCCTTCCCTCACCCATTGTGAAGACAAGAAATGTGATATCAATTCTACATGTGAAATTGTGCAAAAGGCATTTCTTTATTAGGCATGTTGCCAAAAAAGGCAAACAAAAATACAAAAAGTGAAAAATTATACTTCAGTCTGCATCCAAAGTCCATCAGTTCTTTCTCCAGAAGTAGATAACACTTTTATCATTAATCCTTTGGAATTGTCTTGGATCAATTTATAGATCAGAATAGCTAAGTCATTCATAGGTGATCATTGTACAATATTGCTGTGCATTTTTTTAAATTTTTCTATCCCATACATTTCAGGGCAACGATATGGCACAGTGGACAGAGTGCCAGACCTGGAGCCACAAGTTCAAATCTGGCCTCAGACATTTACTAGCTATGTGACCCTGGGCAAGTCACTTCACCCTGTTTGCCTCAGTTTCCTCATCTGTAAAATGAGCTGGAAAAGAAAATGGCAAACCCCTCCAGTATCTCTGCCAAGAAAACTCCAAACGAGGTCATGAAGAGTCAGACATGACTGAAAACAACTGAACAACAATAATTTCATGTATCACTTTGTGTTATAGAAACAACAGCTAGCTATACAGGGTAGGTGTACTTTGTTTCCCCTTAAAAGATACTAGAATGGTACTTGACATGAAATGGGTTAAAAAAAAAGAAATGAAATTGGTTTGGGGGCTGAGACTTGAGCCATTAATATTGTTTCCTGGTGGTCTAAGTGAAAAAGCTACTCGAGGAGGAGTAAGGAGCTTCTCCCTCAGACTTGACTAGTGCACCAGCGTGGCCAATACGCAGAGGCAGGGAGCTAAGCAAACTGAATCAATGAATTTCTCCTGCATATTTCATGTTCGTACAGGAAATGTTTGTACATGTTGTCTCTCCCATTAGACTTAGAATTTCTTGAGAGCAGGGATTGTTTTTTGCCTTCCTTTGTATCCCTTGTGCTTAGTACAATGCTTAATCCACAGTAGGAACTTAATAAATGCCTGTTGACTTACTGATTCCGTCCTTGGGGAATATTCTTCCCATGCTATGGTTAAATAAACTTCCTTTGGCTAGAAGCTAGGAAATCTATAATTCTCATTTTGTCCCAATCCTGAACCTGAACATTCAGCCCTGGGTGAGTTAGATCTGCCCTATTCCACCATGACCAAAAGATTCATCACCTATCAACCAATGCAGTTGTGATGGTTATCTCTGTACTTCTCTGAAACGGTCCTAAGAAAACACACACAAGGTCTCAACAAGCCCATACTCAAAGCCTTTCTAGCCTGATGGAATCTACCATTATCCATTCAATGGGCACAAACCTTAAGATCTCAGGATCATTACCTTGCCTCAATGAGGCATCAGGGTAGGACCTTGTGAGAATAATAAAAAATGTCAACATTGCTTAAAAACCATTTAATTTAATGAGCGATTTGAACAAAAGAGAACACCATTTCAAGGGTCTGGATTTTTTTTAAAGAATTCTGTGAAATGTTTCTCTTTTTGCTTGAACTGTTTGAGATCCCAAAGGAAATATGACAAGAAATCACAGGATTAAAATAACTACAGTTTTGAGTTAAAGACAACTTTCATTTGTTTCAAATATTTGGTGAATGTCTGCTTGGCAGTGCTGTGGTTTGTCAATGTGTCAAATAAAACAAAGAACACACCACAAATGAAAGTGGAGAGAGATGAATGGCTACCATGAAATTTGGAATTTGGGCATTGTCAAGAGGGACTCTGATTTGTAGAAAGTGTTGCAAAGAGCATAGAAAGTTTTTGCTTGTTTTTTACACCTGGCACAGTCAAAGAAACCCACATGTGGGAGAAAGCAGAGCTGGAGAGCGGGGGAAGGCATGTCGTGGAGTGCCCTCTGACGGGAGGGACAGAAAAAAATGACCAACTAAATCAATGTTTTCAGGGTGTCCCTAAACATAGCAAACCTCACAAGATCCTGCTGACCCCAAAGATTTGACAAGAAGCCTCACTGATTTCCAGAACATGCAGAGAAGCTTTTGCTGAATTCCATGATGCAGACAGCTAAGTGACTGAGCTGCTCTTCCAACATTCTGTAGGATTAATGGTGCTAACCTCTCTGGAGCCTTTAATGGGAGGTGGTGCCCATTCTTGTACAGGGGCAGAGAATGGTCTTGCTACTTAATTGCCTCCTATTATTTATACTTAATGTGTTAATAAGCATGCTTGCTTTGGAAATATTTATTCTTACATGATCTAGTAGTATGTGGCTTTATATCGGTTGAGATTCTGGGAAAAGAAGAGTGGATTACCTGAAACCAGTATTTTGCATGGGACAATGGGAAAGTGCACTGGGTTTCAAGTTGAGATCTCTGGGTTTGAATTTAGTGCCCTCAAATAACAATTTCATTAAAATTGAGTTTCTCCTTCCCTTCTCCAAATCTAATAGTATTTCCATCATATCATACTTCTCACTCAAGAAAAGGGGAGGAGAAGGGAGAGGAAGAAAGAGGAGGGAAAGAAAGAGAAGAGGAGTCAGAGAGAGAGAACATAAGAGAAAGAGGAGAGGTAAAAAAGAAGAGAGAGAGGAAAGAGAAGTGGGAGTCAAAGAGAGAAAGAGAACAGAGAAGAATAAGAAGAGAGAGAAATGAACAAAAAGAGAAAAGAAAAGGAAGAGAGGGAGAGAGAGAGAGAGAGAGAGAGAGAGAGAGCACTCAAATGCAATAGAGTTCCCATAATCATGCTGGTATAGGGATTTAGAAGCAACATGGATTCAATCAATTCCTCCCTCAGCCCCTCTCTAAGTTCAACGAGTCAACCGCAACATGACTGCACCATGAGGCATGCCCCACCATCACTGTTATAAAAGAATTCCTCTTATTATTGCTTCTTGACAATAACAAAGATTTGATGACCTCTAGTCACCTTCTCCACCTTCTTCGTCCATTGTTTAAACGTCACCATGGAAATAAAGGCTTTTTTCTGCTGTCTTATGAGGTTGGTTAATAGCCTAGGAAATAACAGGATGTGGTATAGCATAACAAGTCATATACTCTGCTGAACCAGGCTTTCCTTTTTCTGTAATTTTCTTCCTCTTTTCATAATGGTCATTTGCTCAAAAGATGTCTCACCTCTAAAAATTTTGAATGACTAAGTAGGGATCTATAAGAACACTGTCTCTAAAGTTCACTCAGTGTCCTAGAGTTGCTGTTCTGTTATTTCAGTTGAGTACTTAATTTCTTTGACTAATTAAACATCTACACCAACTTCAGTCTTGTCCCCAATATTTCTGGTCCTTATCTTATTCTCTTTCTTTCAATTAACTCCCATCATAAGCCAACTCTTACTTGACTGGATTGTCTCCCTTCTATCCTTTAGCTATCCATTTTGCTATTTAGGAAGCATCAGACTTCTGGGAACAGTCAGGGAGGAGATTTGACCCCACATAATGCCTGGACAATTGTAGTAAAAGTGCCTTTTGGCATGACCTACCCACCATCACCATTATCTATTCTATAGTCACAGAACTTTTTACCTCTCCCATCAACTATATCATAATTTATACTATAGTTATTTATGCATGTCATATTTCTCAATAGATTATAATTTTTGAGAGCAAGAACTTTCTCTTATTCATATTTACATCCCTTATGATTCTAGTAAAATGTCTTGCACATAATGGTCCAAAAAAAGCTTGTTGAATTAAATTTCACTCATCACCAAGAAGTAATATTAAGCTAGGGAATATACAAGGGTTACAGAATCAATAATCTCTGCCCTAGGTGAGCTAGTAGAGGGAAAAGACTCCAACACAGATCACTAGAGCATACACTGTCATATAATGTGTGCATAAAAGAGTTATTAAACAAAGCGATACATGGCTACAGATGGGGTAGAAGTTACTAGTAGGTGTAATTAGTCTTTGGGCAGTGGTAGCATGTGAATTGGGCTTTAAAGGACCACCGAAAATTTAATGACTGGAAAAGAAGAGGAAGGACATTTCAGATGTAAACAACTGCATTTTCTAGGGACATGAAATGTCTGGCTTGTTGATATCAGAAAGTATGTGGAAGGTATATTATATAATAATATGAGATAAGGCTAGAAAGATAGTGTGGTGTCAAGTTGTAGAGGACCTTGAATGGAAGAAGAGTATAAATTTTACTTGGCTGGAAATGGAGAACAAATGAAAATTTTTGAGGAGAGTGATAGAACCAGATCTAGAAATCAGAAGAATTATTCTGGCAATGGTATGAACAATGGATTGGAGGAAACATAGAGTAGAAGTAAGGATACCTCTGAAGAATCTATGGCAATACTCAGGGCAGCTAGAAATTCCCATGTGTGTTTAGAGTGGTGGAGTGAGAATAAAAAAGATAGATTGGATGCAAAATATATTTTGGAGAAAGAATTAACAGCAATTAATAACTCATTGTGTATGAAAAAGGAAGGGGAGGGGAGACTGAAAGATGATCGCTAAGCTTATGACTGTGAATTAATTGAATCCATGGTTGCATCTAAATCCCTATAAGAGCATGATTAAGGTAATTTTATTAGGTAAATGGTGGTACTAGACAAAAACACACTTAAATGAAAAAGAGATTTAGGGTAAAATAAATTGGTCTTGTCATTGGATATTTTGAGTTTGAAATGCTAGTTGGATAGACAGAGATACACTAAATGTGGCTAGAGTTATAGATCAAGGTCAGAGGGGAGGTCAAGACTTAAGATGGAGATTTGGTAGTTATCTCTGAAAAGGTATAAGTTGACACCATTAGGGTAAATGAAATTACCAAGAGAGCATGTAAGAAGAATAGAGAACTGAATTAAAAACTCTGAGCCTGGAAGTGGTTAAGGAGGTAGGAGGACAACCAGATTAGTACAATGTCTCTGAAACCAAGGGAAGAGGAGAAAATTTCTAGTAGGAAGGACTGGTCTATAGTGTCAAAACTTGCAAGGAGGATGGCCAAGGAAGATGAAGATAGATGAAAGTCCATTTGATTTGACAATTAGGAGGCCACCAATATCCTTAGAGAGAACAATTACAATGGGATATTAGAGGTGGGACAAAGATTGGAAGAAGTGGAGGAGTGAAAAGTGAGGAAGCAGTCTTAAGGTCTGATCTTTTCTAATAGTACTGAAGTATTAAAAAGACTTCAATACTTTTAAAAATGGGGCTATTGCTTTGAAATAACTTCTGTAGGCTTTTTTTTTCTTCAGGGCAGGCAATCCACCCTTTCAATGTCATCCTTTCCTGGTGCCTTTTCCCATTGTACCATGAAAGTGGTAGCCCATGATCACATCAGTAAGGCAGATCCAACCAGTGATACGTTATTGCCTGAACAGAATTTCCTCAGGCCTGATCTCTAAAAATGGCAAGACTTCCCATAAGTTTGATTCTTATAGGGTTGTTTAGTAAGCAACGCCACACCTTAACATTGAAGTGTCAAGTGCAACAGGAAAATCCTGGAAAGCTGATGCAACTCCTGTGAAAATCTAAGAGTGACTGTGGGGAATTCCGATGTTCTTGAAAGTTGAGCAGGATGTATTTCTCTTTTGTTGTTCTTGAATGCTGTGGGGAATCCTGAGAAGTGCTTGGTTTGGCTAATTTGGCTTTGTTATGAAAATATTATTTTTTCCTTCAAATTATAAAAATATTCCTTACATTAGAGATTAGAGGGGCAAATATAGATCAGATGTTAGCAAATATATACATAATAGAACCTTTGCCAGATTAGGACAAGTTCCATTTAAAGCCAAATAACATTGGCTACCAATTATTTAAGATGCGTCACCCTATTTTTTCTGCCAGCCAAATGCATCTTTTGCTTATCAATTCATCAAACATTCATTGAAGATACAAAGATGAAAAAAGAAACTGATCCTTGCCTTCAAGGAGCTGACAGTCTGCTGTGTGGCTACCGTTTATAGACAGATAAGTAAGTTCAAATAAAGTACTATTCTAAAAAACAAATTCAATAAGGAGAGAACACTAATTAGGGAGAGAGGTAAGTTCATTTTGAAAGGCCTAATGTAGGATATGACAACTTAGCTGTGATTTGAAGGAATGAGGAATCTAAGGGGCAGAAGTGTATTTTTCCAAGAAATAACTAGTAAGCCAGTTTGCTTAAAACAGAGAATGAATAAAGGGGAACAAGTTATTTAAGACTGGAAAAGTAGGTGGGAGCCATGTTATGATAGGGAGGGAAGCTTTAAATGTCAGGCTGAAGATTTTGTATTTTACCTTAGCAAGCTACTGGAGATTTTTGACTAGACGAGTCATAATGTCTTCTCATCTTAGTTTTAGTCATATCTATTTGGCAGCTCTGTGGAGGGAGGGTTGTGAGAGGAGAGACTGGAAGCAGGAAGACTAATTAGATGACTCTTGCAATAGTTCAGGTGAAAGATAATGAGAGCTTGAATTAAGGTTGAGGCTGAATGGGTAGAAATAAGGAAGTAAGAATGAGAGATCTGGTGGACGTAGAAATGACAAGATTTGGCAACTGCTAGAATATGGAGATTAAGGGGATTTAGAGTCAGGATAATTTTGAGGTTGTGAAACTGATTGACTGGAAACAGAATAACCACAATAAAAGCAGGGAAGCTTATAAAAGTGCTGAATTTGGGGGTTGACGTAGGAGAATATGATGAGTTTCCATTTTGGACATGTTGAGTTTGAGATGCTGAGGTGATATCCAGACTGTCATTCAGGAATGACATGCAAGGGAGATATTAGTAGAAGAGTTAAAAATTTGAAAGTCACCTGAATGTAGAAAATAATTGGTCCAATAGAAAAGAGCCTAGGGCAGAGGCTTAGACTATGACCACCTTTAGAAAGGTGATGATACTATGATCAGCAATGGAAACTGAGAAGAAATGGTCATACATGTAGTGAGAAAACCAAGGAGAGGTGTTACAAAGTAGTATCTATTTCTCTGTTCTTGAACACTGAACTCAAATCTTATCTCTTCCATTTGGTGTCCCTAACAGCTCCAACTCTAAATTAATTTTCCCTGATGTAATTTCTCTTTCTCTAATCTGTCCTGCACAATCAGCATAGAGTCCCCCTCCTTATTCATCCTATTTGCATAACCTAGCACAGAGAGCATAAGATGCTGTAATTGGTCCCATTTTGGAAAAAAAAAATATAGTTATTTCCTCCATTTAATCCTTGTTTCTCCAGTTACAGCATAAGCTCATGGTGGCTCCAGAGTGGCTTAGTCACAGAATTAAAGTTCCATCTAGCTCAAATTTTATCATTCTGTAAAATATTTATTGCCCGTCTCACAGAGCTATTAAGAGGAAAGTAAAATTGTAAACTAAAGCACTGTAAAAACGTGAGCTAGCATTGGCATAATCATTATTTTTATCTCCTTCATAGAGTTTGAGCCACCATCCTGTTATTCTTCTATATTTGATATTCTGTGAACTATTGTACAGGTGGATTAAATGATTTCTTTTTATAATTGAATATTAGTATTGAGATATCAACTCAACTTTCTGTAGAATGGCTAAAAGCATCTTTTGGAAAATTTTACTAACAGTCAGGATGATGGGTATGACATGTATCTTGTCCTGTTCTCCCATTAGTTTGGGGAAAGGGTTGGCTTCTTCTTTCCCATTTTAAAATAAGTTTTTATTAAATCCACATGGTATTAATTTCTTCTGCTACGTCTCTATTTAGAAAGGTTTTCATTCTGTGCGATTTGGAGATCATAAGTATCTAGTACAATATTCTCAAGAATGTTCTGAAATTTTTATAGATTAGTAGAATGCCTGGGTGGTTGTGAACAGTAGTTAGCTATATCTGTGGTAACAGCTGTTTATTTATTGAATTCTCAAGGAGATTTTGCAGTTCATGTTTATAGTACAAGGTTCTGGTAACTTAGTTTATAAATGATAGTGAATTTCTGGTGAATAATCCTAGTCTCCTGGTCATGTCTTTCATGGTATTTGGTAGAAACTAAATTTTTACAATCTTCAATAATATATTGTACAGTTTTCCTAGGGACAGGGCACTGGATTTGGAGTCAGGAAGAACTAGGTTAATATCCTGTCTTGGGTATTATAAACTATGTAATCCTGAAAAGTCATCTAATTTTTGTGTGCCTCAGTTTCCTCATTTATAAAAGGAAATTAGTTGCATTCAATGACTACTAAGAACCCACTTACCTGTAAATCTATGATTCTATGAACCTGTGATCTGCATTCATGAATAAGGTTAGGTTCCTTAAAGATAATTTCTGGTAGCTATGACCAGATCTTGAGTCATAATCTTAAACACCTCTGTTTTTGTAATGAAAGCTCTATCGCTCAACCATTTATTCTTCACTTCCTTATTGAAATATGTTTGGTTAAGTTTGGCCAGTTGTCCCCTCCTGAAGTGTTTTTTGATACCCTTCTTGGATCTTAGCCATTTCATAAGCTCTGTCCCATGATAAACTATTCTTGGTTACATTTAATAAACTGGGTGATGTATATCTCTTGTCAGTCTTTACTGTTGGGTTTTTATTAAAATAAGGTATCCTTCTTCTAAAAGTATTTCTTCACTTTTTAAAACTGCTTTTTGTGAACAGTGTGTGTGGGTATGTTTTGTTTGTTTAGCTACCCTATAGATCTGTTGTCTTCAATTTTACTGTGCCTAAAATAGGCCTTGACGGTTGTTATGGCTGTTATGTTACATTGTTATATTATGTTAAAGTCTCTCAATGCTTTTCCCACTCAACTTTGACTTCAGGATGCCAGTCACTCTTGACATGTCCAGCCTTGGCATTCTCTCTTATTGTTAAAAAGTCTTGCCTAGAAAAGATGAAGGAATTTTTAAGCATTACTTTCATCCATACATTCCATTTGACCTCCAGATTCAAGTTAAAGGTCTTTAAGAATTTATAAATGATACTTTAATATTGATGGAGAAAGTTTCCATTAATTGATGGGGTTGTTTAATATGATCTTCAATGGGGTCATTTAATTCATTGTAATCCATGTTCATCAAGTGGTTAATATAAAGCTTTGATTTTAATTCTTCTTTGACTAGAGAGCTATCCTTAGTTCTATTCAGGAGTGATGATAATTAATTTAAGGCTAATAAGAATTATAATGAGCTTAAACTGTTTCCCTACAAGATGACATAGTTTATATCAGTTGTTCTTTAAATTGTTGTTCTAGTTACATGTTTTAAAAGACAATAGTTTTCCAGATTGTATATCAAATATTCTAGCATTCATTATTACTTGGATATATTTTATATATTTCCACTAGGTAAATGAGCAATGAGTGCAGAGCTAAATCAAAGATTTCATGATAGTAAAGATAGTAAAAAATTAGGAACATTCAAATAATTTGCTCAACAATTAAGGAATTGATAAGTTACTTTTAATATGTCTTAGGCTTTTCATCACACCCTTTTTATTGTTAAGCCAACACGTTGTTTTCTACTCAGCAGAGTTGTGTTAAAGCCAGCTTGATCTAGCTTGCTAGAGTTAAGTGTTAAATTTTCAGTGTGAGCATTTACATGGCAAAAATCAGCTTCAAATCATGGTTAGATTTATGATTTTGTTGATTTCTAGACTTAAGAAAGTGATAAAGAAAATGTTAATGATGCAGATGAAACTTAAAAGTATGTCATGTGCACATTTCTTTTGACAGCCAATTCTTAAACATTTGCCAACCCGCCCCTGATTGTAAGTATCTTTAGGTTTTTTTTAATTTATTATTATTACAAGCTTTGAATGCTTTGTATGAAGTACATAAGCAAGCAAATGATAGGTTACTGGTATTCTCATCTTTTGGTAATAAACATGTCATGCTTTGGGTTAAGAAAGACAAAATCAAAATTGATTCAGAGAGAAATTTGGTAAAAAGGAAATTTGCTTAGTAATTCATGCACAGTGCTTGCATTAGATCTTATCTAACCCTACTTCTTTCAAGTTTTGCAGAGAAGCTAGAATTTCTCATTTTCTCTGATGCAACTGTTCTGCCATTCATTATATTAATATTACAGAAACTTCTTCTTTTGTGTTTGATCCCACTTGAATTTTTTCCATTGAATTTCTTCCACTTTTATTGTTGACTTTCTTCTTAAGAATTTCTCTCTCTCTAATTCTTTTGTTCCCTAGGTTTCTGTAGTTTATGATGGATGTCAGATTGTTTTTGTTTTTGTGACGTTTTAACTCCTTATATATCCATAACTGTGTCGCCAACACTATATTCATAGCACTGACGGTGACTATGAATATGCTGGTGTAGTTCTGAATCACAAAATATAACAGACTCTCTATATAGAAGACAGACACAAAACATTTATTCAAACACCAGAAAGCCAAATCCATCATGACAACAAAGAAGTTTATACACATTATTGCTGTAGGGAGCACCACCATCTCAAAGCCTTCCCCCTGCTCCAGCCCTCCCACAAACACTCACAGCCAGCTGCCTACCTGCCTGCTTCCTCTCTCCCTCAGCTCTAACTGATCCTCCATTCTGCTCTTCCACCCTTCCTGTTCCACCTGTTCAGCAAGCTCCTCCCACCACAGGCTTTGTGTGACTTAGGCTTCCATGTGACTTAAGCATGGATAGGAAGATCTTCAAATTTACATTACCATTACAATAACCTTTTGGCTTTCACTAATAGTTGCTGATTAAGGGTATCAAGAATTTCTGTTATGCTTTAATTTTCCAATTCCATTCCACATGTTTATCTGTCATTGTCTTTTATCAGGAGGCAAGGTGTTCAAGTTTTCTACTGTGTCTCCTGGATAGAATTGATATGTTCTTCCAATTTATTTCCAGAGGTTTTTAATCATTTCCTCAAGCCAGTTCTGCTTATGGCAGTATCTGATACCTGTCCTTGGAAGTATCCTTAAATATCTCCACCTTTCCCTAATTTCATTTGCCTTACTGGGGCAATGGCCACAGCAGACTGTTGGGTAGGGGTGTTGTGAAACTCAAATGAGATAATGGGCATAAAGTACTTTGCAAACCTCAAAGCATAATATAAATTCCAGTTTCTATCATCATCATCATCATCATCATCATCATCATTATTATCGGCATCATCAATATTATTTTTAACTTCTAGTCACCAGACCTCCAGTCTGATAATGACTTCATTCCCCTAGCTTTCTGCTGCACTCCTGCTGAGCTCAAGCAATATTTATTGAGCAATACAGGAATATGCTGGTAAATGTTAAATAACCACGGTCTCTGGAGGGAAAAGTACATGCAATACACTTTTAAGTTTAATCTTCATTATTAACACTTTCAAAATTTAACCATCCTCTCATAATTTGGTTTGAACTAGCTCCAAAACAAACCTGCTGCTATGTGAGATCCTGACACTCTGTCAAATATTGTGGGGGGAATAAAATTGTTCATTATGGTTACAGCAAATATGAGGGTTTTTTTAAACTTATTTGTTTTGATATAGTTTTTCTATTAGTTGGACTCATGTCATCGAACTGAAAGCTTTTTGAAATTATGTCTAAGTATGCCCATCTCCTCCAATTTTTTTAAATCATATTTTCACTATCTGTTTTATTATTTGGTGGCCATTCTGGAGTCAGTCAGTCAGTTAGCAGATATTAAGAACCTATTGTGTGCTAGGTATTGCGCTAAGCACTAAGGGTACAAAGAAAAACAAAAGACAATCCATTAAGTATAATTTAGTTCTTTTCAGATATAAGCAACTCCTCAATTTCCATTCTTGTTGGATCTAACAATAAATATTTTAATTAAGTGGTTGAGAAATTAAATAACTTTAAGGCATAAGTGATAAAATTATAATTTTACCCATTCCAGGAAAGGGTTTTTAAAGAAGAGATTTAAAAGATAATCTGAACCCAAAGGTTCTCAGTTCTCAAGATGGAATTTCAGGCAAGTTGATAGGAATGACAGAAGGCAAGAAAGATCTCAGTCCCCTCAAACACATAGCCGACTGAATGCTAACTCAGGTTAAGCTTCATCCTTCCAGCTAATAGTAAAAGTAGTTATACATTAAGCATACGGGTAAGTACCTACTCTACCTACATAGAAGGCCAACTATACCTGCTTATTCCCAGAAAATAACTTAAGGTCATAGTAACTGGAAAGAGTAGAATGGATTTCTTCTGATATGCTAAAAATACCTGCCAGTCTCACTATCTAAACACTATCCAGGAATGCTTGCTGTGTGGGTTTCTGCACATGCCTGCTTAATTTTCTTTTAAATGGGGGGAATTTCCCCATGGGTTTATGGCGCATGATAATGATTCTATAATTTTTGTTTTGTTACACCAGCTATCATAATTAGGTCACAAACGCTTTCCTCACAGGAAACTTTTTTCACCCCCAGAGGTTGCAGGAACAGCTATGCTTTATGTCACTGGCACCAAATTAAACATTGGTCCATTTGCTTTTTCCTAGTCACCGATAAAGATTTTTATTTTTGGTTTTAATTTTGATTTTGACCTCATCCGTGATCCCATCCCCACCCCAAAGCAAATTGCTATTCCATTTTCTCTTCTTAAAAAAACTGAATCGTAGAGCTAGGAGGGGGCTTTGGGATCAACTAGACCTATCCCCTCATTTTATAGATGAGAAAACTAAGGCCTAAATTAGAGAAACAGCCCAGCCCCTGGGCCCAAGGAACAACATAGGAGTTACTCAAAGTCAGACAATTAGTAATAACAAGAGTTAGGACTACGCTCCCTCAAAGCCCAACTTCAAGGACCACATTCTTTTCATTGCATAAGGTGGGAAATAAATAAATAACCCTTCATCACATCAATGTTTTTCATGGAGAGTCTGGCCTTTTCTCCCCATGTTACTCTGGCCTTGAGGCACCATTGCTGGGCCTAAAGAAGCTATGGTACTATGGACCTATTGTGGACTGAGGCAAGGAATCTGAACTGGTTTTTGTCCAAGGGAAGCTGCCTCTAATGAGAGGCAGCCAGGGTTCTGGCTTTCGCTTATATTGGCTTCATTAAGTTCCCCACCACTGAGCTCCAGTGGAAATCTGTTCAAGTCTTAAGCTATAGTTCATGTCCAGGTCTCCCCAAAAGGGCAAGTAAAGGAGGCACTCAGTGTATAATATGAACTACAATTAGGACAGGTAATTTATTCCTACATAGAACATTCACAAGTGCATATTAATAATGAATTCAATAGGATTCAGTAACTTAATGTATAACTACTCTTACTATTAGCTGGAAGGCTGAAACTTAACCTGAGTTAGCATTCAGTCAGCTAGGTGGCATAAGGCATAGTGTGCTGGGCCTGAACTCAAGAAGACCTGAGTTCAAATCCAGCTTTAGATTGTTGTGTTTGTCCTCCAGTCTCAAAGAAGACCATGACATCAGGGAAATTATGCATGCATGATGCATGCAGCTGACTTTGATTTGAGTGAGGGAAGGCCATGCAAGGTCAGCAGCCTCACTTTCTCTTCCAGAGCCATCTGGGTCCAGTGGCCTGATATTCACCAGGATGGCTGGAGATGGCCCAAAAAGCAGTGGAAGACCCTGGCCCTTTCAGGGTAAGGTCTTTTCAGGTTCTCACTTTGAGTGAGGTAACGCCCATTCAGTGAATAGGCCTCTTTAAGAACTTAATCAAGGGATGGCCCCTTTAGTCAAAACTGGAAAAAAAATCAAACTGGGAGGGGAAGACCCTCAGGGTTCCTGGCCCAAAGAGAAACAGTTACCATTTGGTATTAAATTCCTTACTAGCTATATAACCGCAGACCAGGCACTTCACCTCTATTTCCTCATTATAAAATGGGCAGAGTGATAGCTGCTACTTCCCAAGGCACTTCTTTCAAAGGAAATACTGTTTGTAAAGCACTTTGCAAACCTTAAGGGGCTATGGGGAAAATAGTAGCTATCATTATTCTTATTCTTATTATTATGTGACTTCATCAGAACATAAAACACATTGCAATACTGTTAATTAGACATTGTATTTTCACCTGGGACCAGTTCTATCCTCACAACTGATGATAAAATAGCCAGACTTGGGCCAGCCTTCCTGTCAGTGGCCACCTCCTTTGAGAGTGGCTGATGACGTCAAAGAAAAAGTCAACAATAATAATGTATGCGGCAATTTAGACTTATTTCTGTCAGAAACAATTTTATGGAATTCAATATTAATCCACATCCAAGCCATTTCTAATTTGGAGACATGTCCAAAATGGTGATGTCACCCCTTGTCTTCTAACATGACTCTCTAACACCAAAGCAATATAAGGCAACATTTATAGGAATCTCAAACAAGGAAATTATAATATATCAAAATACAGTAACATTCCAGAATAGTTACTGCTCAGTTTCTTCCTGGACTACTTTCCCTTAAGAATTCTTTTCTGCAATCAGCATCATAACCTTGAAAGTGACAACCCTACCTTTTCTAGAATTAAGCCTAGACCACCTTTCCTCTATTGCAAATGGTCTTTACCTTTTTCTTCCCATTTTCCTAAAGGACTGAAAAACCTGGATAGGGTTTTGGGGTAGAGAGATAGGATTTATTAGTGTTTCTAGAGAAACTAAAAAGGAAGTTTTTTTTTTTTAAATGCTTCCGTACTGTTGACTCTCCCCTCCCCCCAACCCTACTCCATTTCCCTTCAATGAACTTCTAAACAAAAATGAAAGGTTGCTTCCAATCCTGAACATGTTCCTCTCTTGATAGGTAATTGTTTGTGTAAGATCAGGAATAAAAAAGAACAAAGAAGGCAAAGGCAGCCATAGGCTGAAAGTTTGCTTAGTCGAGGCCCCTTTGCTAGTTGTCATGTCAGCTAGGGCATGATACTAGAGCAAAGGAGGATACACCCTTCCTTACCCCTTTCATAAAGCTATCTGAAGGATTATAGCTAAAAGCTGTCTCCTTTTTCAGCTGCTGCCCCATCTCCTCAATTCTCTAATGGGGCAAAGAGATGACATAGGGACCATTTGGTATTACCAAATCATACTAAAAAGTCCATTCCTTTCAGCACTGTGTTTGCCAATGGAGGGAATCATTTAGAATGCATGTCATCCTCAAAAGACCCAAATGATGAGTCACCATGTCTTTGGAGTCCTTGGAAATTTCCACTGGTGTTCTTAGATCATATCTCCAGGAATAGTTCCTATAGGCTAGTTCAGCACATTATATATAGATTTTTTAGGAACAGCTTATAAAACATCCTTCTTACATGTTGGCAAGGAAAAAAACCACATAACTAATAGAGTGTAGTAAAAAGAGTGCTAGACTCAGAAGACTTGGGGTTAAGGGTTCACTCTGATGCTGGCAGTGTGACTCAGTTTCCTTACTTATAAAATGGGGATATAATACTGATACTGTCAGGAGAGTACTGATAATGTTTAACCATTGGCTTTCCAGAAGAAAAAGAAAATACTTTGGAAATTCTTTTAAGTTTCATCTTTTTACTAGCATTTTCTCCATCACTTTTGTTAAGTATAAACAATCTAGGAAACAATAAGTCAAGGTCCAGTTTGTAGCATTTACTGATTTCCTACCATCAGGGCTTACCCTGTGAATCAAACCATTGTCTCTGAGCTGGATGAACCCATGTATTGGCAATTAAGTTGGGACTTTCTTACTGTTTTAGGATGATTAATTAAGTGTCTTTGATTGAGACTTACTAGGAGCAAAGCCCCAGGCCCAAACTCCTATCTACTAGATGCTGAACCTATTCCTGCATGAAGCCCTCAGGGTCCTAAGGGGAGTTGCTAAGACCAGAACCAATAGTAGGAGCCTAAGTTCTGGTCACTCAGATGATGTTTGATGATGGCTAAAGAGTGTATAAAAAGAGAGAACAGAGTTATATCCTTGGGGCTCTCACTCTTGGAGATGTGTTGATGTGGAGACTCTGGGCAACTGTAGTTAAGAGCCCTCCAGATTGTAAACCTGGATGTTTGGACTTTGTTAAACCCTGGTAACTATGCATTGAGATTTAATCAGACAAGGTCTGTCTGTCGATGTTTGTAATTTGTTTGTATTTGCTCTGAAGTTCAGGGTGCTGGCTTTTTCCCTTGAACTAAGTAAAAGATATTTGTATGCTGGATTAAAGTAAGATTGTTAACCCCTAAACATTGTTTTCCTTAGTAAAGCAGATTAAAAGAACCTGTGTTGGCAGCTTTCTACGTGTTGGTTGTTGGCGGGTCTTACACCCTTACAGCAGCTGCTAGCAAGATTGTTGCAACAACCCAGACCCAGTATATACCCCTGGATACTACCTACTTCAAAGAACTATCCTAAGGAAACTGTTTTGTAAGAAGTCAAGTTTTAGGGCAGAGCCAAAGTGGTAGCTGGAAAACATGGACTCACTTAAGCTTTCCCCCAAATCCCTCCAAAGACCTGTAAAGAATGGCTCTGAACAAACTCTAGAGCTACAGAACCCATGAAATAATAGAGGGAAACAAGTCTCCAGCCCAAGACAGCCTCAGTGGTTGCTGGTAAGGGTCTGTAGCATTATGCTGGGAGTGGAGAACAGCCCAGCACAGGTCAAGCCAGGACAGACCAGACCCAGATAGACAATCGGGTGGAGCAGACCTTAAGGCCATGAATCACTGAACTGTAGCAGTTACCAGACTTCTCAACCCACAAACGCCAAAGACAATGGAGCACGTTAGTGGGAAAACTGCTGGATCCGAGTGAGAGAAGTGCAAGGTCCAACCACAGCCCCAGGGGTGGTGGAGGTGGTGGGGTGGCAGTAGCAGGAAGCTCCTGTGGCTGCTTCCAGAGTTCCAGCAGAGGCTACTTCTGGCAATAAGCAGTGGATCAGAGCAGGAGTGCAAGGAGCACTTTGTGGGTGCAGAGCAGGGTTGTCTTGCTTTGCCCTGTTTGGATCTGTGTCACAGACCTGGTTGGTGGTTCTTGGGGGAAGAGGAGCACTGGTGTGGTAGAGTTTCCAGTGAGTGTGCAGTAGAAGTAGCTCTGAAAAGAGCAGTGCAAGGCACCTAAAGCTTGGGACAAAGTACTCTCTACTCTAAAGTAGTCATACCCTGATGAAAAGCTCAAGGGCCAAGTAGTTGTCTGGGAACATATGCAGGCAGTGTAAAAGGACTCAGATTCTGACTTAGACTATCAAATCTTTTCTTGGTGACAAAGAAGATCAAAACATATAGCCAGAAGAAGTCAACAAAGTCAAAGAGCCTACATCAAAAGCCACCAAGAAAAATATGAATTAATCTCAGGCCATGGAAGAGCTCAAAAAGGATTTGGAAAAGCAAGTAAGAGAAGTAGAGGAAAAATTGGGAAGAGAAATGAGAGTGATGCAAGAAAACCATGAAAAACAAGTCAATGACTTGCTAAAGGAGACCCAAAAAAATACTGAAGAAAATAACACCTTAAAAAAAATAGACTAACCCAAATGGCAAAAGAGCTCTAAAAAGCAAATGAGGAGAAGAATACCTTGAAAGGCAGAATTAGCCAAATGGAAAAGGAGGTCCAAAAGACCACTGAAGAAAATACTACCTTAAAAATTAGATTGGAGCAAGTGGAAGCTAGTGACTTTATGAGAAATCAAGATATTATAAAACAGAACCAAAGGAATGAAAAAATGGAAGAAAACGTGAAATATCTTATGGGGAAAACCACTGACTTGGAGAATAGATCCAGGAGAGATAATTTAAAAATTATTGGACTACCTGAAAGCCATGATCAAAAAAAGAACCTAGATATCATCTTTCAAGAAATTATCAAGGAAAACTGCCCTGATATTCTAGAATCAGAGGGTAAAATAGAAATTGGAAGTATCCAATCGAGAGAGAGAGAGAGAGAGAGAGGGCACAGGGGGTGAGAGAGGAATATATTGGGAGAAGGAGAAAGAGAAATAGAATGGGGTAAATTATCTCACATAAAAGTGTCAAGAAAAAGAAGTTCTATTGGAAGGGAAGAGGGGGCAGGTGAAGGGGAATGAGTGAATCTTTCTCTCATTGGATTTGACTTAAGGAGGGAATGTCATGCACACTCATTTGGGTGTCATTCCTCACAAGAAGGTAGGGGGGAAGGAGATAAGAGAGGGGGGATGATGGAACAGAGGGTAGATTGGGGGAGGAGGTAATCAAAAGCAAACAGCTTTAAAAAGGGACAGGGTCAAGGGAGAAAATTGAATAAAGGGGGACAGGATAGGATCGAGGGAAATATAGTTAGTGTTTCACAACACGACAATTATGGAAGTGTTTTGCATTATATACATGTGTGGCCTATGTTGAATTGCTTGCCTTCTCGGGGAGAGTGGGTGGGAGGGAAGAACGGAGAGAATTTGGAACTCAAAGTTCTTAAAACAAATGCTCAAAAAAAATTTGTTTTTTACATGCAACTGGGAAATAAGATATAAAGGCAATGGGGTATAGAAATCCATCTTGCCCTACAAGAAAGTAAGGGGAAAAGGGATGCGGGGGAGGGGGGAGTGGGGTGACAGAAGAGAGGGCAGACTGAGGAAAGGGGCAATCAGAATCTAGGCCATCTTGGAGTGGGGGGCAGGTAGAAGTGGGGAGAAAATTTGTAACTCAAAATCTTGTGGAAATCAATGTTGAAAACTAAAAATATTAAATAACAAATAATCCAAAAAAAAAAAAGAATATAAACTCCTTGAACACAACAACTGTTTCTTTTATATCTTTGTATCCCCAATGCCTTGAATATAACTAGGTGGTGCGGTGGACATAGTGTTCCACCTGGAAGTCAGGAAGACCTCGGGTCAAATCCAGCCTTAGATTCTTCCTAGCTGTGTAACCCTGGGCAAGTCACTTAATAACCCTCTCTGTCTCAGTTTCCTCACCTGTAAAATGGAGCTGGTAATAGCACTTACCTCCCATAGTTATGGTGAGGATAAAATTTAGATGATATTTGTAAAATATTTCATAAAATCTGGAAGGTACTTTTTAAATGCTAGCTTCCTGGTTTTGTTAATTAAAAAGGAAAAATAGGAAAATACTTAAAAAAATGCTTGTGGATTGACTGAAAAAAAACAGAAGTCAAGGTCTACATATGTGTGACTTATTATCATGATGTAATTGAAATAAATGACTGTGCAGTTTTTTCTGTCTTCAATAGGAAGTATCCTCAAATATTTCTTTTGCTTAACTTCTCTGATTTCTGAGGCTATGCTGTAAGCAAAGTTGTTTCTTACACTTTTGTGCTGCAAGATGGATAGATTTCATGGAATTAGAGTGAAAACAATGTTCTGAGAATGACACAGCATAATGTAGTTGAAAGTCAGAGGTCCTGACTCACTCCCCTACCGCCTGTATGACCTTGGGCCTCAATGATCTGACTTGCTTGGGCCACAGTTTATCCACCTAGATCACCTTCAAAGTCCTTTCCAGTTCCAAATCTATGATCCCATGAATTCTGGCCTCAGATCTGGAAATGGGAATTACTAGAATAGTATTTGAAAAGTCTGTTTCCTTTGCATCCTAGTCAAAGAGTGTATACTGGCAGGACCAAAAGCTTAGGGTAAGAACCAAGTAAATCTCAAGTAACCTTCTAAGGGGGGCGGAGGAGGGGGAGCAGTCAATGACTAAGCTTCAGCACATGAGGGTCTTTGGCTCTGCTATGAAATCCACGAAACCAAAATCAAAACCCCTCAAAGTTAAGGACCAGGACTAGGCATTAGAACAAATGTGAGGTTGGGAAACTTTTGTTCCCTGCACCTCCTCTGCCCCCAGCCTCTTTTCTTCAATTTTCTGTCCTTCATTTATATTCCTAGAATTCCTGTGTTCCCTCTCTTTCTTCTCCCTAATGACCTTTATCAATAATTTGTACCAATATTATCAAACCCAAATAGCAATAAACCGTATCTAAGGATCCCTTCAGGTGTGTATTGACTTATCATTATCTATGTTCTACTTTTTTTTATTTGGTTAAATATAACCTAATTATATTTTAATCTATTTCAGGCCAGTCAGTGGGGGCTGAAATGCCTGACACCTCTGATTTATACTACACTCTGAAATTAAGGCATTGATGCATCTCACAGGAATAATTTCACTTTAAGACTTTTCTCCAATGAAAGACTGAAGTTCATTGTAGTGTTTGGAAATTGGTGATATATTTGGGGTTGGAGGAGGAACTTCTATGTCAGACCCTGAAATGTCACTGACAATCAGAATCATAATTAGGGTAGGTGGTCAGGACTTTTGTCTTAGAGTGGGAGATTTATACTGTCTTCTGACTAGCTATTATATTCCTTTAAGTAAGAAAACAAGAGTGGGGTTGGGGAAAGGGCAGACTTGTAGGTGGATGTTACGAATAGGGGATAGGAGCACTGAGAAAGAGCTTGGTTTTGGGTTTCTAGGGCCAAGGTAGGTAAGACCCAATTTCTCTTCCGACCTATGAATGGGAAACAAAAAAAAAAAACATTATCTGACACCTGGCCTCTTCCCAACAGTCTTTTGATGTGAATTCAGGGAATAATAGTAATAGTAGTTGAGAAGGGGATCTAAATTCTTCACCTTGCCCCATCAGCCTTTGAAGGGGAACTGGGGGGGCGGAGAAGGGGCTCCTCCTACAGGTGAAAGGCAAGGATTGGGAAGAGATATGGCCTCTGCTTCTCAAGGTCCACACTTTCCTGGAGACTTTCCTGCCTTATCCCACCATTGATTTCTCTCCCAACCTTCTCCAATTTTCACAAAGTTCAGTATCCTGGGTTTCGACAGTAGAGCTTATTTGAATGTGTAGTGGACTATGTGAGGGGAAAGGGGGACCCTTTAAATATCCCAGATCCATGTATATGCTGATGACTGAGCTGTCTTGGGTAAGGGGAAATGCTTCCCTCAGCATAAATTGTCTACCACTTCTCAGCTTTGTCTCCTCCCATTCCTATCCCCTCTCCAGGGACAATGAACTTTGAGGGAATTTTGGGTATGGTAAAGCAAAGGAGGGAGCCCTTGCTGAAGGGCCATGCCTTCCTGAAAACATTTGCTGGTACTGAGCAACCCCTACTTTTGTCTTTGGACCCTTAATACCTAGCACCTAGTGTCTACTCAAGACTTGAGAAATGTTAAATCCATTGATTACAGAGACTTTTCTTTCCCTCAAAGCTTTACCTTCCCAAGTTCTTTAGATTTACCTATGATGGGAGAGGGTATAGATGGATGAACTTGGGTCCCACATGTGCCTGGAAGGACCAAGGGACCCCTTTCCTTGCTTAGTTAGCTACTTGCTCTGAGTCTGAAGAACACCAATGGCCATGGCTACAGAAAGACCAATGCCCTCGTTCTGCTTCTCATTTTGCTTCTCCACCCCATGTTCCTTCCTCAGCTCTCTCCCTCCTTAAATTTCCACAACCTATGTGAAAAGGTATCTCCTCTGAAATTAACTCTGGGTCTTTGCATCTTCCTTTGTAAAATGAAGATCCCAAGATAATCTGTAATGTCCTTTCCATCTCTTAGCCTATGGTTCTATGAGATTTAAGGTCCATTCCAAACCACAATTTCATCAAGAGCAGATATCTCTCAGTGACTTAATTTACAAAGTGCATGGTCTTTTTTTCCCCTCAGTCCTCATCTTTCTTGATCTCTCTTCTCCATTTGACCACTAGTCAGTGAATTAGTCAGTAAACATTTATTAAGCTTTGTCTAGCTTACCAATCACTAATGACCACCTTCTCAATAGTTTTTGAGTTTGGGGTTTTTTGGTGACACTTTTCTTTCTTGGTTCTCCTTCTACTTCTCTGACTGCTCCTTCTTGATATCCTTTGATGGATGATGTGCTATATTAGTTCACATAACTATAAATGTTCCCCAAAGCTCTATCATAGGCTTGCTTTTTTCCATACTTTATTTGTAGACCTTATTAGTTCCCATAGATTGAATTATGAGGACTCCAGTTGTATATCTGGATACGTACTATCCAGTTCTAATCTCTCACCTGAGATTCAATCCTGTATCATATGGACATTTCAAACAGGATATGCTGTTGGCATCTCAAATTCGACATGTCCAAAACAGAAGTCAGTATCTTCCCCCACCCCCTGCCCAGCCCTTAGCCTTCTGAACTTCCTTATTTCCATTCATGGTGCCATCCTCTTTCCAGTCAATTTCACAACCTTGGTGTCATTCTTGACTCCTCACTCATGGTCATCATGTCATTTAATGAATTGCCCAATATTGGCATTTCTAACCTCATAGATAAGTTGTTACCTCCAATCATACAGCCACCACACTTATTCAGACATTCTTCGCCTCTTGCCTAAACTATTACAAAATCCCAAATGTTCTTCCTTTTTCAAGTTTGAACCTCTCTATCACATCTTTCCTATGGATATTTCTAGCATAGGCATGGCTCTGTCACTCCCCTAATCAATAAAGTCCAATGGCTCCTTATTCCCTTTTGGATCAAGTATAACCTCCTCTATTTGACATTTAAAACCCTTTACAACCTGGCTCCAAACTACTTTTCTGGCTTTATTATACATTACTGACCTTCATGCCTTCTATGGTTCACCCAAATTGGCCTTTTTATTCCTCCTCATATATCTTCCCCTTCCATGCCTTTGGCAAGCTATTCCCAATTTCTTAGAATACATTAAGTCTTCTTTGATTTGCCCCAACTGCTAGTGCCTTCCCCTCAAATTATCTCATATCTGTTTCATATCTATCTCCACATGTACACATTGTCTTCTCTAGGTACACTGTAAGATTCTGAAAGGCAAGAACTCCTTTCCATTTATTTGTCTTTGTCACCCCAAGGCCCAGGTATTTATTCAATGCTCACTGACTGATTGTTCTAAGGATAGTGGACTCATTCCCCTGTCCCAATCACTGAACACATTCTCCTATGATTTCCCCCACTTTCAGGCTGTAATACTTGACCTAGCTGTAAAAAGAAAAGGATTAAAAAAAGAAGAAGAAAAGGAGTAGAGAAAACTGTCAACCAGACTGAACTAGCCTCTAATCTGTGGGTGGCCAGAGCCAAACGCAGGAGGGTAGAGACAAGAGAGTTACGAATCAGACAGAAATTTAATTTCAAAGCAAAGGAAATGTATTGCAAGTGAGGACCCATGTGCCAGGGCTCTGTCCCTAGTGGGGGGGGGACCCCAGATGGTGTGGGGAAATCTCAATACTTATACCAATAGCTATTCAGTGAGCTGTAGCCCTGACAATGGGGATAGCAGCAATAATGAGACAAGTTTGATTCATAGCAGGGCTTCATAACTGGAATGTGGGCACTTGTCCAAGATTCTCCAGTGCTGGTCAAAGCAATAAAATAATTACATGATTTTGCCAGAGGGTGAGCACAAAGGATTGCTGTTATGCCAAAATCAGGACACAGCTTGCTTGCTAGGCACTAGCTCTGGAAAGCAGAGTGTCTCCTAATGGTATCTTGACAGAACTACAATCAAAGCATACAACTGTGTTCCCCAAGTGATTAAATTGAATTGAATTAACAATGTATGATTTAAATTGAATCATATTAACAATTTATGAGTAGGTATTTATTGGTATTTTCTTTTTCTTATATCACCATAATATCCAATGCATCAGATGTTGCCCTCCTCCCTCGCAGGTGGTCATCCCATATAACAAATAGTATTTTTTGGAGAAGAAATGGGAGAAAAAGAGAATGCAGGGGCAGAGGGTGGGGGGCAAAAGTCAACTCAATTGATGGATATATTGAAATAATCCAAAAATATGTATAATGTATAACACTTGTAGACCTCCGACCTCTACAAAGAGGTAGGTTAGGGGATGTCTTCTCATATCTCTTCATTTGATCCCACTTGCTCTTAATAGTTTTGTTACATTTACTTTTGATTTTTTCAGGTGTCATGCATGGAGGACAGCCAGTGAAAATTCCTGGAGCCTAGAAATGGAGTGTCCTGTGAGAGGAACAGTAAAGAGATCAGTATCATTGGATAACAGTATGAGGGTAGGAGGCACAATGTAGGGTATTGGGATATGGAAAAGTAGGAGGAGGAGCATGATTCTGGAAGTGATAGGGATGGGGGGAGGGCAACATGATCAGACCTGTACTTTAGAAAGGTTATTTTGATAGCCAAATGAAGGATAGATTAGTATGGGGAGAGACTTGAGGCAAAAAGAACAACCAGCAAGCTATTGCAATATTGCAGTTGTGAAGTTATGAGGGCATCCAAACTTCATTTTCAGAAGAGGTTAGAGGGGCATATCTAAAGATGTTATGAAAGAAAAATTGACAGGCCTTGGCAACCAATTAGATATGAAGGATAAGAGATAATGAGCAGTTGGAGATTACATCTAGGTGGCAAGCCTGGGAGATTGGGAGGTTTTGGGTTTAGGAGAAATGATAATTACAATTTTGGGAATGTTGAGTAGAACGATGGCTATAGGACATTCAATGTGAGATGTCTGAAAGGCAGTTGGAGAAGTGAGATTGGAAGTCAACAGAGAGGCCAGGTCTGGATAAGTAGGTGATAATTGAATTTGTGGGAGCTGTTGCAATCTCCAAGTGAATTAGTATAGAGGGGGAAGAGAAGAGGACCCAGGATTGAATCATGAGGGCAACCAGGGTTAGCAAATTTGACCTGGATGAAGATCCAGAAAAAGAGACTGAGGTTAGATAGGTAGGAAGAGAACCAAGAGAAGTTAGTGTTAGGAAAACCTAACCTAAGAAGAGAATATCAAGGAAGACAGAGTTATCAACATTGTCAAAGGCTGAGAGGAGGTTAAGGAGAAAGGGAATTAGGAAAAAAACCATTGAGTTTGGCTACCAAGAGATTGTTAGTAAATTTAGAGAGGGCAATTTTGTTTGAATGATGAGGTCAGGGGCAGCTAGGTGGAACACCTGAGTTCAAATCCAGCCTCACACACTTGACACACGTACTAGCTGTGTGACCTTGAGCAAGTCACTTAACTCCAATTGCCCTGCCAAAAAAAAAAAAGAAGAAAATTAAATTATTTCAAATGATGAGGTCAGAAGTCAGACTATAGAGAGTTAAGAAAAGTATGAGAGGAAAGGAAGTGGATATCCAGTGAAGATATTTTTCTGAAGAAGTTAAGTCACAAAGGGAAGGAGAAATATGGGATGATAGCAGGAATAGCAGGATAGAAGATGGATCAAGGGAGGGTTTTTTGAGGATGGGGAAGACATGGGCATATTTATAGGCAGTAGAGAAGCATCCAGTAGACAGGAAGAAATTGAAGATAAGTGAGATAGTGGGGATGATGGAAGGGCAATCTGTTGGAGAAGATGGTACAGAATGGGATTGTTCACCTGTGTATGTGGAGGGGGTTGCCATTTTACTTCATTATGTGAGACAGAGGTGAAAGGGGAGATAATGATAGAAAGCATCAGAGTGATATGAGGTGGAGAGAAAGGGAAAAGGAGAGCTCTCAGTATATAATCTACTTTTCAGTAAAATATGAGGCAAGATTTTCAATTGAGAGGGTAGGGAAAGGGGAAGTATGGGAAATTTGAGGAGGGATGAAAAGCTTTGGGAATACTGCTGTGGTGATTGGAATGGTGAATTAATTAGGGAAGTAGAAAAGGAATAGCTTGCTATAGACAGCATCCAGCTGAGGTTGTGTAACATCCATTTGTAGTGGAATAAAATCAGTACAGTTTCTATCAGCAGCACATGTGAAGGAGTTATGGCAGTAGAGGGTGGGAGCGACCCAAGGCCAAGCTTGGCAGAACAAGACCAACAATATGGTGAGAGGCAAAGAACTCAAGAGAAGGTAGAGTTGAACTGGTTTACCAAGTAGTAAGGATGGAGAAGGAAAAAAAGCATAACCCCTTCTGAATTTCTGTCTGCCTGGAATGTCCATGTGCTTCAGGGTTTATCAAGGCAGATGCTCTCTCCTGCCCTTCCTCCTACCCTATGATCACCAAGGAGCAAAGGGGACCCAAGTGGTGCCCATGTACGATGGGTTGAGTCAGGCTCCCCTCTGGCTTCTAGCATACCAGGTGTTGGACAAAACCATTGAACTATCATATTCTCCATCATCTCCCTGGTGTTTTGCCCCAAAGATGGTGACATTCTTTTAGCCATCTTTAGCCACCCACAAAATGGGCCTTGTGTGGACAGTAGCTCACCTTATTCTCCATCATCTCCCTGGTATTTTGCAGTAAAGATGGTGACATTCTTTTAGCCATCTTTAGCCATCTTTAACCATCCACAAAATGGGACTTTTGTCGTGTGGACAGTAAATGAGCTCACCTTCATTTTCTAAAGCTTCAGGTTGAGTAAACAAAGAAAGAGCACATAAGTAGTTCCAAAGAGCACGTAAGCAGTTCTTGGGATTGGCAACCTGCCTAACACATAGGCATGACCAATTCAGTTCCAGAATTGGAGCAGTGACCTGAAAAGAGACTCTTATGCCTGGTTAACCCTAGACATTTCTTTTATTTCCTCACTGCCTCTGCACATCTTTGTTTCAGACTGATAGAATGCCAAGCTAGATTGGACGAAACATGTTATCTACTCTCTCTATCCCTCTCATTTTGAAGATATAGAGGCTAGGGTTCAGTAACTGCTTAGAAACACCTGAATGGATAGAGCTTAGGGTTCAAAGCTGGCCTCAGACATTTACAAGCTGTATGACTGTAGACAGTTCACAACCTCTGCTTCAGTTTCCTCAACTGTAAAACAGAGATAATATTGTACCCATCTCCCTGGGCTGTTGTGAGGATTAAATGAGATAAGATTTGGAAAGAGCTTAGCACAGTGTCTGGCATTTAATAAATGCTTATTTCCTTCTTTCTGGTTGGCACAAGATTCCACAGGGAGCAAGTGGCAGACCCTGACTCTTTCCACTATAAATTGCAACCTCCCAGAAACTCAATATCATAGTTAGGTTGGATAAAACATCACAGATTCCCACAAATCTCTGAGAACTGGTATTGAAACTTGAATTCCAGGTTCATGGTTACACTTTTTAGCAGGTTCTTTTAATATTGCCCTAAGCAAATTGTGCAGCAGTAGCTTTGTTGTTACTTCAGTTCTAGTTAATGAAGGGCATCACGATTTCTGTGAATGCAAGGAGGAAACTATTTTGACAACTACTCAGCCATTATTAAACAAGCTATTACTTGTGGCTTCAACAAACCAGTAGAAGATAAGTAAGAGCCTTGTGAATTCCGATTCTTCTTAGATGAATGCTCTTTTCAAAGTAAATAATGAAAAGAAATTATATCAAGTGGGAAATCTTAAACATGCTTAGTAGATGGGAAGGTAACGCCTTATAAAAGTGCCATAGGACCTTCTTGCACAATGTTATTCTTTTCATTGCTCTGGAGTTCCAGAAGGTGTAGAGGGGGAGGGGGGACCTGTCATCTACAGAGAGGGTTAACCCAGGGAATTTTCTTTCTTTTGAAGGCCTGTTTTCTCCTTGTCTGATTTATTGCTAACCACTCAACATTCTCGTGATGGTGATGAGAGCTTCTTAAAATGAACAACCATAGGTGATAGAGCTCCATTTTCAATCAGTCCATCCCCTCAAAATAGATGAATAAAGCTTCAACTCTATAACCCAAGTATCCTGTGATAAAAATGGCTTTGGGGGAGAGGAGTGTATTAAAGAATTTTCTGTAATTCAGCCAGTTTCTAAAGTTTGTTATGCAAAGTGGCTGAGCCCCTCTTTTAGGATGACAGGACCAAAAGTAGCACTACACCTTGGAATCAGAGGTCTTTGTTGGAAATCTCATTCTGTTAACGAGCTATGTGGCTGTGGGCACGTCACTTCTCTATTGCCTTCAGTTCCCTGACCGCTTCCCACCACCCCCCATTTTATAGATGAAGAATCAGCAACTTGCTGAAGCATACCATCCACTTCCAGAGAAAGAACTGATATTAAATCCAGACTGAAGCATGCTGTTTTTCAGTTTCTTTCTTTCATTTTTTTATTTGAGTCTTTTTGTACAAAATGATGAATATGGAAATGTTTTACATAATTGTATATGTATAAGCTATATCTGATTGCTTATCCTCTCAGGGAGGAGGGGAAGGATAAAATTTTGAACTCAAAACTTCAAATAAAAATGTTTAAAAAAAATTGGAAAAAAACAAGGAAATATTTTAGGGAAGGAGAAAAGGGGGAAAAAAAGAATCATCAGCTTTCCCAGAGTCACACAGTAAGCAGCTGAGCTGGGATTCAAACCCAGCTCTGACTCCAAGTCCCATGTCACTTTGCCCAGAGGGCCCTCAGTGGAAGTACTTTGTATATCTAGTTCATGGAGTCCAAATCTATGGTGCTTTAACAAGCCCTGATCATCCCTGTTCTACCTATGGCTAAGGCATTGGAGTAACTTGGGGATTAGTGGAAGCACACTTATGATCAGCACTATCAGTTAATTGTTAGTGATATCAATTACACAAAGTAATCATTTTAAAACACTAGTAAGAATACAACTGTTTTCATTTTGAAGTGGCAGAATCTGCCTCCCCTGATGGACAAATTAATACTAACAACAACAACAGCAATGACAATAATAATAATACATATAATGCTTCAAGGTTTGCGAAGCATTTTACATATATATTATCTCATGTGATGCTAACTTCTTAGATTTTTTTCCATTAGGATAATGATCATAGGTACAGAGACAGAAGAGACCAGAGACACCACCAAAATCTAACCTCTTCGTTTTGTAGATGATGAAACACAAAGAGGTCTCCCAAGTAATAATTAGCAGAATTTGAATTCAAACCCAGATCTCTAGTTCTAAATCTGATGTTCTTTCCATATGTGGACAGTTCTTCCATATTTCCTATAGGACAAAACTGGTAATGATGTTCTTCTCTAGAAGGAATTATTCCTTTTATTTTACCATGATGTCTTTACTGCCTTCTCACTGTGTAAGTTTCCTCAATGCCTGTGGTTTTTTCTCACTGAAACATCCCTTCCTCCTGTAGCCTATTCAGCACGGAAGACTGCTCTGCCCTTTGACCTACTCTCCCCAGAGCATCCCTCCATCCAAGCAGCCCTCTTCATCCATTAAGAAGTTTCTCCCAAAGCCTACATTTTGAGAAAAGGCCCAGGCCATCTTTCCTATCTTCCTCTCTTGGTTCCTCTTCTGGCACCCCAGAATTCCCCATCGTATGTTCAAATGGATACTTCCCCCTCCTCCCATCTTTCCATCTTTCATTTATGTGTTGTCTCCTCCCATTAGAATGTAATCACTTTGAGGTCAAGAGCTGTCTTTCCTTTTGCTTGCTTTTGTATACCCAGTTGTTACTGCTCTTTACCTCCTCAAGTTACCTTGCATTACACTTATCCACTGTACTACATTGTCTTCCTTTGTAAGCACTTCACAGTTTCCTAAGATTTTCTTTTTAATTTTGAACAAAACATTAGAAGTCTATGAAGAGAAAAAAGACACGCAGGGCCTCCAATACTCAGATTTGTAGGTCACCTTTGCCACATGCATATACATGCCTTCTAAAAATGACATGATTGCATATTCTGCTTTTCTTTTACTAATAATGACACCTTGCTGTCATTGGTTTATAGATTCTTGATGACTCAAGAAAGAAAATCCAATAATCAAGAAGGAAGAAGAGAAAGAGAAAGAGAAGAAGAAAAAGAAGAAGTACATTTTATCATTTGCTTCCTGACTACTGGTTTTTTGTTTTAGGGAATATCATAAGTATTGATGGGATATTCATTTGTAGTTCTATCAGTAAGGCAAGATTCATGACCTTGAGGATGACTATGAACATGCCTGTATGGTTCAGAATCACAAAGTATGAAAAACTCTCTAGTTAGAAGGCAGAGGAAGTATAACATTCATTTAGACCCCAGAGGATTAAATCCCAAGACGAACAACTCCAACTTGATATAGCAGTAATTATATTCCAAAGCTAGTAAGCCTACATCAATGTAGCAACAAGGAAATTATGGCAAGAAACCAAGTCATTCTGTGACCTTCCCCCCTGCTAGGGCTTTCCGTAAACAATCACTCATGAATCCTAACCATCCGCTCGCCTTCATCCTCTCCCCCCTCAGTTCTCTGGTTTCCAAAGCTCCCTGGTTTCCACTCTCTACTCAGCACTTTCTTCTGCAGCTCTGTCGACTCAAGTTTTTACTCCTTCTCCTTGGGCTGAATTCTGGATTCTGGCTTCTCTTCTGACTTCTGAATTCTGAGTTCTCAATGGCTACCTTCTGGGTGTAAGTACTCTTTTTAGGGCCCGAGGGCTTCACATCCAATCAGCAAAAGAATGTGGGCTTGAGGCTTAGTGCCTAGTAAATAAAGAGATTAGGGCTGCCTACAAACAAACCTCTAATTAAGCTTCCTTTACTTGGCCCCACCTCAAGTCTATTGAGTGGGTGGGAAACATCTTTAATCTCTGATTAGCATCACAAAGGTGTGGGCCTGCCTCTAATCAAGCCTCCCTTTTTTGGCCCCATCTGAGGCCTACTGAATGAGAAAGATCTTTCTTTCACTTACTGATTGGTCTCACAGTAATCTAACAAGAAATAATTAACTAATAAATGTGATCCTGTGTTTGCCCTCTACATGATGTGTTTTCTAAGTGTTCACAATAAGTACTATTGTTTTTAGATCTACTCGCTTTTGTCCATAAATTAATTTGGTTTAGGTTATCTTGCCACTGTTGACAGAAATGCCATTACTTTTCCTAACCACATGAAAAAATAGTCATTTGCCCATTTCCCTGAAACATTGACAGACCATGACTAATTATATAGCTTTTCTATAATGTCTTTTTTGTACCCTTGATTTTTGCTGTTGTGTTGAGTCTTTGCATTTTCTGACTTTTGAGCAGTGCCATACTGTGTCACATGTCACACGTTGTTTCAAACATTGTCACATGTTGTTTCAGTTTGCATCTATTACAGCCAGAGACACACTGAAAGCTGACCCAGATCACTAGGATCAGCATCTCTTTAAAAACAATTTCCGAGCCCCCACTGATGAGTTATCCTTTTTAAGCAAAAAAATGGTATTGATAGTATCAATATTGTAGTGAAATAAGAACAATTTCCTTAAAATCACAAGCATTGTGGTATCAAGAAAAATCAGATGACATTTACACAAGATATCAAATGGAATATAAGTATTTGTTTTCTTTCCATCCACTGTCTTTTATCTTACTTTGTATCCCCACCACTTAGCACAGGACCTGGTACATATTAGGAACTTAATAAATGTTTATCAGCTGACGGTCTAGACAGTTACAACAGAATGGGGAGAGACCTCAGCTCAAAGTTATTTGACAACAGATAATTCACTTGACTTTTGCTGAGCTTCAATCTCCTCACCTATGCAGTGAGTGTAACACATTTCATTCCTGGTTGTTGTGAAGTTTGAATCAGATCATCATAAGTATCAGATACTTTGTTAAGCATAAAAACCCTCTATATGTTTTCCTTTGTTGGTCTGCCTAGCCCTAACACTTAACAATATATTATCTAGAGACAGTTACGAGAGATTTAGTCAAAATTTAATGTATTTGTACAAAAGGAAGGAGGAACTTAGACCTGGAGGAAGAGTCTGAGCTTCTGGAAACAAGATTAGGGCAAACACAGTGTTTTAGAAAAGGTAGGATTAAACTAGAGACATAGAAACAAAAAAAAGTCATCAGCTCAATAACTGAGAGCAAAAGAACCTGATCGAGAGAATTCCCAAGAAAAGAAGGATGATTCCCCAGCTTCCCCTCCCAGTGCTTGCCTGTTTATCCAAAAAGGACAACAATAAATTATGCTGTTTCATTTCCTAAATGTTTCCAACAAACTGAATTTTGCCTCGACCACAAAGAAGCCACAGATTAACTAGAAATAGACAAAAATGCTACATTACAGAGAAAGCCTATCCTCTGCTTAGAAATTTTCTTAAATGAGGTCTTAGAGCAATTGTTACTAAAAGCACCTCCCTAAAAGGGAAAGAGAAGGGAACTTCATGGAGCTTAGGAATCATTTATATTGTCTCCTAGGCTTAAAATAAGCTAATTATTAAAACAGGTTATTACATATTTTATACACACATACATATACGTATATACATACATATGTGTGTCTGTACATGTATATATACATATATCTACACATATATATATCCAGGGACACATTCTATATCTATGGTTGTTGCCCTTTGTTCTTGAAGAGGACCAAAATGACATCACTATGTTAGAATGAAGTTACAAAATGCCTGACTGTGGCTGATCAGAACAATTAAAGTTCAGAACACTTTACCACAGGTTGGGCATAAATAGTCTATGTGCACATTTAGGGTAGAGTCTCTAAATTTTTGCATCTCATGTTTCTTTTGAGTTGCTTCAGCTCTACTTTTCTCATAAAGCATAGCACCCGCTCTGATTAGGGCATGCCATGCTAGGCAGTCCTGTGCCAGTGTCTCCCATGTAACACAATCAATTCCAAAGTTCTCAAGAGAGATCTTAAGAGTGTCCTTGTATTAATTTTTTCCTGACCACCATGTGAGCAATTACCCTGTGTGAGTTCTCCATAAAATAGTCTTTTTGGCAAGCATACTTTGGCATTCAAACAATGTGGCCAGCCCATGGGAGTTGTGCTTTATGCAGTGGAGTTTGAATGTTTGGCAGTTTAGTTTGAGAAAGGACCTTAATTTTCATTACCTTATCCTTCCGGGTGATCTTTGGAATCTTCCTAAGACAATTCAAATGGAAGCAATTCAGTTTCCTGGCATGGCGTTGGTAGACTGTCCAGTTTCACAGGCACACAACAATGAGTTCAATACAATGGTTCTGTAGAACTTCAGTGTGGTAGTCAGTCTAATACCTCTTCTCACCTACTCTTTCCTTCAGAGCCTCTCAAACACTGAGCTAGCTCTGGCAATGTGTGTATCAAGTCATCATCAATGTATAAATCCCTGGAAAGTATACTGCCAAGGTAAATGAACTTATCCATAGTATTCAAAACTTCTCCATTTGTTGCAACCGATGGTTCCACATATGGATGGTGTGGTGCTAGCTGATGGAGCACTTGTGTTTTCTTGGTGTTAATCGTTAGGCCAAAATTAGCACAAGAGAATCAATCCATACTTTATTGCATCTCAGCTACAGAGGCTGCATTGAGGGCACAATCATCTACAAATAAAAAATCATGAACCAACAGTCCCTCCATTTTAATCTTGGCTTATAGCCTTTTCAAGTTGAAGATTTTATCATCAGTGCAGTAGCTGACCCTATCATATATATGTGTGTGTGTGTGTGTGTGTGTGTGTGTACACACATATATGTGTATGTATACATATATATGTATGTATATATACATATACATATGAGAGAGAGAGAGATGTAATATGAATATAACTTGCAGCTCAAAGACCATTTGTAAAATCCTCTTTTAACAGTGGAGATTGATTAATCAATGTTTCATGCGTGCCGGAAGGGCAGAGTTGTCAAGAGTTCGGAAGAAGAGAAATTCTGGTCTTCTGCCTTCTGCTTCAAGGGAGAAAAAACATACTTCTAGACCCTCTCCAGATCCTTAAAATGAGAAAAAGACCCCAAGGAATGACTTGACATGTAGAGGAACAAACACTTCATGTCCCTCTTCCCAGATTTTTACTCTGGAGACTTCAGGGAATTTCACTTTGGGTGAGATCAGAGACTTCTGCATTTCCCTGATTCTTCCCTTGCCATTTGTTGCTGCTTTCTCCCTCCTCAGGTTACCTTCTACAGTTATCTGTGTACATGTTATATTCTCACAACAGGATTATGGTCCTTGAGAATAGGAAGGATTTTTTTTTCTTGGTATACTTCTTGCATTAACAAGCACTTGATTGAATAGAATTGATTCATGGCTAATGTGCTATAGCTTATTTATACCAACTGTTCATCTTTTCATTGCCCTTAAAGTTTTGATTCTTCCAGTACCGAAGCTCTGTAAGATTTGTGGCCATAGTGGGAGAACACTAACAACAAGGAGAGGGACAGTGAGATCATTAACACGTAGCTCACTTTTATATAGCAGTTTACGGTTTAGGAAATGTTTTGCTCAGAACGGTAGTTTATAGGTAGCAAAAATATAATTGTCCCCTTTTTATAGATGAAGAAACCGAGACTCAGAGGTGAATTAAATTTCCCAGGCTCACAGAGATCTCCTGGTTCCAAATTCAAATCCACTAAACTATACTGTCTTCCTTTGAAGGCACGTCACAATTTCCCAAATGTAATTTGGCCTGATTTTCTGTTCAATTTTGAACAAAACATAAGTCTGGGAAGAGAAAAAGGACATCCAGGCCCTCCCACACTCAAATTTTGGATCACCTTTGCCACATGTGTACCCTACATATATATCTCATTGCCGCCGTACTCTACTCTTCCAAAGGATATTTTGTATTTAAGGGAAAGTGTGCCCCCACATCTGGTAACTCCAATCCATCTCAGTCAATGTCTTTGTTAATGGGAAGCTGTTTCGACAATCTGGCTAGCAGCTGTTGTGGGGGTGAAAGACCAACACAAGCCCAACAACAAGAATGCTGCCAAAGCCCAGGTTCTTTTGATCTGCATTAGTAAGGAAAGCAACGTTAAGGGGTTGACAAGCTTACTTTAATTCAGCATATAAATACCATTCACTTAGTTCAGGGGAAAAAGCCAGCACCCTGAACTTCAGAGCAAATACAAACAAATTACAGACATTGACAGACCAACCAAATATAATTCATAGTTACCAACATGTAAGTTCAGCCGGGGAGCTCATAACAAGGGCTGGCCCAGAGTCACACGTGCCACCCCTGCTATGGGTAAGAGCAAAATGGGCTCTTAGCACTCAGTTCAACCAAGTACCCTTGAAGAGTTTGGCTTTTGTTTCCTTTGATTAATTCAATGTATTTCATTGAGTCTTACTAGGTGCTAAGCCCCAGGCCCAAACCCCTATTAGGTGGTAAGCCTACGTGGGTGTGAAGCTCCCAGGGTACTAAGGGGAGGTGCTAACTCAAGAGCCAATTATAGGAGCCTAAGTTCTGGTCATTCAGGTGACGTTTGATGATGTCTGAAATGGTAGAAGAAGAGAAGACAGAGCTATTTGCACAGGGCTCTCACTCTTGGTGTTGTGGAGACTCCTTGGGCAGCTGTAGCTAAGAGCCCTCCAGCTCATAACCCAGATGTTGGGACTTTGTTAAACTCTGGTAACTATGTATAGGGATTCGAATCAGACAAGGTATGTCTGTCAATGTCTGTAATTTGTTTGTACCTTGCTCTGAAGTTCAGGGTGCTGGCTTTTCCCCCTGAATTAAGTGAATGCTGTCTGTATGCTGGATTAAAGTAAGCTTGTCAACCCCTTCACCTTGCTTTCCTTAGTTAAGCAGATCAAAAGAACCTGTGCTGTTGGCAGCTTTCCAGGTACTGGCTGTTGGTGGATCTTACACCCCCCACAGAAGCTGCTAGCTGGATTGTTGAAACAGAAGTACACTAGTGAGGGGAAGGGGGAGGGGGTGAGGGCTCTAGGAGCGTTAAGAGAACTGTAGAGTAGCCCCATCTCTCTACAGACCCAAGTCAGAAGCACAAGTGCGCAAGTTAAGGTAGTACCCATAGGTTTTAAGATGTAAGGACCTTGGTAGGCAAAGGTTTGCAAACCAGCAAAAGCCTGCTTGTGAACATTATTTTAGAGGGCATTTGACAGGCATGTTACTAACCCATGACTGTGGTAGACCCAACATGAACTTTGTATTTTTCTAATGAACTGACAAAAAAATTTTAATTTCTTTTTTTTTTTTGTGGTCATGCTAAAGAGTCAGCAAAAAGTTACTCAACTCCTATGAGTTTGTTTTAGAACAATTTTTCAGTGAGTAATTCCACCCTCAACTATAAACTTGAGTTGTTCTTACAGATAGATGGGTTAATACATTCTTAAGAAATAATCTTACAATTTTCTAGCCGTTAGCTAGTCAGCACTTTGAAAAAAACATTTATTTTAAAGTGCCTTTTGAGCACAAGAAGCTGCTCGTTTCATTGACAAGATTTTAACTATAATACTTTAAAAGAAAAAAAGAAAGCAAAGTCAGCCAGTATATTATTACTTGTCATCTGTTATTTTCTTGACTTATTTAGAATTTACTATTTAAATTAATTTTTCTCAAAAAAAGGAAAGTTGCTAAAAATTGATTTTGTTGCCTGGAGATCATATAAAAGAGGTATATAATTCAGTTCTGGGGGAGCTACAAAATGTATGATTATTTGGGAAATCGATCACACAAAAACGGTCCCCAAATGTCATAAACTTTAACCATACAATTCTACTATTATGATTATATCTGAAGAAGCTCCCTCACTAGAAAACAGCATCTCTCTCTCTCTCTTTCTCTCTCTCCCTCTCTCTCTCTCTCCTTACATATACCTTATGGATCAGAACCAAAGAACCAACAAGCCAAGTACCCCACAACTTTTAAATGAATGACTCAATAAATGGTGGTATATGAATGGAACGAAATGGTTTTGTGCTATAAGGAGCTATAAAAATAAAGAATTCAGAGAAATATGTGGACTTGCGAAGCAGTTTGGCATAATGGGAAGAGAGCTGCCTTCAGAGTCAGGGAAGACCTTGGTTCAAATTCTATCTGGGTGAGATTGAGAGATTGATTGGCCCTGGCCAGCTCATTAAATCTCACAGTTTCCCCAGGCCACTTTCTAAGATGAAAAATTGCAAAGTAGGAGCCAATCTACATTGGTAGAGGGAGTCTGCTCACTGGAGTTCCAGATCACAATGAAATCAAGGTCTAATTTTTTTTAAGTGAAGATATTTGTCAAATGATAAGAAGAAAGCAAAATCTGAAGAATAACGTGTGTATGTGTGTGTGTGTGTGTGTGTGTGTGTGTGTGTATTTGGTACAACCATGTAAAAGAAGATTGATGGGGATGGGATCTGAACCCTTAAAAGGAAAAGACCATGTCTATGGAATCTGGACACCGGAAAGGAAAAGCCCCTGAACTTTCCCCACAAATTTCAGTAGCCTAGATCCTTGGTGTTCATCTGAGGCACCTGGCCCACCCCAGCCCAACTTGATTACTTAATTAGTTTACTTGACACTCCTTAATCCCATTCAGGCCCCTTTCTCCTTTACCTCTGGACCACCTCAGGCTATTTGCCACTCTTTGATCCCAACCAGATTTTTTCACAGTCTTTTTCTGTATGAAAGTACTAATTTTATCCTCATCAAATGCTCAATCACTGAAGGTCTCCCCACTCCAATCAGTGTCTTAATAAACTTGCTACTTGGACTGAAAGAAGGCTTGAGTGGTTGAATTCTTTTGAGGCAGACCCCCACCCTGTACCCTCGCATTTCAGGGTTCCTAGCACCCCTAGGCCACTCAAGATAACGTTGAAAAGTTCACAGTCTTCCTTCTTTTAAACTATGAGGAAATTACAAAAGTTTGTTGGTTGCATGATTATTTGCATTATTTCACTTAATAATTTCAGGGAAATAACTTGCCATTGGTTTTGGTCTGTTAAACCAAAATTTGTTCACTTTAAAAAGTTGCCAATCAATTTAGTATTTGGTTGAGTTTTAGTCTTCATATGTAATACCTTTAAAAGCATCTCTCACAAAAGCTATAGATAGTTACTGTATCTTAATATTATTAATTATATATAATAGTAATATATTAATATATAATATAATATATAATAATTAACAATAATTAATATTAATAATAAATATTAGTAACAATATTTTTACAGCACAGTAAGGTAACCGACTCTAGAACAGGATCATTTTAGTCATGTTTCAATGAGAAATCTGTGAAGCGATTCTTGGTTTTATTAGCATTCTGGGGAGATGAAGGAAAAGATCTGAGGGAACTTATTTTTTGAAAGAAGTGAGTTGGATCCTTATATTGTGAAAAGGTATAAAGAGAATTGTCAAAAAGACAAATTGATTGTTATTTTCAGAATCCTGAATGGTAAGACTAGGGAAAATATAGTGATTCCTAGGTTCTAAGGTGAGCAAAGTCAGCAGTTGTAGTGATGGTTAAATGTGATTTTTGCTAAATTCTTTCTCACAGCTGATATCATTTTTGTTTTATTGTTTCTTGCAATCGATAAATGGGACAGCTAGGTGGTACAATGGATAGAGCTGTGGACTTGGAATCAGGAAAACTCCTCTTCCTGAGTTCAAATCTAACCTCAGAAACTTAGCTAGCTGTGTGACCCTGGGCAAGTCACTTAACCCTGTTTGCCTCAGCTCCTCATCTGTCAAATGATGTGGAGAAGGAAATAACAAACTACTTCAGTATCCTTGCCAAGAAAAGCCCAAATGGGATCACAAAGAATCAGACATGACTGAAACAATTGAACAGCAGTTAATAAGGAGTATAGCCAATAACCATGATGTTAATTTATACCTATAAAACTGAGGGCAGGATGTTGATGTCAAGAGATAGATGTCATAGAGATAATGGGGAAAGAGAGTTTTCTATTTTATTAAACAATTAGCAAACTAGGTTGATGACCAGAGCTTATGAAAGAGATGCTATGGCTTTAGAAATCAATATGGATATATCAGAACTTACCCCCTTGCTTACCTTGGAAATCAGGATAAGAATGAATTTTTTAAAAGGAACCAGTTGTTGTTGCGTTTGCCCTTCATTCTCTAAGAGGACCATGATATCAGGGAGATGGTGAATTGACTTGCAGTTGACTTTGATTTGAGTGAGGGAGAGCTATGCAAGGTCACAGCCTCACTTTCTCTTCCAGAGTCATCTGGGTCCAGTGGCCTGATATTGATCAGGATGACTGAAGATGGCCCAGGATGCAATGGGAGACCCTGGCTCTTTTAGGCCTTTCCATGGACTCAGAGTGAGGCAATGCCCATTCAGTGAATAGGCCTCTTTAAGAAGTGAGCCAAAGGATGGCGCTTTTAATTAAAAAAAAATCAAACTAGAAGGGGAAGACCCTCAGGGTTCCTGGTCAAAAGAGAAACAATTACTATCGACATTCACTTGGAGCCAGGAGGGCCCAAAAGGAGCCAGTAACAGATGGAAAAAGAAGGGACCACCCCAACTAGGCTACACCTAGGTCAATCCTAAAAGCACATTGCAATTTAATTATATTTTTTAATTATTTGTAAATATAAGGTCTTTGTGTCCGACATCTAACAGATTCAGTAATTTTAGCCAAATAAACAAGATGATTGAATTCAGTAAAACGACTATGTCTGTCTTTCTACTGCCTTCCCTGCTTACTTAATATTCTTTTTCTGGTTTCCTATTTCCTTCCTTCCTTTCTTCCCTCTCTGTTCTTCTTTTTCTTCTTTCTCTTCTGATGTCAGATAAATAACTTGACTGAATGTTTCAATTTTCTCTCTTAAGGTTGCCAATTTGTTTCAGAACAGAACTCAGATGTCCCTTCCTATTTGAGGTGATGTTGTCCCAGTTGCAAAGGCCCCTCCTAAACTGCCTTGTAAGTACTTATATACTTACATACTTACATGAGTATATATTGTCTCCACTATAGAATGGAAGCACATTGAAGGTATGAACAATTTCAAATATTCCTAATATCATATATTGGGCCTCAAAAACTTTCTGTGACCCCGGGTAAGTCACTTAACCCTGTATGCCTCAGTTTCCTCATCTGTAAAAAACAAGCTAGAGAAGGAAATGGTAAACCATTCCACTATCTTTGCCAAGACCAAAAATGGGGTCATGAAGAGTCAGACATGACTGAAATGACTCAACAACAACAAAGACGGTTAATAAATAATATAGCAAACCACCTTGATATTAATTTATACCTAGAAAATTGAGAGTGGGGGCATTGATGTTAAGAGATAGATGAGGGAATGCTTATGAGGGAAGACGGTTCTCCATTTTATTAAAAAATTAACAAACTGGGGTACAAGCTGGGTGGTACAGTAAATAGAGTGCCGAACTTGAAATCGGGAAGATCTAAGTTCAAATCCAGCTTTAGACACTTACTAGCTCGGTGACCCTGGGCATATCACTTAATTCCTCTCATCCTATGTTCTGATCTGTAAAATGGGCAATAATAATAGGGCCTATATCTCAAGGTTATTGTGAGGATCGAATGAGATAATATCTGTAAAACGCTCAGTACATAGTAGGCACTTAATAAATGCTTGTTTCCTTCCTTCCACGAAGTAGATGCTGAATAAGTGGTCGGTCATTGATTTGTAGATATAAAGTGAAAAAAAATCTGGCATATTTCTCTTCAATTTCATTTAAGTCAGTATCATTCATTAAGTCCTTGCTATGTGTCAGGCATTGTGTTAGGCACTGGAGATAGAGAAAAAAAGGAAATAGCCCCTAACCTCAGAAAGCTTATATTCTATTATTCTAAAAGATTATTCTATTCTATTATTCTAGAATTCTATCAAACTAATGATCACTCAATGTAACTTTGTGATAGTTTAGAATTACTCAGGTATCTATCTGACTATATGCTTTAAAGTTACTACATATTGGCATAAAGTTTTCATTTTGGCATAGATGAAGGTATTGGGATGTTTAGCATAAGTAAGTCATTGAAACAACATAAGAAGAGAGTATGCTGCAGCAAAATTCATAACACTAACCTCCCTCGAAGTAATAAGAAGAATCACTATTTCAAAGCTCTGAAATGGTGTATAGGGTAGGGCAGAGATACAGGAGATTGTGTCTATGTCCTGGCTAAGTTCCCAATCTCTGGGCTTGATTGTTCTCTGGTCATAATTTCCTGAAGTGAAAACTCATTCTTAACTCTCTTCATGACATTTTTCTCAGGCATGTTCACTAATGTTTGTCAACTTCCTGGTCTTGTCTGTTCTCATCAGCATTTCCTGACTTTGCTGGCAAACCTGAACATTCTTTGGAAGTCAGATGTTTTGCCTCCAAAACCGTTTTTTTTTTTTATAAGGAAATAAAAGCATTTGCTAGGAGAGCTACCTCATTTCCTTTTCTTTGTTTCTTAACATGTTTTCAGGGCAAGGGGGTCTTTTCTTAAATTTTTGGCAATTTTCTTCTTATATTCTGGGAACATGATGTTGTTTGCTACATCACTAATGTCAGTAATCATTCAAGAAATATTCTTAACAAATAGAGGTACACAGCCAGCTTTAAAGGCTTGTCAGTTAATGTCTTCTTGTCACCTTCAAAAAATGTGAAAAGAAAATATATGAGATTAGAGGCTCATAGAATCATAGAGCTAGAGCTGTCAGAGACGGAAGGCGCCATCTCATCTACATCCTCCTTTCACAGATAAGACACTGGGTCCAGAGAGGAACTGAATTCACATCCTCCCATTCCAAATACCACACTTTTTTCATTGATGCTCAATGCTTGTGTGACCTGAGGCCCAGGGAGATTGAGTAACTTGCCTGAGGTCATATAAGTAGTCAGTGGCATGACCAGGATTTAAAAGGGTATCTCTTTGGACAAGTGACCCTGGACCTCAAGTCCCACAGGTACTGAGCATTAATGGAATGTGAGCATAGGACTGGGAGTCAGAGCTCAGGGTTCAACCTCTCATTTGTTACTCAGGAAATGATCACTAGGTAATAATCAAATGCAGAGACTAAGAACTGTATCCAGAAAATATCCAGAATACCATGTATCACCATTTCAGATAGATAGATAGATAAATAGATAGATAGATAGATAGATAGATAGATAGATAGATAGGTAGATAGATGATAGATGGAATAAATGAATAGATAGATGGAGAGAGAAAAACAGAGTGATAGCATATAGATAAGGGAGAAAGAGAGGGGGTGGAGGGAGAGAGACAGAGAGAGAGAGAAGGAGCATTTATTAAATACTCCATGTTAGGTACTTCACTAAGTACTAGGTATACAAATTGGGATGTTTGGGGTGTTCAGGAATAGCACCTCTGTTGTAAGGGCTTGCTGAGCCCTTTTCTGGGCTGCTTATCCACCTTTGGTGTCCACCTGATTCACTCAACTCTCACCTATGACTCCAAGAAGTTGTAGCGTGTGCAGCCGTGCTACCCTGGTAAATCATCTTGGCAGCCTGGCTAAATGGGGTTGAGAGTAACCTACAAGCCTCAAAACCACCAGTGAGTTAGGGGATGTCTACCCCAAGCACATGAAGACTTACCCCAGCAGCATGGGCAGATGAGAACAATTTGTTCCAAGGGCCATGAAAGCAGCTGAAGCAGGCGCTACAAAGCTCTAAGAGCTTGTTCAGACATCATCCTGGACCATTGCAGGTCATCTTGACTTTTGTCCTGCCGCTGGACTTCGATGATGCAGGAAGAGGTAGTGAGGCTGATGACTTTATATCCCCACTTCAATCCAATTCAAGCACAAGTCAAGACATCACCTTTTATATCATTGATCCTCTTCAAAAATGAAGGACAAATAATAAAGGTAGACAAATACAAGCAAGGAAGGCAATATCTGTCCTCAAGAAGGGCCCGTGCTATTTTAATAGGAAAAGACAGTACACAAAGGGGAGTTGGGGAGGGGGGTACTACTTGTGAAGATAGCCAGGAAGTGAGGTGGAGAACTAATCCCAGGTAAGATGAGGTAAACTATCATTTATCAAAGGTGGGCACAACCTTTGAGGCCAAGTTCAAGGATTTGATAGGGCCAGATAAGGATGATGGCTGGAGTGTGCAGAAAGTATAACGTGAAGATGTCCAGGAAATGGGGCAAAGGTACACCTCTGTGCTAGATAAGGCAAAAACTCACCTAGCAAAGACCAGAATTTCAAGAGTGAACATCTCTTAAATAGGATATTCACAGTTGTTCTATCACAAGGTACCCAAGGACAATCATACTATTCCTAAAACGCATGTCTTGATCCTGAGTTCAATGATATGACTAACACGATGCCACATATTCATGAATGATTTGCCATTGTGAACTTTGCACAGAGAGAGAAGTTATCAATCCCCAGATGACCTTTAGTAGTTATGGCTACTTTTGCTTAGTCCCCTGCCCTGGTGAGTCTCAAAACCTGGGAGTATATAATAGCTTCCAATAGGAATTTGATCTAGACCAATTGATATTTCTGTTTTTGCTAAGGGACCCTCCCTCTTTTAGATGGGGATGTGGTGTGACTTAAGTCGGGTCTCTAGTAAATAAAGGAGTGGACTTAGAATTAGGAAGACCTTAGTCCAAATGCTGCCTCAGACACTTATTAACTAATGTAACCCAAGATGAGTAACATGACCTCAGTTAGCCTCAGTTTCTTTATCTTTAAAATGAGGGGGTTGGACTAAATGATCTCTAAGTTCCCTCCTAGCTCTAAATCTATGATCCAAGAACCGCACATTAATATTTGGCTCAAGCTCATCCTGGACCAGATCATGTTTTCCCTAATGAATTTTTTTTCCACCCTGAGATCAAGCCCTGAGCATTCTCCAAGCCTTGGGCAATATGTGCTAGTCAGAAGAATTAATAATGATACCCATTCTATACTTCCTACTACAATACACAAACCATATTTTCCTGAGCTCCTTAGCTCAGTTACAGTTCACTCTTGCTAATTATTCTTCCTTACCTCCTGACTTCCAACTCTGGATAGAAATCCCTAACCTCCTCCACTTATGTTTTCAGAGGTGAGTCTATCCTAGCAATTCCTCTACATCTACTTATAAATTCATAAAAGGCTCTTAGATTCTTTGAAATTTTCCCCATCTAAACTATGGTTGAGTCACCTTAAGACTAAAACCACCTCAAATCAATTTTTTATTTCCTTGTATATATTTCCTGAGCTATATCTACCATCCATTTAAATTTCTATCTTCAGACAATCACAGCCATGGATTTGTGTTCAAGATATTGTTCCTTTAAAAAAACATAGCCTGAAATGGTCCATCATATATATATATATATATATATATATATATATATATATATATGTTTTTTTTTCTCCTTGAATTTGGTGAAGAAAAAAAAGATTGTTTTATGTCCAGGGATACACCACTGAAAATATTTAGGGACCAGGGTTGAATTTAAAATCAAACTCCATTTTTAAATGTCTACTGGCTTCATTCATTCCCCATGGCTGTGGTTGGCAATAACTGAAGTTGCCAGTGATTATTTGAATAACTGGAAAATAACTATGAAATTGTGCATTGCATCTATGACGAAGAGTCTGTTCATGGTCATGGATTGGATAGTAGATATCCATAGTATATAATGGATTCCCCTCTGAGTCTCTTGAGACTCCCATTCTACTCCAAGTTCTGCTCCAAACTAGCTCTAAGAACTTAGTGAATTCATTTGATTTCAATAAATGAGTTTGACTGGATTCTTAAGGCTCCTTTCTGCTCAATATTACATGTAATGTTATCATTATGATTCTACAAATTACAGGCTAAAACAGTGGGCAGTTTTAAAAATCCAAGGGATTAAGGAAACAAAGAAAATTGAATTTATTTTTGTTCATTTTCATCTACTCAGATGGCCTCTGTAGCCCATAATAATCTGGCTGCTACAGACCATCATGTTATGGCTTTTCAAAGACAACAATGAATTCATTTCATGTGCTACAGAAATATATTAAACAAAAGAGACTATTTTCTTCCTGTCCTCTATTACCCTTATGGGTGATAGTCTTTAGGAAGTGACTGGCTTTCCCCACCCACACTTGTTCAGCTAGGTATTACAGGAAGCAGCCGTGGGGAATTTGAATATCCTTGCCCATTTGAACCCAGAGAAACTTGATGATACATGAGAAATAATTCGGTCAAAATTGCAATGGTTTGTCAGGGTTCTGGACACCTGTGCATGCCTAGGCAAAAGACACACCATCTAGGTGCCAGAGGGAAAAGGCATGTCAGGCTCTGGAGTCACAGTGATTTAACTTAGTTATCTCCTTCAGGTGACTGAGACTCAGTTGGAGATGGTAGAAACAAAATATTTCTGATCTCCATACGGACTATGGTCAGAAATTGGCAGGAATTATAAGTCAAGGAAGACACCAACTCTTGAGAGGCTTCCCTTATATGTTATTGCCCAAGGACAACTGTATTTCCCACCAAGCCAAAGAAACTCTGGCATAGTCTCCTCAGAAACATAACTAGGGTCATGTTATGAGGGCTTTACCCCAGGGCCCTGGCAACAGTGGAGGGGACATGCTCTTCCTTCATCCTCATTTCTCATGCCTCATCATACTCTGCTGACCTATGCAAACCCCATTCCCTCATCTGGCCCTGTCTCTAGGGTCTGGTCATCATAGTACCATTTCCAAGGGTCCACTTTGCCCCTGCCCTTTCCCAGCCCTTACTGGTGCATAGATGGTAATCTCTAGTAATCCTCAATGCAATTGTATTCACACTCTAGTTGTTGCTTCCTTCCACCTCTCATCTCCCTCACTTCCAACTCTTTTTGCTCTGGAACAAAGAATTCCTAGTGCCCATTCTCCTTTGCACGGGGCCAGTGGCAAAAACCATTTTTTTCCTCTTGAAACTGCACTAAGATTTTGGGGAAACCCTGGATAGTCCTAAGGAGAGTGTGTGTTCCTGAAAATCATAGGAATGCTTGGCTTCAAGAGGAAATTTGTCCTGGCTCCGTGTACCAATACAGAACACACACTGTCTCGCAATTTGTAGTCTTGGGAAATTGCCTGGGCAGGGATAAGTTAGGTTACTTGCCCAGGGTGTCAGATTTGTGGTTTGTGTCAGGAGTAGGACTTGAATACAGGTTTTTCTTCCTTGTAGACCATCTTCCTATCCATTATGTCAGACACTATAGAAAAAATACACAATGAGTAATTCTGACCCCTATATTAATTGGCCTTGCCTTTAACTGCCACTTTGATGATTTCAGTTATCTATCTCTGTCTTTCTCTCTGTCCCTCTGTCTGTCTCTGTGTGTTTCTCTTTTTCTCTCTCTGTCTCTGTCTGTCTCTGTCTCTGTCTCTCTCTCTCTCTCTCTCTCTCTGTGTGCGTGTGTGTGTCTTTCTGTGTGTGTCTCTCTGTCTCTCTGCATCTCTCTGTCTCTCTGTCTCTGTCTCTGTCTCTCTGTCTGTCTCTGTCTATCTCTGTCTCTCTCTTTCTTCTCTCTGTCTGTCTCTGTCTCTGTGTCTCTGTCTCTGTCTTTGTCTGTCTTTGTCTGTCTCTCTCTATCTCTCTCTGTCTCTCTCTGTCTCTTTGTCTCTGTCTCTCGCTCTGTCTCAGTTTTACTTACTGGATCCTTTCCTCCTATTGCCAAGATTCCATCCTTTAAAAAAATCAAATCAAATCATCCTTGACCCTGCCATCTCCTTAAGTTCTCATCCTATATCTCTGAGCTCCTAGAAAAAGCCTTCTACATTCTATGCCTCCCCTCAGAACTAGAACCAGGCCTCAGTGACCAGAATATTCCTTCTAAATTCTTTGGGTTGTGATTAGAAGGATTTAAAGAGTTCTAAAAGCACTTATAGGGCAGGTAGGTAGTGCAGTGGATAGACTGCTAGGCCTAGAGTCAGGAAGACTCATCTTCCTGAGTTCAAATGTGGCCTCACTTAGTAGCTGTGTGACCCTGGGCAAGTCACTTAATCCTGTTTGCTTCAGTTTCCTCATCTGTAAAATGAGCTGGAGGAAGAAATGGCAAACCACTCCAACAAGAAAACTCCAATTGGGGTCAGGGAGAGTTGGACATGACTGAACAACGGCTCCACAACAACAGCATTTTTAGTTCTCTAAGAAAGAAGGCTGGTCATTATTGGGGCAGATCTCAGTGACAGGAGTGTGAGACGATAGTTTGGTTCATGGTGTCCTTGCCTCTGGAGGATGTAGATCACAGATGACTAAGAAGTAGGGAGAAAAGCCCTGCCCTAGGCACAGGGGCCAGTCCCCTCAGTAAGCTCATGGAAATTTCACCCTCCACCTCTCCCACTTCTGATCACTCAGCTGCTTGTCTTGAGCTATGAAACCAGGCTCTGAAACTCAAGAAAGACTGGGACCACCAAATGAGCCTCAATCATATCTCAGAATGTCCAATTTCAGCAGCTTAGCTAGAAGAGCATGAGTCAAGAAATCTGAATGTTAGTCTCTGCTGAACAGCTTTGGGCTTATGTTCCCATATCTTTCAAGTAAGGCTATTCAACAAGATGGCCTCTGGCATCCCTTTCCAGCTCTAACAGTCTACCTCATCTTCAAATTCAACAAGAACATAAGCCACTAGGGATCTCAGAGGACATATAGCTCAGCCCCCTTCCTTTTACAAATGAAGAAATGGCAGCCAAGGGAGACTGTGCCACCTCGAGATCACACAGATATCAATGGTAGGATTCACTTCAGAGCCCACGCCCCTTCCATGTGCCCACACTACCTCCTTTCTACATGAGCTTCAGAAAGCATGAACTTAGTTTCTCAAATGGGGTCTGAAGTGGAGCTTTAGTTTTGCTTTTTTCCAACACAAAAGGAAGAACTTAATTGAGAAAATTATTTTCTCCCAAAATTGATATTCTGTCATGATATTTTATGCAATAATTTTAGGGGGCTTTTAGAAGGGATAGTCAATCCTTGGCTTCAAGTCCTCTTTCAGACCTTTCTCCCAAAGCATAACATTTTCCTACTAAGTGTGTAAAAAAATGGAATTTGTAACCTAGTCAGCAATAATTAAAATAGGCTAATATGGAAATATGTTTTGCATGATTTCACATGTATAATTGGTATAATTATATTGCTTGCCTTCTCAGTGTGTGGGACAGAGGCAGGAGAGAGGAAGACAATTTGGAACTCAAAAAAAAGAATGTAAAAAGTAAACAAGAATAATTTTTTAAATAAAATAAAATAGGAATGATGTTTCTGCCACTTGGGGACAGGCCTCCCAATAGTATCCAGGGAATTCCCTCCCCCTTTCATGACCACCCCACCCAAACTGAGAACCTTTTCATGTAACTGGGCCCAAACCTGATTTGTGGCAGTTGCCCTGGTGCAAAAATTAAATAGATTTAACCATTGGGGTGCTTAAACAAAGAGTTCTCATGGAAATTACGAGGCAAAGAAGTAAGGAATTCAGTTCTTTTTAAATCAAAATGTGCATTTTTATTGAAAGAAAACTTCTAAGAAATCTAAACAAAAAAACTAGAATAAAGCAAATGTTTACAAAGTTGGCAATAAGTTACATTTTTCATAAATATGCTCATGCTCCCAAATTCCCAAAAATATTAGGAAAACTTTTCCCAGACATAATATAAAAAAGTTTTCTCAAGTTAAGTTAAATAAATAAACTATGGTAGTGACAGAGTACAACCATTTAAATAGACTCATAACAAAGTTATGACACTATAAATAATTTCCCCACCAAGAAGAATTCTGGGACTTTGGCCCAGTAGACTTTGCTGTTTCATTTCTTAAACCATTCTAGATTCCAGAATTAGGGCAGAAGTCCTTAATCCAAGTTTCCACTGAGGCCATCCCTCCATGGATACTTCTGGAAGGCAGAATCCTGTTTCTAACAGTGAAGATAGGAGGAATATCGAGTATTCCTCAGGTCTTAAATAAAATACAACTTCATTGTCGTTTTGTCCTCACTTCCTATCAGGGCAGTTTTTATCATCCAGCTCCAACTCTATACATCCTCTTAATAAATACATAAATAGTAAATATCTAAATTAAATCATAGTTGAAAACAATAACATTATGTTGTCTGACCCCAAAATGAAAAAGCAGAAACAGCTTTGGCATTGTTAACCACATAATGAACATGCCAGTGAGGTAGGAATGGGTGGGTATTCTTGAGCAGTTACAGAGATAAAGAAATTGAGGCAGAGTGAATCAGTGGCTAAGTCAAGACCCGGCTTCCTTGATTCTCTCGTCCGTATTACATATTTTAAAAAGAAACGGTTTTCCTGAAACTTCATTGGCATCTTCATGGAGCGATAAATCCAAGACAAAGAAGAAGCCCTTCCATTTTATTGTGGCTTATTCTCAGCTCTGAAATGGAAAATATTTTAAGAGATTAAACAATGCTACAAAAGGGAGCCTTTGAATACACATCTTTTCAGGAACTGAATAGCTTCTAAGCTTGACTTTGCTCTTTCTTTTGAGTCATTTTTAAGTCTTTTTTTTTTTAAAAGACATCTCTTTGTTGTATATTTAAAAAGAATAGCAAATTGTACATAGTAGATTTGCAGTTTCATGTGCAATCATCTCTTTTAATATACTATGTTATGGAAAAAATAATGCCATTGGTGGCAGTAGTAGTAGTAGTAGTAGTAGCAGCAGCAGCAGCAGTAATAGCAGTAGTTTCATTTCTTAAGCCATTCCAGATTCCAGAATTAGGGCAGAAGTCCCTAATCCAAGTTTCCACTGATGCCATCCCTACTAGTAGTAGTAGTAGCAGCAGCAGTAATAGTAGTGTAGTAGTAGTAGTATAGTAGTAGTAGCAGTAGCAGCAGTAATAGTAGTAGTAGTAGTAGCAATAGTAGTAGTAGCAGTACTTCAGGAGTAGTAGTAGTAATAGTAGTAGTAGTAACAGTAGTAGTAGTAGTACTTCAGGAGTAGTAGTAGTAATAGTAGTAGTAGTAGTAGTAGATGTAGCAGAAGCAGTAATAGTAGTAATAGTAGCAGTAGAAGCAGTAATAGTAGTAGTAGTAGTAATAGTAGCAGAAGCAGTAGTAGTAGTAGTAGTAGTATAGTAGTAGTAGCAGCAGCAGCAGTAATAGTAGTAGTAGTAATAGTGATAGTAGCAGTAATAGTCATAGCATTAGTAGTAATAGTAGTAGTAGTAGTAGTAGTAATTTAGTATAATAGTAGTAGTTTAATGAGTAGTACAATATAGTATAAAGTAGTATGATGAAAGGAATTTGGAGTCAGTTAAGACTTCAAGTCCAGCCTCTGATGCTTGGTACCTGATGGATTTAGACAAGCAACCTAACCTTTCGGAGCTTCAGTCTCCTTATCTATAACTATCCATCTTAGCAGGCATTTTTATCTGACTGATTTGTTATGGGGATCAAATTAAATAATGCATATAAAATGCTAATAAAAACTTAAAGCAAACTACATAAATGGCAGTTGTCACAATTATGGTTATTTCTTTTATTAAAAGGGTAGATGCCAGAAAGAGGAAAACAAAATAAACTACTCTGGGACATGAGAAAGGAATGGGCAAATTGCATTCGTTGAGTCTGATTTTCCTGATTGTTTATCTCCTGATTTTGATTTCTCTGTGAGGAACAATGCTCTACTCACCTCTTCAAAAAGATTTGAAGAACTTTCTGCACCCACTTTGCATGAGGGTCCAGGCAGAGCTCTCTATTGTCCTGAAGAGTGACCCTAAAAAGAGAAAAATCATGATGAATAATGATCTACTCTGAAGGGTCTCTTTGCTACTCCCCTCTCCAAGTCAGTGAGAAATGGAGCCATTCAATCAGAACACTGAGATTCCCCCAAAAGCCTCTCCTTAGCGTACAGGGAGCTATGTTCTTTCATTCAGGACATCACCCTCCAGGCAACTTTTTCCTTTGCCGTAAAAGAATGATTTAGCGTCAGAGAATTCAAAAGGTCCAGGGGAGAACATTCAGGAGGGCTATTACTCATGTCACACAAATGACCTGCGTCATTGAAGTCAACCGATGGCTCATACTAAAATATTAAGATTTGGGGACTTTCTGCTCTCCTTTTAATTTATCTTTCACTCTTTAGAGCAGCCATGTGCCTAGTTCCTCATTTCATTCTCTGTAACGTCTCAAAGAAATTATATTTAAAAATGAAAAAGAAGCCTTTATAAGCTCCACAACTCAAAAATGTCAAAGTGTTTTTCAAAGTCATGATAAACTTCTGTAACCTTTTTTGGAGTGTCAAGCTAGGCCTCAACCTAGAAATTAGGGAGGTAGGATGATGGGGAGCCAGAGCACTGGCCTAGGAGTTAGGAAGACCTGAGTTCTGAGGAAGACCATTCTGCCTCAGTTCCCTTATCTGTCCAGTGGGGATAATAATAGCACCTACTTCACAGGTTATCGTGATAATCAAAAGAGATAATATATGTAAAACATTTTTTGAAAATTACCTAAATGTTGCCTCTTGTTAATATTTAACAGCTAATTGTTAATAACTAGTTACTGAAGAGTGTTAGGTGGCACGGTGGATAGAGGACTGGGCTTAGAATCAGGAAGACATTTTTCTGAGTTCAAATCTGGCCTCAGACACTTATTAGCTATGTGATTCTGGGCAAGTCACTTAACCCTGTGTACCTCAGTTTCCTCATCTGTAAAATGAGATGGAGAAGGAAATGGCAAACCACTATAGTGTCTTTGACAAGAAAACCTCAAATGGCAATCATAAAGAGTCAGATATGACTGGAAAGACTGAACAACAATTATTGAGGCTATTAATAATTAATAGCCTCATATAATCAGAGTTTGTGTAATTTTATGTAGGTTCTTTTCTCCTTCTCTATCTAAATTGGAGTTCTTTTAAAAGAAGACTATATCCATGCCTCCCTGAGAACAAAACAGATTTATGAAAACCACAATTTACTTAAAATATCAATAACAGGGGAATTATTTGCTCTTTTAAAAGTTTACCATAGAAATTTATTAAATATCAATATTCTATGGCATGTGTTAAAATGGTTATATTACCCCAAAAAAAAACAATTCCATGAAACTTTTTATGAATGCAGCCTTGGCTAGTTTGGATTGAGACAGATAATGGGGACATCTCAAGTTAGGTGGGTTCTCTTGATTCCTTTGCAATTACTATCATCTCTCCTTTCCCTTCTTCTCCTCCACCTCCCCCCATCGACTTCCTCCCCTCACCTCCCCCCACCCCATCTCCTAAATGAAACCACTGGTTCCCTTTTGAAAGTACGTACATGATTTCTGTGTTTTTGCAGTGTGGTCCACTGTCAATCATTCTCAGCTCCTTAATGAGCTTGGGATGGAAAGGTGTGGAATGAGTTTTGATGCATTGACACCGGAGTTCTGACACGGCCTGAGGCAATACAGCAGCTGGGAAGGAATAAGGGAATAAGAAGTGTTAGTACTAACCAAAAATCAGCTCCATCAATCCCATTTTGAAGATTTTGCTGATCATGAAATTAATTGGTGATTTTGAAAAATTGTTGCACATCTTATCATTAGCACATAAATTCCTCTAAATCTGAAACCTGATCTCTAATCAGCCACAATTTGTTTCTCTAAGAACAGTTTTCACAGGCTACTTTTTTTTTTTTTTTTTTTTTTGGTGAGGCAATTGGGGTTAAGTGACTTGCCCGGGGTCACACAGCTAGTAGGTGTCAAGTATCTGAAGCCAGATTTGAAATCAGATCTTTCTTACTCCAGGGCCAGTGTTCTATGCTCTATCCACTGTACCACCTAGCTGACCTCACCGGCTACTTCTAATGGGATTTTATTACAGGTAAACCTTTGAAGTCATTTAGCAAATGCTTCCCTGTTCATTTATCCTCACATTTCTCTCTATTTGGTATGGAATGCTTTCCTGTGATGTCAGAGGGCCATTCTACAGAAGGCAAATAAGGTAGAAAAATAGGTGAAATGGCAAATAGAAATGATGAATTTATTAAATGAATATTTTGAAAGTTTTACATTTTAGCCAATATTCCTAGTAATGCTACCAACCAAGAGGCGTCCAGTAAATGTTATCAAATCATCAGAGCTGCTAATTGTTCAGGATTCCCATGTCTTTCTACAGATATTAGGGTGTCTGAGAAACCATGGATTAGGAACATTATCATGTGCACAAAAAGTAATCTAGGCGTTTGTCAAATTTTGGCCAGTTTGGTCAGACAGCAAGCAGTCTTCATGAACGAGTCTCCAAATACAATATAAGGACAACTCATAGTCATGTGTAGATGCAATCCATACCACACTCTGGAATGTAGAAGTGTATTTGTGCTTCCATTCTTGGCAGGCATGCACATAAGTACACACATTTGTTATTACACGATTATAGCTAATATTACATAATAACAGCAAATGTTATTATAATTAACATTATAATTCTATTATTAGCATGTACATAGTTCTTTAAAATTTGTGAAGTGCTTTTTAAATATCACCTTGTTTCATGTGCATAACAACTCTAGGAGGAAGGTGCTATTATTATCTCCTCTTAACCAGGGAGGGAACTGAAGCCGATAGAAGGTAAGTACTTGCCCAGGGTCATACTGCCAGTAAATGTTTGAGAAGGAATTCGAACTTAGGTCTTCCTGACTCTAGACCCAGAGTGCTCTATCCACAGCACCACCTAGTGGCTCTTTCTACTGATTCATTTGAAAATGCCTTATTCACATTTTGTTTTAGACCTATATGTGTAACATGCATGCATGTATATATTTGTTTGTATGTGTGCAAACATATACACAGATTGCAGACATATATTGTGTGTGCAAATAATTATAAATATGTGTATTAATATGTGTGCATGTGCATGTATGTGTATCTATGTGTCTATACATTTGTATATATGTGTGAATACATTTATGTATATTTGTACACGTGTGTGTGCATTTAGGACCTGAACAGCAATAACAAAAATTGGCATTGGCATAACGCTATAAAGTTTGCATATGTTATCAAATTGGAGCATCACAGCAACCCTGTCAGTGAGATATTATTCTCCTCATATTACAGATCAGGAAGCTGAAGTCTGAGAGGATAGATAATGTCTCCATAAGTTTACAGCTTATAAGCACTAGAGGTAGGAATTATGGAAAATTGATCTCTCCAGTCTCATTAGCATTTGCCAAATTCTATCCTTGATAGGTGGTGTGTTGGATAGAGCATTGAGTCTATGGTTGGGAAGACTCATCTTCATGAGTTCAAACCCTGCCTCAGATGTTTAGTAGCTGTGTGACCCTGGGCAAGTCACTTAACCCTGTTTGCCTCAGTTTCTTTATCTGTAAAATGAGCTGGAGAAGAAAACGGCAAACCGCTCCAGTATCTCTGCCAAGAAAACCCCAAATGTGGGTCACAAAAAGTCAGACATGACCGAAAAATCACTGAACAACAAATTATTGCTTTAGGATAAACTGGTATAGAAAGGACCTAAAAAAAAGAAAGCGGATCCAAAAGGAGTCTATTTTCTTTTGTGTCCCTTGAAAAAATAGTTTCCTTTTCACAATATTACAATTTGTTTTCCTAGAAATACATATTTCTAAGCAGGAACCATATTCAGAGAGTGTATCTCCTTAGTCTGAATGCTGAAAAAGAGATCTACTCACCTTCATTCAGTGCTACAGAAACCAGGAAGATAGCCAGGAGGGCGCCCAGCAGCTTGGAAGTCATGTTCACAGATAGTTTGTGGTTTGGTTTCCTCTGGCTTCCTATTGGCTGTCAGCTGGAGCTCTTGTTAGCTGTGCTGTTTCTGAGGCTTTCTGTTGGATGGAGCATGCTAGTGGCTCTTTTATACAGTTCCAATACTTCTTCATTGTGGGCATTATGTCAGAGGAAATTCCACAATCTGCAACCCTGCGGGCATATTGCATTAAACTGAGTCATCCTACTCTGAGTAAAAACCCCGTTAGAGACTTTTCTCAAGATCATGCTTGTTTACATAATACATGACAGTGGCCACGCTATTAATGGATATATTTGCATATTAAAAAAAAACCTTTCAACTTGATTGTATCCCTATGGGTTTATTTCTATTTTTCTTTTTATTTATTCTACTTTACTATATTGTATAACAACTAGTTGCACAAGTATTATTATTATTATTATAGGGATTAATTTATTTGGCCAAATTTTTTTTCTTCTATAAATTCTCTCATCCTCCCCACATATCCAATTAGTTTCCAAATCTTTCATTTCTATCTCCATAGCAACTCTCCATTCTCTTCCCTATAATATTCACCATTCTAGTTTGTACCTTCATCGCTTCTTGACTACAGTACTGAATTAGCCTTTTTTTCCCCACTGTGCTTTTTCCTTTACTACCCATAAAAATCATTTGATTCAGTATAGCAAAAGGATGTAGATACACACAGATATAAGCATAGATATAAAGACAGAAAGACAGAGACAGAGAGAGACAGAAACAGAGAGAGACAGAGAGAGAAGGAGGGAGGAAAAGAGAAAGAACACATACTGGACTGCCTGGGAGCTAAATTATCTTTGGTCATATCTCTATTAGATTATAAATTCCATCTGGGTAGATAAGGCATATCTTTCTGTTGTATATATAATATTGCTTATGAATGTTTCTATTAATGTTTGCCAAGTTGATTTCAACTGAATTGGAAACACCACATGTATTTGGTTTCAGGAGAACTGAATCCAAGTCTCAGCTACATTAGCTGCATAGTGTTGGGCAACTAATTTACCCCTTTGTCCCTTAGATCCTCATTGGTGAAACTAATGGACTGAATTAAATGAATTTGAAGGCTTTTTTCAACTTTAACATTATAAAATTCTATAAATTTGTCTTTGGAGCTAGGAATTAACTAAAACATTTAAGATTATAACCAATGTGTTGTTTTGCTAAAAGGCTAAGAATTAAAGATTTTTAACTTTATAACTAGTTAAAATAGTTAATTCCAGCATCTACTTGAGAGGTATATAGAATGAGAAGAGTCCTAAACTCAGGAGTCAGAATATAGTGGAGAGAATGCTGAACTTGGATCCATGAGAAATCCAGCCTCAAATATTTAGCGGCTGTGTGACCCTGGACAAGTCACTTAACCCCATCCTCATCTGTAAAATGCATCAGAGAGGGAAATCAGGGTTTGAATCCTTCCTCTGACACTAGCTCTGCAATCCTGGGAAAGCCTCCTAATCTCTCAAGGCTTCAAATCCTTCCTCATCTGTAAAATAGAGATGATGGAAGCATCAACATCACTGGTCTTTATGAGGACTAAAGGAAATAACGTAGGTAAAGTGTTTTGTGACCCTGAAAGCACTATAAATCAATCAACAAGCATTTGTTAAGTGCCTTCTGTGGGCTAGGCGCTAGGGATAAAAATGCTATAAATGAAACAGTCCCTAAATTCAAGAAGTTTGCATTCTAATGAGGGAAATAAAAAGGATGTGTGGATGGATAGATAGATAGATAGTGATACATATTCATACATATGTACATACGTGTGTATATATACTTATGCATATAGACAAACTAAAATGTGAATTATTAACTCTTCCCTCCATAATTTGCCATGTTTGAGATATTGCCAACATTTCCCCACATGTAAAATGAGGGAAAAAAACAGGTTGAAGTAAAGACTGAATCAGTCCGTCCATAAATATATTAAGTGCCCACTATTTTCCTAAGCACTGGGGATACAAAAAAGACGGTCCCTGTTCTAGAGGAGCTCTCGGTGTAATGGGGAATTCAATATGCAAACTAAGGATGAATAAGCTATATTCAGGATAAGAAGATAATGAACTGAGGGAAAGCACAGGAATTAAGGGAAGATCAAGAAAGGCTTCTTGGAGAAGGTGGGATTTGGGCTGGGACTGGAAAGAAGCCAAGGAGGGAGAGATGAACAGGCTTTGGGGATGGCCAGTGTCCAAAAGGAGATAAGTATCTTATGTGAAGCCAGTATCACTGGGTCCTGGATTACTTAGGGGTGAGTAAGGTACAAGACTGGAAAGGGAAGAAGGGGCCAGTTTCTGAAGGGCTTTGAATGCCAAAGAAAGGATTTTATATTTGATCCTGGGGATGAGAGAGCCACTAGAAATTACTGAGTAGGAGGAAGACATGGGGTAGAGGGGACTGTGTAACATCAAACATAAGAAACTATATGAAAGCACTTGGAAAACTGTTAAAAACATAATAAAAGTATAAAGCGTGGTTCAGCTTTCTACCTCCGCTAGGAATCTCTTAAGAGGAATACTCCACGAAAAAGCATGACTGAGCTCTGTAGCAAATGGTGGTCAGTTGGTTCCCTAAGGACCTTGGGTAATGTTAGCTTACTTTTCTCTAGGATGCCTTGACAATATTACTGTAAAAGTCCTTGGTTGGGACATACTTTCCAGACAATGCCTTTACTTGCTGATACCAATCAAACAGGCCAGTTGATCCTTTAAACGATTTCCTATTTATTCATATGACAAGGTTTCACACAACAGGTTGGATTGTTTCTGGCATTTCCCTTGCCTTGTGTGGAATTTCTGCTGGGACCGGAGGCTAGGTTTTGAAATAGATGAGCGAGCCCCATTACAACATGTGCTTTCATTTCATGGGAATCGTGCTCCGTCTGCTCGATGAGAGCCTACCTATGCTCACTTTGTTTCAGCCCAACTTGTTCCTTGGTTGTGAATTCAGTTTGCCTTTTTGAGTTGAAATCTCAGAAGTCTGGCAAGCTTTAAACTAGGGAGAGAGATTCAATCCACCAAGGGGAACAAAGGGAATAATTCTGATTTGCTGCAAGTACCATGAACATGAATGCACCTAGGCTTCTAAAAATTGGATAAGAGGGCTGCTCTGTGACAGAAGGAAACCTTTCCATCCCCAGGGAGGGCTGCAGCAAAACCCCAAAGGAAAGTACAAGAGAACTCATTCAGGGTTTGAGAATCTTTTAAGAGTGATCTAGGTGATGCAATGAATAAAGCACTGGGCCTGGAATTAGGAAGGCCTGAGTTCAAATTCAGCCCCAGGCACTTACTAGCTGGGTGACTCTGGGCAAGTTATTTTACCTTCGCCTGCCTTAGTTTCCATAATTGCACAATGGGAATAATAATACGACCCACCTCCCAGGTTGGTTGTGAGGATTAAATGAGAGAAAATATTTGTGAAGTGCTTAGAACATAGTAGGTACTGAATAAATGTTCATCTTCTTCCTTTTCATTTTCTTTCTGAGACCTATCAGGTAGGGTACATAAAAAATCCTGGGAGGAAGGGATAAACAATTCACTAAGCAAGTTCTGTCTGGCATAGAATAAATACCTAAAAAATGCTTGTTGACTGACTGGTACTTCTGAAAAGCAATACCTTGGGGCTTTTGAGAGATAGACAGTAAAGGCAAATTTCCTGAGGGAATTGCATGCTAATTTCTTTCAATATCCCTTTAGTTCACTTGATATTATCAAGAGGTGAAAAGGCTAAAATGCAAATCCATACCTAGTTCATATGACTCTCCAGTCAATCTGGTTTTTTGGTCTAGTTTTATGGTAAATCAGATTACTGGGGTCAGACACCTTAAAATTGATAAACTCAGGCTATGGATAACCATGGTCAAATAAGCAATCTCACCATCTGATTCCACTATTCCTATAGAACTGGCCACAATAACCATTTGTGAGCAGAGGCCTCAAACAAGACAGGGGAAAATAAAATTTTCAGGAAACAAAGTTGTCATTGAAGGAAAAAAAAAACTCTCTTGGTTGCCTGAATTCAACTCTTCTTCATTTATATAGGCACTTCTTTCTCAGAGTCCTTTACTCATCACCATCTATCATTGGGTTTGTTAGAGTCATCGAATTTCTGGTATTAATGGCCTTCTGGAAAGGGCTGCTTTCAAGTATTTGAAGGGCTGTCATTGGAAAGGGGATCAGAGCCTTATTCTGTTTGGTTCCAGAGAATAGAACCAGGAGCAATGGGTGGACATTACAAAGAGAACAATTTAGTCTTGATGTTTGGAAGACAAAACAAAACATCGACAACAAACAACAACAGCAAAACCTTTCCTAACAATTAGAACTCTCCTAAAGTAGAACAAACAAGATAGCAAGATCTCCTTCTTAGGAGGTCATCAAACTGAGCCTCCATGAATAGCTCCCAAATATATTGTAATGGTAATTCATATTATAATGGTAAATAGCTCCCAGGAATAATGTAATTGTAATCTTTTAGGGCATGGGTTGAACTATATGGCCATTCGGGTCCCTTCCAATTCTAAAATTCAGCAATTCGTGACTCTCAAACCGGAAAGGTTTTGGATTAATACATTTCTCCTCCCTCCCCACCTGGACCTCACAAAAGAAGCTTTTGACCACTACATACATAAAGGTGCGGGCAGGAATGTCAACAGGAAAAGAGTTGGTTTTATTTTTCTTTCCTCTTTTTACTTTAAGTTGAATGGGGAAGTACCAAAGCTGGTAACTCTACCTTTTATAACAAAAGCAAATATTTACTTCATAAGAACTTAGCTCATTGCTTCTGTGGTTTCTTTGGTGTAGATATTCTTGCCACTGATAACCCTATGCATTCTAGTAGATGGTTTGGGGGGGGGATTTCTATGGAACTAAAAATAAATTAAAATAAATCATCACCCAGAATCATGTACCTAGGAAGACTGATCTCTTCTTTGTCCTTACCCTGACCTTCTTCCTATCCATCTACCTCCAGGAATTTCCCAGGCCATCATCTCTGCTCTGGCTTCACTTTCTATTCTTCTTATGTTTTTTAAAGCTATTTGCTATGCTCTTGTTTTATTTCTTTTTTTCCCACTTAATACTATTTTTTTCCAAAGATAGTTCTCAAAATTCATTTTTGTAAGGTTCTGAGTTCCAAATTTTCCTCCTTCCCTTCTTTCCCTCCCCACTCCCCAAGACAGTAAGGAATCTGATATAGATTATACACATACAATCATGTTAAACACATTTCCACATTAGTCATGTTGTAAAAGAAGAATCAGAACAAAAGTGAAAAACCATGAGAAAGAAAAAACAAAAAAGGTAAACATAGTATGCTTCAATCTGCATTCAGATTCCATAGTTCTTTCCATCATGAGTCTTTTGGAATTATCTTCAATCATTATATCACTGAGAAGAACTAAGTCTATCATAGTTGATCATTGTACAATGTTGCTGTTACTATGTACAATTTTCTCCTCAATTCACTCAGTGTCAGTTCATTAAGTTTTTCCAGGTTTCTCTAAAAGCCACCTGCCTATCATTTCTCATAGTACAATAGTATCCCATTACATTCACATGCCACAATTTGTTCAGCTATTCCCCAGTTGATGGGCATCGCCTCAATTTCCAACTCTTTGCCACCACAAAAAGAGCTGCTATAGATATTTTTTATGATCTCTTTGGGATAGAGACATAGTAGTGGTGTTGCTGGATCAAAGGGTATGCACAATTTTATAACCCTTTAGGCATAGTTCCAAATTGTCCTCCAGAATGGCTGGATCAGTTCACAACTCTACCAATAATGCATTAGTGTTCCAATTTTCCCACATCTTCTCCAACATTTATCATTTTCTTTTTCTGTCATATTAGCCAATCTGATAGGTGTGAGGTGGGACCTCAGAGTTGTTTTAATTGGCATTTATCTAATTAATAGTGATTTAGAGCATTTTTTCATATGACTATAGATAGCTTTAATTTTTTCATCTGAAAACTGCCTGTTCATATCCTTTGACGATTTATCAATTGGGGGATGACTTGTATTCTAATAAATTTAACTCAGTTCTCCACATATTTGAGAAATGAGGCCTTTATCAGAAACACTGGTTGTAAAAATTGTTTCCCAGACTTCTGCTTCCCTTCTAATCTGGGTTGTATTGGCTTTGTTTGTGCAAAAACTTTTAAACTTAATGCAATCAAAATTATCTGTTTTTGCATTTCATAATGTTTTCTATCTCTTGTGTGTTCATAAATTCTTCCCTTCCCAATAGATATGATGGATAAACTATTCCTTGCCCTCCTAATTTGCTTATGGTATCACCCTTTCTTTATACTTTCTGTTCTTCTACTCTCAACTCCATGGTTAGTCAGTTCAACTCTATACTGTTCTCAACTTTTGAACCTGTGGTCCTACCCTATCCTATCCCCACTCATGAATGCTGTTTGCATGTTGGAATGGAGTAAGCTTGTCGGCCCCTTCACCTTGCTGCCCTTGCTTAAGCAGATTGAAAGAACCTGTGCTTTCCCAGTCAACCCCTTCACCTTGCTTAAGCAGATTGAAAGAACCTGTGCTTTCCCTGGCGTACCTTACACCTCCCCCAACTCTCCAACCCTGCCCCCCCCCCCCCCCCCCCCCCCCCCCCCGCCCCTGCAGAAGCCGGATGGTTAAAAACAGCTTCCGTTGGAGCCAGAGGCTGCTACAGCCACAGTCACAGCCACAGCCACAGCCACAGCCACAGCCGAAGCTGAAGCTGAAGCTGAAGCAGGAGCTGCCAGTAGCAGAGCTGACCTACGAGAGGATTGAGGAGTGCTGAACAAGGACTTGAGGCCAGTGGGTAATCTTTTTACCATAGAGGGCAAGCATGTATATGATTTTGTTTTATACCATCATGCTTCTCTGTGGCCTCCTGGTTACTCTTGTGAGGCAGACTTATTGGGCCTGGAAGCTTTTGATCAAAATATCAAAATGGGGATGCTGGTTTGTGGGTTGGTTACTGTGGAGCCTAAATATATGCTTTGATTCTTCTGCCTCCTACTTATATCCGGCGGTTCCGAACCTTTCAGACATATATATGATCCTCTTTGAAATTATAAACTCTGCCCTCATACTACACTGTCCTTTAGCAGCAATCTAAGTAATTGTGTGTAAATTTCCTCAGTAACATGCATTTCTTGAGACAGTGATCAATTTGTTTCAAAACACCCATATTTAGTAAAATTTTAAATGTCAAACATTTCCCTAGTGTTTTATTCTTCCCTATAGTTATTCCAGGTGGGTAACAGTAGAACCATTGAGTAGAAGTCACAATGAGGCATATTTCAGTTCTGTATGAGATAAATGGAATCATGATAAGTTTTTTTTACAAATGGAAGATGATGAGTCCCCATCACTGGAAGTGTTCAAGCAGATATTGAATTTCCATCTGTCAGGAGGACTTCTGCCTTGGCTAGAAGTTGAACTAAAGCCTCATCCAACTCTAGGATTCTCTAATTCTGAGATTCCAAAGGTGTAGGATTAGAAACCATATGCCTAGAATTGGCTTTCTTTTTAAAGATGTGTCACTTTAAATTATACAAATTGGGCTAGAAATTACCAACAAGTATACATCTGAGCATGTACAAAAGCAATGTTTCTTCAGAGATCAGAGGAAAATGCAGACAATGTTGAAGACCCCCTGGAAATTCCCCATTTTGCACTGTTTGTTCTGCAAATAACAGAAGTAGGTCATGACATTCAATCCAGTGCAGACAGATGTTCTCACCACACCCATATGACCAATCTCCACAGATTGAAAGCCAAAGCGCCATTGGCAGAGCTCAGGGTATAGTACTAAGATTAAAAAAAAAACTGTGTTTTTTTTTCCCCCAGTCTGAAGCATATCCTCTCTTGCTTCCTTCGCCAATGAACTGGCCTGCTGAGACCAAAGAACAAAGACATGAGTTGTTCTCTAACAGAGGTTGGGGGAAGCTTTTTAAAGATTCTTCAGTCCTAAAAGTATCACATCTTATAGGATTTGGGCTTTTCCTTAAAATATCGACTTAACTTTGTTACTTTGTTAAGTTACTCAATACTGGGCATTCACAAAAGCAGTGACCTTAGTGTCAGAAATCCTGGGTTCAAGTCCCAATTTTGTCACTTAGGAGATGACATCATGTGATGCACTGTGTCATGGCAGAAAGAACAGCTCAGGATTTGGAGTCACATGACTTGCATTTGAACTTCAGTTTACTACCTGTGGGACCATGGCGAAGCCTTTCATCATTTCACCCCATCAGGCTTCCCTTTCTCCTCTAGTAAGGGAAGGGCTTGGACTGGCTGAATGGTAATGTCAGTTTCAGCTTGAAATCTACCATCTGGGAAGTGTGCTCAGGCATCCTCATGTCAGCCACCTTCCAGAGTTGGAGAAATCAAAGGTATAATCTCGAGAGTCTGTCATTCTCCCTCACTTCAAATGGTAAGGAATAAGAAAGTCTTCTTCTATCACACTCATGGATTTGCTTTATGGCTGTCACTTTCAAACAAGCTTTTCTGTCCTGATAACAGTGGCATTTGGTCCATCTATCCCACAACCTCTTTCTTGGTTCCTACTCCCTCCAGACACTCTTTGAAAGGTAGGTGGCATGGTAAATAGAGTGCTGGTTCTGAAGACAGAAAAGACCTGAGTTCCAATCCAACCTCAATCACTTACTAGCTCTCTGACCCTGGGCAAGTCATTTTACCACAGTTTGCCTTAATTTCTTCATCTAGAAAAAGGGGAAAATAATAGTCCCTACCTCCCAGGATGTTGTGAGGATCAAGTGAGATAATGTTTCTAAAGCATTTGGCACATAATAAGTGCTTAATAAATCTTTTTTCCCCTCCTTCTTCCTTCTATTTGGAGATGGGAAGAAGAAAATAGTGGAGTCTACCACTTGGGGAAGATTTCCCTTCTTTCCATTCTTCTTGTGTAGGTGAATGGGTGATTGGCAGGCTATGAACTACAGTGCTCAAGTTTTTTAACATTCCTGCTCCTCACACTTCAAAGGTTCCACCATTAAAAATTAATACTTTCAAAAGTTTTGTGTGTCTCTGGAGCCTGCTTTTAGAGTGAAAATTCCAATATATTAGGCATTTGTTATCAGTTGGTTTATCCAATTGCTTGAAGTTGTGGTCTCCAAACTTTTTCAGTGGGCACCCTACCAGAAAAAAGCACCACCCCACTAAGAGTCCATTTTACTCATTTATAAATTTTAGCTAGATACTACCGTGCTAATAATAAAATGCATTGTGAAACTAATACAAAAATAGAACTAAAAGAGGATGAGTTAATGATAAAAAAAAACAGAATGGTACCATAGATAGAGTGAAGAACTTAGAATGAAGATGTGTTCAAGTCCTGTCTCAGATACTTCCTAGCTGTGTGACCCTCTGAGAATCAGTTTTCTCATCTGCAAAAAGAGACTTGGATGCACTACCCTCCAAGGCCCCCTTCCCACTCTAAATCTAATATCCTATGGAGTGATAGCTGATCCTAAGGTCCATAGAGAAGCAGATGAGTTTATTGAGCAGGGGAGTGACATACTTGAGCATCAGTGGTGCTAATCAATGTTGATTTTTGTGGAGAATGGATTGGAGAGGAAGAGGCTAGAGGCCAGAAGACTAAGTAAAAAGTTATTGTGACAGTGCAGGGAAGATGATGAAGGCATGAACTAGAAGAGGGGATAGGTGGCTAAGGGATTAGCAAATAGGAAACAGATGACACCTGAGAGACTTAAAGGCAGAACTAACAGATTTAGCAACTGATTAGATATGTCTGGGGATTGAGAGTTGGTAGTAAGCCTAGAGGTTGTGAGAAATTGGGTGACTGGAAGAATGGTGGTGCTTTTGATGGTAACAGGCAAGTGTGGAAGAGGGGTGGGTTGGGGAAGGGAGTGAAGATAATCAAATAAGATCTGCAAATAAAGAATAAACTACATCCATGACTTCAAATTCATGACTCCTTCTGTCCTACCCAAAACAAAAAGGGGAGAGGTTGGTCTGTCCTAGGATAGGGTGTATCAGTCTATTCTTCTATAGTCCTAACTCATCATCCCCATAGCTTTCAGGGCCAAAGTGCCTTTCCCTGGCCAGTTTTCCTCTATGTGTATTGTCTTTCCCTCCTCAATGACAGGACTGTTTAACAAACATGACTGTTTAATAAATTCTTTCTCATTCATTCATTCACCATTCCTTATGTATTAATGTTTCTAAGGACAGAATCCATCCTTTCTGGGGGCATCTGCCAACACCAGGAAGATGGGTGGGCGAGAAGGAAGAAGATGGCACCTGCACAACTACCACTGTGGGTGCCCAGACAAAAGCTACCACCTGTCCTGCACCTGCCCCAGAATGGGGAGCTTGGATAGAAAAGGGATGGGAAATTTGGGGGAGATAAAGGTAGGTGTAGTTATGTTGGAGACAAGCCTAGCCAATCTCAACTGGCTATCAGGGATGTGCTGGTAAATGTTTAACAATCAACTCTCCAAAAAAACCCATAGTATACCAAGACACACTTTTAATTTTTTTCAGCATTAATATTTTCTCCATCACTTTCTTAAATCTAGACAACCAATAAAATGATAAATCAAACCCTAATTTGTGGCCTTCGCAGATTTCTAAGGTGTCAATGCTCACACTGAAAATTTTCACAAGGTAGTAGGAGCTGACACCAACATACTCTTGGACTCGACTTATCTTCCCATAATATGATTGGCTAATCACAAATGCCTTGGAGTAAGGCCTTCACCCCTACACACACACACATACACACACACACTCTTTGAGGGCCAACTGAGAATAGAGATTCGTAGTATGAATACAAGACAGTCCATGAGATGATACTTTTCCTCAGATGGCTATTACTATAAATTTTACTTCTCTTTTTCTGCCCACCCTTTCCTAGTGTAAGTGACAATGTGCAAAAAGTGGTGGGTGGGGGGAAGTGGGGGAAGTGTGAAGAAAGGGGAAGGAATCGCCACAAGCACACGCAGTCATAGCAGACATGGTCTTGGGCTTAATACCTCTAAATCCCAAAGATGAATACCTCTAAAATCCTAGGGCTTCATCTTCAATCCAGTTTCATGAAGACAGGGTCCTTGTCTAATGTAAATTTCATGGTTCCTACACTATGTAGCACATCTATAAGTAATAGGCACTTCATTTATATTAGTTCCATTAAGTGGAATTGAAGCATTTAGTAGACTGAGATGAGTCAGATAATCTGGATTGAAAGCCTACCTCTGCTGGCCAAATGACCTTAAATAATTCCCTTCCTTGGGCCTCAGTTTTCTTGTCTGTAAAGTCTAGGGGTTAGACTACAGTCAGGATCCCTTCCATCTTTCCTGTGTCTTGAGCCACTTTGACAGTCAGGCAAAACTAACGAACGCCTTTTCAGGAGGGTATCTATTGCTTATATTCATAATTAAAGTTAGAAATTAGTGACAATAAAGATTTTTTTTCCCCATCCAAGTCCACAACCCCTGGAAATCTATCCATGAGACCCAAAGAAGGTTTTATTCCTTGGACTAAATGATCTTTAAGGGTCCTTTCAGCTCCACACTCCAAGAATTATTTTCTCCTAAAGAATTCTATTCCCTAGAAACAAACAGTGGTATGTAATATGTCGACACCAACAATAATAGCATTTATGAACTGATTTAAGGCTTGCAAAGCACTTTAAAAATAGCATCTCATTTGGTCTTTACAACAGCCCTGGGAGGGAGGCGCTATTGTTATCTCTACAGATGAAGAAATGGCAACAGATAAGAGCTAAATGACATACTCAAGGTTACACAACTACCGCAGGTGAACTCAGGTCTTCTCATCCACAGGTCCAGCACTCTATGCACTGTATCACCTATAACTTCTGTTGTGTGTACTATAGAGTTTATGTAATTTTGTGTAGCATTTCCATAGAAACTCCTAGAGATATCTGGGTGGCATAATGGATAGAGTGCTTGATGGACTTGGAGTCAGGAAAGCCTGTCTGGCCCATTGCCAGCCAACATGATTCTTGTCTTGCCACTGGACTCTGATGACTCTGGAGGAAAGCATGAGGCTGATGACTTTGCACAACTCTGTCTCACTTAAATCCAATTCACTTACAAGGTAAGACATCACCCTCTTGAGGTCATTTGTCCTCTTTGAGAACGAAAGACTGACAGCAAACAGCAGGAAAACCTGCATAGAAATCTGGCCTCCGGCAAGTCAAGTATACTCTCTCAGCCTCAGTTTCTCCATTTGTCAAATAGGGATGATCAGAGTACCTCTCTCACAGGACTGTTATGAATATCAAATGAGATAAGGCATGAAAATGTGTAAATGTCATCATTATCATACTGTTGTGTCCTGCCATATTATGTAACTATAGGATATGCCACAGAAATTTCTATGATCACATTCCACAATGATCTATGTGATTTTAACATTCCATTAAAAGTTTCAGGATTCGCTTATTTAAATAATAATTTAAAAATAAACAAAGTTCTAGGTTGATTTACAATCTATGGGCTCATTGGGAATTCTAGGCAAAGAACTCCAGGAGCATTTCAAAGACACATTTTTTCCCTTCCCCTGACTTTTTAAAAAAGTGTTTCATGTATTTGGCCAGTGACCAATCCTCTTGAACAATTTTTCTTCTTGAAGAGTGCCAAGTATTGTATAATACTAGAATTTTTTTCGTGAGTTTGAAAGCAGGACAGGAAAGGAGTCACTTGATAAAAAGGGAAGCTGGTCTGTTGCTAAGTGTACGTGGTATGTCTAACAGACTTTATGGAACAAATAACTAATGTACAGAAACCTTTGAATCAGTCCATCTGAAAAGAGTCCTGAAAAGTACTGACTGACTCAGTGACTTGAATATAGTAGCCTCAAAAAAACCACCCCAAAACAATAACCAAGCCTCCATTCAATGAAGGCACATTTGCTTTCACAGAGCCTTCCGATTAAAAAACCCTTCCATAATTAAATATTCATCTTAACTTAGTTCTTCCCCCACTTTGGGTAATATAAGATCTAGGCTTTCCTGACTTAGTTTCTTTATTTATAAAGTTAGAGGATTAAACCTTTCAGGTGCCTTCAAGCCTTCTGATTTCAGTGCCTTTATTTGCCAGAAATCAGGATGGAGTTATACACTATATACTGAGGGGGATGGGATGATTGCTGTGAACGTCTCAGCTCTGGGAAACTTGCTGAACAGAAGCCATGTCAACAAGCAGAAATGAGAGGTTTTATCTTATCTATTTTAATTCTCCCTTGGGGCTATTTATTATTTTGAGTATACAAAGAATCTAGGATAGAAACTAAAAGAAAAATGTGTATTATTATTAAATGTTTTGTCTGTGCTGGAACAAAAATAAAATGCTGATATGTGCCATGCTCCAATAACTACCTCCACTTAGTCAATTACCAGCCTGCATACTCTCTTTTATTGGAATTAGGATGGAAAGTTCATCAGAACATGGAAGTAACTTAAACAAATTGTATCATGTGAATGTGTTAGAATATTACTGTGCTACAAGAAATGAACATGAAAAATACAGGAAGGCATTATTATTGTTGTTGTTGAGTTGTTCAGTCATGTTCACCTCTTTGTGGTCCCATCAAGCCTTTCTATCCCACTATCTCTCAAAGTCCGTCCAAGTTCATGCTCATCATTGCCACGACACTACCTATCCATCTCATCCTCTGCTGTCCTCTTCCTTTTGCCTTCAATCTTTCCCAACATCAGAGTCTTTTCCAATGAGTCCTGTCTTCTCATTATGTGGCCAAACTATTTAAACTTTAGCTTTAATAGTTGACCTTCCGATGAGTAGTCTGAATTAATTTCTCTAAGGGGCTCTCAAAGGTCCTCTCCAGCACCACAATTTGAAAGCATTCATTCTGCTCAGCTTTCCTTATGGTCCAATTCTCACAGCCATACGTTGGCACTGGAAAAACCATAGCTCTGACTAAGTGGACCTTTGTCGGCAGGATGATGTCTCTGCTTTTTAGCATGCTGTCCAGATTTGCAATAGCTTTCCTTCCAAGGAGAAAACATCTTTGGATTTCATGGCTGCAGTCACCACCTACAGCAATCTTTGAGCCCATTGCTCCAACCCCCAGCTCAGTTAATGTAGTTACAGAATGAAATTGCCGATGATGAAGTGTTATTTATAGCTAGGTATTAACCTACCCTCGTCTCTTTAGTATAAACACCCTTCTATGATTGTCAAAAGGGAGTAACACCATTAGATGAACAATCAATAGCCTAATTAACCTGGGATGGATTCAAAGCAAATGTCCTACTTACTATTATTTGGATGCTACCTCTTGTTTATCTTGGTATCTGCAATGGTAAAACCCAAATTCATCCAGATAATAAAAGAACATCAAAATAACAGTGAAACCTGGTGAGAAACTTAAGAAGCATGGTCAGTTTGCTCAAAGAGCGTCCCTGGCCAATACTTTCTTACATTTAAGCCATCTCAGGGATTAAGATTGTACTGATAGAGATCAGGAATTGGGTATTGGTTAGGTAGGAAGCATCTAAATTAGAGAAATATTTCTCTAATACAACAGCTTTCCTGTAGTCATGTTTCTCTGGGCTCTCTGGAAACAGAAAAGACTGAATAATTATGCCTGAAGGCAGTGTGGACTATGGGCTAGAATGCAGTATTTTAGGGATATAAAACCCTAAGTTCAAATCCTGCCCTTGGCCTAGTCACTTAAAATCTGTGTGTGCCTCAGTTTCCTCATCAGTAAAATAAGGGGGTAGAACTTGATGGTTCTTTCCATCTATTCCATCTATTCCTTCTATAAAGATTGGGTGGGATGGGGAAAATATAGAACCTGTCGATCCAGGGAAGCATGTCTGCTTTAAAAACTTTTAGAGCTTTTATAAATTCCAGAGGGAAAGGGGAAAAAAAGGTCATTTATAAGGTCAAAGGTCAAAGGGCGGTATTGTGAAAGACTTCCAAGCTTGATTAGTCTGGACTAATGTTGAGCAAAATGATGGCTATATCCTTTCAAATTCACCCCAATATCAAATTAAGAAAACTTGTGTACATAAACTTTGTAGAGCAAGTCCTGTTCCATAAAGCTTTCATAGATGTTGGCAATAACAGTCAGGAAATATTTATAATCACTTAAGGCTGGGGGGTAGAGCCAAGATGGTAGCTGGAAAGCAGGAACTTGTGTGAGCTCCCTGCCAGGTCCCTCCAAAAACCTATAAAAAATGGCTCTGAACAAATTCTAGAACTGCAGAACCCACAAAATAGCAGAGGAAAGCAGGGCTCCAGCCCAGGACAGCTTGGATGGTTGCTGGGTAAGTTCTATCATGCATGGAGCTTGCAGCAGAGTGGAGCAGAGCCCAGCATGGGCCACACCTGGACCAACCAGACCAGGAGCCAGGTGGAACAGGCCCTAGCATCCTGAATCAGTGAGCTGTGGCAGTTACCAGACTTCTCAACCCACAAACACCAAAGACAACAGAGAAGAATTGCAGAATCCATGAAATAGCAGAGGGAAGCAGGGATCCAGCCCAGGACAGGCTGGATGGTCACTGGGTAAATTCTATCACCCGGAGCTGGGAATGTGGGAAGCAGAGGCCAGCGTGGGCTGGGCAGGGACCAGCCAGACCAGGGGCCAGGCATAAAGGGCCCTGGGGCCCTGAATCAGTGAGCTGTGGGAGTTACCAGATTTCTCAACCCACAAACACCAAAGACAACACAGAAGATTAGTGGGAAAAGCTGTGGGGACAGAGTAAAGGAGTTTGCGGTTTGGCCACCACCCCAGGGGCAGGGGGGAGGTGCAGGAGGGGAACTATAGCTGCAGCTGCTTCTGGCCCCAGGCCCACCTGGTGGGAGGAATTAAGTGGCAGATCTGAGCAAGAGTGCAGAGCCTGCTTAAGATCTGAGTCAGGTCCAGGTTGGTGGTTTTTGGGGGAGGAGGAATGCTTGTGTGGCAGAGCTGGCTGTATAGAAATAGCTCTGAAAACAACAGTACATCCCCTCAAGCTTGGAACAAAGTACTCTGTACTCTACAAGCAGTCATACCCTGACAAAAAACTCAAGGGTTAAGTAGTTGGCTGGGAATATGGCCAGGCAGCGAAAATGGACTCAGATTCAGACTCAGGCTTTGGAATCTTTCTTTGGTGACAAAGAAGACCAAAACATACAGCCAGAAGAAGTCAACAAAGTCAAAGAGCCTACATCAAAACCCTCCAAGAAAAACATGAACTGGTCTCAGGTCATGGAAGAGCTCAAAAAGGATTTGGAAAAGCAAGTTAGAGAAGTAGAGGAAAAATTGGGAAGAGAAATGAGAGTGATACAAGAAAACCATGAAAAACAAGTAAATGAATTGCTAAAGGAGAGTCCCCCAAAAACTGAAGAAAACAACACCTTTAAAAATAGACTAACTCAAATGGCAAAAGAACTCCAAAAAGCCAATGAGGAGAAGAATGCCTTGAAAGGCAGAATTAGCCAAATAGAAAAAGAGGTCCAAAAGACCACAGAAGAAAATACTACCTTAAAAATTAGATTGGAGCAAGTAGAAGCTAGTGACTTGATGAGAAATCAAGATATAAAACAGAACCAAAGGAATGAAAAAGTGGAAGACAATGTCATATATCTCATTGGAAAAACCACTGACCTGGAAAATAGATCCAGGAGAGATAATTTAAAAACTATTGGACTACCTGAAAGCCATGATCAAAAAAAGAGCCTAGATATCATCTTTCAAGAAATTATCAAGGAGAACTGCCCTGATATTCTAGAGCCAGAGGGCAAAATAGAAGTTGAAAGAATCCACTGATCACCTCCTCAAAAAGATTCCAAAAAGAAATCTCCTAGGAATATTGTTGCTAAATTCCAGAGCTCCCAGATCAAGGAAAAACACTGCAAGCAGCCAGAAGGAAACAATTTGAGTATTGTGGAAACACAATCAGAATAATACAAGATCTAGCAGCTTCTACATTAAGGGATCAAAGGGCTTGGAATACAATATTCCAGAGGTCAATGGAGCTAGGATTAAAACCAAGAATCACCTACCCAGCAAAACTGAGTATCATGCTCCAAGGCAAAATATGGATTTTCAATAAAATAGAGCACTTTCAAGCTTTCTTAGTGAAAAGACCAGAGTTGAATAGAAAATTTGACTTTCAAACACAAGAATCAAGAGAAGCATGAGAAGGTAAATAAAAAAGAGAAATCACAAGGGACTTACTAAAGTTGAACTGTTTTGTTTACATTCCTACATGGAAAGATGATGTGTAGGCTCATGAGACCTCAGTATTAGGATAGCTAAAGGGAATATACATATATGTGCATCTGTGTGTGTGCGTGTGTATGTATGTATATATATATATATATATATATATATGTGTGTGTGTGTGTGTGCGCGCGCGCGTATATACAGAGCGGGAGTTGAATATGAAGGGATGATATCTAAAAAAATCAAATTAAGGGATGAGAGAGGAATATATTGAGAGAGGGAGAAAGGGAGAGATAGAATGGGGTAAATTATCTCGTATAAAAGTGGCAAGAAAAAGCAGTTCTGTAGGAAAGGAAGAGGGGGAATGAATGAATCTTGCTGTCATTGGATTTGACCTGAGGAAGGAATAACATACACACTCAATTGGGTATCTTACCACAGAGGAAAGAAGGAGAAAAAAGATATAAAAGGGGGGATGATAGAAGGGATGGCAGATAGGGGGAGGAGGTAATCAAAAACAAACATTTTCAAAAAGGAAACAGGCTCAAGGGAGAAAATTCAGTAAAGGGGGATAGGTTAGGAAGGAGCAAAATATAGTTGGTCTTTCACAACATGAGTATTGTGGAAGTGTTTTACATAATGATACACATGTGGCCTATGTTGAATTGCTTGCCTTCTTAGGCAGGGTGGGTGGGGAGGGAAGAGGGGAGCGAATTTGGAACTCAAAGTTTTAAAAATAGATGTTCAAAAAAAAAAGTTTTTGCATGCAACTAGGAAATAAGATACACAGGCAATGGGGCATAGAAATTTATCTTGCCCTACAAGAAAGTTATGGAAAAGGTGATGAGAGGGAAGTGGGGTGACAGAAGGGAGAGCTGACTGGGGAGTGGGGCAACCAGAATATATGCTATCTTGGAGTGGGCAGGAGGGTAGAAATGGGGAGAAAATTTGTAATTCAAACTCTTGTGAAAATCAATGCTGAAAACTTAATATATTAAATAAATTTAAAAAAATAAAAAATAAATAAACAAAAAAGAAACACACACACACAAAAAAAACAAAAAAATCCCCCCCAAAATCACTTAAGGCCTTTCCTGATACACCTAGTTGTCAGTTCTTTCAGCTATTGATCTTACCCTTAATTCAAACCCATTGAATTATTTGCATTTGAATTTAAATTATCCAGTATTTATTTAACTATGTGTATGCCCCCAGTAGATTATTTATATATATTTAAATAAAATATTTGAGGCCTAGGGTTTTCCCCTTCCTGTCTTTGTATCCCTGGTAACTAGTCCAATGGCCAGGAGCTAGTTGGCTGTGCCAAATAGCTCTCTCTCTCTCTCAGTTACTCTCTAGTACTGGGGCCATTGAGGTTTTCTATATTTTGCTGTTCCTTGCCCTGGAATAACCTTCAACAGTATTTTATATCTGGAAGAAGTGATTTTCAGAATACCTAGCCTGAGATAGCCCCTATATTTCTCTATCTTAATTGTGATCCATTGCTCAGATTAAAACCCTCCCTCACAGTTGTTAAGGCAAAAATGAGGAAATTACATTGAATAAAAGCTACAAGTAGTCTGAAAATACAGGACAAGTTTTCCCAAACCTGTTGGATGAACTTTTTCAAACCTCTTTTTCCGCAGGCACGGAAGGTGTGCCAGACAAACAGCTTCCAGCCCCAGTTCCCTTAGACTGAGATTGGAGGAGCCAAGGACTGAAATAACCATGGGGTGTAACTTGGCCTGGACAAAGGCCTTATGGGCACATGAAACAATAGTTTCAAAAGCTACTGGAGAAAAGATATGACTTTGGAGCACTCAGGGAGTTAATTTGTTGATGAGAAAAAGCAAATCACCTTTCTACAGGTCTACCTTGTCTAGAGTTTGTAAATGAATGGCCAGTTTTTATCTTTAACTAAGTTATTTCAGGCTGACTTCCCAGAGGTCTATCTTGGTATCACTATTAATGACTGCATAGATAACACTAATTCTGTCCCTTCCCCCAGATACTCTTGACCACTTGAGAAACTCCTAGGATGAGAGCAGAAGGGTGGAGAATTTGCCCCACCCTTGTCAGGATGGTGTTATCATAGATGATTGATTTTAGTGACCTCCCTGCACATGCTCCATGTAGGAGTTATCATCAAGGGGAGATGCCTCCTCCCATAGGTAGAATAGGTAGCAAACATCATTTATAAAACTCGGTTTAATGTTTAAACATCTTGAATTTAGAATATTTCTGTTTCATTGGCAGCTAGACACAACTGCAAAGGAATCATCCCAGCCATTTCACTACTATTAAGAGGAAAGGTAAGAAATGCAAAGTAAGAAGGCAAGAAACTGTAAGAAATGATGAATATGAAGAAGACAGAAAAGGGTGGGAACGTTTGCATCAGTTGAAGCAGAAACTGGAATACAGGATATACAATGACTGCAACAAAGAAAATAAGAACAACAACAACAAAAAATTTCTACCAGGATTTTAATGATGAAATTTGTCCCTGAAGAAGAGATGAGGAAATGCAACACCCCCACCCCCACCCTATCTTTGCAGAAGTAGTAGACTTTGGGTATGAAACATTGCATGAATGACTCTTTTTTTCAAAATGTATCAAGCACTTAACTGCATACCAAGAATTAGGATAGAAATTCAAAATCAAAGTCAGTCCCTACCTTCAAAGAGCTTCCATTCTAAAAGGGGAGACAACATATACATAACATCAAAGTCAGTTAATTGTGGTTAGTTTTGTCTTTGGTTAATATTGGTTACTTTTGCTGAACTGTTTTCCCCCTCTTGTGCCAGAGAGGGTGTTCTTGGTAGGGTATACTTAAAGATGAAGGTCATTTTAAAACAAGAATTATCACCATAAATTTTAAAAATAAAACAATTCCCTTGCCCCCCCCAAAAAAAAGATAGAAGGAGGTAAATGGTCATGCACTAAGAAACCAGAGGCTAGAATCTGAGGTTGTAAGAGAGAATCTCAAGATTCTTACTGTTATATTTTATTTTTTAATCACTAAAACTTTACCTTTTATCTCATTCCAACCTCTACCTCAATTGAGAATGAAAGAAAAACAAGATTCATGTTACATACATGTATTCAGTCATTTTTCAGTTGTGTTAGACTCTTTATGACTCCATTTGGGGTTTTCTTGGCAGAGATACTAGAACAGTTTGCCATTTCCCTCTCCAGCTCATTCAACAGATGAGGTCATTGAGGCAGACAGGGTTAAGTGATACACAGCTAATGTCACACAGCAGGTAAGTGTCTGAGGCCAGATCTGAACTCAGGAAGATGAGTCTTTCTGACTCTAGGCTTGGTGCTATATCCACTCTGTCACCTAGCTGCCCACATACACATATACTCAAACAAAATGTATTTCTGCATTACCTTCCTCTCCCCCAAAATATGTCTCATTCTGCACTCTGAGTCCTTCAACTTTCTATCAGGAGATGGGAAACATATTTCATTCAGCATTAGGCCTTGGGAATAGCAGGTTAATCATTACACTGACCAGAGTTCCTAATTTTCTCAAAATTCTTTGTCTTTATCATAGTCTCAACATTTTATACATTGTTCTCCACATATATTGTTTTCACTTGACTATGTATCAGTTCATGTTCTTCCCAAGTTTCTCTGAAACAATCCCTATTGTCATTTCAAGGAGTCCTTGGCCTGGGGTGGGAGATTTCACGGAGTCCATGAACTTAGATGGGACAAAAAATTGTACCTTTATTTTCATTAACCCCTAACTGAAATGTACATTTCTTTCAAATATTTAAATTTTAAAACATTGTACTGAGAAAGGTTTCATAGGCTTCACCAGACTGCCAAAGGAGTCCTGGGCACAAAAAAAAAGAGTTATGAACCTTTGGCCTACAGTATGAACTTATGCAAAGTCAAATGAATAGAACCAAAAGAAAAATGTATACAATGATTTTGACATTGCAAAGAAAAAGAATGGCTGAAAGACTTGGGAATTGGAATCAGCTACAATAATGGGCTAGATACAGAATGAGGCTTATATTTTTGGACAGAGCCAGCAGGGGAATTTCTTTTCCTTGACTAGGCAAATTTGTTATCAGGGTTTTGTTTTACTTTTCTTTTTATTTTCCCCAATGGGGGATGGGAAGGAGAAAAAAAATTCTTGTTAAGTTTTTAAAATTTGTTTAATTGTTGGGAGAAGAGGAAGAAGAGGAGGAGGAGGGGGAGAGAGAGAGAGAGAGAGAGAGAGAGAGAGAGAGAGAGAGAGAGCTGGAGGAGCCTGGGTACAGAAGAGGTTAATTAACCGTTGTTCTCTTTGCAGATTTCTAACTGACTTGTTATATGAGAAAGAAATCCTGCCTCATCAGAAGCCACATCCTTTGATTTGACTGCCTCATGACTTGACTTGAAGCAATAGTTTGACCCATTGTGAAATAGATACAGTAATGATGGTGATGCTGAGGGTACAAAAAAAAAAGGCAAATCACCCTTACCTACCCTCAATTTACAAACACTCAATTCTGGCAGAAATTTAAAAAAAAAGATATTTAGAGAATATAGCTAAAGCACTGAATTTCTTCATTGGAGACTTATCATACCATGATGGTGACCCATGTTTCTCAATCTATACAGCATATATACTCAATATATATTCAGCATATATCCTCAATTCAGCATATATCCCCAATATGCAGCATAAGCTCTAAGCAGTCTTTCTATGGTGCAGTACAGGCTCAGTAATGTAAACCATAGAAGAACCAGCCTAGCTGGAGGCAGAGAAGTTCAGTACCTGGAGGTGGTCTGTACCTAGAATTGACTGCCTCCTGATCTCTGCCTCATGGGACATAGGGAAAGCATCAACTTCTATGTTAAGCCTTTCCTGATTGCTTCTTCAGCTACTCTGTACATATTTGTATTTACCAACTTTATGTTTTTCCTGAATACATTTACATATAAACTTCTTGTTTCCCTCATAGACTACAAATAAGATCTCTGTCAGTAGAGATGGTTTCAGTCATTGTCCTTATATCCCCAGTACATAGTAGGAGATTAAAAAATATTGTAGATTGATTGATTGAGGTGATGATTTTGGGGGGGGCACAGCAATTCATAAAGACCATCTCCTAATGTGAGAAATTATAATGGCCTTCAATGCTCATCTTGGTGAAATCCTGGATCTTCTTGAAGTGTTGAAGAATATTTAGAGGATTTTTCACAGTATTTAAAAGATTTAAAGAAATATATAATATAGACCCCAAAATGGCTTAGATCCTGGGGGAATCTCTCTTGAGAGAGCCATGATGAATTTGAATCACATGCCCCTCAGTGGCCTGGTGTTAACAGTTTAAGTGGTGCTAAGTGATGGCTGTGGGTGAGGGCACATACTTCAGAATGATCAGAATCAGTCCTATTTTTTGACATGCTATTTATAACCTCTGGTCTCCTAGGATATCTAGGAACATCAGAAAAAGAAAAGATTTCAACATGCCTGAGATTCTTCTTCCACAGAAGAGGTCTGATTGTCCCTGCCACCAATGTCTGTGGTCTGTGGGATGCAAACCATCACCACCATTCCAAAGTCCTACAGCAGGGAAGAAACCAATGCCTTTAAAGCATTTTCTAAAATTAGTTTATTTCATGTGGCAAGTCTATAGATTGACTTTCCAAGAATCTAAGTTCCCCACTGAGAAGCAATATAGTATAGGGGATAAAATTCTCATCTTTTGACTGAGGAAGGTCTAGGTTTGAGATCTGCCTCCAACATGTATTAGTTATGTCACCCTGAGCAAGTCTCTTACATTCTGAAGACTACAGGCAACTTTCAAAGACTGAAAGTCACAGTTACAGAGTTTCCATAGTGAAAACTTGCACCAAAAATAGCATAGATCTAGAACAAAGCAAACAAATAAATTACCACCCACCAGTTATGTTATTTATTTTGGATATCTTTGAAGCTACTAAGATACCATTGGGCAAATCCCCACAGAATGCCCAAATTGGACATTTTACTCATTTTTCTCAATGCCTCTTTTGGCAACAGTGTGGGTATAAGTCAATAGAGAATTGCCCTTGGAGTGAGAAAGACCTGGGTTTGAGTACCTCTGACACAAATTAGCTGTGTGGCTCTGCACAAATCACTTAATGGATAGAAGAAGTTTCCCCACTAGGGAATTCCCTATGCCAATGAAATGATAGGCCCAGGTTTTAACAACATTTTAGTGTGTCTGCTTAAAGATCTCCAGTGAGGAGAAAAGCAGTACTTTCCAAAGAAGTCATTCTACATTAGGGCAGTTTTCTTTGTTAAAAAGTTTGTACTCTATCTGTGTGACCCTGGGCAAGTCACTTAATCCTGATTGCCTCACCAAAAAAAATTTGTTCTAAAAATATGTACAAATAGGTTTATAGCAGCTCTTTCAGTGGTGGCAAAGAATTGGACATTGAGAGGATGCCCATTAGTTGGGGAACAGCTGAACATGTGGTATATAATTGTGGTGGGCGGGATGTTCTTGGAAAAAAAACTGGAAAGATTCAGATGAATTGATATAAAGTGAAATGAGCAGACCCAGCAGAACATTCTATACAGCAACAGCAATATTGTATGAAGATCTACTGTGAATGACTCAGCTATTCTCAGCAATACAATGATCCAAGATAATTCTGAAGGACATGTGATGAAAAATGCTATTTATCCCCAGAGAAAGAACTGGTGAAGCCTGAACACAGATTGAAGACACTTTTTCTTTACTTTCTTTATTGGTGGTTTATTTCTCTATTCACAGAATGACTTACACAGAAATGTGTTCTGCATGACTATACGTGCGTAACATATGTCAAATTGCTTGCCTTCTCAATGGGGGAGGGTGGAATTTGGAACTCAAAATTTGAAAAAAAAATTAAAATTGTTTTTGCATGTAATTGGGGAGGGGAATAAAATACTAATTTTTTTAGAGAAGTGTGGTCTGATATCAATCCTAACTCTGCTTCTATCTTCAATTGCTGACTGTGGTCTCTGAGGCCAGGCAGAAAAAGTCTTCCATATGGTGACTGATCTCAGTCACTTTCAGGATTACAATCAAGTCCCTTGATCTCTATCACCCAGACTCAACATCCCTAGCTCCTTCAGTTGAGTTTTCTATTACCAGGTTCCACCTCTCTAACCATCCTGGTACCATCTTTACTCTCTAGTTTCTCAATTTTCTTCTGAGGATTCCAGGGCTAAGGGTAATCACTTGCTTACTTCCTAGGCTTCTAACATTTGCAGCGAAAAAATTGTATTACAGCCATCCATCCTGCCCCTCCTATTCCTCTTTCATGGATATTTCCAAATGCTAAGGAAAAATAAAGGGAGTAAGAAGTAGCTAAGTATCAACAGAGGAAGAAAGGGAAAACGAAAAAGATAACCTGTTTTAGGGGTTGCTTAAGCTTGGATTGGAGCAGGTGTCAGGGCCTTTAATCTTCATGCCTATAAGGCAAGAATTTTCTTACATACAAACATTTCATTTAATACAACTGCCATTGGGTCTTGCCCATTAAATTTTGTAATAATTATAATCTTGGTCCTGGAAAATGACTCACTGGGATGAATTCAGGTAAGTCATTAATGTCTCTGTGGTTCTATTTTTCTAACAGAAAATAACTATGAAAAACCTCACTGGTCTGAGCTGAAGGAGCTTATGGGATGCTGCCAAGGGCTTTGTGAGAGTTGGGCCAATGGAAGCTCCTTGAGGGCAGAAAATGTTGAACTGTTGTCTTTGTATGCCAGGAGCCAAGAACCTTGCCTTGTGCGGTCAGTACACAAATAAATACTTGTTGATTGATTAACAGGTTTTTGTGAGCACAGAGTTGTTTGTCAAAATCCCAGTTGCTTGCCAAAGAAGAGCCAAATTAGGGCTCTTCCTATCCATTGGTACAGGGGCAGGGTCTATGACAACAAAAATATCCTCATGGCTCCAGTGTCAACAATATCTTGATCATGGTCAATGAACATTCCCCTGAATGTGTTTAATTTCTCTTGAGTTTGAGGTCCAACACAAAACCACTGAAATAATAATAGCTAATATTTATATAGAGCTTTATGATTTGCAAAATGCTTTGCATGTGTAATCTCTTTTGATCCTCACAACCACCATGTGAAGTAGGTGATATTACATTTTCCCCATTTAAGAAACCCTTAGCCCTGGAGTGCTCAGAAAATTGAGAAGCTAGAGAGTGTTCAAAAGATGGTACCAGGATGGTTAGAGAGGTGGAACCTGGTAATAGAAAACTCAACTGAAGGAGCTAGGGATGTTGAGGCTGGGTAATAGAAATCAAGGGACTTAATTGTAATCTTAAAAGTGATTGGGATTGGTCACCATGTGGAATTTCTATCAAGAAAGTGAATGGGCTGGGCATGTGGCAAGAGCAAGGGATGACAGGTTGGCTGATAGAGTGCTGCCCTAGGACTCTCATTAGCTGAGTGGTGGAAAAAAAGGAAAGCCTCTGTCTCTTTGAATGGACTACCTGTGGTGAGTTTCAGGAAAACAGGAGTGGAAATCCCCCAGCATGGACAGGCTTGGGTGGATTTCAACTGACTCCCAAAGCAATGAAATCACATATTTGTTTAAGCACTTATTCCTTAGAGAATATTCTTTTCTAGGATATTCCTGGTACAAGACACTATATATCCCTGTTTCAGACATTTTAATTGATTGGAATGAATGTTCCTGATACCTTGAATTTCCTCCCTCCTCATCTCTGCCTCCTGGCTTCTCAGGCTTCCTTCAAGCCTCACCTAAAATCCCACCTTTGATAAGAAAACTTTCCCATCTCTCCTGAATTTTGTTGCCTTTTTTTGAGAGTATCCTCAATTTCTCTTATAGATGGCTATGATTTGCAAGCAAGATAGATATATAGGTATCTATATAATCTAGAAAGATCAACATATATCTAGATAGGTGGATTGATATCTCTACATATATTTAGGTAGCTAAGTCTATGTCTATATAGATCTATCCCAGATAGATCAATCTATATCTAGATACATATGTAGGTAGCTAGATTGATGGATAGATGGATGGATGGATGGATGGATGGATGGATGGATGGATGGATAGATGGATGGAGGGAGAAAGAGAGAGAGAGAGGGAGAGAGAGAGAGAGAGAGAGAGAGAGAGAGAGAGAGAGAGAGAGAGATGTCCTGTTTATCAATCATTGTTGTATGTTGTCTCCCACATTAGACTGTGAGCTCCTTGAGAACAGAGGTCATGTTTTTTTTGTCTTTCTTTAGTACTTAGAATAATGCCTCACATATAGTAGGTGCTTAATAAATTCTTATTGACTCGACTCTAAGATTAAATGTTGCAGAGCAGATGCCAATCTGCATAGATAGAGGAAGTTTGCTGGCTGTGAGCAACCAATGAAATCATGGCTCCAAGGAGAAAAATTCTTTCATATCAAGTCAACAGAACACAGATTCCTATGATTTTAACATGAATCAGGGATACCTAGTTGGAGGAGATACTTTAAGGCTACCGTTGCAATCTTTAATCAAATGCTTATTCAATGAGAAATAAAAAGTCACTGTATTCTCCACATGTCTCAGTCAGACTGGGAAGATGCCTGCCTGTTTCCTTCTTGTAACCCGTGTTCTCACAATCTCTGTGCTTACTCCTCTCACCCCCTCCCTAGTTATATCCAATCAGTTGCCAGATCTTGTCAGGTCTTCCTTGCCATCCCTCAGGTGTCTTCTGTTTCCTTCTCTCTAATCCCTTAGCCACCACCCTAGTTCATGCCCTTCATACCCTTATCATCTCTTTCCTGATCTATTACAGTAGCCTCTTACATGGTTTTCCTCCTTTCATATCTCTTCCCTCTCCAATCCGTCCTCCACAAAGTCACCACTTACTTTCCTAAGCACAGGTTTGAGCATGCCAATAAACTCCTCTTCCTCTCTATTGATTCTAGGATGAGATATAATTTCAAAATACCTGAAATTTAGAGCCAGAAGAAGCCTTAGAGGACATTGAGTCCAATTTTGCTCATGTTGTAGATGACAAAACTGGGGCTCAGAGAGATTAAGTGACTTGCCTAGGGTCACATAAGCTAAGAAGTGTCTGACACAAGATTAGAACCCATATTTTTCTAATTCCAAATCTCCCACTCCATCCACTGCACACACACCCACTTTTCATCTTTAGCTCATCTTATACTCTATTCTATTTTTGTGTTAGTCTCATAACACACAGAATTATTAACATAGTAGTACCTATATAATTTACAAATGAGTAAATAGATGCATAGTGGGAATGATGCTCAATTTTTGATTGGTGGGGTTTCCATCGGAAAAGCTTGGAGACCACTGCTCCAAGCAAACTGATAAGCCAACCCAAGGCATTAGAATTTTCATTCTATAAGCAGCTATTGAGTCTTAAAAACTTTTTTAAATATTGAAGTTCTAATGGAAGAAGCTCCAAAGTACCTGGAACAGAAATGTTTTGGTTTGAGGACTTCCTAGCACTTGACTTCATAGACAGTCACCCATCCATCTCAACAAAAAGCCAGTTCTAGAGCTCTTTACATTTTCTGAATGGGTGGGTAAAACTCCAGCGAAAGTGAAGAGTGGGGCCATTCTTCCCCTAGAGGCAGATCCCATTGCTTTCCTCTTCTTGACATCAAATAAAAGGAAGGAAGGAAACAAATATTTGTCAAGTGCCTCCTGTGTGCCAAGTACTATGCTAAGCACTTTACAAATAGTATCACCCTGTGATCCTCACAACAACCCTACGAGGTAGGTGCTATTATTATCCCCATTTTACAGATAAGGAAATAAAAGTTGCCCATGGTCACACAGATAGTAGTTGTGTGAGATTGGATTTGAAATCTTGTCTTCCTGACTCAAGGTCCAGGGCTGTAACTATGGTGACACCTAAATGCCCCTATAACTGTTTTCTTTGATATACTGGACTCTTCTCTTGGAAATACCTTGAAAATCCACCTCTAAGAATACCTGAACCATACATCTTCTTTTCATGACTCATTTCACACAACAGCCAAGTAGCTAGTGTCAATTCCCACCCAGCTTCCTTCTGTATGCTCCCCTTTCTAACCTCAGCATATCTGGAACATGACTAACTTCTGGCAAAATACACTGTCATCTGCTGACATAGCCCTGCATTGGTCATTTGTGACCAGAGGCCGTTGTGGAATTTCCCAAAGCTCTCTGAAATTTCCCTGCAGAACCCCTTTCCTTGAATATTTACCATTATGGTTCTCCCTAGGGATCAAGAATAAGACAGGGCTATGGGGCCAGGTCATCACAAAAAACAATTAGTGAAAGCCCAGGAATTATCTGTTTTGCTGAGGGAAGTCTCTGTCATAAGGATATAGAAGAGGAAGCCAAGTAAAACAATTGAAAAGATGAAAAACTACCAGTGTGTGTGTGTGTGTGTGTGTGTGTGCGTGCGCGTGCATGTGAGTGCATATGTTGGTGTGTGTAAGAGACAGAGAGAGGGAGAAAGAGGCAAAGAGAGACAGAGAGCAGAGGAGAGGGGAGGGGAGACAGACAGAGACCTAGAGAGATGAGACAGAAAAGTGAGGGAAAGGGGAAAGAGAGAAGAGAGGAGAAGAGAGAAGGAAAGGCAGGGAGGCAGAAGGAAAGAGAGAAGACAGAAGGAGAATGGGAAGGAGAGACAAAGGACAAAGATAGAGAAAGCAGAGAGGAGAGAAGGGGAAAGACAGAGATAGAAACAGAGATGGAGAGATAGAGGGGCACAGAGAGAAACAAAGAGGAGAGGGAAAAGGGAAAAGGGAAAAGGGAAAAGGGAAAAGGAGAGGAGAGGAGAGGAGAGGAGAGGAGAGGAGAGGAGAGGAGAGGAGAGGAGAGGAGAGGAGAGGAGAGGAGAGGAGAAGAGAGGAGAGGAGAGGAGAGGAGAGGGAAAATGTTACCTAGATTTAAACAAAATCTTGTATAATGATGAGAGGAGCCTCTTTGCAACCAGAACACTTACATACATTCTGTAATAGCTTCTATACTTTCAATGGTATACTGTAGCAATTTTCCATCCTTTTGGTCTCAGGACACCTGCACACTCCTAAAAATTATTGAAGACCCCCCTCCCAAAGAGTTTCCTTTTATGTGGGTTATATCTATCTATATTTGCCATATTGGAAATTAAAGCATCTTAGCATTATTATGAAAAAGCCTTGACCTTATGGATCCCTTGATATGATCTTCGGGATGAGCTAGGCCTTGGTGAATTCCAGAAGATGGGAGTGTGAAGGGAAATTTGGGATAAAAGTAAGTTTGTTAATTATGGAGCAAGCTTTCCAGAGAACACGGTAGAAGGGATTGGTTGATTTGGAGTGGGATATTGAAGGGCTGGGGTATGATTGAGAGGGATAGGAGTTAGAGAACAAATAGTGAGAGGTGGGGGATGACAGAATTTGTACATTATCAGCCAGACATTTGGAATTACTGGGGTGGGGAGAGTATAAGGAGGTAGAAATAATCTAACCACTGAGGAATGAATCCAGGCAAAGTATCAGTGGCTGGAGAGAGGTCTATTAGAACAGAGAGATAGACTGTTCAAGGTCCTTTCTTGAAATCTAACTTGGTGACAGGTGATGATACTGTGTTTTAGGAAGGCCTAGGAGGTCTGTCTCATGGCAGGCAGGAGTAGGTGAAGATATGACTCAGGGAACTCTGATGGGGAGATAGAAATATCAACGTGAGGTCAGCCTACTGAAGGATTCTCTAGTGGCGAAGGTCGAAGCAAGAAAGCTGGCAGCCAAGGCCTGGTCAATGGATGGCTGCAAGAGTGCCAGGGAAAACCCTGCCAGCAACCAGGTGATGTAGTGGAGTTCTGGGGATGGCAACTGCCAGGAAGAATAGCACTTACTCAGCAAATTCTAATCTCAGAGAGTTGCTTAAAGTCCTGAGAAATTAAATACATTATTACCCAGTTGATTACCCAGACCTTGAAACCAAGTCTGTCCAGCTAACCATCCTCACTACTCTGCCTCTCATTCAAGATATATGAGTAAAAAATGAAAATGGAAATAAAATTAAACAAATGGAATTTCATCTATTAGATGACAATTAGACTTTTTTTAGAAAATTAATGAGGGGGAGAAAGTAGATCTCTTTCCCCATTCTCCCAAGATAAGAATGATGTAGAGATTTCCTTGGATAATTGTTCATTTACCGACAAGACCTCTAGACTCGACAAAGTATTTGTGGTAATTCAATAGAGTGTTTAACAAACAAGAATTTTTAAACAACTTTGTGTCTCTCCTCCAGGAAGTGAACATTCTTCACACTCAGCCAAAAGAAACACACTTATGGCCCTTGTTCAATCCTGGGCAGGAGTCCAGAGAAACTGGGAGGGAAAATACACACTGAGAGGAGCCAAGAGTCAGTCACTGTGCTCCAAGATCATGATAATATGAAAATTCTTTCTGCCCAGCTAGAGTTACTGAGAACACAAACAACTAAGAAGCATTGTTTGATTAAAGATTTGACACATTAACTGACTTAGGCACTGAAATCATAAAACAGTGAAAGAGACTGGAGCTGTCATTGCATTGGGTTAGGGAAGTCCCAGAGGAGGAAATTCCTTCCACTAATGCAAGTCAGCACTTTATATCTTATGCTCTTAGAAAGAAATAAAGGAAACATTTATTAGGCACCTACTGTGTGCCAGGCACTGTGCTCAATTTTAAGGAAAAAAAATTGAGTTTTTAAAAAAATTCTCATTTGAGCTGATTTACCCAGCATTACAGTCAGTAGTATCAAAGGTAGGACGTGAGCCTGGATCTCCCTAATTTCTAGGCCAGCTCTCTGGCCACTTGGCCATGCTACCATTCAAATTATAGAATATCTTATGAACTGCCTTCATTTTCACCCTTTAGGCAATATGATATGGTAGAAAGAGTGCTAGATTTGTAACCAAATCCTTGCTTGCATATTGTTTACTAGGTGATTCTGAGAAACGCATTTATAGAGTCCTGGACCTGGAGTCAGGGTTCAAATCTTGCTTCAGATGGTATTTAGCTGTATGGCCCTGGTCAAGTCACTAAAACTCTCTGTGCCTTTGTGCCCTCATCTGTAAAGTGAGAAATTAGATTGGATGTCCCCGATGGTCCCTGCCAGATCTAAATCCACCATACTATGACCTGTTGAAGACTCATCCATACAATGGAGATAAGGATCTGGGCACAGGGTAGGGTCACCGGGAGGTATAAGCTTAGTAAACCTTCATGCATTATGGAAATGTCATTTATGATCTTCCTTCTTTTACTAAGAATTTTGACACAGACTCTGTGGTTTACTTTGCCTACCAATTACTCATGAAAATTCTTTAAAAACTCGTAAGCAATATTCACTGACTTTTTTTTTCAGGAGGGGGCTATTGAAATATTAAAAGATATTTTCTGAATCAGTTTTCCCTCAAAGAACAAATTTGTTCAGCCCCTACATTTGTGTTATCTGTGCTCTGCCCAACACAATATAAAATGCAATGCCTTGTGCTCAGTCTTGAAATAATGGTTACAGATACATGTCAAAAATATAGACCAAGTTCTGATTAATGTTCAAAGTGAAGGAAGAACATAATGTTAGAGCTAGAACTAGGTTTCATGACTCCAAAAACAGTGTTCCACCCGCCTCCCATGCCCCCTGACTTTCAGTTGTCACGCCATTTAGGTTTTCATTGATTCATTTAATATTCATCAAATAAAAAGAGCTAGGCATGATTCTAAGCATTGTGGGAGCAATTCAAAAAACCCACTCAGATACAGTTATCCCTTCCATAGAGATTTTAAGCTAGTAGGGGAGATAAGGTGCAGTGACAGTAACTTAACATCTATAATATTCAGATAGGGCATCGGATCTGGAATCAGAGAATCTAGATTGAAATCCTACATTTGATGCTTGTTACTTGTGTGACCTGGAGAAAGTCATTTGGCAGCATCCTAGTGACCTAGTATGCCATAACTACATGATACAGTGGATAGAGTTTTGCATACCTTGGGGTGACACCTTCCCAGCTGGTAGCATTTTTGCATAATAACAATGATAACAACTAACATTCATAATATTGCTTTAAAGTTTGCAAAATGCTTTACATATTTTATTTAATTAATAATCTTCAGCTAACAGACTATATCATCTCAAAAGCCTCATGATAAAACCTAATATATTCTCCCAACAGATGTGCAAAAAACCCAAAAGATTCTTTTGGAACTTGCTTTCGTTGTCAATCAGGCCACAAATCTAAGTTTCTGCTTTTCTGGCTGTTTCTGATCAATTTCCTAAAACTTATACACATTTTTTGTGGTGATCTTGCACCAATGAATTGCTTTATTCATTTGGCTTTTGTGTGCTGGGCTGATTTTTTGATGAATTCCATCTATACTAGTATAAGGTTAGGATACACATGTTCTTTGAAGATCTTCAGAAACAGAGAGGCATTGTGTCCAGAAGGAAAATACCAAACTGTTTGGTGTGGGAGATCAATTTAAATAGGGAAGACCTCTTAGCATGTTATAAATTGCTTCTAGATGCTTCTGACAAAATATACACAAGCCAGGTGAGTTTAAGGCAGTATTCCCCCCTCCCCACTCATCCTATCCCATCCCACTCCTTTTAGAGGAGGTGGTCACTGCTCAGGCAGAATTCTCCACTACACACCTGGTTCTCATCAATTGTAGTATGAGGAAAGAACAGCATTAATTACAGTCCCCCATCTAGGTCTAGGCATTCTGGTAGTTCAGTTTGTTTCTGTTTCTTTCTAGGAGAGTTACAAATGTGTGCTTTGTCATTTGATCTGGTCCATTCTCTTCATTTTACCAGAAACTGCTTTGTACCTAGTTTCAAAGTAAAGTAGCAAGAATCCAAATTTCTTGCCACTCAATTTGATTATTGTCCTGTTTTATCTGTTGTGGTTGTTGTTCAGTCGTTCTCAGCCATGTTTGACTCTTCATTGACCCCACGTGGGGTTGCCTTGGCAGAGATATTGGAGTGGTTGGCCATTTCCTTCTCCAGCTCATTTTTACAAATGAGGAAACTGAGGCAAACTGGGTTGAGTTAAATTGTCCAGGATCACATAGCTAATAAGTGTCTGAGGCCAGATTTGAACTCAGGAAGATGAGCCTTCCTGATTCCAAGCCCCGAATGCTATCCACTGTATCATCTATACTTGTTATGTTACTCACTACCTACTTTTAAAAAATGACTGAGGCTGAATCTCACACCAATCAAGTGACAAAAAAGATGAAAATCGTAATTGTTGGAGAGTTTGTGAAAGGACTGGTACACAAGTGCACTGTCGATACAGATATCAAAGTACACAGAGGGTCTGGAACACAATTTAGAACTGTACACCCAGAGTCACTAAATGGTACATTTCCTTTTCTCCAGTAACTTCAAATTCCTGTCCCCACTACCACTACCACTACTAAGAGATCAAAGACAGAAGGAAAGGAATCATATGCACAAAATATTTACGGTAATACTTTGTGTTGTAGCAAAAAACTGTAAACAAAGTGAGTGTGCAAATTAAGCAATGGCTGACCAAATTATGGGATGTGAACACAATGGACTGTTATTGCACCATAAGCAATGTTGAAAAAAGAGGAATTTAGAGAAATTTGGGAGTAATTTTATGAAGTAATGCAGAACGAAGTGAACAAAATCAGGTGGGCAATTGATGCAATGACAGTGTCAAGAAAAATAATTTCAAAAGACTTGTCAGATAAATGCAATGCCCGATTAGGACTTCAGAGAACTGATAGGGACAAATATTCCCAGTTCTTGACAGAGATCCAGAATGAGATAACCATTTTCAAACATACCCAATGTGTGAATTTGTTTTGTTTCACTATATTTATTGTTATAAGAAAGAGTTTCTAGGGTTGAGCTTAAAAGGAATTAGTGGTAGTGATAGTAATAGAAGGAGGAGAAAGAAAAAAGAAGGAAGGAAAGAAGGAAAGGAAGGAAGGAAGGAAGAAAGAAAGAGAAAGAAAGAAAGGAAGAAAGAAAGAAAGAAAAAGAAAGAAAGAAAGAAAGAAAGAAAGAAAGAAAGAAAGAAAGAAAGAAAGAAAGAAAGAAAGAAAGGAGGAAAGAAGGTAAGAAAGAAAGAAAGAAGGAAAGATAGAGTAAGTTAGAGGTAGTGAGAGTAATGAGGAGGAAGAGAAAAAAGGAAGGAAAAAGAAAGAAAGAAAGAGAGGAAGAAAGAAAGGAAAAAAGGAAGAAAGAAGGGAAGGAAGGAAGGAAGGACAGATAAATTCCACAATGAACTCAAACATCAAAACAAAATCAACCTACATTTTGATACTGGGTGATTCTAGTGCAAAGTTGGTCCCAAGTGAAGATAATAATATAAAAACATGTCAGGATTAAGGAATAAAAGAAGGCAAGAATTTATAGACTTCAGAGAGGGCCTGTATGTCTACATCCTGAATATTTTCCTCCTCTGTTAAATAAGCACAATAATAGCACCTACCTTCCTCAGTTGTTATAAGGATCAAAAGCTACATAGCAGGCACTATATAAATTTTAGCTATTATTATTGTAAAAGAATTGGTCAACATTGGGCAAGGTGAGTGCTGAACAATGTCACAAAAAGAAATTGGCAATATTTTAATAGACATGCTGAATTTGATAATAACATGTGAGTCATTCCTAAAACCTCTGTCTGTATAAGTCTGACTACGAACTTGTCAGAACAAAACTCATGACTTGTATAAAGGTAGAAGAAAATGAGGCATGCATTTGAAAGAACTCCTTATCTATTAAAACAAGTTGTTGAAATGAAAAATAGATAATGAATGGAAGACACTGATAAAAATTTGACTAACAAATCAATTGCCATAAAAATGAGACCAAAAACAAAAAAAAAAAGTTAAAGTACCAGAGTCAGCAATCACTAGACTTATTTGCTATGTGAAAAGAAAGTGGATTCAAAGGGAAAATCAGTTTAAAACTTTTTTTTTCCTTTCACAAGCTGGGCAGTTTTCCTAATTGGCCCAAACTGGTAGGTGTGAAATATTCTTGGGACTTAGTTTCTTTATTATAACTGGCTTCTAGGTGCATGGCATTGGTCCATTGGAGGGCAGCCACATGTTCTAGTATTTGTTCTTGTAGATGATGTGCTAATGCTGCTAAGCATTATGACCCAAGAATTTTTGTGGATGGGGACTGTTCTGGGCTGGGCCCAACTCAGGCCAGTTCTCTGGTGGTTTCATTTCTATGATGGAACAAAATAGTACACTTCTAAGTCATTCCAGCAGTTAACAAAAAGAAATTTACTTAGCCTTAACAGGAGACAGATATTCAAAAAGGAGAGAAATTGAGGATACCTCAAGTTGATTTAGTTAAGTGAAGAAGCTCCCTTGCCTAAGTTATACACCGTGACCTACCAGCCAAGCTTCAGAACTCCTGGGAGTCCTCATAAATTATTAGCGCTTAGGCAATGAAAAAGGGATGTCAACAGCCTGAGCCAACCCAATCTAATACCTTTTAATGAAAAAATTAGCCTAACTTGCATGGGGAGAGATGTTAGGATATTACTCCTATGACAATGATTCTTCGTTTCAGCACTGCCACAATGCCCTTGCCATTATTAGGTCCTGGCTTAATGACTGCAGTCATTGATTTCTGGTCCTTCCAGTTGTTCAGCTTGGTGCTATATAGGTTTACTTGTTGCATTTGACAAAGAAGCTGGAAAAGTTCTCCAAGATCATCCATAGTTTTCATTTCTCTTCTACAGACTGAGATAAATGTTTGAATGAAAGAGGGAAAGGAAACCAAAAAGATTCAAGGAGGGAGGGAAGAAGGTAGGCAGGCAGGTGCAAAGGAAGGAAGGAAGGAAGGAAGGAAGGAAGGAAGGAAGGAAGGGAAGGAGGAAAGGTTGTGTTGTATTTGTCCTTCGTTTTCGAAGAAGACCATGACATCAGGGAAATGATGACATGACTTGCAGTTCACTTTGAGTGAGGGAGGGCTGTGCAGGGTCACCAGCCTCACTTTCTCCTCCAGAGCCATCTGGATTCAGTGACCAGATATTTATCAGGATGACTGGAGATGACCCTGGATGCAGTGGGAGACCCTGGCCCTTTTAGGCTAAGGCCTTTTTGTGTACTTAGAGTGAGGTAACACCCATTCAGGGAACAGGCCTCTTTAAGAGGTGAGTCAAGGAGGGAAACAGGGAGGCAGGAAGTGTTATAGAGTAGATGTAAATAAATAAAATAAATTATTGGCACTGTTATGAAGTTGTTTTCTAAGTAAAGCCTTTAAAGTTTCAGAGACAGGAAAATTGTGACATTTTCACATGGACAATTCATCCACTTGGTATCTCCCTAAAACCTACTTTAGGGAAGCATGAAACTTGAAGGAAGCATGTTTTATAAAAAGCAAATGAGATGGGGGTTGGGGGTAAGGAGCAAATAAAAACTAACTCTACTAAAACCAGTTGTTTGCTTTGTGACAATGTTTTAGGGTAACAGCTGAAAAGGGAGACAACAAAGGTTAAATCTAAGAACTCAATAGCCAAATCTTTTCATGGGTGACTTGACCAGCTCTGTATAGTAATAACATCACACTCAATTTCCTCATTGCAGGAGAACTGATCCCTTTGCTGGGGTTTTGGATGGAGCTTCCTTGGCATCCAAATCTGTCCAACATGCCATTGACCACATGTTTGCCTTTCAAATGCCAGGGCCTATAAAGGAGCCAGAAAATTGAGCAACCTTGCACACAGCAGTGGGGAAAGGTCTCATTCAACAGCAAACATCCCACCAGCTGAGAAGGTTTTACCCCAAACGATGCAAAATAGTCTCAAAACATTATGTTGCTTTGTCCCCTTCTCATGTCTGTCTGGTTCTCAGCTTCTTCAATAAATGTTTCACAAGGAAATGACAGTGATAGGTTCATAATTGGGAAGGACCTTAGAAGCCACATTTTAGGAATTAATTCAATGGTTCACTGAACGCAAGCTTTCTGCACCTGTTTCTCTTTGCTTAAAGAATCAAGCTGGTTTTCTAAGCTTCAGCCATGGATTTTCCTGTGGGTCTCTTCAAACCATTTATCTGGCTGGTATTTAAAATCAGTTTCCAAGCTTCCATCTGCATGGACCATGGATTTACCCATTGGTCAAATCATTTAGTCAGACTGGTGTTTCGTTATTGCATCAGGGTCCTGAATATTGTTAACTGAACAAACTTGCTATAGTCTGAGCAATTACTTAAAGTGCTTTCTTTGGGAATCCCAACATACACCACCAAGTTATCTCTTCTTAAGGATTGATTCAGTATCATTTTTTTCCTGAATTTTTGAACTCATTGTATTTCTCTTCTTGTTAGTGTTGATAAGAAATGTTACTAATAATATTACTGATGAAGTGACATTAATAAATATTATTAAAAATAAAATAATATTGCGCACAGATTAATGCAATAAATAATATTACCAGCAAAACATTATATCAGCCCTCAAGTAATAGAAAATAGAGGGAAAAGTGGAAAAGGATTTGAAACTGACTGCACCAGTCACCTGGCAATACGTGAGTGTCCCAAGCTTAAACAGCCAAAAAATGGATACTGTGAGAGAGACCTGTTTCTGACAATCAGCTTTCAACATCATCTTTGTCCGAGCCTACAAAGAAACTCATTCTTTTACAAAACAGGAAAATAAGAGAGAGAAAATAAAAAAGTTCATCCTCCCCACGATGTTGAAATATACATTAAATAACCGCATCCATAGGTTTGTGAATGTAGGTCCCCCCTTTTCCTCAATGTGTAAGGGCCAAGTACTTTCATGAAGGGTCACTTAAACTGTGCTAATCTTATGGAAACTAGCTTCCACAAGGGATGTTAACCACATGAGCTCCCCGTATATCTGGATGTGTGTCTTCTTGCCATGTGTCATGAAGTCACCTTGGAGTGAAGGCAACATCCTCTTACTTAATTCGTGCCAGGACGGGATTGTTACGATGCAGCAATTCGTATGAAAATCTGCGAAACATTTCCTTTAAAACAACGGCTGCGTCATCTTCTCTATTGCCATTTGGGGTCAAGATGATTGTTAATTCAATTCAACAAGCGTTTATTAAGCAATTATTGTTTTCGAGGCATTATGCAAGATCACAGAAAGACTAAGTTGGAATTAAAAACAATCCCTGGCCCCAAGGACCTCACGTTCTATCGGGAGAAATAATATATAAACAGATAATTTATAATTATATTTATATTTTTCATTGTATACATTTTATTTATAATTTATAGTACCAACGAAATAATTTGAACAAGAAGAATATAAGAGGTATTTGAGGGGATCAGCTAAGGTTTAGAATAGGATGTGACACCCCAGTCAAGCCTCGAAAGAAAGGAAGGATTCTAAGAGGAGAAAGGGTAGGAGGTGGCCTATCCAAAGACACATAAACTGAGATGGGAAACAGCTGGAAGGGTTGGCTGGAATCAGATTGCCAAGGGCTTTGGATGCCAAGTTTGGGCCTCTGGGCCGTATTCCTTAACAAGTAAGGCATCTGATACAGCCTGGCAACAACATGATGGAACCTGAGAGTCAGAAAGGTGCTTAGGGGAATCAAGTCAGACCTCTTCCGGGTAAAGATAAAGGAACGGAGGCCCAGGGAGATGAAGTGACTTCCAGAGCTGGCTAGAGCAGAGCCTGAGTGCTCCTTAGTTCCCAGTCCTGTGGTCCTTCCATTCCCACATTGTCCTTTTTGGTGTCAGTCTGAAAGGTTGATGTGTTGTGGTCATCCAAGTTTCCATTAACAAGCTATCATAGAAAAAGAAATACACCATCACAGAGTTCACAGTTATGAATTTATAGCAATCTCTTTCAGGCTGCTTAGCATTGCAAATTGTACCACTTCTTGTGGCCATAAAAGCCCTAGAATAATAGTAATAAGTAGGATTTATATGGGCAGCTAAGTGGCGGTGCTGTGGATAAATCCAGGGCCTGGAGTCAGGAACACCTGAGTTCAAATTTGAATTCGGACACTTACTTGCTGTGTGACCCTGGGCAAGTCATTTAACCCTGTTTACCTCAGTTTCCTCAACTGTAAAATGAGCTGGAGAAGGAAACGGCAAACCACTGCAGTATCTCTGACAAGAAAACCCCAAATGAAGTCATGAAGAGTTGGACACTACTGAAAATGACTTAACAACAGGACCAAGCATTTATATAGCACTTTACATACATTATCTCATCTGATCTCCACAACATTTTCTCCCATTAACATAGTATTTATGCACATATATAACTTATATCAAATTGTTTACTATCTCAGGGGAGAGAGGAGAGAAAGGAAGGGAGGAAATAATTTGGAACCCAAATTTTTTTAAATGATTATAAAAAATTTTCTTCATGTGTAATTGGAAAAAATAAAATATTATTTAAACTACTATATATACATATATATTATAAACTATACTATAAGCTACTATATATACGTAATACTATCTAAACAAATCAAAATAAAACAAATCAAAACAAAAAATACTATATAAAGAAATCAAACAAAAATACCTATTTCATCTTTACAACCTACCTATGAAGTACTGTTATTATCCCCATTTTGCAGATAAGAAAATTGAGCCTGAGGGAGGTTAAATGACTTGCCCAGGTTCACATAGCTAGTATATATAGCTAGCAAGTGTCTGAGGTCAAATTTGAACTCCAGTCTTCCTGTCTCCAAGCCCAGTGCTCTATCCACTACACCACCTAGGTATATTTGAGGTAGTATTTGTTTTTATTTTCTCTAAACTTACTTTTCTTAAAATTTAGGAGATATTTGTTTATCTTAGTATTCTCAGATTTGGTAAATGAGAAGAAACAAAATATAGTGGAAAGAACATTGATTCTAGCATCAGATAAGGGGTTCAAATCCTATACCAATTGCTTACAACCAATATGACTTTTGAGCAAAGCACTTCTCATCCCTGGGACTCAAGCTTCACATCCATAAAATGGGGAGGTTAGACTAGATAGTTTCAGGTTCCCACCAACTCTAATTCTGATCTCAGACCATGTTCTTTTTCCCAGAGATCATTTAGTCCTTCATTTTACCGATCAGGAAATTGAGGTGCAGAGTCTTGACTCTCCTAGTTACTATTACCTCCTCCCCAAAACAACCTTATGGAATATTTTGTATCTACTTATGAGTATAGCTGCTGTCTCCCCCTAAAACATATAAGCTCCTTGTAGGTTGGCACTTTCATTCTTGTTTCTGGAGCAAATAGCAGAAACTTAATAAGTATTCATTAATTACATGGGCAATTCCCCAGAGCTTCTTTTAAGCATTGAAAGTCTTTGTGAGTTGCCAAGTTAAGGTACCTTTTGGTGGCCAAACTTTTGGTCATGAGCCTCTGCCTGTACAGTCAGCTAAGCTGGTCTTCAAATGCCAACCAAAGATTTGGTTACCAGACACCCACTGGAAGCTCTTCCAAATTGGTACCACTGCCAGAGACTGTTCTCCTCTTGAGTAGTCTGTGAGAATCTCCAGTCTCCTCCCCACCATGAAAAGGCATCAGAGGACAGCTGTGCTTAAATTTATATATGATTTACATAATTTTATAATTTGCACACAATATATATTGTACATGACCTAATGTATGACCTAATGTATAATATAATATGTGGCATAAATATATAATATATTATACATAGCATAAAATTATTTAACAATATTATATATAACATAAATGTATATGATTTGTTATATATACTTACATAATCAAATTTCTAATTATATATGGTCATATATAATTAGAAATTTGATGTCATGTCTTTTATGTAATTTATCTCAAACAAATAAGTGTGGTAGATAAGGTCCTAGAGAGGTCAGCTGCCCCAGGTCAAGGAGAAGCCACTGACTGGTCCTACATAGCTTCTGGAACACAAGAATTCTTGACAGATGAAGTGTTCATACTGCGTGAGGTCATTTCCATTTTCAGAGGAACATGAGTTAGACCAATGCTATGTTCTTAAAAAACAACGTCATTTGATGTTGGTTAATGAGCACCATAGTATTAACTTGGCTATGACCATGCTCATCTTTAGGCTATCCAGTCTTTTTTTTTTCCTTGCAAAACTTAGTCACAGTTGTACAGCAAAGAAAAAAATAAATAAGTAAAGACCTTAGTCACAGCAGAGTTGATCATAAATCTTTCTTAAGATGCGGTTGTTTTGTTAGGAAGTTTCATGTACATGAGGTTCTGAAGACGTCTTTGCTTTAGTGGTTTGAGATCTCAGTAACTGTTGATTGCAGTGGGTGGATAATTGCTGATTGGGGGGAGGGGGTGGATAGGCCATGGAGGAAGAGGAGAAAAGAATGGGGGAAAATGCCTGAAAAACACAGTATATTTTTCTTTGAGATAAATAATCTGAATATCTTTTACTAAATCTAAAACTTATTTTTTGCTAAAACTAAAATCTAACTCTTTTATTAAGCCAAAATATGAATGACTATATTATTCTAAATAGTATCCCTCATCTACTCTTAGAATGTTAGGTTGCATTCTCCCATATTCACAAAGGGCCATGGTGAAAAAAGTATGTTTTGGTGAAGCATGAATAGAGATGATTCCTTGTATGCATTCAATAGAATGTAGGTTGGGGGGGGGGGGGCGGCGGGAGGGACAGGAAGTAGACTATTTCATTTATCTCTTGCTTCCTCCCAGATACAGAGTGTGAGTAAAGAAGATATATGGGGGAAGAGGAGGTTTGGAGATCAGGTGATATTAACACAAAGTTACCAGTAATTTAAAAAAAATGTATATATTGATGTTATGTAAGAATGAGTGTAGGCAAGAGTTTGATCTCGGTTGTTCGTTGAATTTTGCAGGGTATTTTGAAACGTGTTTTTGAAGAATGGGAATTTGCTATCTGTCAGTCAATAAAGGATAATAAATTGATGTATAATACTCACCACTAAGTCATGTCTGGCTAGGTAGGTTAACCTGCAAGATAGTAAGCTAACTTACTTGGTAGATGGTAAATTTCTGCAACCTGCACATGTTGTACCATCTCTACCATCTCCTTGCATAGTCTACACTAGGTGGAACAACCTGTAGCCTCGAGGCCACATGTGGCCCTCTAGGTCCTCAAGTGTGGCTTTTTGACTGAAGCCAAACTTCACAGAACAAATCCCCTTAATAAAAGGATTTGTTCTGTAAAACTTGGACTCAGTGGAAAGGTCGCACCCAAGGACCTAGAAGGCCACATGTGGCCTAGAGGCTGCAGGTTTTCCACCCCTGTTCTACACTGATCACCAAGTCCAAGGTCTTTGCTGTTGTTGTTCAATTGTTTTCAGTTGCGTCTGACTCTCTGTAACCCCAGTGAGGGTCTTTTTGGCAAAGACACTGAACTAGCTTGTCATTTCCTTCTCCAGTTCATTTTACAGATGAGGAAACTGAGGCAAAGTTAGGTAACTTGATCAAGGTCACACAGCTAGTAAGTATCTGAGGCCAGATGTGAACCCATGAAGATAGATCTTACTGATTCCAAGCTCAGTACTCTATCTCCTGTGCCACCTAGCAGGTCTTTAAGGATAATTATTTTGTAGTTTCTAGTGGCAAAGACCTGGTCCTGAATGGCCATCATAAGTTTCTCCGTTGCTCAAACAAATCCATATGACAGATCCATTTGTTTGATGTTTGAAGCTTTGCTGATATAGTGTTGGCTGAATCCATGTTGGTGTCTATAATCCATGGAGAGCCTTCTTATTTCTTGAATCTTAATCATTATATAACAATTATTATTATTTATCATCACTTATGACTATGTCATTTCTTGCTGGGAGTTTCTTGCTATTTAGCATAAAACATTTTATGTAGTCCATTGGTTGTCATTTATTAATATGATAATACCATTATGACATATCATATCACAGTAATAATATATAATACACTTATATTATAACTTTATATTATATGGTATATATTATAACCTTATATTAATAATAATAATAATCTTAACTCTGTTCACAGAAACAAGTCTAAAAATAATATACATAATATTTTATAGGCAGCTAGATGCTACAATGGATAGACCTGGAATACATAAGACCCAAGTTCAAATCTGGTCTGAAACATCTGCTACTTATTAGCTGTGACCCTGGACTAGTGACCTAACTTCTATCTGCCTTAGTTTTCTCATCTGTAAAATGGTGGTAATAATAGAATCTACCTCCCAGGGTTGTTGTAGGGTTAAATGAGATAAATATTTATAAGGTTTTTGCAAATCTTAAAGTACTATATGAATGCTAACCATTATCACAATTGTGGTGGTCGTGATCTAAAAATCTATCAAAACTCTCTCTTGACTCCTCCTGATCCAGTATGAGCAAACAGAATTAGAAGATGTCTTATTCAAATTCTCATGAAGCCCAGTAATAAAATAATGGATCCATGCTGCTAGCACAAAAGCAATCAAATTCATGCTGCAAATGATTTGAGAATGAAACCTCTGTACCTCAATCTGTCTTACAATTTGTGCTCAGCAATTCATAAATCTAGACACCAAAGAAGAGAAATAGATTTAAGAGCACTCTAGTCTTTGAAGATGTCCTTTTAAGAAATGAGAAGAACCCTCTAGGCCTTTGTTCTAAGAGGTGCCATGAAGTCCTGGCAAAACTTGGCTGAAACTGGAATCAGCCAACCTGGGATTAAATCTGGTTCTGCTCCTTTCTAACTGTATGACCTTTAAGAAGTCGTATCTCAGTTTCCTTATTTGTAAAATTGGGGAAGGGGCAGGTGGAGGAGGGTAGACTAAATGACCTTGAACTTCCTGCCTCTTTGAAATTTTGTCTCTTTGCTTTTGCAATAGGAGCTAAGAAGTTATTGCCTGGCTGTTTAAACTATTTAAAAAATCTTCTAGGTGGCAGGTTCTCTTATGATCAGGGAACTTCTCTTCTTTGCTCGCCCAAATAGTATACAGAGCAATATGTGTTTTTGGCTTCACACAGATAAAAGTCCTAGTACTCAAGACCACCAGTGGTCAATATATTTTCTGTGAACCCAAAACATCTCAGTCAGTCAATAAGCATTTATTAAGCACCTACTATGTGCCAGGCACTATGCTAAGCACTGGAGATGTAAAAAGAAGTAAAGACGATCCCCCTGTTCTTGAAGAGCTCATAATCTAATGGAAGAGATGACAAAGAAACAGATAAGTAAGTACAAACAAGCTATATAGAGGATAAAGAGGAAATAATTTACTAAGGGAAGACACAAGAATTAAGGGGGTTGGGAACAGTTTCCTGTAGGAGGTGAGATGTTGATTGGGGCTTGAAGGAAGCCAAGGAATCTGGAAGGTATGGGGACAGTCAAAGAGAGCCAAGAGACATAGTGTCTTGCTCCTGGAATAGCCAGGAGACCAGTATCACTGGATCTGAGTACACGGTGGGGAGAGGGGACTAAATGAAAGATTGCTATTCAGTCACTTTTTTAGTCATGTCCGACTTCCTGTAACCCCATTTAGGGTTTTCTTGGCTAAGATACTGCAGTGGTTTGCCATTTCCTTCTCCAACTCATTTAATAGACAAGGAGGCTGAGGCAAACAGGGTTAAGTGACTTGTCCAGGGTCACACAGCTAGTAAGTATCTGAGGCCATAATTGAACTGGAGAAGATGAGTCTTCCTGACTCCAGACTGGAAGTCTACATACCACACCACCTAGCTGCTGAGATGCGGAGTACAAAGAGTATAAGGTGCAAGAAGATAGGAAAGGTGGGAGGCGGGTATATAAGTTATAAAAGACTTTGCCTATAAATTTGATCCTGGAGGTGATAGTGAGTCACTGGTGTTTATTGAGTAAAGTGGTGACAAGGTCAGACCCGTGCTTTAGGAAAGTCACTTTAGAGGCTGAATGGAGAGTGGATTAGAGTGGCAGGCAGACCTCCCGGCAGACTATGGTTCAGAATATGGAAGAGCATTGAACATGGAACAGAAGGACTTGTTTATTGACAATTTGGCTATTGCTGTTGGAGGATCACAAGTAAATTTTTTCGTTTGTCCTAATATAGCACAAATCTAGGGGACTTTTCTGATTACAAATACAAATAATATAGGCAGGAATGCTGTCTAGTTGGTAGAGGCCAGTGGTCTTGCTTCCTTCTTTACTTTTTGTTCTAAACAAAATTAATTTTCCTGCCAAACCTGAAAGGATCTTGGAAAATTCCAATGCTAAGTCAGAGAGTTGTATGGCATAAATGCCTATGACTTAGCTTTTCTTCCAGTAGAAATTTCTCTAAGGGTGGTGGCTCCCAGCCTTTAGTTATGACTAAAGAGCTGTCAGCCTTCCCTTATTAGGCTGTGAAGTATAGGTCTGGCTATTCCATAATGCAATTCTAGTTAAGAACAGCTGTACCAGGAGAAGGAATAGCTCATTTCTGTGTGGGTCTAACCAGGACCCATTTGATGACCCCTGACCCATTAACCCTCAGGAAGAGGTGAGAGGAGGTGGTAGACAAGGTATATACGGCAGGGGGTAGAGGAACATGAGGATGACAATCTGGAAGCAGTTAAAGGTCTGAAAAAGGATGTGCCATTATATTGACTAGTATGGGACCATTAAGCCAACAGGTAGTGTATTGTATTGGAGATCCAATGTGGCAAGAAACCATGCCCTTTCAACAGATGTCAGTATCCTGAGATAAATCTCAAGTCATCCTACCAGAGTTATGATTGTCTATGGACTCTAGGCCAAGCCCCAACTTTGGTTCCTTTTACCCCAGGCCAAAGGGTACTGCAGCATAGTTATGGATTTGGTGTTTGTCATTTCCATGGTGTATCATAGGAAGATCCCTCTATATTAAGTAAGTGGAAAGAACTGGAGTCACAGAACTTAAAAAAGTACTATATCCTCATTTCAGAATCCCGGGCCAAAAGAAACCATAAAATATTTGACTCATTTGCCACAAAGGAGCTGCTTTCAAGAAATTACTTTCAGCAGACTTCCTTGATGAGAATTTAATTATGATTGAATTTCCCTGAGTGCCCTTTTATTATAATGATCAAGCTTGTCCTCAGAGAAGAAAGGAAAAAAAATCCATTCCCTACCCACCCACCTCCCTTCTTGGTACTTGACCTCTTAAATATCATCTTACTCAATTAAAGCATTTTTATTCTCTGTTATATAAGGGTGGGTTTATGGGAGAGGAGAAGAATATATTCACAAATGAAGATGTAAAAGCAAAAGATACCAATATTTTTAACATATATTTTCATAAAGTTGTCACAAGACAATCATGTCAATAGAATGAGGAAAACAGCATGGTCTGAGGTCATGATTAGCTGTAATAAATTTTCCAACTATCTCCCCTTCTTTTTTTTCTTATTGATTACAAAATATAAAACCTCAGAATTATTAACACTCTTTTTTCTTTCTTAACGAGCATAGAGTACTCATGGGTGAGTACTCCTGGTTACTCAATTACATTTCCTGGTTTGTTGAGTCATGGGCCTGGCAAGTAACTTTAACACATAAGCATGTGAGAAAGAAACCATAGCCGAAGGTGAGCTACCCAAGGCTCAGGTAGATTTGCCATCCAGTTCCAAGTCTGGTGACCCTCTGTGAGGCATACATAGTCTGCTGCTCAATCCACCCTCTGATTTTAATGTGAAGCTCACTTTTCCAGGAACAAATGTTCCATCAATCAGCATACATTTATTAAGAACCTATTACATGCCATGCATTCTGCCAGGGACTGGGGATATAGTCCTTGCCATCCATGAGCCTATATTCTATTAACTGGGTTGGATAGGGTGTTCAGGAGGACTAGCACCTCTGGTGTGAAGGCTGCTGAGCTCTTTTCAGGGCTGCTTTCCACCTTTACATCTTTCATCTAATTCTCACCTGTGGCTCCAAGAAAGTGTAGCATAAGCACCAGCCATACCCCTAGTAAAACTGTCTTGGTAGATTGCTAAACCAGATTGAGGGTAATCAATGGCTTTCAAATCCATCAGAGAGTTAGGGGATGCCTACCCCAAGTATTCAAAGACTTCCCATGGCAGAATGGGCAGATGAGAACAATTTGTTCCAATGGCCATGAAGGCAGCTGAAGCAGGTGCTGTGAAGTGCTTAGGCAGGGGTGGGGAACCTGCAGCCTCAAGGCCACATGTGGCCCTCTAGGTCCTCAAGTGTGGCCCTTTGACTGAATCCAAACTTCACAGAACAAATCCCCTTCATAAAAGGACTTGGACTCAGTCAAAGAGCCATTGCCAGTCATCCTGACTTTTGTCTTGCCGCTGGACTTTTACAAGAGAGTGAGGCTGATGACTTTGTGCAACTCTGCCACACTTAAATCCAATCCGCCAATGAGTTGAGACATCACTGGTGATGTCATTGTCCTCTTGGAAAATTAAGGACAAAGAACAACAACAGCAACTCTATTAACATTTCACAAGTTGTGACAACCAAACACACAACACAAAATGGTGATATTTCATTTCTTGGGAGAAACGGGGGTGGAGGTGCTCAGGATCAGGGCTCAGCTGCTCACACTTCAGGGTATCAGTCTTCTAAATGCTATAAATTTTTCCTAAGTTATAAGCAAGGGCATTGAAAAAGCATCAGTCTGCTCATTGAGAAGGGAAGATTCTATGATGCAAGTGGATTTCTGAATATGAACCAATGACCACAGGCTTCAAAGTATGTGGTAATAGTACGTTGTGAGGGCAGCTAGGTGGCACAGTGAATAGAGGACTGGCCCTCGAGTCAGGAGGACCTGAGTTCAAATCTGACATCAGACACTTGACACTAGCTGTGTGACCTTGGGCAAGTCACTTAACCCCAATTGCCTTTCCTTCCTCCCTCAAAAAAAAATAGTACATTGTGACTTTCCCCATCACAATTTTGATATATCATGGGTTGACATAAGAAATTAAATGGAAATTTTTGGAGAGTTTTTCAGAATCCACAGACGAAGACCAGTAGACAAAACAGAAAATATATTTTTACCTTAACATTGACCTACATATAGCCCATGACCAAATACTTAACCCAAATTTTACAATGAAGTGCTGTAAACACCCCATAAAAGAAAAAGAAAAAATTCAAACTTCTTCTCTGGTACAAAGAGAGAGCCAAAAAATTTTACACGGACTTTCCACATTTCCACGATGCTGCACCCACCTATGATGTAGAAGGGATAACTGTAGTCCATAGTGTATGCAGTTAGGCTGGATCCACAGTTGGCCGCTGGGCTTGGGCCAGTTTGCTGCCCTTTCATGGAGAGGAGCAGAGACTTTCCAATCTTAAGAATGTTGTTGGTCTGCACAACAACTGGATTGAGAAAAATCAACCACTCAATCAAGAAGCATTTATTAAGCATGGATTGTGTACCAAGTACTCTGCTAGGTACAAGAGACAGGAAGATAAAAAAAAATGAAGCAGTCCTGCCACCAAGGGGTTTACATTCTAATCAGGGAGACAACGTGCCCATATATAGCTATATGCAACAATGTACATGCAAAGCGGATACAAGATAACCTTGACACTAGCCCCCTGTGAAATGGATTTGACAAAAATAAAACGAGCATTTCCATAATATAGCAGGAAAAAAAGATGATTACACATGAAACTGCAAATCTATCATGTTCAACTTGTTATTCTATATATATATATTATATATATGTATATATATATATATATATATATATGTGTGTGTGTGTGTGTATGTATATTAAAGCTATTGCAAAACTTTCTTTTCTTTCTTTTTTTATCTTCCTTTTTCCCTTTTTTTCTTTGCCCCCTGCCCCTAACATAGTTATGGCTACTATTAGACAAATTATACACACACACACACACACACACACACATATATATATATATACATATATATATACATACACATATATATGTATTTATATGAAATCATTCTATATATACTTCTATTTGTCAGTTCTTTCTCTAGAGGCAGATAACATCTTTCATAGGTCCTTTGTGGTTAATTTGGGTATTATCATAGTTAAAATAACTTAATTGCTCAGTCATTCTTAAAACAATATTGCTGTTACTGTATACAGTGTTCTCTTGGTTCTGCTCATTTCACTCTTCATTATTGCATGCAAGTCTTTCCATGTTTTTCTAAGATCATCAAGCTCATCATTTCCTTAGCACAGTAGTATTCCATTATGATCATAAACCACAATTTTTTCAGCCATTCCCCAATTGACAGACATCCCCACAATTTCCAGTTCTTTGCCACCACGAAGAGAGCTGCTATAAATATTTTAGAACATATAGGTTCTTTTCCTTTTTCTTTAATCATCTTGGAAATAGACCTAGTAGTGATAGACCTAGTAGTGATAGACCTAGTAGTAGCAGTTTAATAACTCCTTGGCCAAAATTCCAGATTGCTCTCCAAAATGGTTGAATCAGTTCACAGTTTCACTAACAAAGAATTAGTGCCCCAATTTTTCTCCATCCTCTCCAACATCTGTCACTCTCTCCTTCAATCATTTTAGCCAATGTGATAGGCATAAAATGATTCCTCGAGATTGTTTTAATTGGCATTTCTCTATTCAATAATGATTTAGGGCATTTTTTCATATGACTATAAATTGTATTGATTTTTTCATTAGAAAACTGTCTGTTCATATCCTTTGACCATTTATCAATTGGGAACTGACTCAAATTCTTATTGATTTGACAAAGTTGCTTGTATATTTGAGATATGAGACCTTTATCTGAGAAACTGTCTATAAAGCTTCTCCCTGATTTTCTGCTTTCCTTCTGATCTTGGATTTATTTTATTTTTAAAAGTTTTTGTACAAATAAAATAAATGTAGCCAAAATCATGCACAAATGTTGAGGATTGACTGTACACAGTTGTTTGCATGTTGCCACCCCCATATATTGTGAACTTCTCAAGGCAAGAAACTTTCTTTATATCCAATTCATTTCCAGTCATATGTCTCAGACCTACAGAGGAAGCAGAGGAAGTTTTCAGTTTTATCTTCCAACCCATTCTGAAGTCTGCAAAAGAATAACTAGGGCAAGAACACCACACTAAAAGAAAGTTCTATCTTTCTGAAAGTCTTGACAAGAAAGGGAGAAAGGGAGAAAGGGAGAAAGGGAGAAAGGGAGAAAGGGAGAAAGGGAGAAAGGGAGAAAGGGAGAAAGGGAGAAAGGGAGAAAGGGAGAAAGGGAGAAAGGGAGAAAGGGAGAAAGGGAGAAAGGGAGAAAGGGAGAAAGGGAGAAAGAAAGGGAGAAAGAAAGGGAGAAAGATAGGGAGAAAGAAAGGGAGAAAGAAAGGGAGAAAGAAAGGGAGAAAGAAAGGGAGAAAGAAAGGGAGAAAGAAAGGAAGAAAGAAAGAAAGAAAGAAAGAAAGAAAGGGAGAAAAAGAAACAAAGAAAGGGAGAAAAAGAAACAAAGAAAGGGAGAAAAAGAAACAAAGAAAGGGAGAAAGAAAGAGAGAGAAAGAAAGACTGAGAGAGAGGGGGTGGAGGGAGGAAGGAGAAGAAAGGGGAGGAAAGGGGAGGAGAGGGAAGGAGAGGGAAGGAGAGGGAAGGAGAGGGAAGGAGAGGGAAGGAGAGGGAAGGAGAGGGAAGGAGAGGGAAGGAGAGGGAAGGAGAGGGAAGGAGAGGGAAGGAGAGGGAAGGAGAGGGAAGGAGAGGGAAGGAGAGGGAAGGAGAGGGAAGGAGAGGGAAGGAGAGGGAAGGAGAGGGAAGGAGAGGGAAGGAGAGGGAAGGAGAGGGAAGGAGAGGGAAGGAGAGGGAAGGAGAGGGAAGGAGAGGGAAGGAGAGGGAAGGAGAGGGAAGGAGAGGGAAGGAGAGGGAAGGAGAGGGAAGGAAAGGGGAGGAGAGGGAAGGAGAGGGAAGGAGAGGGAAGGAGAGGGAAGGAGAGGAAAGGAGAGGAAAGGAGAGGAAAGGAGAGGAAAGGAGAGGAAAGGAGAGGAAAGGAGAGGAAAGGAGAGGAGAAGAAAGGAAAGGAGAAGAGAAGAAAGGAAAGGAGAAGAGAAGAAAGGAAAGGAGAGGAAAGGGGAGGAAAGGAAAGGAAAGGAGGAAGGAAGGAAGGAAGAAAGGAAGAAAGAAAGAAAAAAAGAAAGAGAAAGGGAGAGAGAAAGAGAAAGAAAGAAAAAAGGAAGGAAGGAAAGAAGGAAGGAAAGAAGGAAGGAAAGAAGGAAGGAAAGAAGGAAGGAAGAAGGAAGGAAAAGAAGGAAAGGAAGAAGGAAGAAAGAAGGAAGGAGAAGAAGGAAGGAAAGAAGGAAGGAAAAGAAGGAGAAAGAAGGAAGGAAAGAAGGAAGGAAGAAGGAAGAGGAAGAAGGAAGGAAAGAAGGAAGGAAAGAAAGGAAGGAAAGAAGGAAGGTAAAGAAGGAAGGAAGAAGGAAGGGAATGAAAGAAGGAAAGAAGGAAGGAAGGAAAGGAAAGAAGGAGAGGAAAGAAGGAAGGAAGGAAAGAAGGAAGAAGGAAAAGAAGGAAGGAAGGGAAAGAAGGAAGGAAGGAAGAAGAAGGAAGGAAGGAAAGAAGGAAGGAAGGAAAGAAGGAAGGAAGGAAAGAAGGAAGGAAGGCAAGAAGGAAAAAAGGAAGGAAGGAAGGAAGGAAGGAAAGGAAGGAATGAAAGAAGGAAGGAAGGAAGAAAGGAAGGAAAGAAGGAAGGAAAGAAAGAAGAAAAAGAAAGAAAGAAAGAAGGAAGGAAAGAAGGAAGGAAGGACAAAAGAAAGAAAGAAAGAAAGGAAAGAAGGAAGGAAGGAAAGAAGGAAGGAAGGAAAGAAGGAAGGAAGGAAAGAAGGAAGGAAGGAAAGAAGGAAGGAAGGAAAGAAGGAAGGAAGGAAAGAAGGAAGGAAGGAAAGAAGGAAGGAAGGAAAGAAGGAAGGAAGGAAAGAAGGAAGGAAGGAAAGAAAGAAAGAGAAAGGAAGGAAGGAAGGAAGGACAAAAGAAAGAAAGAAAGAAAGAAGGAAAGAAAGAAGGAAAGAGCCTAGATGTCTGGAAAACATAGTCCAATTAAATGACAGCATTACCATACTTTTCCACTCTCTGCTTTTCTTTCTCAAACTAGAAGCAATGCAGGAAAGGGGCAATAGGCACTTGTAAGAGGCTTCACTTCTCTTGACCTCTAGGGGGTGCTGAAGGACAACAGCCAGAACTGCCCTCTTTGTTCAGTCAATTGGGACCTAGCAACCAAAGGATCTCTTCCAAAAGCTCCAATAAAGCCCTTTTTATCCCTGTGCTGAGAATATCCAAAGACTTTGGTATCTCTCAATGGCTTAAATCAGTCTCTTGTCACTCAACGACTCACTTTTCACTTAACAAGTGTATGGGACAGGATTTTTAAGTAATAGGAGAGGCATCTTTAGGAGAAACAAAGTAAATTTATTTTACAAACCTTGCAAGATTTGGGCACACCTCCATAATGGAGGAGGCGAGGTAAAAGGGAACCTGCCTTAATTTATACTCTTAAAGAAAAGATTCCCACTCACCTCTATCCCTTCTCACCATTGGCTGGGAGGTGGGCTTACAGTCTAGGTGAAAACTAGACTAGAGGACCAAGGTTGATCCAGTCCATTCAGGTTTTCCCTATCAGGACTTAACTGCCTGGGTAGCGTCTGAAAGTCTAGGAGAAGAAATGGGGTGGGGGGGGAGGAGAGACCTTCCTGGAGCAGAGAACAAATAGCTCACAGGAAGTTCATTATCCTCTAACATCTGAGAGAGAGGGGGAAGGGCATGCCCACAGCTCCAGGCCCTGACCTTCCAGAATCACAAGGCCAAATCCCAAACCTCTCCTACTCCCTTAGACGTACCCTGTGAAGTCTTCACAATTATCCATCCCATTCACAAGGAACTTACAAATCTCTCTTCATGAGATCTCTTTTAATCATACTTTAGTCTCCAAATATTTGTGTGATTTCTCTTTTTGTTGTTGCTGTTTTACTTTCTTAAACCTTAAAACAGTTATATGTAAAAGAGTTGAGGGACTGCAATGCCTTGTAGCCCTGAGTTTTCAATATGGTTCATCATATTATCCTATGTGCTTGGAACTAAATTTTTTTGTTCTCTCATTTTTCTAGTGTTTAATAAATAAAAGATCTTGAAGATGGAAGGGGGTGTTGCTTAAAAAAATGTATTGAGAGACAGAAAAAAAGATAAGAAGGAGAACAGGGCAAATTGTTTCTATTAGGAAAAATGTAATGCTCTGTTGAAAGGGTCAGCAGGTAGGGTGGCGTACAGAGCCTTTAGGAGAGAAGAAGTTTGGAAAAACTTCTGTGGTGAATATGAGAAACTAATCAGTTAGGGAAAAGACAATGAATGTCCAGCTATAGTGAACACCCATTAATCTGGTGTATTAGGAGGGCAGAGTTTATAATCTCAAAGAGGATCATAAACATGTCTGAAAGGTTCGGAACCGCCGGATATAAGAAACTCTCCAAGTAGAAGGTAGAAGAATCAAAACATATATTTAGGCTCCACAGTAACCAACCCATGAACCAGCAACCCCATTTTGATATATTGATCAAAAGCTTCCAGGCCCAATAAGTACGCCTTGAAAGAGTAACCAGGAGGCTACAGAGAAGCATGATTGCGTAAAGCAAAATCATGCTTCCCCCCTATGGTAAAAAGATTACCCACTGGCCTGAAGTCTTTGTTCAGCTTCCTCCCGTAGGTCAGCTCTGCTACTGGCAGCTCCTGCTTCAGCTGTGGCTGTGGCTGTGGCTGTGGCTATAGCAGCCTCTGGCTCCAACGGGAGCTGCTTTTAACCATCCAGCTTCTGTGGGGGGTGGGGGGGGGTGGGGGGGGGGGGTGTAAGGTACACCGGGGAAAGCACAGGTTCTTTCAATCTGCTTAAGCAAGGTGAAGGGGTTGACCGGGAAAGCACAGGTTCTTTCCATCAGCTTAAGCAAGGGAAGCAAGGTGAAGGGGCCGACAAGCTTACTCCAGTCCAACATACAAACAGCATTCAGTTCAGGGGAAAAAGCCAAACTAGTCAAGGCCACTTGTTGACTAAGTGCTAAGGAGCCCATTTTTGGTTGCCAACACATCTGGATAACAATAGTTAACCCAGATCACATGGTTTCATTACTTCCTCTATCTCAGTTCAGCAGTACATAATCAGAAGCAGAGGGAAGAGGTGGTGTGGACAATAAATATTAGGTTTTAACAAGGCACAAATGATAGTAGGCACCTCTCTACTACTCCTTGGGTCACCTATAATTTTAATTCAGGAGAGATTGTGGTAGTTTTCTAAGGTTTGCTAACAATATCACATTGCTGGGAATTTTTGCATCAGAGAGCAGCTTTAAAAACATTGTACAATTGTTGCAGTTTGGGATGCCAGGAACCTTGAAATGCAAAGGTGCAGGGGGGTCTGCCTTGAAAGATTTTGACCATTCAAGCCTTCTTTCAGTCAAAGTAGTGAGGTTTATTATAACATCAGTATAGCAGTCAAGATTCCTAGTAAATCCGTAGAGAGGTTTATTTGTGACACCAATAGAAGCAGGCAAGATTCTAAGTGAATCCACAACTTAATGGGGGTAAGACTGATGCTTTTATGCAAAAAAAAAACAAAAAAAAAACAAAAAAAAAGACTAAGAAGATTTAGATGGGATTAAGAAGTGGTAAATACCCTGGGGGGCCCAGGTGAAGACTGTGAAAGGAGTTAAGTGGTCTGGGCTGGGTTGGAGAACCCCAGTGAAAGGACTATTGAGTCCAGGGCTAGGATGGGCCAGATGCCTTGGGTGAGACACCAGGGACTGGGTTGTGTGGGAAAATCCAGGCTCTGGGTTGCTGAAATGTATGGGAAAATTCAGGGTCCAGGTCCCATCACCCTATTAAAATTTCCCAAATGCACAGTTATCATAAACAATTTTTGAGAGAGCTCCATGCACTCAGAATGTTATTTTGGACTAGACTTTTTTTCTGAAATGGCAAGATCACTTTTACTCTCCCCCCTTTTCCTTTTATCCATTTTTTAACTTTCATTAGTTGCTTTATTTCAGTTTTTGAATTTTTTTCTAGTTGCTTGGCCTGTTATATTTCCCTACAAACATGAGACTACTAGTAACATGGTAAACTTTGTCAAATATTATTTGTTAAGTTCACATAACTTTGACAGTGAATGTTATCCCACAAAAGGCTTTTTTTCAATTTTTCAATTTTTTTCTCCCTTCCATATCTCCCTCTCCAGGGGGAAGAAAAGAAAACCAAAACCAAAACCCTCATAACAAATATACATAATCAAGTAAGACCATTCCCTGTATCAGCTCTGCCAAAAAAAAAATATATGTCTTATTCTGTACCCTGAGTCCATCACCTCCCTGGCAGTAGATGGGCAAAAAATTTCATTATTAGTCCTCTGGAATCATGATTGGAATCAGAGTCTTTCAATATTGTTATTGAATCAACTGTTCTCCCACTTTTGCTGACTTCATTCACTCTGCATCAGTTCATGTAAGTCTTCCTAGGTTTCTCTGAAACCATCCCATTTCTTATGACCCAATAGCATTTCATTACATTCATAGAACAGCAGAATTGTTTAAGAACTCTGTTACATAGCCAAGGACTCTTTATATGGCCTTCAGGAAGTCATTGAGAATTGTGCCACATAGATTTTATTATGATTTTTTGGTGCAAAGCACTGTGGGACATCTGAAAAAACAATGAATCTTAGTTCCTAGAGAATTTTCCTAGACCTGGGGTTATAGAAAAATGCGTCAACTGTACCTTAGCTGATTTGCTAAGGAAAACAAATACCTAATTGGAGGTGGGAGTAGGAGGGAGACCATATGAATATTGGATTGGAAAAGCTTCCGTGTATCACACATGGGGAATGGGCTTTCAGGCTCAGCTTTTTAAAGGGTTAATCTTGACTAAGCCAATGGGTAAGCAACCTTTCCAATTCAATGGTGAACTTTTCCACCCTATAGTAAAATAATAAACAGTGTCTAGACAGGTGTCTAGACAGGTGTCTATTAAATGTCCCTTACTTTCTATAACTATGCCAACCACCAGGGATTGAAAAGGGGGAGAATTATACCAGAATTATACCAAAATGTACCATCCTCCTTTTTCCAAAAATTTTCTTTACCTTCTACTTGAAACCATGACACCAAAATAAGTCAGGGCATACTTTACTGCCCAGGATGTGGAATATGGCTGCAGAACTAATTGAAAACTCATTTTTAGAGGCTAGATCATCTGCAATACATTAGTATTAAATCAAAGTGACTCATGCTCTTGGGTGAGCCAATCAATGCTTGCCTAAGGTCAAAAGGGATTACTTTCTTTTGTTAGAAGGTATTTATGGTATTAATCCTATGAATCGGTGTTTTTTGCTTCCTGAACTCCTTCGTCTTTGTTGAAATAACCATTACCCACAGTCTCCGGTAAATGACTGAATTTCACAAACAGGTTCATAATTCTGTGAAATAGAAACTTTCTTCCTTGTTTTCAGGTTATTCAGCTAAGTATCTATTACTTAGATCATCATCTCACATTGGCACACATTCTCAAATTGTCTTAGTAGGGCAGTAGGGCAGTAGGGCATGCTGGCTGTTAAAATGATCCATGGTGAATTTCAAAAGTGAAAATATACTGTCGATTTTATCCAGACATAAGGTAGGTACTGTATCATGCAGACCCTAAAGGTTTATCTCCAAACTATGGAGGGTTTTTGATGAGGTTTGGGGTTGAGGGGTACTTGAGACCCCGAAATACCGACAGGCCGGGTCCTGCTGAAAGAATTCGACCCAAGCCTCCTCAGCCAAGGAAAAAGACAAACCTTACTAAGGATTCACCATAATGGGTTGTCTTAAGAAATCTTAGCATTTGTGACACTTGTTTTCACAAGCAACCAGATTCAACCTACTGAGCTAGATTGAATCTGGGCACCTTCATGAGGCAAGGTGAGACTTATATACAGAAAGATTGTAAGAGGGATCTGAGGGGTGGTCTTCAGTATTCTAGTATGACTAGAGGAAGGGTTTAGAGCAGACTGGGATGAGGTCAGACTCCAGGGTGGGAAATAACTGAAGGCTACCTGGATATAACAGACAATAAGAGAGCTAGGGTATAGATATTTTGATCAGGATCAAGGGCGGGAAACAGCCAGAAGGCAATCCAGAGGTAGCCAGAGGTAGGCTAGGCTAGGCTAGGCTAGGCTAGGGTAGGGTATTTGGGCATGAAAAGCCAGATCAAGTGGGAAGATTCAGGATGGGGTTCAGGGGGGTTCCCACAGTCTAACCCCATCATTTTCACTTCAGATCCTATCTAACAGACCCTAGCCTTGGGAAGATAGATTTAGAGTTTGATATGAAAACAAGGATCTCATTGTCCATCTTATAAAGGAGGAAATTAAAGCCTATAGGGGGAAAAAGGCACTGTTTTGAGAGTGACTCACCCCATAACATATTCATGCTAAGTGAGAAAGATGGGATTTTAACTATATCCTCTGATTTTAGACCCATCATTGTTTTGTCTATAGAGGAAGGAAGGAAGGAAGGAAGGAAGGGAGGGAGGGAGGGAGGGAGGGAAGGAGGGAGAAAGCAAGGAAGAGAGAGAGAAACAACACAAACAATGCCTGCTCTCAAGGAACTCATAGTCTAATGGCTTGAAAGCTCTTCCCCAAGTATTTAGAATACTTGTTAAAAGGAGTAGGAAAAGTATTGCTAAAAATTATGAAATCTTGGGCAAGAAACTGAAGACATTAGATGGTGCTTTCATCACTGCTGCTCATCATAGGCAGGAGACTGTCAAACCTGAAAATTTGGTTGAAGGAAACAACAGAGCTAGGCAATAGAAAAATCCGTGTTGTTTATTATTTTCCCTTAAAGCATAGCTAAGCTAGCTTACTTGTACGTACAAGGAGTCAGAGCATAAGCTCTGGCTGTCTGAACAAAGCAATGAGAAAACTTATGTACTACCTCATGTTTATGACCTCCATGTATGTTTAACCATGATACAAGAAGAGGATTTTCCTTAATGGAATAGGGTTGTAAAGAATGTTGACAAGGGTTAGTTAATATTAAGGGAGGTAGTCTCCCTTGGGGTCAGGGTCTCTTCCTTTAATGGCTAACAGGGGTAAGAATGTCCCTAGGGTCAGTCTAATCTGGTCTTGTTGACAGTGGTAAGGGTATTTCCTGAGCAAACTTTTAGAGAACAAAGAAGCCCAGGTCTTGGATCTTCTTCCAGTTACTCATTAATTCAGGCTCTGGGTCTAGTTGAAATTAAAAATGATATAAAATAGTATAATATTTTCCACAAGACTTAGAAAAGAAAAGCAGATTTGGAAAGTGACAACGCAAACATGGACAAAGGAAGGTGTTGGTGGGGGAGGGTAACCAATTATCCCGTACAATCATTAGAGTGATCTTTGAAGGCAAGAGTGTATTTTTGCCTTTTCTTTGTATTTCCAGGACTTAGCACAATACCTAGCACATAGTAGGCACTAATTGATTGCTTACTGACAACTTTTTTGAGACAGATTTTTTTTTTCAAAATATGGAAGGTAGGTAGTACAGTAGGCAGAGGCAGGAATTTGGAGTCAGAACAATATGAGTTCAAATTTGGTCTCATACACACACACTGGCTGTGTGAGCCTGGGCAAGTCAATTTTCCTCTCTCTGCCTCCATTTTTTCTTTATCTATACAGTGGAGATGATAATAGTACCTACCTCCTAAGGTGTTGTGAGAATCAAATGAGACAATATTTGTAAAGAACTGAGCACAGCACTTGGCACATAGTAGGTACTTGATTAATGCTTCCCTCCCCCACTTCCCTACAAGCATTGATTGGGGCAATATGGAATGATGTTCAACTTGGAGAAGAAAATGGTCAGAAGAGACATGATCTCTGTCTTTAGAAAAAGATGTTAGGTGAAAAACAGATTAGACTATTTTCTTCTTGTTCCCAAAGGGAAATAACAGAAAGAAATTATAGAGGCAGATTCCATCTTGATTTATGGGGTGGGGGCAGGGGTGGGGGGGAACCAACTACCTAACAATTTGAGCTGTCCAAAAAGTAGAATGAACAACCTCAGGGATGCAGGGACATTCTAGTAAGAGTTTAACAACTGCTTCTCTGGGGAAAAAGAAAAAAAAATTACCCAAGATGCACTTTTAAGTTTGATGTGCATTATTAACATTTTCTTCTTCGCTTTCTTAAGTCCAAACAATCAACAACAGTTAGTCAACCCCCATTTTGTAGCATTTCCAAGGTGTAAATGAGCACACAGAAAATTTAACAATCAGACTCTAGCAAGCCAGTTACAACTGCCTCCAGCACACCTCAGCAGCAAAAACAAATTCAGTGGGAGTGAAGTGAGATCTGGCTGGAATTCTGAGAGTCCAGGATTGGGAAGGCTGCTACAGACCTTGAGTGAGGAGGGGCAGAGAAAACTAGGGGGAGTGGGTGGGGTGGTGGGGGGGGGGGGTAGGCCAGAAGAAGATCACCTGGGATGTGATCTTGGAAGCTATTTTATAATTCTGTTAATCTGCTGGGAGGATTGTAGCAATCTCTATTGTTAGTACCTTGAGACAAAGACCTAAGGCAATTGTCCTAGTGACATTTTAGAGCAGAATAAGTAAACTCTTGCTAACAATTTACGTTGTTATTTTTTTTTCAGTCATGTCCAACTCTTTTCTGATGCCATTTGGGGTGTTCTTAGCAAAGATACTGGAGTAATTTGGTATTTCCTTCTCCAGCTCATTTTACAGATAAGGAAACTGAGGCAAACATGGTGAAATGACAAATCACATCTTCCTGACTCTAGATCCCTGTGCTCTATCCATTGTGTCACCTAGCTGCCCCTTATTAATAATTACAATCATCCAGAAATGGAAAAGATTGCCTCAGGAAGTAGTATTTTTTTTTTATCACCAGTGTGTATGTTGTAAACAAACAAACAAAAAAAAGCATTTCAAGCATCCAGAAGAAGGTTGGAACAAATGACTTTTTGATTCTAAATTTGTTTCTTTTTAAAGAAAAGTCTTTTTCTAATTGGAATAGGCCATAAAACATTCTTCCTTCTCTTGGTATTTACCACTTACTGGTTTAACTTCTAAAAACACAAAACACACCTTTGTGTAAATGTTGAATCTCAAAGCTGACCTTTGGCCAGACTAATAAAATCTGGCAAACCTCATCCTTGGGCACACTCTTCTTCCATTTGGCCTGTTTTCTTGAATATTTTTAAGGGATTGTTTTTCAGGGCTGTAACCCTACCCAGAGCCAAGGACTCAGTTCTCAGATGGCCCACAAAAAGGTTTTCTACATGGTCTAAATCAATACCCCTTGCTTGTCACGCCTTTCTCAAACTATCACAAATGAACACTATAGAGTATGGTTGAATAACCAAATTCTGCCTAGACTAGAGCTTTTTAACCTTTCTTTTTGGTATCATGGATCCTTTTCTCAGTCTGGTCAAGTCAACGTGTATTTACTAAGCCCTTGCTATATACCAGGCACTGTACTAAACACTGGGGATACAGTGAAGGCAAAAACATGGTTCCTGACCTCAAAGAGCTTACAGCCTAATGGAAGGAGTCAACTACGCAGAAACTACACAGAAACAAGCTAGTAAAGGATAAACTGGAAATGATCTCAGGGGGAAGGAGGTAGCACTGAGGAAGATCTGGAAAAGAATTTTAGCTGAGACTTGAAGGAAGTGAGGGAAGCCTGGAGGATAGAGATGAGGAGGGAGGAAATTCCAGGCATGGTGGACAGCCAATGCAAAGGGTAGGCACAGCAGGAGTACCTGGAGGGGAGGGAGGGAGCTTTAAGAAGACTAGAAACATAGAAAGGGGCCTGGTAGTGAGGGGTTTGAAAAGCCAGAGGATTTTATACTTATTTGATCCTGGAAGCGATAGGGAGCCACTGGAGCTTGTTCACGGTAATGATGAGGGTAGTCTCTGGGAACCCCCTTGAACTCTCCTTCAATCTTCCCACTAGATCCGGCCTTTGCCTAAGGCCGTAAGCCTTTCATTATCTAGGCCCAAATCTCTATTTACCCCAGCCCTCCATTGTCCAGCTGCTTCCTACCCTTAATCCCATCAAAATCCCATTCTGGGGCAGAGCCAAGATGGTGGCTGGAAACCAAGGACTTGCCTAGGGCTCTCCCCCAGGATGCTCCAAACACCTATAAAAAATGGCTCTAAATAAATTCTAGAACTGCAGAACCCATGGAATAGTGGAGGGAAGTAGGGCTCCAGCCCAGGACAGCCTGGATGGTCCCTGGGTAGTGTCTATTGCACGGAGCTGGGAGTGGAGGGAAGCAGAGCACAGTGTGGGCTGTGCCTGGATCAACCAGATGGGGAGCCAGGCAGAACAGGTCCTAGCACCCTGAATCAGTGAGCTGTGACAGTTACCAGACTTCTCAACCCACAAACACCAAAGACAACAGAGAAGGTTAGTAGGAAAAAACTGCAGGGACAGAGTGAAAGGAGTTCACGGTTCAGCCACCGCCCTCGGGGCAGCGGAGGTGGTGCAGCTAAAGAACTACAGCTGCAGTTGCTTCGGCCCCAGGCCCACCTGGTGGAAGGAATTAAGTGGCAGATCAGAGCAGGAGTGCAGAGCCTGCTTAAGATCTGAGTCAAGTCCAGGTTGGCGGTTCTTGGTGGAGGAGAAGCACTGGTGTGGCAGAGCTTGCTGTGCAGAAATGGCTCTGAAAATAACAGTGCAGCCCCTCAAGCTTGGGACAAAGTACTCTCTACTCTATAAGCAGTTATACCCCGATGAAAAACTCAAGGGTCAAGTAGTTGGCTGGGAGCATGGCCAGGTAGGGAAAATGGACTCAGATTCAACTCAGACTTTGGAATATTTCTTTGGGGACAAAGAAGACCAAAACATACAGAGAGAAGTAGTTAACAAAGTAAAGAGCCTACATCAAAAGCCTCCAAGAAAAACATGAACTGGTCTCAGGCCATGGAAGAGCTCAAAAAGGATTAGGAAAAGCAAGTTAGAGAAGTAGAGGAAAAATTGGGAAGAGAAATGAGAGTAGAGGAAAAATTGGGAAGAGAAATGAGAGTGATGCAAGAAAACCATGAAAAACAAGTCAGAGTTAAAGGAGACCCTAAAGGAGAGCTAAAGGAGACCCAAAAAATACTGAAGAAAACAACACCTTAAAAAATAGACTAACTCAAATGGCAAAAGATCTTCAAAAAGCCAATGAGAAGAATGCCTTGAAAGGCAGAATTAGCCAAATGGAAAAGGAGGTCCAAAAGACCACTGAAGAAAATACTACCTTAAAAATTAGATTGGAGCCAGTGGAAGCTAGTGACTTGATGAGAAATCAAGATATTATAAAACAGAATGAAAGGAATGAAAAAAACGGAAGACAATATGAAATATCTCATTGGAAAAACCACTGACCTGGAAAATAGATCCAGGAGAGATAATTTAAAAATTATTGGAGTACCTGAAAGCCATGATCAAAAAAGGAGCCTAGATATCATCTTTCAAGGAATTATCAAAGAGAACTGCCCTGATATTCTAGAGCCAGAGGGCAAAATAGAAATTGAAAGAATCCACTGATCACCTCCTCAAAAAGATCCCAAAAAGAAAACTCCTAGGAATATTGTCACCAAATTCCAGAGCTCCCAGATCAAGGAGAAAATACTGCAAGCAGCCAGAAGGAAAAAATTAGAGTATTGTGGAAACACCATCAGGATAATACAAGATCTAGCAGCTTCTACATTAACGGATCAAAGGGCTTGGAATACAATATTCCAGAGGTCAACAGAGGTAGGATTAAAACCAAGAATCACCTACCCAGCAAAACTGAGTATCATGTTCCAAGGCAAAATATGGATTTTCAATAAAATAGAGGACTTTCAAGCTTTCTCAGTGAAAAGACCAGAACTGAATAGAAAATTTGACTTTCAAACACAAGAATCAAAAGAAGCATGAGAAGGTAAACAAGAAAGAGAAATCACAAGGGACTTACTAAAGTTGAACTGTTTTGTTTACATTCCTACATGGAAAGATGATGCATATGATTCATGAGACCTCAGTATTAGGGTAGCTGAAGGGAATATACATATACATATATGTATATACATATACATACATATATATCTGTGTGTGTGTATATATATATATATATATATATATATATGTAGAGAGAGAGAGAGAGAGAGAGAGAGAGAGAGAGAGAGAGAGACAGAGAGAGAGAGAGAGAGGGCACAGGGTGAGTTAAATATGAAAGGATGATATCTAAAAAAAGAAAATAAAATTAAGGGATGAGAGAGGAATATATTGAGAGAGGGAGAAAGGGAGAGATAGAATGTGGTAAATTATTTCACTTAAAAGTGCCAAGAAAAGCAGTTCTGTAGGAAGGGAAGAGGGGGCAGTTGAGAGGGAATGAGTGAATATTGCTCTCATCGGATTTGACCTGAGGAGGGAATACCATACACACTCAATTGGGTATCTTACCCCACAGGAAAGAAGGAGGAAGGAGATTAAAAAAGGGGGGACGATAGAAGGGAGGGCAGATGGGGGTGGAGGTAATCAAAAGCAAATATTTTCAAAAAGGGGCAGGGTCAAGGGAGAAAACTGAATAAAGGGGGAGAGGATAGGAAGGAGCAAAATATAGTTTGTCTTTCACAACATGAATATTGTGGAAGGGTTTTGCATAATGATACACATGTGGCCTATGTTGAATTGTTTGCCTTCTTAGGGAGGGTGGGTGGGGAGGGAAGAGGGGAGAGAATTTGGAACTCAAAGTTTTAAAAGCAGATGTTCAAAAAAAAAGGTTTCATACAACTAGGAAATAAGATATACAGGCAATGGGGCATAGAAATCTATCTTGCCCTACAGGAAAGTAAGGGAAAAGGGGGTGAGGGGAAGTGGGGTAACAGAAGGGAGGGCTGACTGTGGAACAGGGCAACCAGAATATATGCTATCTTGGAGTGGGCAGGAGGGTAGAAATGGGGAGAAAATTTGTAATTCAAACTCTTGTGAAAATCAATGCTGAAAACTAAAAATATTAAATAAATAAACAATAATTTTAAAAAAATCTCATTCTCTTGTTTCCTGGAGTCTTGACCTCTAGTCACCCCAGTCCCATCAGGATCCTCCTTGGACTCCTTCTCGGGACCCTCCCTAAACCGCTCCTCTAGTCACCCCAGACTACTTGACCACCCCTCAATTCCTCCCACAATCTTTCTGTGTATAAGCTCCATCTTGCCTCCATGAAAGCGCTCAGATTCAATCTAGCACCATACACTGAATCTGGCCCGCTTGTTTCACAGGCGTTACAAAGGGTGAGTTTCCTTAAGATGACCCAATATAGCAAATCTTTAATAAACTTTGTCTTTTTCCTTGGCTGAGAAGGCTTGAGTCAAATTCATTCAGTAGGACCTGGTATGTTGGTATTTTGGGGCCTTGAGCATGCCTGAAAACCTATGATTACCTACCTCATTATTTTTCTTTAACCTCATCAGTAAGATCTACTCTTTAAGATGTCTGGTGAAACCTATGGATCTCTTCTCAGAATAATGCTTTCCAATGCATAAAATAAAATACTTAGGATTGCAAAGGAAACCACTTATATTGAAATATGGTTCTTAAAATATTTAAAAACAAGTTCCTAGATCCCTAGAGAGGGTTGGAATCAAATTTTCTTTTCAATAATAAAACATTTTTAGGAAGAAACATTTTAAAAAGCTCGATGTGACAGGAGACCCCAAAGGTGTGAGTGATATAAGTGAAGACCTCTCATAAGAAAAAGAGACAAATTAAATAAGTGGGAAATGAATAAGATAGTAAGGCCTCTCATGAAATTTAAAACTCAGCTTTCTACTTAAGGTTTTTTTTTTTTTTCTGCAAGATATGTCAGTAACCATGAGATCCTCTAAGAATAAGAATAGAACACAGGATGCTCACATCCTGTGTATTTACCCAAAGGCAAGGGGCTCCCAAAAGAGAAATGGATGAAAAGCCAGAAAGTCAGGTGCAATGTAGCTGTGTAAAACCTGGTCGGAAAGACCAGTTAGGTGTAAGAATGGGGGAGGACAAATGTAAGGGTTCTGGGGGATATTTGTCACAGATGTAAGGGTGATGGATGGCATCCATTGCAGAAGCAAGGGTGGTGGGAAAGGCCAGTGCGCCACAAATGTGAAGATGAGGTATCAAACAACTGGCTTCTGCTTGTCAAAAATAATCACATCATTTGTTCTTTGTCATCATTACCGGCGTAGATTTATCGCGTCCAGATTGTACCCTCAAAACTTGCGTCTTCAGGCCAAGAGGAAGGAGGTTGGGCAGGGGATCATGGTTAGGGACCTAAAAAACACCTGAATTTTCTTTGTTCAGCATGCTCTGACACTGAGAGGACCCTTGGTTCTCTTGGTGCCTGAGTTGCCCTTTCCCGCGCGATCGTAATAAAAATCTTTCTACTTTCTACCTGAGATGCCTCTGATTTTAATTCGTCAACTGTCCCACACAGGTGTGTCAGTTTTCCTGGTGGGTATAATTGTCTGGCTTCCACAATTGAGATCAGATGTAACTCCCAGCTCTTACCCCTCTGATTCCCACCGCTACTGCAAGAATTTCATAAAGATATGAGCTGTTACCTACGCATGAATGCAACCACCACCGCATGAGAACAAAGCAAGCCGGAAAGGGGGTGGTGAGGAAGGAAAAACCCCACCTTAGCCCCAGGCCTTCTCTCAGTTTTTCACAGTATCCATTTTCATAATGTTTTAAACAAGTAGGGATTTGACTCTGCCAGTCCCCATTCCTGAGGTTGGGGAAAGGGGCAGGGAGTGGGGAAAGCAGCCCTAAGAGGGTAGACTTGCATTGAGTAGCATAGAAGTACCTGGGTGAAGGGCCTCTTGGCAAACTTCTTTCCAAAAGGAGGTTGCCAGATGCCATGGTTATCCCAGGTTAGCTTCTCCACTGACTGCCCCTGTCCCCTACCCATGGCCTCCCCAATAGCTGCCTCCTAACCCCCAGGTTCTCCTCTCTTCAATCCAGTGACACTGGCATTCCACAAACAAGACACTCCATCTCTGTATTCCTGGAATTTCTTCCCTTTTAAAGTGAAATCTTGACCCTTGGGGAAGCATGTGGTCTAGAAGTTTTAGTCCCAGACTTCAAGGCATGGAATGCCAGACCTTTGTAGCTTAGAGGCCTCAGCAGTCCTCTGGTCTATACCTTTCATTTGATAGATAGGACACTGAGGCCCACAGAGGGCATGTGACTAGCCTAAAACTACTGAAAGCATTTGGGGAGAGTCAGGATCAAAACTCTCTCACCCTTGTAGTAACTAGAGCTGTCTTTAGTCACTTGGCCTATGCCCTGTACATCTAAATTGCTGCTCCTCTGCCTCTTGGTAATTGGGTGGCCTCTTTGCAGTCAGCATCCCTTCTTCTTTGCTTGGCTTACTTACAAGTCAGAGGCAGTTAGGTGGCCAGGTCCAATAAGCTCTGGGCTTAGAAAGACTTGTGTTCAAATCCTGCCCCAGTTCATTTGGCAGGTTTGAGTGTGTATGTAAAACACAAATGTATGTATGTGTATGTAATATACATGTGTGTATACATATGCATATATAGTGTGTGAATTTATTTCTTTGTATGTAAGTAGATCTATTTTACACCTCTCCTGAAAAAAATCTAGCCTCAAATACTGTCAACTGCTCTAGGACCCAAAATAGAAATAATTCAACATATTTTCACTACTTGATAAGTATCCTCTATCATACTGATGTAATTGTCATAGGGTCTGATTTCCTTATTGAGAGATTTTTCCATATTGAAGCAGCTGGGTGGTGTGGTGAGAGAATGCAGGTCCTGAGTTCAAATGCTGCCTCAGATACTTATTTAGCTGCGTACCCCCAGGCAAGAAACTTTCTCCTTTCCCCTGTCAGTTCATTAATCCATAAAGGAAGATGATAATAGCACTGACCTCACAGAGTTGTCACGAGGATCAAATAGATGACATATGTAAATTGTTTTGTAAACATTAAAGCAGGATATAAATGATTTTGTTGTTGTCACTGTTGTGTGACCCTAAGGACCATAGCACGGCAGGCCCTTCTATCCTCCACCGTCTCATGGAGTCTGTCCAGGGTCACGTTCATTGCTTCCATGACACTACCCATCCATCTCATCCTCTACTATCCCCTTTTCCTTTCGCCTTTAAACTTTCCCAACATCATATAAATAAATGATAACTATCATTAGATCCCACATATGCTAAATAAAGAGGGAGAGGGAGGGGCAAAGAACTCAGTCTCTACTTCACCTTCTTCTTTTGCTTCTCAGTAGAGTGATGGGTAGAGAATTTAATTTGGATTGAAATCCTGGACTCCCTTGGAATGAGGAGGTTGGCATGAATGGAGGGGAACTAAATTCTCCAAACCAGTGCTAATGTCTCCACTCAGATACCACCATCCTGGAGGCTCAGACAAAATTCCAAGGGAGGCCTCTTACATTCCTTTCCAAACCCTTCTTTCACCTGTCGCCTTCTATCTTCTCCTTCCACAGATACTCAGTACCCTCATGCTGATCTCTACCTATCTAGTCATCCACCACCCAACATTTCTTTTCTCTCTCTCCCTCATCCACACTATTCATCCTTGCATTATGATCTCCTCCATTAGATTATAAATGATCCTTGAGACAAGGACTTTTGTACCTGATATCAGTGTCTGGTACATAGTAAACTTGTTGTGTAGTAAGCACATAAATGCTTGTTACCCAACATTAGCTATTGATTTGGTAATCTCATAAAAGTCAACACTAATTGAGCCTAATTGGGGTTTAAACCCTAGGACATTTGGATTTTTTTTAAAGCATTAAACCAATTTGTAATTGGTGGAAATTTTGAAATAGATATTTTTGAAGTGTCATTCGAGTGCTACTAGGTTCTACTAGGCACTACCTTCCTCCTACATCCCCAATTTCCCTCCCTCACCTAGTCTTTTGGGTAATGCAATACAGAGAATTATCACTGCATGTGCGAACCATCCTTCCCTTTCCTTCACACACATATCTTTGCAAGTAGCCCTAGAAATTTCTGCCCTCCTGCTTTCCAGTTTTCCCAGCAATTCTTACCAAATAATGAATTCTTGTCCCCAAAACTTAAAATCAAATACAAGGTTGCTATATTCATTTGCTGCTGTAAATTGTATGTCCACCCTGTTCCACTGATCTACCTTCCTATTTCTTAGCCAGTGCCAGATAGTTTTGATAGTTACTGCCTTATGATATAGTTTAAGATTTTGTACTGCCAAGCCTCCTTCCTTTACATTTTTTTCATTAGTTCCTTTGGTATTCTTAACTTTCTGTTCTTCCAAATGAATTTTGTTATTAGGGGATCAATGAAGTTCGAAAACTAAGAATTAGAAATAGATTTTTCCATAATATATAGATTCTTTCTAAATCATTTTTTTCCTTGTTTAGTAGAGAACCTGCCTACTCGTTTAAATGGCTCTTTCTTTCCCTTTCTTCAGTCCATAGTACACCCCTACATGAACTTCCATCTCCCATCTCTATGTCTTTCTACAGGCTGTACTCAACTTCTAGAATTCTCCTCATCCTCACTTCTACCTCTTGGGACTCCTAACTGGCTTTGAGGCCCAGCTCAAGTGATACATCCTGTGAGAAGACTTTTCTGATGGCCCATGTGCTAGACCCTACCCTCAAATAAATGACTTTGTTTCACATATATGTATATAGAAAGAGTGAGGGCAGCTAGGTGGTGCAGTGGATAGAGGACCAGGCCTAGAGTAAGGAAGATTCATCTTCCTGAGATCAAATCTGGCCTTAGACACTTACTAGCTGGGTGGCCCTGGGCAAGTTAAGAGAAGGAAATGGCAAACCACTTCAGTATCTTTGCCAAGAAAACTCCAAATGGGGTCATGAAGAGTTGGACATGACTGAAATGACTTAACTACAAAAATATAGAGAGACTACATATATATATCAATATAGATATAGGTATAGACGTAGATCTCATATTTTTCTGTGGATTGTATTCCCCAACAAAATGTAAGCTCATTAAAGTCAGGGGCTGTCTTTTTTTTGTCTTAGTATCACCTAGCACAGTGCTTGGCACAAAGTGGGCATTTAAAGACTTGTTGAAGTAGTCAATGGCTATAGTAATCTATTTTTTGATAAATTCAAAGACTCCAGCTTCTGGAATAAGAACTCACTATTTGACAAAAACTTCTGGGAAAACTAGAAAATCATGTGGCAGAAACTAAACATAGACCAGCATCTTGTACTATATAACAAGATAAAGTCAAAATGGGTACATAATTTAGACATAAAGGGTGATACTATAAACAAATTAGGAGAGTAAGGAATAGTTTACCTGTCAGATCTATGGAGAATGGAAGAACTCATGACCAAATAAGAGAGAGAGAACGTTATGAAATGCAAAATGGATAATTTTGATTACATTAAATTGAAAAGTTTTTGCACAAAGTCAATACAACCCAGATTAGAAGGGAAGCAGAAAGCTGAGAAACAATTTTTTTCAGCCAGTGTCTCTGATAAAGGCCTCATTTCCAAAGTATATAGAGAACTGAGTCAAATTTATAAGAATACAAGTCACTCCTCAATTGAAAAATGGTCAAAAGAAACGAACAGGCAGTTTTCAGATGAATAAATTAAAGCTGTCTATAGTCATATGAAAAAATGCTCTAAATCACTATTGATTAGAGAAATGCAAATTAAAACAACTCTGAGGTACCACCCCACACCTATCAGATTGGCTAACATGACAAAACAGGAAAATGATAAATGTTGGAGAAGATGTGGGAAAATTGGAACACTAATGCATTATTGGTGAAGTTGTGAATCGATCCAACCATTCTGGAGAGCAATTTGGAACTGTGCCCAAAGGGCTGTTAAACTGTGCATGTCCTTTGATTCAGCAATACCACCACTAGGTTTGTATCCCAAAGAAATCATAAAAATGGGAAAAGGACATACATGTACAAAAATATTTATAGCAGCTCTTTTTGTGGTGGCTAAGAATTGGAAATTGAGGGGATGCCCATTAATTGGGGAATGGCTGAATAAGTTGTGGTAAATGGATGTAATGGAATACTATTGTTCCATTAAGAGATGATGAGCAGATGGACTTCAGAAGAACCAGGAAAGATTTGCATGAACTGATGCTGAGTGAAGTGAGCAGAACCAGGAAAACATTGTACACAGTAACATCAACATTTGTGTGAAGACCACCTTTGATAGACCTAGCTCTTCTCATCAAGGCAAAGATCTAAGAACAATTCCAAAAGACTCATGATGGAAAATGCTATCCACGTCCAGAGAATGTGTTTATGAAGTCTAAATGCAGATAGAAGCATACTATTTTTCCTCTTTTTTTGTTTTTTTTTTCCTTCCTTATGGTTTTTCCTTTTGGTTCTAATTCTTCTTTACATCATGACTAATGTGGAACTATGTTTAATGTGATCGTACATGTATGGCTTATATCAGATTACCATCTTGGGAAGGGAGAAGGGACATCAGGGGAGAAAGTTTAAGACTCATAATGTTATGAAAGTGAATGCTGCAAACTAAAAATAAATAAGTCATTTTTAAAAGGCTTGTTGAACTAAATCAAATCATGCCACTGTAAGTCTTTAGAGAAGGACCAATTTATCCGACTGCCACCACTTCACAGCAGATATCAGGTAAAATCTTTATTCTTTTCCCCTAAATGTCTAGGGTAGTGCTACATACTCCATGGACAGTAGATAAATATTTGACCAAGTGGGATACTGATTATTATGGTAATTGAGGTGGCACATTTTTCACTGTTTTCTCTTTTGGAATGCTGAAGTAATCAAGTACCTTTGACGAGTACCTTTCAAATGTAATGGCAAGCAAAGTAGACTTTTTGTTGTCTTTGTTTTGGAGTGCTTCTCAACACTAAGGAATCTTTGATTGAATTGGGAGTCTTTGATGACCTGCTTATGTCAAGGGAAGGCTTAGTTCACATGAGTTTGAGTCACATTGTTGTGATGCCCTTTGACCCTGAGATGTGTATATAAGATCTGAGGTTGGCATTTTGCCTTTGGGGGCACACTCATTGAAAGAGTGTTGGTGATGAAACTCTGGGTAAGCTGTTGAAGCAGCCTTTCACCCACCCCCCACACACACACCCTCCAGCTTTGAAAAACCCAGATGTTGGTGCTTTTCTAGTAACTATGTATTATGATTTGGTCATTCAGAAATCTGTTTATACTGTCTTTGTTTGTAATTTCTGTTTGTATTTGCTCTGAGGTTCAGGGTGCTGACTTCTCCCCTGAACTAAGTGAATGGTATATGTATGTTTAATTAAAGTAAGATTGTTAACCCCTTAAAGTTGCTTTCCTTAGAAAAGCAGGTCAAAACACCTGCGCTGGCAGCCCTTCTGTGTCCTGGTGTTATTTCTCTTACACAGCCACAGCAGCTGCTAGCAACATTGCTGCTACACTGATCTATAATGGAAGGATGGAGAACCCAAGTGGGTCAATCTCAACACTCTCCCTCTTGGGTCTTATTTATCCTCTCAAATGGATAGGGATAAGAACTGAACCCATGATTTCATCAGTATAAGGAACTCCTAGGAGAAGAAATCCCCTCTATCAATGCAAGTCAGCACTTTCTCTGTGAATTAGAAAGCTTCCTAGAGAACTGAGAGGTGAAGTGACCTGCCCAAAGCTCTTCTTTGTCAGAGGCAGGACTTGAACCCAGGACTTCCTGCTATATCCAACTGCCTCTCATCCTATCAAGTTTGCCCGAACTATATTAATGATTTAATGTAAGAATCTCAGATTAAGCGTCTAGCCAAGGTAGAGACTTCTAACAGTTTATAGCTAAAACTAACAGCCCATTGTCTCCTGAAGGTATGGCTTAACCAAAAGGAAATACAAGATCAAGAGAGCAATGATTCATAGATAGGAGGTGTTAGGTTTGCATTTGAAAAGAATGTGTGAATCACAGGAGGTACTTATCTTTATAATAATAAAAATACCAAATATTTCAAAGCTCAATTATTGCTCAATAGATAACAGGGGGAAAATAAGCATTTTTTTTCCTGGTTAGTAGAAACTAACAATCTATAGACTAGGAAGCATTTAAATATCACCATAAAATCTTGGCAACTAGAATGGCTAATAATAGGGCATAGAAAACTTGACAAAGATGATCCAAAGACAACTGAATACTGATGAATATAGGAAGATGGATTGATTGACCCATGTTCCTCTTCTGTTTGTGTGGCCCTTTATCTATATAAGCCAGAAGAGATCCCAGAGGGAAGGAAAAAAAAAATTTAAGGAGAGCTCAACAATGGTATGGTGGGTCAGCCATGTTGCTCAGTGTCTCACTGGGTCCTGCTGTCTCCATCTTTCTTCTTTCCATCTGACTACCTTTCTCTCTGCTCACCTTAATTCTCTACTCCTGAATTCATAAGCCTCTCCAAAAATATCCTACATATCAATACATGAGAATATTTTGAAAAGCATAGAGAAGCTAGCACTATACAAATGAAAGAAATGATGATCCAAGTTGGGAGAGGAAGCATTTATTTCTCTTCCATTGCTTTCCTTTTTGTTAGGTATTTGGGAAAGAATCCAGTGGGATGAAATCTGAGAAAATAAAGGAGAAAGAAGCCAAGAGGCAACCTAGAGAGAAAATGAAATAATTCTGCTAAATCTGAGCATTGCACATTCAAACAGACAGGGGTTGGCTGAGGTCCTTTACAAATCACTGACTAAGCAGTATGCAAAAGTTCCACGTGTATCATTTCATTTTTGATTATAGTAATTATTATGGAAATCACCTTTAATGGCCTTCTTATGATGAACTTTTTCCACTATGAATCTGCGCTTGAATTCTTCCAGGAGGAGTAATAATTGGGTTGGTTTTTCTGTTTGTTTGCTTTTTTTGGCAAAGAATCTCAACTTTCATACTTGATCAAGACGGGATAATAAAAATGAATCACCCCAAATCCTGCCCAATCGCCTCTCTACCATCCAACTTCCTTTATTGCAACATAAACCAGTGCCTTTGGTTGATCCTTTGATCTTTTTTTCCTCTATTCACTCATTCACTCACTCATCAAATCATCTAACAAACATTGATTAAGCACCTATTATGTGAATCTGTGATCATGGGATCACAGAACTAGGTGCCTCAGAAACTTCCTAATGCAGGACCTTTATTTTGCAGTGGTAGTTAAGTAATTCAGTGCCCAAGGTCAAATAGGGACTTGCCTTTGGATAGGTCTGACTCCAGAGCCTGTGTTCTTTCCACTGAAACACACTGCTATCAAGATATGTAACAAGGTCCCAGTCCTCAAAAAGCTTATATTCTAGGAAAGCAGACATGACCTTGCTGTTTCTCAACAAGAAACTCTATCTCCCTGTTCTGGGCATTTTCCCTGACTGCCCCCCATGCCTGGAATTCTCTCCCTCTTCATCTCTGCCTCTTGACTTCCCTGGTTTCCTTTACGTCCCTGTGAAAATCCCACCATCTACAGGAAGCCTTTCCCAGTTCCCCTTAATCCTTGTGCCTTCCCTCTTGATTACCCTCAATTTGTCCTATCTATAGCTTGTTTGTATATAATTCTTTGCATATTGTCTCATTCATTAGACTATGAACTCCTTTAGAGCAGGGACTATCTTTTGCCTTTCTTTGTCTCCCCAGAGCTCAGCCTGGTGCTTGTGTGTATAGTAAGTAGGCACTTAATAAATGTTTATTGACTGGGGAGGGGGTGGTGCCAGAGGTAGATAAGAGAAATCTCTTCCTCACTGCCATCGGAGATCCAAGGGACCCATGGTAGATAGAGACCCAAGTGGTCTACTCAATGGAGGAAAAAGAGACTTTGTTCTTTCCTTTGAAGACTTCCCAGTAGGTAGCTCTTCCCAGCTCGGTAACAAGTCCTCTTTGACACTACCGTGCTCCATCACCCAAACCTACCAGGAGCCACTGTTTACACATGAAGATTCTGAAAGAGGCTAAGAGGCTCCCCATGGAGCCAATGCATACATACTCATCTCCTTGAGAAGTGTGCTGATACACACACACACACACACACACACACACACACACTAGTAAGAAAAAATATAAATTAGAATATGAAAAGTGAAATAGAGACACATAACAAAGCACTAAGAGTAGCAATGAAATGGAGTAGATAGGGAGCTAGCCTTGGGGCCAAGAGGACCTAGATTTAATACCTGTCTCTGACACATAGTGGCTTTATGGCTGTGGGCAAACCATGTAACCTCCCAGTACCCTGATTAACTCCCTACAATTTTAAGTTACAGAGAAGATGCCAATTTGTATTAGTAGAGGGGGTTTTCTCATCTGAGAGCTCTCTGTAACAATGAATTCATAAGTCCAGCCCTTATCCCTAGGAGAATCAATTCACAGAACAAAAAGATCCCATTTGGTTGGAGGACAACAAGGAATTAGCTCATGAGAGACTTTGTGGGAAAGTGTAGATGCAGTGTAAGACTGGGATTTAGGACACCTGGGGCTAAGTTCTTCCTCTAACACTAGCTGTGGTACCACAGGCTGATTTCCTAACTTCTTGGAGCTTCTGTTTCCACATCTGTAAAATAATAATCCTAACAAGGTTGTCATGAGGAAAGTATTTTGCAAACTCCATGCATCTGAGAGTTATTCTTATTCTTGACAGAGGTAGCATTCTAGCAAAGTTTTAAAGGATGGAGAATATTTCCAAAGGCTGGAAGAGGGCAGTCCAAGTATCACAATGGAATGTGTGCACTCTGGCCCTACTCTCTCAGGGCCAACAGGGCTCCATTGCCCCCCCCCCCGGGTTCCAGAGCACCCCAATTAATTTGTGAGATGTCTCTTTTCTTGGCCACTGACTTGTGCCCCCACTAGCTCTGTTCCCTTCATTTGTTAGAGACTGGTGATTCACACCCCAATTGGCTTTTTCACAAAGGGATTTTTACTTCAAAGACATAGTAACAATATATGTAAAAATATTTTCCCAAATAAAAGCATTCATTTCCTTATACCATCTCAGTCTCTGGGGGAGTGAGCTCAAAGTTTATCTCAGTTCCTACTAAGCATTAATCCCGCTGAATTCCTGTCCAGATGTGACATGACTACTGGATGAATCCTTCTGCTAAGGTGGGTACTGGAGGGTAACTTCTTGTTCCTTATAGCAATCCCTGGTCTAGTTTCTGATCCCCACATCCTTGAGGCTCATTCTCATAAACAAATTTGAGACTCTGCTTCCTGCACTCCAGCTATTGTGAGCTCTCTCCAGACACAAATGAAGTGAAAAGCTAATTCAGACCCTTTTTTAAAGACTCTACCAGTGCTGGCTACGCATTTGATCAAAAGATACTTTACCAAAGTACTTGGTTAGCCAACCAGAAGAGTTACACAATGTCCACAATGCTTCAGAGTCTCTCCAAGGTACTTTCCCTCACAGGTCACCAAGGGTTCACAAAATGCTCTCTCGTCAGCATCCTCCATATGAAGAGGTTGCATCAGCCACACCAGCTGATGGGGGTAGGGAGAGAAGGGCTGCACAGACTCCCAGTATAGTTATAAGAAAGTAGGTATTTGTACCAAAAGCAGTAAATATAATTCAACTGAATAGTGAATAAAAAAGCATGAGAAAAAATAGCAAAGGTGGATTTGTATTGTATTGTAGATCTGTATTGTAAAGAGTTCTGAGTGCTAAGCGAAGGAGACTACTTTATTTCAATGCTGTAAATCATGACCCCTCCATAGCTTGGTAGATGCACGTGGACAGTTGTTATGGTCCAAAAATTCAAAGGAAGAATGATGGTGCCTTTGACTGATGGATGAAACTTGGGGAAAGGAGCAGTCTTTTGGGGAAAAGTTGCTAAGCTCAGTTTTGAGCATGTCGAATTTGAATTATCAGGAGATTCACATGTAGATGTCCAGGAATGTAAGTCTGAACACTGGCTAAAAAGTCAACATTGGAGATAAGTAATGAAGAAATCATCTGCATAAAGCAGGACTGAAGGTAGGACTGAATGAAACCACCAAACAATAGAGATAAGAAAAGAAGGTAAAAAGGGAAAAGGAAGAGATACCATCAAAGACAGCAGAAAAGGAAGCCCTGATCATCTTAGTCAATAAACTGCTATTTCTCCCTGTTGCCTCTAGGATAAGATAAAAACTCCCACGTGGCTTTCAAAGCCTTTCACTGGGGCCTGACCCATCTCTCCAGCCTCCTTATATCTTACTCTCTCTTACTCTATGAATCAGCCATTCAGGCCTTCCCTGTCTTCTTCACATATGCCACTGTATCTCCCATCTCACTGTCTTTGTACTCCCTCTTCCCCTCTGCCTAACAGAATCCCTAATTTCCTGATGCAGCACTCACCATTTTCTACATGATGCCTCAACTTTCGGTTTTCTCCTTCTCAAATTCCCTTGTATTTATTTTGTACTTTGGGGCACATATTTGTTTCATATATATTTCCATAAGGGGCATATGGCACCTGTGCATTGTTTAGCTGATGCATCCCCTCTTTGTAGAGGACACTGGAGTGATAACTTCTGGGAGAATCGTGAGGGGAAGTAAGAGAGGTGTCTTAAAGTGACTGCAGAGCATGCATAGACATTCCCCAACTGGTTCTGGTTGACTAACCATGTGGAGAATGGGAGGCTCTTTGGTTATTTGGGGAGTCCCTCCTAAAGGCCTGCCAACCTCAACTCCTTTCTCTTTGCCTCATCTGCCTGATTGGATTGGATGGGTTGGATGAGACACCAAGCTGTAATTCCCCGGCTCTGAAGCGTTGTGGTCCCAAGAAACAGACTGATTTCTTGGCCTTTTTATTTGTTTTTATCCATTCTAGGTGGAAGGAGTGAAGACTATGACCTTGTGAGTTCAAAGGACCTGGAGGGCACCTTGATGTTCCAGGCTGGGTTTTGCTGCCACTCTGCATCAGTGTCCCAAGAAGCAAGGAGTGACCTTCTGAACCCAGGTCAATGGAAATATAAACAAGGACCCATCTGCACCTATTCTACCTCTGGATGTAAACTTGACAGGACCAAGGCTATCTAGGAACTGGGTTAGGGCTCAAGTCTACTCCCCACAGAAACTATGGTGAGGTAGAGGAGAGTATGATCTCATATCGCTGAGGAAAATGTTTGTACTTTGTTCCTGAAGTAAATATCTTTTTGTAAAAGCTAACCAATATTAAATGGTTAAATAGATCTACAGTGATGGTCTCTGCTGCTGGCCTCTAATAACAGGGGAAACAGAGTCAGTGGGAGCTTATAGCAATGGCATCAGAGAAGAGATACAAACTCTATCATGGGCCAATCCCTGTTTTTGGGGGCCATGTGACATCAAAGGGAGAAGGACCCCGTTTCCTTACAGCATAGTCTCACCCAGAACCACCAGAGGAGTCACTGAATGATACTAACTGAACAAAGGTGGAAAAGGAAGTAGATGAAGCTGACTGGGTTTGGGGAAAGAGCCTCCCTTTCACCATGTGGTTACCCGACCAGAATCTATTCCAGAAAGTCCATCCATTCAGTCTCTGCAAGGCACTTCCTTCCCACATCATGATTCTTCTGGTAGTAAGTTTCCCAGTATCCTCCCTGTGGAAAGGATGTATCCCTGGAGCAAGCTGACAAGATTTGCACAGTCATCAGACTCTTTACAATTCCACATGCCCATGCATTCCTACCTATAGGAATATAATCTTGAGGGCAGGGACTATGTCATTTTCACTTTTCCTATCCTGGCACAGTGCTTGGCACATAGTAAGTACTTATTAACAGCATATCGGTTAACTGATGAGTAAAATTTTGAGAGACAAAGTTTGTGGGTATTAAAAATCAATTTATTAACCAGGTAAGCCAATAATCAATTACTTGATAGTCAGTGGCTTCTCTTGGTAACCAAAGACAAAAAAGCAAAATTCTGAAACCCCTTAAATCAGGAGTGTTCCTTCTGATAGGAAACTCCCCTCATGCTGAGAAAGTGACTTGATCATGAGACTTTGCAGCCTCCAGCAATCTGGGCAGGAGAGGCCATTTCAACCTGGACCTTTCTGGCCAGTTTTCTCCTTCGTGAGCCAGGTTACCCCAAACTCCAATGTAAAGACTAAGGTCATGCTAGTGGCTCTGGGTAATGTGGTAGCTAGAACCAGCTTGATTTAGCTTTTATTTACGTGATAAACAAAAACCAGGCTCTCATTTGGAAGGGGCCAGCCCAAACTAGTTACTGAGCTAGTGCCTTGGGGGCTTACAGTAATTATACTGCTCAGTCCTGCCTTTCAGAGATTGACTGGCCTTTTCAAGAGTGAGGTCTTGACAGAAATGTGAGGAAAAAGGATGGATCATAAATCAATAAATAATTATTCATACAATAGTATAATATTAATTTCTCTCAGATTGATTATTGTCTATAAGAGTATGAAGAAAGAGTTGTCAGTAAACATAAATTAATGTTTCTGGGAGTGAAAGGAAGGAAGGAGTAGCTTGAGAGTGTATCAGTGTTGGAAAGGAAGGTGGGGCTTTTGCTTTAATCTACTTATTTTTATTTCATTTATGCTTTTGAGATAAGGGAGATTTGAGCATTTTCATAGGCCCCCCCCAGAAAGGGAGATAAATGAGAGAAATCTAGAAGGGGTAGGAGTACAGACCAGTACAGATCAAAGTGCTAGCTTTAGCAGCAAGGACAACCTGTTCATCATCTGAAACCAGAAGGCAGGATAGAGTGAACGAATATACAAAGAAATTTTAATGTGAAGAGGAGGGTAATTGGAGAAGCTCTGTTAGATAGGGCCTTTCCTCTCCATAAAAAGGCCTGTCTGTTTATCTGCTGAGAGCTGGGGGTTGTTTGGAAGTTTGAGAAAAGAGAAGAAAATACAGAACAGATATTGTAGGGGGATATGATAAAGGAACAAGTGATTTAAATGGTTCATGCCCTTTGAAAGAGAACAATAGAGGAAAAAAAAGAAACTGAGAGTGTTACCCATTACATTTTTAAATTAACCTAATAAAGATTATCTTTAAGCTATCAGCAAGAGTTTTTCTGACCAAGATTGATTTTTGACAATGGAAAACTTCTCTCTTATTACCTATAGGTACATGGAATTATCTCTTATAAATAACTAAGCATCTCTTGTGCAAGGCTTTATGCAAAGGAATGAGTCAAAAAGATTTTTCTTGACTGAGTAAGGTTTCTGTTTGACTAAGAAGCTTTATTTAATCCTTCGATGAGGAGAGGTAGGACTTTGTGTGGAAGTTCTCACATGGCATGGTGACTAGAGAGCTAACCTAGAAAGGAATAAGACCACGGTTCAAGCCTTGCCTCTAACTTGTAGTGGCTGTACGACTCTGGGAAAGTCATCTAACATCTAAGCATTCTAGGCATTCCACCAAGACTAAGTTATAGAGAAGGTGCCACCCTGCATAAGCAGAGAGAGTTTTCTAATCTGGGAGTTCCCTATACAGGTCCAATTCCTATCCTTGTGCTTTACAGGCTCACTAGCTCCATCTAAATTTTAGGATAACAAAGTGGGGCAGCAGAATGCTATAAAAAGAGCACTGTTTTTTAGAGTCAGAAGATCTGGTTTTCATACCTAAAAACTCTGTGAGTTCATCAGTGTTTGTGTTACTCCATAGATGTAGATAGCAAATCTTCTTTGCCTTAGTAGAAAGCTTTTATTATTTGCTATGGTTCAAAAGACAACCAAAAGGTATCAAGTGGTCAGTCTCCCTAGCAAGAGTGACTGGCAAATAGTAAGGATTTAATCAATGGCTGTTGACTAAGTGAATTTCACTAAGTTTCTCCTTGGATGAAAGACACAGAGACTGCCATTGGGCCTAGAACCAAAGTGTTTCTATCCTGGTTGTACCTGGCCACTGGATAGCTTTCAAGAGCCCAAAGAGTGATTCAAGACAGACTTCCACTTTGGATAATTCTTATTGTTAGGAAGTATTTCCTAACATCAAATCTGAATAGCAAGGATACTCTCCCACTCAAATATTTCCGTTGGTCCCCTATTGTTTCCAGAACAAAATATAAATTCTCTCCAGCCTGGTGTCTACAGCCCACCTGATTTCTTCCAAGTTTCCTCCTTTGGTTTGTCAATTCTCCTTCCACAATATTTCTTGTATCTGCCCCTTTCTTTCCATTTAAATGATCAACACCTTAATTCAGTTTCTCTTCACCTCTTACATGGACTGTTGCAACAATGGCTTTCTAACTGCTCTCCAATCTGTCCTCCATATAGCCACCAAAGTGATTTTCATAGAGTCTAGTCATGGCACACATCCTCTCCACCCTTACTCAATAGACTCTAATAGATCCCTATAATCACTAATATAAAATAAGTGCTGTACTATTTGGCATTTATAATCCTTCACAACCCTTCCAGCCTACCCTTCCAGCCTAATTATACATTAGTATCCCTCGTGTATTCTACAATCCATTCCAACTGGCCTTGTACAGAAAATTCCATCTCCCATTTCCATGCCTTCCTATAGGCTTTGCCCTGGTCCTGGAATGCCCTCTTTGTTCATTCAGGACCTACAGTCATGTCTAGCAAACAATAAGTGCTTAATAAATGCTTATTAATTGATTGATTGGACTTCCTTCCATGAGTATAGCTTCTAAATACTACAAAGCTACCATACCTACCCTCACTCATACTTGAGGTTCTTATTTCTTTTGATTAAAGTTTAAGTTCCTAAGTTATATTTCTATCAGGGACCATGTTCTACCACATCTCCACCAAATTTCATGTCCCATGAGATCAAATTTGCTTCCTTGAATTGGGATATCTTGCTCCTTAGCCAGGCTTCTTTTATTTGTATATAAACATCTTATGTAACAGATTTTATTTCTTGTTCCTTTCTTGGATTTTTTTCCCCTCTCTTGTGAACTGCTGGGTGCCTCAGGTATTATTCTATTTCCCAACCTTGCTATATTCTACCTTCTCAGTTGAGGATTTTTCCTCAATTTTGGACAACAAAAAAAGAATTTTGGCCATTCATTGAGAGCTCCTTCTTCTCACCTGAGCATCTCACATTCCTCAGACATCTTTCACCAGTTTTTGGGTAGTAGAAAAGTGCTAGTAGATAGAAAACAGAAAGAGCGTCAGAGAAAGAGAGAAAAAGGGAGAGAGAGAGAGAGAGAGACAGAGAAAGAGACAGAGACAGAAAAACAGAGAGACAGAGGGAGATTGAGAGAAAGAGAGAGAGAGTTTGCTTGGCAGGAAGGACCACTTTTTTATGTCAGAAATGTTTTATGGAAGAGCTACTTCTGAAAGAAAAATCCTCAACTAAGATGGTGGAATATAGCAAGTAAGGAAATAGATAAAAAGAGAGGAAGAGATGGATACAGATAGATTTAGATACAGATGAATAAGGATAAAGATACAAATAGGGATAAGATTAGAGATGGGGGTGGGGGTGGGGTTAAGCATAGCGAAGCAGGGCCTGGAGTCAAGAAGCCTCATCTTTCCGAGTTGAAATCTGACCTTAGACACTTACTAGCTGTGCACCCTTTGGCAAGTCACTTAACCTTGTTTACCTTACTTTTCTCATTTATAAAATGAGCTGGAGAAGGCAATGGCAAACCACCCCAGTATCTTTGCCAAGAAAGCCCCAAATGGGGTCATAAAGAGCTGGACATGACAGAAACAACCGAACAATGTATGTGTATATATACATACACACATGTATATACATATACACACTCATATGTGTATATATACACTTTTAAAAGCACATATTGTGCAAATATTTGTATATACATATATGTATGCATGCATATAAATCTATATCTATCTATCTATCTGTCTGTCTGTGTGTCTGTCTATCTATCTGCTTTTTTTCTTTTAGAGAGCCTGAGTACTTCCAAGGAACCATGACTTTATAGAACATCTAAACAAGCAGTCTCTGCCTGACCCAGGCCTGGTGCCCATAGATAAAATATCTTTTCCACTGGTTCATGTGAAAAGGTCTGCTCTTGATAGAAGCGGGGTCAAGATGGGAGAGAAAAGGCAGTGATTTTACCTGAGTTCTCACCAAAATGAATGTGAACACCTTTAAATAATGCCATAAAACAATTTCTGGAGTGACAGAACCCACAAAAGGATGCGGTGAAATAATTTTCCAGCCAAAGACAACTTAGAAGGTCAGCAGGAAAGATTTGACATACCTGGGTGAGAGTGGAGCACAGTCCAATGCTGGCTATACCAGCTCAGACTGGGTCACAGCAAACCAGGAGCAGACTTTGGGAGCCACTGAATCAGCAGGAGCAGTGGCTACTTCCAGAGCTCTCAGTCCACAGAGTGTAAGGGAGTCAAACAACTGGTCAGAAGGAGATTACAGGGGTTTCTTTGCTAGCACCGAGGCAGAACTCTATTGCTTTGCCTATACTCAGATCCAGGGCATTAGTCCTAGGTGACAGTACCAGAGTAAGGAGGAGCACTAGCACATCAGATCTTGTGGGCTACAGTGGAGAGGGGAATCTCATCACATTTCAAGGGCAGAAAAGATTGCTTGTGCTCAATCACAGACCAGAGCACAGTCTAGGGGACTAGTAAACAGACTTCTCCTTAGATCATACCTCCTTGGAAGAATTGAAAACTTACAGATCCCTAGCAATATCTCTGAAAACAGCTACACAAAAACATTGAAGCATAGGACAATGTGCCCTCAACTCTGGAAGCAGAGCCCCACTTTAAGAAAGAGTTAAAAGTGAAGAAATAGACTGGGGAAAATGAGAAAAAAACAGAAAAAAAATCTGACCATAGAAAGTTACTATGGTGCCAAAGAAGATCAAAATATACACTCAGAAGAAGATAACAAAGTCAAAGCTCCTGCATCCAAAGCTTCCAAGAAAAATATGAATTGGTCTCAGGCCATAGAAGAGCTCAAAAAACATTTTGAAAATCAAGTAAAAGAAGTAGAAGAAAAATTGGGAAGAGAAATGAGAGTGATGCAAGAAAATCATGAAAAAAGAGTCAACAGCTTGGTAAAGGGAGACAGAAAAAAATACTAAAGAAAATAACACCTTGAAAAACAATAGGCCAAAAGGTAAAAGAGGTCCAAAAAGCCAACGAGGAGAAGAATGTCTTAAAAAGCAGAATTGGGCAAATGGAAAAGGAGGCACAAAACCTCACTGAAGAAAATAATTCCTTAAAAATTAGAATGGACCAAATGGAAGCTAATGACTTCATGAGAAATCAAGAAACAATAAAATAAAACCAAAAGAATGAAAAAATAGAAGACAATGTGAAACAGATCATTGGCAAAACAACAACTGACCTGGAAAATAGATCCAGGAAAAATAATGTAAAAATTATCAGACTACCTGAAAGTCATGGTCAAAAATGAACCCAGACATCACCTTTCAAGAAAAGTAAACTGTCTTTATATTCTAGAACTAGAGGGTAAAATAGAAATTGAAATAATCCGCCAATCACTTCTTGAAAGAGATCCCAAAATAAAAATTCCCAGGAATATTATAGCCAAATTCCAGAACTCCCAGGTCAAGGAGAAAATATTGCAAGCAGCCAGGAAGAAACAATTCAAGTATCATGGAGCCAGCCAGGATAACACAAGATTTAGTAGCTTCCACATTAAAGGATAGGGAGGCTTTGAATATGATATTCCCAAAGGCAAAGGAGCTAGGATTACAACCAAGAATCACTTAGCAAGCTAAACTGAGTATGATCCTTTGGGGGGAAAATGAATATTCAATGAAATAGAGAACTTGCAAGCATTCTTGATGGAAAGTCCAGAGCTGAATAGAAAATTTTACTTTCAAATACAGAACACAAGAGAAACATAAAAAGGTAAGGAGGAAAGGGAAATCGTAAAAGACTTAATAAGTTTAAACAGTACTCATTCCTACATGGGAAGATGATACTTGTAACTCATAAAAACTTTCTTATCATTAGGGCAGTTAGAAGGAGCATATATAGACAGAGGACACAGGTGTGAGTCGAATATGAAGAGATGATATCTAATAAATAAAATTAAGGGGTGAGAAAGAGGAATGCACTGGGAGAAAGGGAAAGGGAGAGGTAGAATGGGGTAAATTATCTCACACAAAAGAGAGGAAAAAAAACTTTTACAGTGGAGGGGAAGAGGGGGAAGTAAGAGTAAGTGAATGAACCTCACTCTCATCAGAATTGACTCAAAGTGGGAATAACATACACACTCAACTGAGTATAGAAATCTATCTTACCCTACAGGAAAGTAGGAGAGGAAAGGGATAAGTGAAGGGAGGGGAGTGATAAAAGGGAAGGCAGATTGGGGGAGGTGGTAGTCAGAAGCAGAACACTTTTGAGCAGAGACAGAGTGAAAAAAGAGAATAAAGAGAATAAATGGCAAGGAGGAATAGGATGGAGGGAAATAGAATTAGCAATGATAACTGAAAAAAAAATTTGAAGGAAGTTTCTCTGATGAAAGCTATTTCTCAAATATATAAGGAAATGAGTCAAAGTTATAAAAATAAGAACCACTCCCCAATTGATAAATCATCAAAGGATATGAATAGTTTTCAGATGAAGTAATCAAAGCTATCTATAGTCATGTGAATGAAATGTTCTAAATCACTCTTGATTAGAGAAATGCAAATTAAAATAATTCTGAGGTACTACCTCACACCTATTAGATAGGCTAACAGGATAGAAAAGGAAAATGACAAATAGTCATTTGGATCTTTTTTTTTTTTGGAGGGAGGAAGGAAAGGTAATAGGGGTTAAGTGACTTGCCCAAGGTCACATAGCTAGTAAGTGTCTGTGGCTGAATTTGAACTCAGGTCCTCCTGACTGCAGGACCAATGCTCTATTCACTGCACCACCTAGCTACCATGTAGATGTGGGAACATTGAGACATTAATGCATTGTTGGTGGAGTTGTGAACAGATTCTACCATTCTGCAGAGCAATTTAAAACTATGCCCAAAGGACTATAAAATTCTATATAACCTTTGACCTAGCAATATCACTACTAGATCTATATCCCAAAAGAGATCACAAACAAAAAGGAAAAGAACGCAGATATACAAAAAATATTTATAGCAGCTCTTTTCTTGTGTCAAAGAATCGGAAATTGAGGGGATACCCATCAATTGGTGTTGCAACAATTCAGCTAGCAGCTGCTGTGGGGGTGAAAGGCCAACACAAACCCAACAACAAGAACACTGCCAGCACAGGTTCTTTTGATCTGCTTTACTAAGAAAAGTAATATTAGGGAGTTAACAATCTTATTTCAATCCAACATACAAATATCATTCACTTAGTTCAAGGTAAAAAGCCAGCACCCTGAACTTCAGAGCAAATACAAACAAATTACAAACATACATTATAAACAAACCAAATACAATTCATAGTTACCAAGAAGGCATCAACATCTGGGTGAGCCAGGAGGCTCTTAGAGTGGCTGCCCAGAGTCCTGCGCCTCCAGGAGTGAGAGCCTCAAGCAAATAGCTCTGTTCTCTCTTTTTATACACTTTTTAGCCATCATCAAACGTCATCTAAGCAACCAGAACTCAGGCTCCTACTATTGGCTCTGGTCTTAGCAACTCCCCTTAGGACCCTGAGGGCTTCACACCCACATAGGCTTAGCACCTAGTAGACAGAGGTTTGGGCCTAGGCCTTTGTACCTAGGAAGGCTCAATAAAGGACACTTAATTAATTTATCATTCTAAAACAGTAAAAAAAAAAAAGTCCCAACTTAATTGATACTACAATTGGGGGTGGCTGAACAAGTTGTAGTATGTGATTGTGAAGGAATACTATAGTGATATAAGAAATGACGAGAAGGATGCTCTCAGAAAAACCCAGAAAGACTTACATGAGCTGATGCAAAGTGAAATGTACTATTTACAAAGTAACAGCAATATTGTAGGATGATCAGTTGTGAATGACTTAACTATTCTCAGCAATACAATGATCCAAGACAACTCTGAAGGACTTATGATGAAAAATGCTATCCATCCCCAGAGGAAGAATTAATGGTGTTGATACAGATTGAAAAGACTTTTTTAAGTTTTATTTTTCTTGAGGGTTTTTTTAATCTATGTTTTCTTTCACAGCATGACTAATATGGAAATATGTTTTGCATGACTACAAATGTATAACCTACATCAAATTGCTTGTCTTCTCAATGAGGAGGGTGGGGAGGGAGGAAGGAAGATAATTTGGAGCACAAAGTTTTTTTCTGAATCTTTTTTTAAAATTTTAATTAATTTATTTTAGTTTTCAACATTCATTTCCACAAGATTTTGAATTACAAATTTTTACCCCACCCCACCCCAAGATGGCATGCATTCTGATTACCCCTTCCCCCAGTCTGCTCTCCCTTCTATCACCCACCCACCCTCTCTTATCCCTTTCCCCACTACTTTCTTGTAGGATAAGATAGATTTCTATACCCCATTGCCTATATATCTTATTTCCTGGTTGCATATAAAAACAATTTTTAACATTTGTCTTTTAAAACTTCTCTCTGGAGCTCAAAGGTTAAAAATGAATGTTAAAAATTGTTTTTACGTGTAATTGAGGAAATATAAAATACTAAATAAAAAAATAAAAGGTCAGCTTTTGATCTTTCAGCAAAGTCAGTGACCAAACATAGGGCAGACTTGTAACTACCAAGATAAAGGGATCTAGGCCGTTGTGAGTCCTTGACTCATAGCCTACCATAGAAGTTTCATGGTAATTCAAAGACACGCAGGTTCTACCAGTATCTCAATCATTTAAAAGAGGAATGTGGGCTCAAGTTCCTAGAATTATTCATTTCCATTCTCTTAGCATCATTCATACGGAGTCATCTTTCACCATTCCCTTCAGGGGATCTCCTTCATGGGATAGTAAACTAACACTCCATCACACCTCTGTCAGACATAGAGGTCTATAGTACAAGGAAGCTACTGCTGTGAAATCATAGAGTGTAGGAGGTGAAGGACATAGACAAGGGGCCTAGGGAGTTCACTGAAGGGTTATATTTAATGTCAAGACGTGTGGGCCTCTGAGGTGTCCCCCAAATGATGGTTGATACAGCACTTGGAGGTTTTCTAAAGCATTTTCCTCATTTTCATCCTGTGAGGAGACTCATGCAAGGTTTGAGATGAGGAAGTAGAAATTGAGGTCAGACAACGGAATTTGCCCAAGGCTAGACAGCAAGTGTCAGAGTCAGGACATGAATCCAGGTTCTTTGATGGCCTTTCCACTGCACATGATAGCTCTGATACATTTTCCAGGTTCCTGACTCATGTGGAAATTTAGAAACAATCCATCAGGGACTATTATGCTACTTGAATGATAACAGGAGCATGTTTTATTGGTAACCACAATCCTATGAGGCAGCATAGAGAGCTAGCCTCAGAATGAGGTCATGGTGGTGGGGGGTGGGGGAAGAGTTGGGGGAAGGGGCACAGTCGAGTCTTGCCTCTAACACTAGCTTCATATCCCTGGAAAAGTCATTTAACCTCTCAAGTGGCCCAGGCAACTTGCTAAGACTATAAGTCACAGAGCAGATGCCAATCTAGTATTGGTAGAGGGAGATTCCTTACCAGTTCTTTTTATCAACAGAATCCTAGATGGGGGCCTCTGCATCTCCCCCTCCCACTAAACCTCCAAACCTCTAATGTTAATGGCTACTTATGCATCTTTTTAATCTGTCTTAACTACTTCTAGGTTCTAAACAATGGATGATGAGTATCATAGCCTGTATTTTTGGTAAATTAGATAATGATTTTAGCATATGATATACCCCAAAGTGAAAATAACAGTGGCCAAACATCATTGAGCTTTCATTTAAGGAAATAAAGAGTCTGTTGCTGGAATGGACAGACCCTTGTAGGCATGTAGGAGAGCTCACTTCTCAGGCTGTGCCCAATGCCTCTGCAAGTCTCCGATTTCCCTTTCCTGCAGGGAAAAGATGAACTTATGTTGTAGACTGAATTGCTTGGGTTGTTTTTTGCTTTTTTGTTCTGTTTTGCTTTGTTTCCCTTTTTATTCTTTTTGGCCCAGTTTGAGCATCAGTGAGTTTAAGCCTTGGAATAGTCAATCAACCCTTTTTTTCAGCATCCAAAGTATTATCTGTGATGAGGGTTGTCCAAAGGAAATGGAAGGAAAAACTCCTACCCTGTAGAGAATTACATTAGAATGGGGGCAACACCCCAAATGAACCCACACAGCACAAATGCACACATGTATAAGTGATTACATTTGTTAAATACTCTCTCCTGCAGACTTTAGATATTGTAAATGTCCTTTTAAGAAGGAAGGACATTCTATTCTATTTGTAGAGCAGCTACAAAAGCCTATTTCTTTTTTCTCCAGGAATACTCTACCTCCCCCTCAAACTTCTGGTTTTTTCATATTTAAATGTTTCTTGTGGTTTCTATCAGTAAATGTCATTTTTGAAGAAGACTGCGTGAGGCACTGTGGGAGGACCTAGAGAACATCTTTCTTAATGTGACTAAGAGAGTTAACTGTCATGAAGCAAACATCTGTGAGAAACTATTAATTGCCATTTAAGGGAGAATCTGTGATTGACTTAAAGAATATCCTGTCATTTTTAAGAGAGTCCAAAACTCTCCTAGAGAACTGAGTTTAACTGTCATTCCATAGGAGAACTAAATGAGTTGAATTTTATTTTGTTCCTCGTGAGAAATATACTGAGTTAGTTCTTATTCTGGAGAGAAGGCATTCTGAGAATTCCTGAATGGAATGGCAAAGCTTTGACTTCCATCTTGAGAAAATTGAGTTTTTGAGCATTTTAGAGGAGTCAGCAATTCCATTGGACAACTCCTTTTCCCTGGCTTTTCCAGAACACAGGGGTAGTAACTCTGTGACCTGTCTTACAATCAATGCATTGTAGAAACATTTATCTATGTATATTTGCTATGGTCATTAAATTATAGGAGTGGTCATGCTGATGTTTATGTAAGCCTATGAGACTGCGTTTGCAGAGTAAGAGGACAAAAAGTTTATTGGAAAAGAAATTTCTCCCATTTTCTCAGAGTAGGAGCTTGGACCTAATTTATTAGTAATTAATGGAAGCAATTTTACATTATGAATACTTTCTCAGGAAGTTACTATTCAGGCCTACTAAATATCCTTTGAGACCAGTGAAAGAATTAGTCAGGTAATAAGCTAGTAGCAGGCTGAAGGGGGAGGGGGAGGACAGGGAGGAGCTTGATAGGAGTTCCTGAAAATGAGTTGAGTTGTGGTTAGTCCTTTCTGACTTTTCATGAACCTGTATGGGGTTCGCAATTTCCCTTTTCAGTGAATTAAGGCAAACAGAGAGTAGGTGACTTGCTCAAGGTCACGTAGCTAGTGAGGCCCAACACTCTATCCACTGAGTTACCTAGCTGCCTTATTAAATCACACCTTGAAATATGCACCCATACCTTCATTCATTGAATTGGTATAGGTAGGTTAGTAAAAACACTGCTATGCTCCTCTTATTTTGATGAATCCACTATTTTCTCTAATTTGGAGTATTCCCTACAGTGGATCAGACCACCACCCACCTATTCATTTTCATCTTATGCAGTTCTTATCCCCATCCTTAGGTTTTGCACAGAGGGTATCTGTCCACTGTACTGGAGGACTTTCACTAGATGTTTTAATGTCACATAGATACCAGACATAGGCTATCCATTGGTGATTGCTCACTCTTGTGATATGACTAGCTTCCCTCCTTTTCCAATTACTCATCTTCCTGATAGCCTTGCTGCTTCAAAGACTTTCCTGTCTGTTGATGCCTCCACTTTGGGTCCTTCTTTTTGACCTTTTAGTAAAGTTTAATTCCTTCGAATTGCTGTAAAGGACAGACTCACTGAATCCAAGACCTAGAGCTTGGAGGGACCTCAGAGGTCATGTAGTCTAAACCCCTCAATTTACAGATGAGGAAAGCAAGATCCAGGAATTTGAGCCCATGGCTGTGACTCTAGAGCTAGTCCTGGTTCCACTATGCCATATTGCCTTTAAAATCATGTTTTAACCTGGAAAGTGCTGTGATAACACAAGCTCTGATGTCTGGCTTCCTCAACTCACTGAGATACCCTGGCAGAGGCAGGTAGGAATACACTGGCACAGGTCTGGTAGGAATCAGGGATTGAAGGACATCACCCCTAAAACAGTAAGAGCCTTGCACTCTCTTTCATTCACTTTGTGAGCTTTGTGTGCCCCACAGAGATCCAAGAAGATCACAGTTGTCAGGAACAACCAAGGATATAGTTGTCAAGGAGAACTCACACCTGGGAGCAATGAGAGCTCACATTAGTGTGTTGTTCTCTATGGAATGTGATAAATCAACATGGTTCTGAGCCATGTCCTGTGCTGAGTGGCTTAGCTCACAGAAGGACAACCCACAACCATGTGTCAACCATGTTGATTTGTCCAGACTATTGTGAGGCCTCACTGCTGCCAGGAATGATTTGCCCTTAGGGAATATTGTTCTTTGTACTAAACCACCTGGATCTTCCCTGAAGCAGAATGATGTGATCACTCCCTTTACTTGGGCACAGTCAGGAGCACAGTGGGGGAACCCACTAACCAAAGTGGTAAATGAGGACAGCCTTAGCCTACCATAGGTACCATTTAATGCCACTTGTGTGCATGTGGCCACTAGAGTTAAGCAGTTATGAACTGGGATGGGTATAGATGGTAACTCAAGTTCAGAGGCATTCCAAGGAGTTGGCTTGTGGTCCAGGCTGGTTTTTGATATGATGGAAACCGCAGTGAGTGAGTCAGTTCCCAAAGACTTCTGGAGTTCTAGTCTACTCTGTAACCATCTCTCCAATGTGGTAAGAGTAGCCAGGCAGGCACTAAGCATTTACTAAGCATCTACTATGTGCCAGAAAGTGTGCTAAACACTGGGAATACAAAAAGGCAGAAAGAAAGACAGAGCCTTAAGAAGCTTACATGCTCATGGGAAAATATGTAAAAAGAAGCTAAAAGGAGATGGGGGGGATTGAAGAAGTTTAAATGAGATAACATTTGTCAAGTGGTTTAAAACCCTACAGTACCATATAAATCACAGCTTTTATCATATCATTCATTTGACCTGTTCACCCAGAAGATTTTCTAATGTCAGAGATCAGTTCCTTCCAAGAGCAGGTCCAGATTGAGATACTTTCACCCAAGGGCCTGGGTATAAGATGCATTGATGCTCTACCTCCTAGCAAAAAGAATCTGTGCAAAGTCTGCATCCTATTGTGCCCTCCTCTCTTTCAGCTTTCATTATATATGACAATAAAAGCTGGAACATTTCTGTAGCCCTCAGTAGGTGCTAAAAATCCAGCTGAAGATGTTAAGCAGCTGTACTGGGAAGCATCAGAAGAATTCCTGTGAAAGCGCACAGGTAGAGATTCAATCATAGAAACACGTTTTTCGTTGTTCAGTCATTTTTCAGTCATGTCCAGCTCTTCATGTCCCATTTGGGGTTTTCTGGCAAAGATACTGGGGTGGTTTGTCATTTCCTTCTCCAGCTCATTTGACAGATGAGGAAACTGAGGCACACAGGGTTAAACGATTTGCCCAGGGTCATACCGCTAGTGTCTGAGGACAACTAACTGCTTAGCTCTAGATTTTAGAGCCATTCACAAGCCACTAGATTTTCTAGAACTCTAAAATCTGCTAAATTCAGAGCTGGTAAAACCTCATTCTTCTCCTGTGTCTTTTCCCCAAATTTTCATTTCTGAACTTTGTTTGCTTTCTGTTCCTTTTTGTCTTTTATGCATAACAGAGCTCAGTCCTTAGCATATAAAAAACATTCTCTTTCTGCTGTCAGTCCACATGGATGCTAAAAAGCCTCCTGCTGTCAGTACTTTATGAGGTGTAATAGTCCCCTGAAACAGTAAGGCAACAATAACAATGTAGATGATAATTGTCAAAATGCCTATGTAGTTCTGTATCACAAAGTATACGAGACTCTCCACATAGAAGGTAGAAGTAGTAAACCATTTATTCAGACACCAGAGAACCATATCCCATAACCAAATGCTCAGCTCCCACAGCCAGTCAGTCCATTTCATCATAACAGCAAGGAACCTAAAACATTCAATACAGAATATCACAACATGGAGCCTCAACATCCCAAAACCTCTCTGACTCCCTGTTGGTGTCTTCCCCAAAATAAACCCACAGTACAGCTAAGTCAGCCTGTTCAGTTCTAACAATCATGAGGGCAGCCATTACCATCCATTAGCACCCATAACATATCTCTCTCTCTCTCTCTCTCTCTCTCTCTCTCTCTCTCTCTCTCTCTCTTAGCATTTTCTGTGACATAACTTCCTTTCCTGTCAAAATGCTCCCCCCACCATGTAGCTTAGGCTTCCTGTGATGTAAGCAGGTCACATGACCTATTAATGGGTGGGAAAGATCTTCAAATAAAAATTGCTACCACATCCCCTGGCCCAGATTCAGAGCATGTCCAGTTATTCTGTGACTATTTTACTGTCTTTTTACTGAGTGGCAAAGAAAAGCCTTTTAACTAGGTGATGACCCAGAACTGAATGTGCATACAAAAGACACAAACATGCAAAATCACTCTCTTTCTTTCCTTGTGAGGATTCAGGGGAGAAATCCTATAAGCAGTTCAGGTAGGCAGAAAGAAAGAGGTCTTGGGTCTTTATCTCCCCACATAGGCTGCTATGTGAATATGAATGCACAGCCCTGATTTTCCTTGATCTATGCTGTGTTTATTCTTTTCTGATCTTAGGTGAAGGAATAAGGGAAATGAAGGAACTGGTCTGTTACCTTTTGAACCTAAAAAGGTTACAAGAGCCATCAGAGGTCCACCAGCCAAACCCCAAAAGGAGGAAGCCCTGAGGAATAACCTGCTTGTTCTAGTCTAGCGGTGAAGGAACCCCACAACTAAGATACCTTGTCCTGCAAATAAGGCAGTGATTTTATTACCCATTGGTTATGTCACTAGATCTGTATCCCAAAGAGATAAAAAACAAAAAGGGAAAGGGCCTCTATGTGCAAAAAATATTTATAGCAGCGATTTTTGTGGTGGCAAAGAATTGGAACTTGAAGGATGGCCATCAATTGGGGAATGGTGAACAAGTTGTGGTATATGATTATAGTGGAATATTATTGTACTATAAAAAATGATGAACTGAATGCTCTCAGAAAAACATGGAAAGACTTACATAAACTGATACAAAGTGAATGGAGCAGAACCAGGAGAACACTGTACACAGTAACAGCAATATTATATAATAATCAACTGAGAATGACTTAGCTATTCTCTCAGTACAATGATCCTAAATAATTCCAAAGGACTTATAATGAAAACATTATCCAGCTCCAGAGAAAGAACTGACACAGTCTATATGCAAATCAAAGCATGCTTTTAAAAACTTTGTCTATTTTTCTTGGGTTTTTCTTTGGTCTGTGTTTTCTCTCACAGCATGACTAATATAGAAATGTTTTCCATGACTGCACATGTATAACTATATCAAATTGTTTGCCTTTTCAATAAAGGAAGAGGAGGAAGAGTGAGAAAGGAAAAGAATTTGGAATTCAACATTTTAAAGAACATTTTAAAATTGTTTTTAAAATGTGATTGGGAAAAAAATAAAACTGTGTGTGTGTGTGTGTGGTGGCTCTCTGGGAAGGATACTGGGGGATACTATGGTGATATAAAAACAAAATTTTAAAAATAATGTGAACGTCTTGAAGAATCTCTCTTTTTCTCTCTCTTTAGTTTAAACTGGCACATAGTAGGTGCTTCATTTATTCATTCATTCATTCACCTGGTGATGGCAAAATAAAAAAAAAACAGCCCATAGTAAGTGATATGCAGAATTACAGAGGACTGAGAAGCCTCAGTTCCTACTTTTCAAACTCAACACTTCAAGGTCTACAAAGAGTTCTATGCATGGTCTTCATTTGATCCTCCAGTCAAGACTTTGGGATAGATAATGAAGGCATGGTTATCTCCCCACCTCCCCCCCCCACCTCCATTTTATAGATGAGGAAAGTGAAACTCAAGAAAATTAATCAAACCCAGGTCTTCCTACTCTACCATGCTTAAAGATCCTCAGTAGCTGTGATTCCTGATTCTCACTTCCTCAAGAATACCTTCCTTGTTTCTTTATCTTTAAAAAATAAAACTTGGAAATGCCTCCCCAAATGCCCGTAATTTCCACAAGAACCTCCCTAACACTTAAATCACTTGATAACCTGATTTGCCCCTTCTGCCTCAGGCATAGTGAGGCCCTCTACGTGATGGGCTGCTTTTCATCCCTCGTGCTCTGCCAAAACTATGGGCCTGCCCTAGGAAAAGGGCAGAATAGTGTGTGAGAATATGAGAGTTCTAAGAACTTCACATCACACCTCCACATAGTAATATCCAGAGAGTTAGCACCACCATGTGGTGCTTTCCTTGCAGCTGAAAATTTATGGTCTTGCAAGAGTGGCAAGTGCGAATGAAAAGGTAAGACATTTGTGGACAATGATGCTGAGAGATAAGTGTGCTCTTTCCCCCAGAGAACTACCATGTGAGGTGCTATAGGACAAAATGATAGAATTATAGAGCCAGGGCTGGAAAAGATCCTATAGATCTAGTCTATGTAGTCTAGCGCTCTCATTTTACTGATGAGAAGTTAAGTAACTTTCCTGAGATCATACAAGTATGAAGTGTTTGAGGAAGGATTTGAAGCTATTTCCTCTAAATCCAGTCAGTATACTATCCACCATTTGGCTAGAAGGGTAATATTTCCAGATGCTGCAAGGGCAGGACAATATTCACCATATTAGGAAAAAATATGACTCTGAAGAAGCTAAAATTTAGACTTACATATATCTGGATGCTGCAATCTTGAGTGTTGTCTTTCTTACATGTAAAGTCCATGAGGGCAGAGTCCAGTCCTGTATCAGTGATCTCCATGTTTTGATTATATTCCCGTCAGTAAAAAAAAATTGAACCTGTACTCCCAATATATTCACATTTATTTACAAATTAAACATGTGATATTGGTTCCATTTTTATTTTATTTCAATACTGGGTTTTAATTGCTGTTATAGCTATTAAAACTATCTCACAATGATACACAATTCCAAATGCAAGAAGTGTATCATTGGCTGTACTTATTAAATCAAGATAAAGACTTTTCAATCCCTTTCATCAATTTTTCAAAGGTTTTAGTTTAATTCTAGCTATTTTTACAAATAAGTATGAAAGTATTAGATTTTTATACTTTTAACAGTCCAAAGCCCACTGTAACTCTTCATTTGGAAAAATTTAACCAGTCAGAAATTTATTTTCAAATTTTTAGTGTGTGGCTATGGAAATTGTTTATATATATGTATATGTATATATTTATATTTATATATGTATATGCATGTATGTATATGTAGTAAACACATTGTTTAAGACAACAAAAATCACATAATGATGAATTTTCAAAATACTATCTTTAACACAAACACTTTCAAAAGCAACTACTTTCTCTCATTGTTAAAAAGTATTACTCATTGTCTGATATCCAAGACCTCCCCAACAGGTAAGTCATAAAATGATATGAACAAATGATTCTCGAAAGATTTGCAAACTGGAGAGGATTCTGGGAAGATGGCAGAATAGGTTAAGAAAATTATGGCTCTCCAAATTTCCTCCACAAAAAAAGACAGATTATCACCTCAGAGGGAATGTAGAGCAGTGGAAATAAATGAAAGTTGGGGTCCAGAGATAACCGTAACTATGACATATAACATCAAGGAAGTCAAAGATAGTAAGAAAGGTACAAAATATTTATAGTAGCACTTTTTTATGGTAGCGAAGAACTAGAAACAAAGTCAATAATTCATCAATTGGGAATGGCTAAACACATTGTTGTAGGTGAATGTTATGATGGGCCACTATTTACCAGGCAGGGTGTTAACAGGAGGTAGGCTAGTCATTTCCTGCAACAGGACAAAGCTATCCCCAGAACTGATTGGCCTAGAAGTCCAAGGCTCAAGCATCACCTTTCTTGTTCACAGGTTCCTGGTAACTTCTGGCCATAATGATATGTCTTCCTCCTCATAAGAGGGCATAAAAATCCCACCTATATGGAGTTAGGGTCTTTCATGTGGTGTATTTCCCAAAGTGAAACAAGTAGGAACCTATGTTCTCAAGACCACACGAGGCCCTCTAGGTCCTCAATTTCGGCCCTTTGACTGAATCCAAACTTCACTTCTGTGGCATCGAGGGCACAGGTTCCCCCACCCCTACCCTACATGCTGCTTTGCTGACCAGGCATTTTTCATCTGGCAGCGAAGGGCTTTAGGGGCTGGTTGCAGTATGCTTATTGGAAATCCTTTCTAAGGGAGTAAAGCTCCCTTTGCGAACTGTAGAATGACATACAAGTGCCTCATTTCTTTCCAAAATCAAGTCTGAACTAACGGGGTCCTGGCCTATGTCAGGCCACCCTTCATAACTGTGATGAACCCTAAGAAAAGATGACTATAAAGAACATGGGGAGGAGGAGTAGAGACAGGAATAAATATGTACTAAGGACCAATTATGTTCCAGGTACGGTGCTAAGTGTTGTGCAGACATCATCTCCTTTGATCCTTACAACAACCCTCTGAGAGAAGTGAAATTATTGTCCTCATTTTACAGTGAAGAAAACAGAGGTAGATAAGAAGTTAACTTTCCCAGGGTCACATTCAAACTATTCACATTGAAAGTTTAAGGTGCTAAACAAGGTAGTTAGGAGAAATTACTCAAAGGAAGCACCGAGGCTTATCTAGTCAATAAACATTTGGCAGGCACTGTGACAAGTTTTTCAGATATAATTACATATATGTACATATACATATATTTATATGTAAGTGTGCATATATGCATATGTGTATATGTACATGTATATATACATATATGTATATACATATGTCTGTGTGTGTGTGTGTCTGTGTGTGTATGTATGTAAAGGGAGGGGGCACAAAAGATAGTTCCTTAGCTCAAGGAGCTTACAATCTGATGGGGGAAACAGCAAATAAACAAATATGTACAAATAAGCTATATGTAGAAAACAATTAACAAAAGGAAAGCACTAGAATTAAGAAAGGTTTAAAGGAGAGTGATCATCAGAAAGGCTGCAGAGAGGTCAAGGTGGATGAGGATGGAGAAAAGGCCTTTGGGTCTGCGACTAATCAATCATTGTTAACTTTGGAAGGGGCAGTTTCAGTGGAACGACAAGGTCAGAAGCTGAATTTTAAGAGGTTAGGAGAGTGGAAAGCGAAAGTGGAAGCATCTACTATAGAGAGCCTTTTTGAGGAGTTTAACCACAACAGGCAAAAGAGATATAGGACAATAGTTAATGGGGACAGAAGGATCATTTGAAGGCTTCTTCAGGATGAGGGAGAGATAGTCACGTTTGTAGGCAGTAGGGGATATCAATAGAGAGGCAGAGATCAAGAATAAGCCAAAGAGTGGGAATACCAGAGGGGCAATCTGATGGAGAAGATGGGCTGATGTCATGTGAAATGACTGAAGGAAGAAATAGTGGAAGAAGGCATGTGAGTGACAAGAAATGCATAATAGGAGAAAAGAAGAAATGGCCTCAATTTTTTTCTGTAAAGTATGAGGCAAGATTCTCAGCTGAAGAAGAAAGCATGTGACCAGCAAGAAAACCAGGCCCTTTAGGGCAGAAAAATGGTGTTTACACACTTTAATCTGTGTTATTAACATTTTTTCCATCATTTTCTTATGTCTAGATAAACAATAAATCAAACCCTTATTTGTAAGTGTTGCCAATTTTTGACGTATAAATGCTCACACTGAAAATTTAGTAATTTGTACGTGTAAGGGGGTGGTGGGTGCTGTTGTTTGGTCCATGTTGATTACATGGTATCCACATGGGTCCATCTAAATGTGGCTCACAGGGAGACAAGAATAGACATCTTTATCATGTCCTCCCCCACCTTTCTTTTCTCTTAATATTTATTTTATTTTTGTTACATTTGAGTTCCATGCTGTTTCCCTCCTTCCCTCCCAACCCCTCACTAAAGAAGGACAGCATTAGACATGGAAATAAATATGTGAAACTACATAACACATAGTTCCATATATCAGTTCTTTTTCTAGAAGCATGTAGTATCGTCCTTCATGGGTCCTTTGTAGTTGATTAGAATATTTATATAACTCAGAATAGCTTGGTCATTCACATTTGCTCTTCAAACAAAATTGCTGTCACTGTACAGAATGTTCTCTTGGTTCTGCTCTTTTTACTCTTTGTTATTTAATGAAAGTCTTTCCCTGTTCTCCTAAAATCAGTTACGACTCTTTCTTCACTGGCATTTTGCAACAGCAAAGGTTTCTTCACCATTTCAACAAACAGTAAGTGCAGGGCTGGGCACACCCCAACCCATGTGTGTATGTATACAGCCATGAAGACACATAAGAAAGGTTGACTTTATGGCTATATTGGATCGTTTCTTGATCAGAATAGCGAAGTCTATCACAGTTGATAATCCTTACAATATTCCTGTTGCTAATGTACAATGGAACTTCTCTCTTTGGCTTCTTACCACGTCAAGCACTGAGTTAAATGTTTACAAAATGTCCTTATACTTGAAAAGATGACCGAGAAATGAGATCATTGTTCCCTTTTTGTCAACTGGCTGGCAGTAGCCACAATGAGTGTAGCACTCAATGTCAAAGTCTTTTAACTTCTGTATGATACCAGAGTCATGTAACTAACTGATACTCCTTGCAGCTGGCATTAGGTCTGTTCTAAGAGTTTGTCTTCTAATAGCTTTCTTGGTCTAATACCTTGCTTGCAGCAACATGTCAGATGACTAAAACCTTTGCTTAAAGAGGAAAGAATATTATGTTTGAATGAGTGGAATTTTCACATTTCAGGGCATGTCTCCTAAAAACAAGAACAACAAAAACAAAGCTGTTTTCTACATAGATTCTTTACTAGTCTCATTTCAGCCACAATTTTCTGCCATATCCTTTTTATGTTCATATTTTTATCCTGATTTAACAAGACTGCAGTGAATTTTAGAGTTAAGATTAAAGGTCAGAATCACATCTAGGTTTATGCAACCAAAGTTTTTTCCTTTGGCACTGAATTTGAGATCCTTCCTCCCTATTGTGTTCCTCTACCCAAGGAATACAAGTATGGGGAAGTTGCATACTCCTGGAGGATCTTTCCTACAACAAGAAGCAGGTAGGAATAGGGTCAATTGGAGATATACTGCTCCTCCTGAGAAGGTGCCACCCTTAGCAGAAAGGGAATACAGTTCCCAGACAGCTCAGGAACAAGTGGTGGATCAGAGCATTGTCCCCCAGATCCTTTGCCAACCACAGAGGACTCCACAACTCAAAAAAAATGGGGCTTACTTTTCTGCCCCTTGTTCTGTCTGGAGAAGGAAGAAAAATGGCTCTTAGACCATGAACAAGCAGTTTACCGGGACATGAATTCTCAAACCATGACCTTGGCCCCCTCCCACACCTCTCTAATCCCTAAACTTTATTTGTCCCAGGCACTCAAATTTCTTGTTAGAATTCTATTAAATAATTCTTTCAGAATTTATTATTAAAGGATTAAGTGGGTCTATAAATATAGAACAAGAGGAAATTAATCCAATACAGTAGCATCAATGAAACCTCCTTACCTCTGTAGACCTTTCATCTCCATTAAAAATTTGAGGTGACATTTTAGAAAGATATGCCAATATCAGCCAATAATCAGAACTCAATCAGTGAGTCCTATGTCAAAGAAATGGAATGGTTGCAGCCACAGCCCTTAGTCCTAGTTAATTTAAAACTACAAAGTCTTTGGCTTGTATGGAGAGAGCTCCAAGTCCAGACTTAATTGGGGCTACTATACGCAATTAAAGAACAATCTTCTAGGATCTTTCAGGAATTGTTGTTACTCTCCCATTCCTTAACCACATGGTTAGCATTCATTTGAGATCTGACGGGTCATAGTCAGTGTCTGCTTGACAACTGAATAAATGGGACAGACCGTTGGCTTACAATGGAAAAAGCTGGAAATAAAGTCTTGAAATTTTATTCGATTTTCTCCTTAGATGGCCATTTTAAAAATCTTTCATTCTCTCCTTTTGTGACACCTTCAGCTTTTAATTTGTCATTTAATTATTTTCTTATCTTTGCCTTAAAAGAACAAGAGCTTGCTCTCTAACCTTTTGTTTCTTCTTCCCTAACTCCTTCCTGATCCCCTGAACTGAAGGATATACATTTTCAAAGGAGTCTATAGACACCTTTTCATAAAAGAAAACACATATTTACTCTCTGGGGCATTGCCTCCTTACATTGTAAAAACATTAAAGGTTAGACTCAGGGTACAAACACTAGACTGGCAAAAATTCCATGCATTCCATGGCTGACAGAAGCACACTCCCCTTCCATACTCACTCCATTACAATCCTAGGGAGAAGGTGAAAGGTGATATTAGGGGGAATGTGTCAAGTTATTTTGGTCTATGGTGCCATCTTGTGTCTAATATGAGGAATCAGACCTTCCAGACCACCTGTACGGTCTTGTACAACTCAGTAGGTTCCAGATCAAGCAAAATCCACCTCATGTAATAATAAACAAGAGCTAGCATTTATATAACTCTTTAAGGTTTGCAAATCATTTTACAGATATCTTTTATCCTCACAACCTTTATTGTTTCCATTTTTACAGAGGAGGAAACTAAGGCAGAGAAAACTGAAATGACTTGCCCAGGGCCTCACAGATGTTTTTGAGGTTGGATTTGAATTTGTCTCTTTGACTCTAGGTCAAGAAATCTATCCACTATACCATCTGTGTATGCATAAAGGTTTTTAAAGTAACCCTTCCTTTTTTTCCTTTCTTCTACCAACTGACCACTTCCTTCATGAAACATCTCTTTCCTTCATTTTATCTGGAAGCCAGACCCTGTTTAATATTATACTCACATGAAGGAAGATGACAGCTTTAGTTATTAAACAAAATTAGACATAATAAAGACAAAGTTAATAACCTCTGAAAACCCTTGTAAAGACTAGGAATTCTTTTCAGAATCCCCACAAAAACCTCTGTCAGCCGCTCAACCTCCTCATATAGTTTCTCCCATCCCACCTCACCAGCATAATAGAAGAAGGAGGGATATACATCCTTTTGCCACAGAACAAAAACCAAAACCTCACCATCCTCATTCAGTGGGGTTGGTGAGACAAACCATCTCTCCAATATTTATTTACTCTTCCTTTTTTGAGTTTGCTCCCTTGACTTGGGGCTTTAGACTAGTATGACCAATATGACAAATTCTCTTTCCCACTTCCCAACTAACCCATGGACTTGATTATCTATGAATTTGGGATTGATTTAAATTGATATTTTCTTTATTACTTTGAAAAATTATTCAGATCATATGCCTTCTTTCCTCAAGAAGGTTCTTTCCCTCTGGCCTGTTAATTGACGCTTAATCATCTGAAAAGATGAGAACATACTAAGGGAGGAAGGACCAGTGCTCAAGATAAATTAAAAGCCATTTTGACTTAATTTTGTTTTTTCTCTATTTATGTAATTATTAGGATTGGCCCAGTACTGCATTCTCTTGCTTACAAAATGTGCAATATTTCAGCTACATTATGGGTAAGGGCTTTTTGTAGGTTGGTTCAGGGATGGGGGACCTGTGACCTTGGGGTTACATGTGGCCTTCAAGGTCCTTGGGTGTGGCTTTTTGACTGGGTCCAATTTTACAGAACAAAACCTGTTATTAAGGAGATTTGTTCTGTGAAGTTTGGATTCAGTCGAAGAGCAATGTTTGAGGACTTAGTGGGCCACATGTGACCTCAAGGACACAGGTTCCCCACTACTGGGCTAGTCTGTGAACCTAATTTATAATAATATTATAATATTGTTTCTACGGAAAATGCATTATGAGTTTCAAAGAATTAATTTATAAAAGAACTTTTATAATACAACCTCTTCACAACTTGGAGATTCCCTCTAAATCACATTAAGCCAGTTTGGATAGATATAATTATAGGATCTAAGGGCTGGAAGGAACCTCAGAGAATATCTAGTTTACCCCACACCCAACAAGTAGTAAACTACCTTGAGAGGAGGAGAGATCCTATAGCCTCCCCTAGAAGCCCATTCCCCTTTCGGATAGCTCAATTTGTTAGGATATTTTTCCTTACTTCAAGGCTAATTTTGCTTCTTTAAAACTCTGATCCATTGGTTCTGTTCTACGCTTTGGGATCAAGAAGAATTAACTCCAGTCTAATGGAGGTTGATGACCAATGAGAAAGATAATCAGTGAAAACAGAACGTTAGCTGGAGTTCTGAGCTTCAGCAAGCTAAGCTGATTGGATGTTGGAGCTAAGTTTGGCGTTAATATGTGATTCAGGCATTCATATGCCTGAAATGCTCTCTCTTTTCACCTCTACCTCTTGGATATCCTTGGTTTCCCTCAAAACTGGGCGCCATTTCTATCTTCTATATGAAGCTTTCCCTGATTCCTTTAGTTGCTAGTGTCTTTTCTCCCCAAACCATACTGTTACCATTATGTACGCATGTATGTATGCATGTATATGCATGGGTGTGTACGTATATGTGTATACATATATGTATATATGTGCATGTGTGTATGTACATATATGCAGTATTAGAATTTAACTTGTGCAAGGATATGTTTCACTTATTATTTTTTTAATTAATCAAAAATTAATTTTTCCCCTTCCAATGTCCCCTACTCACTGGAGGAAAAAAAGAAAGAGAGAACCCCCATTTATATAAACACAGTCAAGCAAAACATATTTCCATGTTGGCAACCTACAAAAATGCCTTCTGTTTTCTCCATTTTAATCCATCTTCTCTCATCGTAGAGGTAAGTAAGCCATGTTCTTTATCAGTCCTCTATAACAATTGTGGTTCATCATTTAGCTACTTAGAGTTATGTCTTTCAAAATTGTTAATTTTTACAAAATTTATGTTTTAGTACAAATTGTGCTAGTTCTGCTCATTTCACTGTGCATCAGTTCATAGAAATCTTTCCATTTTCTCTTTGAAATCATCTTTTCCTCATTATATATAGATATATATGATATATATCTATATATATTTATTATAGTTTTCAACTAATTCATACCCAACAATTTGTTCAGCCATTCCCCAATTATTTTCTAGCAATTTTGCATTGCTCTCTTACTTTCTAGTAGTATTCATATTAAATCAAAATCAAAAGACTTGGAGTGGGGAATTAATGAAGACACAAGGGATATGCTTGTAAGACAGGCCAAGAACATATAATCTAAGACAGGGGTATCAAACACACAGCCTTTGGACACTTCTGAGTATGGTCTGAACCGGATTAAAATTTCATTGGAAAATATTGAACAAAATAAATAAAAATTCAATAAAATCATGGTAACTCTACATTTTGATATTTGTCATGTTGAGTGTCCCCCATTTCTATTTGAGTTTGATACTACTGAACTAGGGTCCTTGGCCTACCTAAAAATCATGACCAAAACAAAAAGAAGCTTACATACAAACTTTCAAGAAATCGTAAAGGAACACTATCCATATCTATTAGAATTTCCAATTCTAGAAGGAAAAATAGAAAGAATCTACCAGTTACCTCCTAAAAGCAAACCTAAAATGAGAAATTCCAGGAACATTGTAGCCAAACTCCAAAATTTCCAGGTCAAAGAAAAAATAAATCAAACAATCAGAAATAAATAGTGGAGGTACCAAGTAATGACAGTCAATATCACATAAGCCTTTGAACTACCACTATAATGTAAAGGAGAGCTTGCGATACAATATTTCAAAAGATAAATGACAGAGGCTTCCAACCAAGACCAACTTTACCTGCAAAACCAGACTTCTAATAGAATAGAGGACTCACAAGCATTCCTGATGCACAGATTATAGTTGGAGTAGAAACCTTGAAATGTAAATATTTCAAAAGAAAACTAGAAAGATAAAACATCTGAACATTTGGAAAGGGCTATGCAATGATGAAGTTCTTACGTTCTAATAGGGGAGAAGAAATGACTGATTCTGCCTTCCAAATCTCAGGAAGGCAGGGCTGGTTTGATAATAGAAAACCTATTAACTTAAAAGATATTTTAAATAGCAAAAACAATAAAAGTCACCTATAGATGCTTTAAAAAAAGCTTTTGACAAAATATAATACCTATTGAGATGTAAAAAAACTTAAGTAAACATGGGAATAAATGGAATTTTTCTTAATATGGTAAAAGCAGTGATTGAACCTTGACAGCTGGCCCAAGGAGTCAGAAGCCTCTTGGAGACCTGAGACTGATCACAGAAAGGGAACTTAGAAAGGTGGGTGAGACTGACAAAGTTCTATACCTAAAATAATTCTTTCTACTATCTGTAATATTAAGCATGGTCTTACTCTCACCGACCTTTTTTTTTGTTTACTAGACTTTCAGTGGGGGATAAGGAGGAAAATGGTTAGACTCTTTCTCTCTAACTTCAGAACTCTGGCTAGGTTGGAGATTACAGAGATAAATACAGACAAGAAAAGAAAAGAACTCTCTGGTTTGTGGAAATTTATGGCATTATAAACTAATTAGAGCCTAAAATTTATTTTTAAAATGTGATATCTGTATTGTTAATTTCCAAATTATGGTTTAAAATTTTTTTGTAACTGCTAAAACATTTTAGTGGATTTTTTGGAGGTTTGCAGCCAGGATTAAGTTTAAACACAAACAACAAACACCTTTCTCCCCTTCCTGGAGGGTGATAGATGTATTTATTGTTCTAGTAGAAAGTTATTTCACCTATTAGAAAATAAGCAGAACTAAGGCTAGTTTGAAATGATTCAATTGAATTTAAATTGTTTAGGTAAATTAGTAGCAAAGTCATCTAAATTAAAATGGACTATATAACTCCTGAGGTAAAAGTTTAGCAATTAATTGTGAGAGGAAAAATAACTGAGAAAGAAAAAAAAACGAGAGAGAATGGATAGAATATTTAAAAAAAAAAGTAGAGGCCTTTTGCACTGACAGTGTGAATGTGAAGTAAGGATCTGGAGTTTTGGAAAGTGGTTTGAGAAGGTTTTGATCCCACTGAGATAAAAAAGAAGTGAGAAACTTTTTGGAGAAGTGCCTGTTAGCAATTTCAGATAGACAGTGTTCTATCAAGTTATAACATTTATGAAATGGAAATTATAGAAATAACTGTGCAACATGGAATTATTTGAGTATAGCATATTAGAATTTTGTCCTTGAAAGACCACTAGAAAGGCTTGTTCCAATCATTAGAGCCTCCTGGGTTCCAAAAAGAGGGAAACAGGAATGTGAGACTGTCACCATTTATCTCTGAAAGTGACCTAATGCAAAGCAGTTGAGGAATTTGAGGAATTCACAGCAAATGGCCCTTGGGAAAATTGAGTATTTCAATGTTTGCCATTTGTGATTGTAAATCCAAATTTGATTTAATTGAAGTTTGTCTGAAACTAAATTATAATGTGGTCTCATTTAAATAGCTATATATTCTCCTATTAGGATATTTGCAGTAAAGCAGAACTCCATGTAAAATGCATTTGATATTTGACATTAAGACAATATGCTTGGAAACTGTATGGATCCAGAAAACTGAGTTCAAAACCAGTCTCAGATACTAGCTGTGTGACTTTGAGCAAGTCACTTCACTCTGGATTCCTCAGTTTTCTCACTGTAGAATGGGGATAATAGCACCTTTCTCCCAGGGTTATTATGAGGATCAAATGACATAATAATTGTAAAGTGCTTAGCACAGTGCCTGGAGCATAGGAAGTGCCATATAAAGTATGGTTACTCTATACTGGCCTTTTAATGTGATTGATATAGAATGCCAAATTGGTAGATAGTGATTCTACATAAGAGGATTCAGCATGCATTCAACTGAACTAATATTATTTGACTGGCAAAAAGCTTTGTGTTGTTTTTTAAATCTATAATAATGTTAATGTTATTGTTAGACTTCTAAGTTTTCTTGTATTATGATTTTGGGGAAACTATTGTATAAGAAAAGCTATTAATTTGAAAAAAATATAACTAGAGGGTGATACAATTATATTATTAGAAGATTAACTTCTCTTAATCTGGAAGCTATTAGATTATGAATTGAGCTGGTGTTTGAAAGCTGTTAAGTATTTAATCGGGTATCTTTTGGTTTAAAATGGATAATAACTTACTGTTGGTGAAACTGTAGTATGCTCACAATATTGGTGAACCTCCAGAATGTGATTATTGTTAATTCCTAATGAATTCTGCTCCAGGATGGATTTAAACTAGAAAAGATAAAATAAGGACTTTTGAGTGCTTGTATCTCCTTTAATGTGCTTATTGTTAATTGTTATTACAATAACATGAGAAAAACAATAACAGCCTGACCCTAAGCTATGATTAATTATATTTTGCTATTTGGGGTGAAATCTCTGGGAAAGCAATTTGATATTATCTTGAGTTTTGATATCAGGTATGATTGTCTCAATTGTCATTAAGCCGATAGTCTGCCGTTCAAGGGAAAAGCTATGTGCTGCTCTCTGTCTCTCTGTCTCTCTATCTCTCTGTCTCTTTGTCTCTCTCTTTGTCCCTCTCACTGTCTTTTCCCTCCGTCTGTCTTTCTCTGTCTGTCTGTCTGTCTCTTTGTCTGTCTCTCTGTCTCTGTCTGTGTCTCTGTCCCTCTCTCTCTCTCTCTCTCTCTCTCTCTCTCTCTCTCTCTCTCTCTCTCTCTCTCTCTCTCTCTCTTTCTCCCCCCTTCCTTCCTTTCCCTCCCAAGTGACCTAATAAATTTCTTTCCAAAACGATTTCAGATTTGGGGGCTTGTTCTTTCAAGCGATATATGTAATGAGATAACCTAGAATAACAGGATAAACTTGCCTCAGTCCCTTACTATCTGTAAGGGCCCTAGGCAAGTCATTTAACCTTTGCCTGGGCTTCCTCATTTATAAAATGAGGATAGCAATAGTATATACCTCACCAGGTTGTTGTGAGAATCAAATAAGGCAACATGTACAGTACTTTGCACACCTTAAAGCACTATATACAAACTACTACTTATTATTATTGTCATTTCCAATAATCTCAAGGATTTAAGGATTATCACCGCTATCATTTGATATAGTTCTTAAAAAATATAGCTTTAGCGAGAAGTGAAGGAAAGGAAATTAAGGGAATAAGCTTAGGCAAAGAAGAAATAAAACTATAGCTTTCTGCACATGATATAATGGTCTGTGTAGAAAACCCTAAAGAGACAAATGAAACTAAGTGAAACTAACTTCCATAGCCTTTCAGAATATGAAATTAACCCATATAAATCATTGACATTTCTATACATTACCAACAAAACTCAACAGGTAGAGGTAGAAAAAGAAATTCCATTCAAATTAACTGCAGAATATATAAAATATTTGGGAATCTGCCTACCAATACGGGCATAGCAACTATATAAATACAACTACAAAACAGTTTTTACAGAAATAAAGATAGCCTTAAATAAATAGAGAAATATTAATTGCTCATGGTATGCCACATCAGTATAATAAAAATGATTTATTCAGTGCTATACCAATAAAACAACTAAAGGATTCCTCTATAAGGCCAGAAAAATAATAAGATAATAATAATTAATAAATAAAAATAAGAAAATAATAAATTCAGTTGATGGGGGAAATATGATTGAGAGTATCAAGGGAAATAATGAAAAACATATGAACGGAGGATAGATTTCAAACTATGCTATAAAGCAATAGTTCTCAAAAGTATTCGGTATTGGTTAAAAAACTGAGGTCAATCAAAGGACCACAGCAAGCATACACAGAAGCAATACACAGAAGCAAATGAACCTAGTAGCCTAGAGTTTGATAGATGCCAAGATCTAGTTAGTGGGGAAGGACTCCGTTTATGAAAAAATGGGAAAATTTGGAAGTGGTGTGGTAGAAATTAGGTTTAGATCAACATCCCACACCATATACAAAGCAAGCCATAAATAGATACATGAATTAAATACGGAAGGTCATATAACAAATCAAGTAGAGCAGCAAGGAAGGAAATATTTTTTGCAAGTACAAAGAGGGGAAGAGTTCCTGATCAACAAGGAATAATATATCACAGAAGATAAAATGGATAACTTTGATTACATAAAATTAAAAAGGTTTTACACAAACAAAATGAATGCAACTTAATTAGGAAAAAAGGTATAAGAGCTATGAATTGGTCTCACCATTCTTGAAAGTAATTTGGAACTGACCCCCCCAAAATAAAATATGTATATCCTTTAGTTCACTAATAGGCCTATATCCCCAAAGAAATCCGAGAAAGAAAAAAAGGACCCATATATGCAAATATATTTACAGCAGCTCTTTTTATTAGAATAGAGAATTGGAAATGAAGCAGGTACCCATCAATTGAAGAATAGCTAAACTAATTATGATATATGAGTGTAATGGAACATTATTGTGCCATAAGAAATGACCAAAGGAGATAGCTACTAAGAAATCTGCCAAGATATAAATGAACTATTGGAGAGTGAAGTGAGCAGAATCAGGAGAATAATTTATATAATAATATCACCGTTGTAAAGACCAACAACTTTGAAAGACTTAAAAAAATCTAGTATGATGACAAAACATGCTCTCTACTCCCTGACAGAGGTGAAGGACTCAAGGCAAAGGAGATATATACCTTTTCATAGAAGACTAAGTTGAAAATTGTTTTACTTGACTATACATATTCATTTCAAAGTTCCCCTCTACTAGCGGGGAGAGGAGAGAGGGAAATGGAGTTAGTGACAGGATTGCCAGAAAAGGAAAAGCAATGGAAGAAAAGAGGGATATTGAAGAATTTTTTAGTCAACAGAAAAGAGCAGAAGGAAACCCCAAAGGTAATAGGACAGGACAGCTTTGAAAATTACACATCAAATTCATTGAATACTTAAAAGTTAAAGCAAACACTCTACAAAGAGACTCATAATTTCATGTTTAATATTTTTCTGTACTGTTTTGTATATTGGATTGTTCATTTTATTTGATGTTTGTTAAGCTCAGGAAAAATTTTAAAGAAAAAAAGGAGAGACGTAGGATGCTAGCTTGAGGGTGTAGTAGGGGCTAATGAAAAATGTTTTAAGGCAAGTCTAAATGTAGTAGGAAAGGAAATAGTAGATAGGGAGAAGTTCAAAATTAGGGAGAGAAGGGAGATTATTAAAGAGACTGCTAGAGAAAGTGGGATAGGATGGGATGGGATGGGATGGGATGGGATGGGATGGGATGGGATGGGATGGGATGGGATGGGATGGAATGGGATGGGATGGGATGGGATGGGATGGGATGGGATGGGATGGGATGGGATGGGATGGGATGGGATGGGATGGAATGGGAGGGATGGGAAGAAGGGTGTATGAAGGAGGGCCAGTCTTGGCAAGGAGAAGGGTTACCTCATCATCAGATATCAAAGAAAGAGGAAAGGAGAAAATGAGTAATGATGTCAAGACATTTTAAGATGAAGAAAAGGGAAGAAGGGGGAGCTCATGGTGAATAATCTGAATTGTGAGTTACTATTTCATATTTAAGTCTTTGTCAGTACATATTATGAGTCTTTTGCATTATAAATGTCTCTTTTATGTGGAAGAAATAGCTGTTCTGTACCAAAATAAACAAAAAACCAAAACCCGGCTTCTATCATCATTGTTCAACTGAAACTGTTCTCTCCAAGTTTACCAATGGTCTTTTAATTGCCGTATCTTATAATTTTTTTCTCAGTCCTTAACTTTTTTGATTTCATTTCCTTCTTCCTAGACATTTTCTCCTCCATTGGTATTCACAACACTTCTCTTTCCTGGTTCTCTTCCTACCTGTCTGCCATTCTTTCTCAATTTCCTTTACTGAATGATCATCTTGTCTGACACTTGAAGAGGAATATTCCCCCAGGACTCTGGCCTAGGCCCTCTTTTCTTCTTTCTCTACATTCCATCTTAATGATGTCATCAGCTCCTATGGGTCCAGCTACCACCTCTCTGCAGATGACTCCCAAATCTAGATTTTCAACTCTAATCTCTTTCCCAAAATCAAGTCTCACTTACCGTTTACTACTTAGATATCCCATAGGCAGCTTAACTTTAATATATTCAAAATACCTTTGTTGCCTTTCCTCTGAAATCTGTTCTCTTCTCAACATAATTATTTCTGCCAAGGACACCATTCTCCTACCTGGAATGTGCTCTGATTCTCACCACTGGCTTCTAAAATCGCTAGCTCCCTTTGAAATTTAGCCTAGCTATAGCCCTCTGAAGCCAGGGTCCCTAATTAGGGCCCATGAATTTCACACACACACACACACACACACACATTTGTGTGTGTGGTTGTTCAGTCATTTTCAGTCACGTCTGACTCTTTGTTAATCCCATTTGGAGTTTTCTTGGCAGAGACACTGGAGTGGTTTGCCATTTCCTTCTCCAGATCATTTTACCAATGAGGAAACTGCGGCAAACAGGGTTAAGTGACTTGCCCAAGGTCACACAGCTAATAAGTGTCTGAGGCCAGATTTGACCTCAGGAAGATGAGTCTTCCTAACTCCAGGCCCAGTATTCTATCCACTGTGCTATCTAACTTTGTGTATATGTGTATTCATAATTATATTTCAATATAATTTGTCCTTTTGTGATAGTATGTGTTTCATTTATGACTGATTGAATGGCATTTTAGTCCCTCCCCCCATAGAATGAAAGCCCTTTAAGGACAAATACTGCTTCATTTCTGTCTTCATGTTCTCAGCACATAGTAGGTCCATAATAAACACTTATTCAGTGAATGAATGAATGATATCAAGCTTCTCTCTGAAACAAAGGCCCACCAACATTCTCTATTATCAGTTTTTCTTCTGGTGACACTGTATGGCTGCAAATCATGCTATCCCACAGTCTCCAATGGTTTAAAGCTTTATTCACCCAAAGGGCAATGGAGATACATGGTGGGATGAATAAGCCGCAATATGTTACCCAGGAAGAAATACACAAAAGTGTAACAGGTCTCATGAGAGACATATGAGAGGAAGAGGAGGTAGGCTAACCATGCAGCTAGGGCAAGGGATAACCTAGGAACAGTCCATCTGCTCCTCTCCCAGACATGCAATATTCAAAGACTTAGAGGAAGGCCCCTAGGGTGTTGGATGGCTCCTGTGGAGAATTTGTGGGAGGCCATTGAACAGAATAGGACAAGATGTGAACATGGGGATGCAGGTTATCTGCATGGGAATATCCATAATGTACATTACAGAACTGAGGTAGAGACAGAATGAGATAATTTCTACCAAGTCATCAAATATTACTAAGTACCTGCTATGTTCCAGGTACTATGCAAAGTCATTGGGATACAAAAAAAGGCAAAAAACAGTCTTTGCTCTCAAGGAACTCACTATCTAATTGAAGGATATACCATGCAAAGAACTATGGACAAACAAGTTATGTTCGGGATAAATTAGAAATAATCAACAGAGGGAAGGCAATATCATCAAGAGGGATGGGGGAAAACTTCCTATCAAAGGTGGAGTTTTAGCCAAGACTTGAAGAAAACTAGGAGTTTGAGATGAGGAAGGGAAGAATGGGAAATGGTCAGTGAAAAAGCCTAGAGTCAAGAGATAGAGTGTCTTGTGCAAGGAAAAGGAAGGAAGGAAGGAACGGAGGAAGGGAGGAAAAAAGAAGAATGGAAGGGAGGGAAGGAGAGAGAGGGGAAAGGAGGGAAAGAGGAAAGGAGGGAGAGAGGAAGGAAAGTAGGAAAGATGTGAGAAACGAAGAGAAGGAGGGAGGAAGGAAAGGAAGAAGGAAGGAAGGGAGGGAGGAAGAAAAGGAGGGAAGAAGGCAGGAAAGAAGGAAGAAAGAAAGGAAGGGAGGAAAAGAAGGAAGGAAAAGGGGACAGAGAAAAGTAAGAAAGGAAGAAGGGATGGGAGAAGGGAGAGAAGGGGAGGAAAGGATACAAGAATTTATTAAGCATATACTATGTACCAGGCACTGTGTAAAGTACTTTATAAATATTATGTCATTTGATCCTCACAACAAATCTGAAAGGTAGGTGCTATTATCATCTGTATTTTACAGTTGAGAAAACTAAGGCAGAGTTAAGTGACCTGCCCAGGGTCACACAGCTAGTAAATATCTGAGGACAGAGTTTATATTTGATCCTGGAGATAATAAGGAGCCACTAGAGTTTAATGAATGGGGGGAGGGGTGAACTCTATCATTATCAGCACCAGCACTGATCCTACCAAGAGTTTTTTTGAGAATAATGAGAAACTTTCTAATTGTCTTCTCATATATTTGATGAGGGGAGGGGAAGGAATCTTTAAATCCCTTTTTTCATGGGAAGTAAACAATATGTTAAATAACTGTCCCTTTATCTTGAGAGTCCATCAGAACTCACTGTTCTAGTCTAAAATAGACTTGGATTTTCCCCAGAGGGAAAATTTGGCCAGTCAGTGTTAAGAAAAAATGAAGTACTTTGAGGTCAAAAAAGTTCTCTGTTTATGACAATTTCACATTCTTGCTTTATAGGTCCCTCACATTGCATCTCCCATGAATGCCTGGCTTCCTCTGTGTGGCAATTTCCAGATTTGACTTTTAACTCTAGTTTCCACTTCCCTGTTTAAATTTTCTCATTTCCCTTTTCAGTTTCCCCAGCATACATGCCTAAAGTAACATTATCGAGGATATGAAATTAATTGGCAATAGTGGCTGAGTCACTAGGGCTGGGTGAGTTAATGTATGTCAACTTCCTATTTTCTATTATTTCATCCCTCTTGTTGGAGGAACCATCAGCTGTCAATTTCCCGTTTTGTGCTACCTTGATTAATCTGACGGCAGACCACCCTCATTTCCCTTCCCCTTCCTGCTCCCTCCTTTTGGTCATTTCTTGCAACTATACAGACAAGATATATCCCAGACAAATTAGAAATAAATCATATTCTATTACATTCTAAGAGGTTCCCTCTTTTTTTCTACTCAGGAAATCTGTGATTATATGGAAACAAAGGTTACTTGTTACCTTTCCAAATGAGAGAGACCCTCTCACTTTAGGACTCCATCATGGATCTAAGATATGGGTTCATTCTTGTTCTTTTGTTTGCTCATAAATCTGCTGTCAGGGGCAATCTTGCTGTCATTGTCACTGACTCCAAGTCATTGCCAATTAATCCCTACTGGGAGGGGCCTCCAGGTCATGGAATCTGAATAGGAAGCCACAGGTAGCCAAAGCCACATTCCATGCAGTGAGCTAAAGAAAGCCACCTGGAAAGTAGATAATCAGAAGACATGTTTCAAAGATACCTTCAGAAGTGTATTTCAAAGCAGTATTTCCTAACTCCTAATAATGGAGAAATGATAACAATAGGCTACAGAAGATGAATAGTCTGGTTTGAACAAAGGCATCCTGGTGACTTAGAGTCTGCAAACACTGCATTCAAAGGTCAGCCTATCCAGGCAAAGGAAACTGTGAGTAACATCAGACTTCTCAATTATATTCACATATCTATGAATTATACCACTGTCACAGTAGCTGTGCATAGGTCCCTAAGGCTTCAGTTCTATAAGATATGACCCACTGAGTCTATCAGACTATTTCAGCTTTAAATCATCACTATAAATAATGAGACTGGCATGCCCTGGACCCCACAACCAGATAAGTATCTAGGTAAAGCTGTGGTTAGAAAACTGAACCTGGAGTAAAGAAGACCTGAGTTCAAATCCAGCTTTAGATACTTACTAGATATGTGACCTAGGCAAATCACTTAACCTCTTTCTGCCTCAGCTTCCACAACTGTAAAATGGGGAGATATCAGATGAGATATCAGTAAAGGACTTTGTAGATCTTAAAGGGCTATATAAATACTACCTTAAGTAAAAATAGACAGGCATAGGCTGGTTGGTTGTTCTTTTAATTACTAATTATGCTGTGATCACAGTGAAAAGAATATTGACTTTAGAACTGATAAGCCCGAGTTCAAATTCTGCTTCTGAAACTTACTAGTTATGTGAAGTGTAACTATTTGACCACAATGCTCCTCAGTTTCTTCATTTTTAAGATAGTTATTAACAATATTTGTTTCATTCACCTCTGAGGGTTGTTGTGGAGTTTTGCTGATGTTAAGATGTATAAAAGTGTGAATTATAAACATTATTATTACACAATGCTAAAGTCTCAACCATTCTCTTCCTGTGACATGTGAACATCGCAGGTACCAGGACACAACTTTGGCTGACCGATCATGTGAAGAGTATCAAGGCAACATTTTGTAAAATAGCCTGTTATAGAAAATATCTTATCTATAGTGCTTTATGGAGGAAGTTGCTAACATGATGAAATTCCCCTTTTCTCCAAATAAGGATGGGGAAAGGATCAAGTTTTGACACCGGGAATTCCCCATCTCTTCAGTAAATCAGTCAATTTATTACACAGCCTAGTATATTCCAGAGACTGTGATAAGCAATGGAAAATGAAATCGAAGGTCTAGGAAAAAAAACAACAAAAAACTAATACTCTACTGAGTAGCACTTGCCATTTTGGGGATCTCAAAGCTTTTCTGATGCTCCTAGTTAGAGGGACTGTAGCTGGTAAATGATGCCTGTTTCTCTCAATTGAATCACATGCTGTGCCCTTCCTTTCTTCCCTCTTATAACATCTGTGGGCAACAGGAAGGGATTCAAATCAAGCTCACTCAAATGTGTGTGTGTGTGTGGGGGGGGGGGGAATATAAGGCACTGTGAAGAATTCTTTTCAGCCCCAATCATTGTCACTTATTAGTAGATGTTAGAGTGAAAGGGCACCGCGATTGGAATCGGAATATCTGCTTTTGAATTCCATGCCCTCCAGGCTGTGTGACTGTAAAGAAATCACTTAACCTCTGAATCTGTTTCAACCAATGCAAAATAGAGTCAAGAACGCTGGCACTGCCTATACCACAAGATTATTGGGGGGAGATCAAACGTTACATTAGTGAGGTCTCTTCTTGCTTATAGAGGGTATATACGGAGTCCTGACAGACCAGTCAAGTTATGAGAATCAGATCTCAGGCAGTAGCTAAAGCGTTAACCGGAGTGTCAATTTACCTGTCCTACAGGTGTGTGGTTGGGAGTGTTCCTATCAGCTGCTCCTCTCGAGGAAAATAAACACTCCCAACATGCACTGAGCCACGGGGAGTGTCTCAGGTTTCCAACACGCCCCAGCTTGTTAAGCGTTAGAGTAATAATTAACAGCTTCTTGGACTTTATAAGGCCGTGGAGGGACATCCGTCAGGAAGAGAGATCCCTGCCATGCTCAAAGGAAAACCAGACAAATCGTCTCCTTTCCTCCGTGTTTCTGACCTCCCTCCTAGGTAAGTTAACTTTTTACAGTGTGTGGGCTCCCTTGCCATTGGCTAGGATGATTCACTGCTTCTCAAGATGACTTTGTTCTACAGAATGTATGGAATGAGGGAAGGGGAAGGGAGGAGCCTGACCCCCTGAATTCAACTCCTCCAGGTCTAGTTATCGGGGATCAAAGTTGAGGGCATGGACCTTGACGTCATCCTGGCTGCACCTGTCCTCAGAATAAAGGGATCCAGAAGCCCACGTGGGTCAGACCCATCTCATACTCAAGATCCTCTTCACTCCACACTTTCCATTCTTTTTTCCAGGTTCAAAGCACTTGAGCCTTAAAAGATCCCCTCCCTCTTAAATTATTAAAATATTTTTAACCTAAACAGTGTAGATATCACATTTGCCCATGATAACAATAATAATAATTAGCATTTTTATAGCCAACCTCTAGGGCTTTAAAACTATTATATCATTTGATCTTCATAACAACCATTAGAGGTGGGTACTATTATCCTCATTCCAAAGCTGAAGAAACTGAGGCAAAGAGGAGTGTCTTGCCCAAAGTCACACAGTTAATAATGTCTAAGGGAAGATTTGAACTTAGATCTTCCTGATTCCAGGTCCAGGGATCCTCTATGTTGCCTAGCTGTCCAGAACTATGCTCCCAGTGCCTTTTTCTCTTAATATTGTAATGGTTAAACTATATTTATATAATATTTGAGAAACAATTGAAGGGTAGTGGGGCAGTCCCTGGACTTGGAGTCAAAAGAACTGAGTTCCAATCTTAATTCTGACACGTTAGCTACATATGCTTTTTGGCAAGTGACTGATTCCAGGGACTTAGTTTTATCACCTATTAAATGTAGTGATAACAATTTCACTGCCCACCCAGAAGAGCTGACATGAGGAAAGCAGTTGGTAAATTAGCAAGTGCTTTACATATGGGAATCCTTACTTTATTGCATTTTAGAATGAATTTTTTAAAAAGGTTTGCTTTAAACCATCCTTTCTTACAAAGTGGGACCAGAAGGAAAAACCCTAGAGATTGGTAAGATTGAGAGACTGCAATAATTATCAGCCCTAGGTTTAAAAGTCCAGCTCTCCTACAATTTATGCCTCATGTCCACATATAATCCAAAACAACATTAATTTTATATTGGTTTGCTTTAAGCACAATTAAAGTACTTGCTATGAACCTTCATGTAAAATATTGAGTAATAGAATACTGAGGCAATTACCTGGAGAGAAAAGTAATTAGTTTAAGTAAATACAAGATAATTTGAGAAGGGAGAAAGCAATAACAGAGAGGGCAGCAGGAAAAGCCTGGGATCTGGCCTGAGATTTGAAGATATCTAAGAGTTTCAAGAGATGTGGAAAAAGAGTATTTCAGGCTTGGGAGGGAGACTTCTGAGCAGGGACACAGAAATGGGGGATGGGAAATTGAGTTCAGGAAATGGGAACAAACTAGCTTGACTGGAAAAGAGCTTACATGAAGGAGAGTAATAGAAATAAGTCTAGAAAGATCAACTAGACTGATGGACATTAGATACCAAATTGGAGAGTTTTATTTTATTCCTAGAGGGAATAGGGAGTCATTGGATGTTTTTAAGCAAGAGAGTAACATGTTCAGAGCTAATGCTTTAGGAAGACTATTTTGGGAGTTGAGTGGAGGATGGACTGGAGATGGGAGAAAGTGGAAGTTGATGAGGATCTGGACTAGGGGAGAGAAAAAGATGGATGCAGGAAATGTGGAGGAAGAATAGGCAGGACTTTAAAAATGCTGGGGATATGAGTTATGATGGAGAATGAAGAGTCAAGTTGACTGCAAGGCCATGAACCATTTGACTGGAAGGTTAATGGTACACTCAATAGAAATGTTATGGTTTGAAAGATGAGTTTGGAGGGAGTGTAATGAGCTCCATTTGAGACAATAACAATTGTTATTAACAATAACAACATCTATATCATGATCTATCCAGACATGACAATCATTCAATGTTGAAATTCTAAACATAAAGTTGTCAGTCGAGAGCTATTAGGAGCCTTAAAAGTCATAGGATCATAGATTTGGGAGTTGAAAGGGAACTCAGAGGCCATGTAATTCAACTCCCCCATTGTACAGATGAGGAAACTGAGGCTTTGGGGGGGTTAAGTGACTGGAATCACATCGCATGGAAAGTAAGGAGGCAAAGTCATGTTATAAACTAAATTCCTCTGACTTCAAATCCAGCTTTCTTCTTTTTACTATACCAAATTGTTCCCTACTTGAGAACTGTTTGAGTATAAATACCTCCAGTAGTTCTAATTCATTTATAGCTGAATCAGAAGTTTAGAATTGGAATTAATCTTATAGATTATCTAACCATTTATTTATTTTATGAAGAAGGAAACTGAGGCCCAGAGAGGTAGAGAGGCATCCCCAAGGTCACATAGTTGCTTAACTATCAGAGCTGAAGCCATTTTTATCTAGAATTGCCAATCTAACCTCATTTGATTTCTTTTTTTGATAGGATTACTAGACTAGTAAATTGGGGAAAGTATTGTCAGTTCGATATATCTTGATTTCTGCAAGGTATTTAATAACCTTCTTGTGATTCTGGACAATGTGGAAAAGATGTGGGCAGGACGACAGTACAGTTAGGTAACTCTATAGCTATCTGAAAACCATAGTCAAGGAACATTAGTCAATTGATTCTCTCAACTTGGGAGTGAGGTCTGTAGTCGAATACTTCTGGACTTTGCCCTTGGCCTTGTCAGGCTCACCATTTTTCAGCAATTAATTGGATAAATTAAGGATTTCAATTCAACAACCATTTCTGAAGTGCCTACTAGGTGCTGGGCACCTTCTAGGCACTGGGGATAGGAATACAAAAATGGAACAATCTCTTCCCTCAAGGAGTTTATACTGTACCGAAAGGGAAATAAGAAAGGTTCAATAAATACAACATGTTTACAAAATAAATGAAAAGAATTTTTTGGTAGGCTTTCTAGTGGCAAAGGCCTCCTGCAGGAGAAGACGCTTGAACTAAGAAGGCCAACATCCTAAACTTGGGGAAAGCTTTTGCAAAGACATGGAAACAGGATTTGGAATATCATGTACATGGAACAAATTGAAGAAAAATATAAAGTGCATAAAGGAGATTAATTGGGGATATTCAGTGGGAAAGGTTGGAGGCGTACTATAAAAGCCTTTATAAACCGACAAAATAGTTTTACTTTATCCTATAGGCAAAGAGAAACCATTGGAGAAGGAGATTGCTATGGTCAGTAACAGTAAGTATAACTTTGAATGTGAATGGGATGAACTCACCCACAAAATGGAAATAGATAGCAGAATGAATTAAAAATCAGAATCCAACAATATGTTGTTTACAAGAAACGTTAAAGAGTGAGAGATACACACAGACTTGTGCTTCAGGCATATCACTACATCAGTTGTTTAGAGGATGGATTGTAGAGAGGCTAGAGACAAGGAATGCAATTCGGGAAATATTGTAATAGGTGGCACAGTGGACAGAGTGCAGGGCCTGGAGTCAGGAAGGCTCATCTTCATGAGTTTGAATCTGGCCTCTGACACTGTGTGACAGCTGTGTGACTCTGGCCAAGTCACCCTACCTTGGTTGCCTTAGTTTCCTCATCTGTAAAATGAGCTGGACAAGGAAATGGCAAATCATTCCAGTATCTTTGCCAAGAAAACCCCAAATGGGATCGCAAAGAGTTGGACATAACTGAAAAACAATGTAATAGTCCAGAGAAGAGGCGATGAGAGCCTCTATCAGGATAATGACAATATTAATAAAGAGAAAGAATGATAGAAATATCTTGGAAATAGAATTGAAAAGACTTGCTAAACCATTTAGATACGTGGTGAGAGATACAGGGAGAAAGAAGATACAAGAATGAGTCCAAGCTTAAAAATCTGATTGCCTGAATGGATGGTGGTCATTCAATAGAAATAGGTGTAGTGAGAGGACAAATGAGTTTGAGGGGAAATAGAATGAGTTCTGCTTTGAACATGTTGAGCGTGAGATACCTATGGCACTTTCAAGGAGAGATGACCAACTGGCAGTTGCAGATGTGGGTCCGGAGTTCAAAAGAAAGACAAGGATTCGATATGTAGATTTGGAATTTGCTTAAAAATGAGGATTGAACCCATAGGAACTGATGACATTGCCAAAAGAGAAGGTAGAGAAAAAAAGATAAAAAGGACCAGGACAGAGCCCTGGTCTATGCTCAGGCAGAAGCTGAAGGCTATAGATGAGGATCTATCAAAGGAGGCTAGGGAGTGAACCAAGATAGAGGAAGAGAACCAGGAGGAAGTAGTGTCATGAAAACTCAGGGAAGAGAAAATATCCCAAAGATGGAGGTGGCCCACAATGTCAAATGCTGCAATGAGGATGAGGAATGAATAAAAGCCATAAGATCTAGTAAATGAGAGATAATCAGTGACCTTGGAGAGAAAACTTTCCAATGAGTGTTAGGATTGTAAACCAGATTATAGGGGATAAGAAGTAAAGGGGAAAAGAGGAAGTATATGAACAAGGAAAGAAGGCTTCTTCTAGGAGTTTTTGAAAGGAGAGACAAAAGATGATAACTGGAGCGGATGTTGAGATCAAATAAGGAAAAAAGTGACATGGTGTCCAATTAGTAGATGGAAAGGTTAGCTAGTATATTGCAGAATTGGGGTCCACAAAAAAGAGTTCAAACATCTAAGATGGTGGGACAAATCTAAAAATATGAAATTTTAAGGGGATAAATGTAAAATCCACTGCATCTGGGTAGAGTGGAGAGGATTGCAACATAAAGGTGTATGGGGGGAAAAAACTTGGGGATTTCTCTTAACTACATCATCAATACAAATCAATGAGTAAGTGTGAAACATGTCTGCCAAAGAAACCAATGTAATCATAAGGTACATGAATAGCACTTGAACAAAGTAGATAAACTTTCACGTCTACTCAGCCTAAGCCACACCAAATCTAAAGTCATGCCTTTGACCTTGGGAAGTGGAATTTTTAAGTATTTGAAGCCATATCAGCAAGTCATCTGTAAGCAGATGACCCAGCAAGTCGTTAAGGCTTTGCAGCCACATCAGCGAACTGGCACCTATCTAGGGACAGTTGGCCCGCATGTTGAAGTGCCTCAGAACCATGTCACATGATAGATGATTAAAAGAGTGGGTTTATTTAACCTGGAGAAGGGACTAAAAGGAGACATTCAACTCAGGACAGCATGGTGCAGTTGATATGGCACTGGACATGGAGTCAGGGACTCCAAGCGTTCAAATCCTGCCTCAGACAGTTATTAACTGAGTGACTCTGATCAAGTCACTTAATCTCTGTCTGCCTCAATTTTCTCACCTATAAAATGGAGAGAATCAGGAGATAACATGCAAAGTGTTTTTCAATCCTTAAAGCACTACCTGAATGCTTGCTATTTAAATAGTTTTCCCATAAATCTTGCCTCTGGGATGTTCTGTATGTCAGCAAGGGTTGAACATAAATATACATAAATATACACAGAGATACTGGTCTGACCATCTCTATCTTGACTGATGAATAATTAGGCTACATGTGGTAGGAACAGTATCCCAAGGCCCTACCCTATATAGGTTAGCTTAGTTTTTCCTTAAAATATATTGAAATTATCCTTGAGACTTAATTGGCTCATAAGTCTAAGGTTCAGGTCAGTGATGGAGCTTCCTGGTGGCCTACATGCAAAAGAGTCAGGACACAAAAAGCCACCTTGTGTCTCCCTTAGGCTTCTGACCAGCAGATCTTCACAAGAAACAGAAGCAGGGAAGTTGACTCAGCTGAATGAATTCTTGCTGGATATCCTTCCCCTACTATGGTGAGGAACAACCTTTTTTATTGATTGTCTGATGAAATGAGATAGTTGTCTCATTTCATTCCCATATTGAACCTACATTACAAGGCCAGCACATATCAAGCCTGGCCTATTATTCCAAAGAAACCCAAGAAATTAAGAATAATACAAAACAGCCTTCAGTCTTGTGTGGTCCTTTTCCAATCTTGCAGTGATGGTAGCAGAGTAGTGAAAAAAGAAGGCAGTTAGAATGCTGCAATGTTTTGTTGTTGTCCAGTCATTTCAGTGGTATCTGACTCTTTGTGATCCCATTTGGAGTTTTCTTGGCAAAGATACTGCAGTGGAGGTCTCTCTATAAATGAAACCAATGAGGCTGGGGCTGGTGGTTCACACCTATAATCCCAGATACTGTGGAGGTTGAAGCCAATTTCTGAGCTATTTGCAGTAGACTAAACCAATCAGGTGTCTGAACTAAGTTCAGCACCAATATTGTGAGCCCCCAGGAATGGGATCTAGTCAGGAATCTGTCTAGAGAGGGTTGAATTAGCCCAGGTCAGAAATAGAATAGGTCAGAGTTCCCATAGCAATCAGTAGTGGGGTCACACCATGAGAGGCTGCTATAATTCCAGCCCAAGTGAGACGGAGAGACCCAGTCTCAAACAATCAATCAATAAATGTAACATGGCTCACAAATTCTCCTTGGAAAGTTAAACAAAGGCATTGGCAGATTTCATTTTATCAAGTATATAAAGCAACTGAAAACAGCATTTGTCATCTGTTTAAGATGAGAAGTCACAGAGAAGTCTCCCTCTTTCACATAAGCCCTAGAAAAGATCTAAAAAGTCACCAGATGGAGCAACGATGAAAACAAAGGCAACAGCAATTTCCTCCATCCAACCCCAAACTAGACAAGATGATGGAAAAAGCCAGCAAGTACTAGGAGAGGACTCATGCCAGTGAAGGTTGAAGACAGTGTGAGCTCCAGTAAATGGCCTGAAGCTTGTGGGCACTTTTAATCTAGAGCACCAGTGAGGCCTGAGATCAGACTGATCCCCCAGGGCCTGAAATATATAGGTGCCCTGAGTAGGGATGGACCAAGTGAAGCAGAAGCCAACGCAAGGTCCAGTAATCAATGCCTTTATTTGAATCAATCATAAAGGAAAAGAACTCATGTGAATCAGAATAAGAGGGCAAAGTGAAAATAGAATCTCATCACTCAGGGGCAGCTAGGTAGCGCAGTGAGTAGAACTCCAGCCCTGGAGTCAGGAGGACCCAAGTTCAAATCTGGCCTCAAACACTTAATAGCTGTGTGACCTTGGGCAAGTCACTTAACCCCAATTGCCCTGCCTTCCCCCCTCAAAAAAAAACAAAAAAAGAATCTCATCACTCATTTTCTGAAAGAAACCTCAAATTAAAAGCATCTAGGAATATTATAGCTGAAATCCAGTGTTTCCAGGTAAAAGGGAAATGCTGTCAGCAGCCAGGTACCAGAGAGCCTCAGTTAGTATCACACAAGACTATGCTGCTACTATGATCAAGGAAAGATAATCTTAGAAAACAATATTCCAAAAGACAAAGGCTGACAATCAAGAATAACTTGCCCAGAAAAACTGGATATAATCCTACAAGAAGAAAAAAACGGAATTTGAATAAAATAGAGGATTTTGAAGCATTCTTAAGAGGGTAAAACAGTTGTTTAAGATCTATGAAATGCAAACACTTGAGATAAGAGAAACCTAGAAAGGTAAATACTTTGGAGCAATTGGAAGGGAATAGATGATAATGAAGTGTTTATATATTCTAAAAAGGAGAAAAGAGATGAGCTTCCTTTCAGAACACCACTGACCCACCCTCTCCTCTTGGATACTTTCTCTTCTCTGGATTTTCTTGAGACTGCTCTCACCTGTCTTTCCTCCACTGTTCTGACTATTCTTTCTCCATATAACAACAATGATAGGTAGCATTTCTGTAGCATCTACTATGTGACAGACATCACACTAAGCACTTTATACATATCTCATCTGATTCTCACATTAATCCTCAGAGGTAGGTGCCACTTTTCCCATTTTATATTTGAAGAAACTGAGGTAAATAGTGGCTAAGTGACTTTCCCAAGGTCACACAGCTAGTAAGTATCTGAGGCAAGATTCAACCTCAGGACTTCTTGATTCCAGGCCTGACATCTCCTTTGCTGGTTCATTATCCATATTGTGTCCTCTTCCTGTGGATATAGGGCAGCTAAGTGGTCCAATGGATAGAGTGCCAGGCCTGGAGTCAGGAAGATTCATCTTCCTGGTTTCGAATCCAGCCTCAAACACTCACTAGCTGGGTGACCCTGGGCAAGTCACAAAACCCTGTTGGCCTCAGTTTCCTCATTGGTAAAATAAGCTAGAGAAGGAAATGGCAAACTACTCCAGTATCTTTGTCAAAGAAACCCCAAATGGAGTCACAAAGAGTTGGACATGACCAAAAAAATAACCGAACAGAAATGTGGGTATATCCCAGGATCCTTCCCGGTGCTCTCCTCTCCTTTCCTCTCTTCTCTCTCACACCATGCACACATGCATACACTCGGTCTACAACCAAGAGTTAAATTATCATCTCTATGTAAATCTAGTCCCAGTCTCTCTTCTGAGCTCCAGTTGTTCATTTCTAACTGCCTATTAGACATTTTGTACTGAATGCCTCTCATGCCTCTCAAACAGAACATGTCAGAAACATGATTCATTTTCTCTCCTCCCAAATCTACTCTTCCAAACCTCCCTATTTCTTCAGAAAGCACCATTGCCATTTTTCTTTGCACCCAGTTTCATAAACTTGGAATCATCTTCAACACTCTACTGTTCCTCATTCCACATATCTGCTCAATTACCAAGTGTTGTCTCCATCATCTGTCACCCTCTCTCTTCTGCAAGGCCACGACCTTATTTCAAGATCTCAGCACCTCTCATTTGGACTTGTTTATCCACTCTTTCCAAGTTATCCTCCAAACAACTGCAAAAACAATCATCCTAAAACACTTGTCTGACCACGTCACTCAGTAAGGTCCAGTGGCCTTTCAAGAAGTACCTCTGGGGCAGCTAGGTGGTGCAGTGAGTAGAGCACCAGCCCTGGAGTCAGGAAGACCTGAGTTCAAATCTAGACTCAGACACTTGACACAATTACTAGCTGTGTGACCTTGGGCAAGTCACTTAACCCCAATTGCCCTGCCTTTACCCCTCCAGCCCCCCCCCCCACCAAAAAAATTTTTTTTAAAGTACCTCTAAGATTAAGTACAAACTCCCCTACTTGGCATTTAAGTCCTTCACAACTTTTCTTCAATCTACCTTTTCTTCTTTATTATACATCACTGCCCTTCACACTCTAGAGTCCAGACAGTTATCTAGCTGCTGTTCTTCACTCGCGTCTCTCACACACACTATCTCCATGTCTGGAATGCTGAGCTTCCTCACTTATGACTCTTAGAATACTTCCTTCCTTCAAAACCCAACTCAATGTCTACCTTCTCCTTGAGGACTTCCGTGGTACCCCCAGGTGCACGTTCCTCCCTCATCAATTATCTTGTATTATTTTGTATGTTTTCTGAAGAACTATACAGACAACTACAACTATGACTATTTATATATATATTTATGTGTGTACATATATAAAACTATGTATGCATATAACTAAATGTATATATCACTATATATGTAACTATATATAACTATATATGTAACTATACATAACTATACACACACACACATATCTTGTATTCCCCACCCCCACCCCCACCCCCCAAAGAAAGTCAGATCCTTAAGGGTAGTTTGGTTGAGCCAGTGGTCTTGTTGAATCTGAATTAAGGGTAGGGACTGTTTCATTTTTGTTTTTGGGTCTCCAGCCCTAAAGAGAATACTTGGTATACTTGGTACACAAAAGGCACTTAATAAGTACTTAACATTAATTGATTAAATTATCAATTCCACATAGACAAACCTACCAGAGTACTAAAATTTATGCCTGTAAGTGCTGATATTCTTTCAAACTATTGCTATTGATTTATTCTAAAATAAACCAATAACCAAATATTTGTTAAAAATATCAAAATAGATAGTGTGTGACTATCTCTCTTTATCATGTCCTCTTTTTTTATATGAATGAATAAATGAAGTATTTATTAAACTCTTAGTGTGATGGGTGTTTCCATCGAGTTATAGGGGTATGGGAATGGGGATGGTGGTGGCTTGTCTGACATTTGATGCCTTCTGTCTCTCCCTTGGGTACCTTCTTGATTCAGCTAGGCCTGCATGCCTCCTTTGTGTATGGCAGACAGTTGACTGGAACTTAGTGGAGATGACTGTTCCCATCTACAGACATGTGGTCTGGGGGATGCTGCCACTCCCAGAACACTTGTCCCTGTCTATTAATTGGTGTGGTGATGAGGAAGGTGGGCCCCTTCTCTACAGTGATTTCTCCCCCTCAATGATAGCTGCAGAGGCTGAGCTGGAAATAGGTCTGGAATTTTGAGGAATACAAATATTCTCAAGGTTATTGGATTCAGAGCCCTGCTTATCAAGGATTGAGTTGTGGTGGTGGTGGTTTGAGTTGCCTGGCATAAATTGCTTCCCTTCTCCCCTTCAGAGTACTTTGCAGATTAAACCAGCTTATATCTCCTCATCCTTTTACAGGACATTACGTCCTTTCACTATTTATTAGCCCTGTACACAGAGAGAAAAGGGAAAATATCATGTCCTCTTTGCCTTTACCGTTTGATGTCCCTGCTTCCTTCCCTTCAGATGTTTAGGAGAATGTGTTGAGGCCAGTTGGTCCTTTAGATCTCCATATATCAAAATAAGTTTTCAAGATCTACCCTCATAAGATTCATAGTAAAAGAAAAAAAAAGCAAAAGATTGTTTTCTCTTACACTTCATTATTGATGACTCATTTGCCAGAAGCATGTCCTGACTTTTCAGGTATTTCTAAAATATTTTGTTCTTAAATCTCAAGTTCCTCTGTGACTTGCCCAATTTTCATTTAACAGTGAGGGGAAAAAACAATTGATTTTGGTTTTGCATTTTTCTGTTTCATTTGATTCATCACCAATCGTTTCATCTAACAGCTTGAAATCTCCTTAGGCCATCAGATGGCCTATGATCAGCAATAAAGTGGTTTTATTCGATCTAGCTTGGATTATCAGTGAGTATGATTCACAGTGTAAATACAGCACAGATACTCAATTTTGCTAAAGATATATTAGTTATTATAGTTTATTAATACAAAAAAGCAATGGGAAACAGGTGACTGGCAAAATTGTCTCTGGCAGCTCTCTAAGACTAAAAGCTATAGGATAGTCATCAATCTTCATGGGCAAAAAAAAAAAAAAGTTTCTTCATTGGGAGTTCTCAACACCAAATGAATCCCAGGCCCAGGTCAAAACAAAACCCAGCCATGGGAACCAATGAGAAAACCACCAAATTTTCCTCATTCAACCCTTTGTCTATGTGCTGCTTTTGGGAGCAGAAGGAACACTTGACTTGGAGACTAAAGATCTAGCTTTGAGTCCTAGCTTGAACCATTTACTAGCTATGTGATCCTGTGAAAGTCACTTCACTTTGCTGAACCCGTTGGTTCATAGGTAAAATCTGGATGGTGATGTTTGCACTACCATGGTGGTAGGTAAGAAAGAGAATTTGGAGTCAGAGGACCAGGGTTCAGATTCTGTATGACTTTAGGCAAGCCACATCATCTCTCACTTGGTGTCCTCATTGGTAAAATTCAGGGATTAGATTAGATGATTGCTAAAGGCATTTCTAGCTCTAAATACTGTGATCCCACTTTGCATGAATTTGGTGAGGGAAATGTCCTGCCAAATTTTGAATGCAATAGAAATGGAAGCCAGCTTCAGCTTGACTTGTAGCTGAAGCCTTCCATGTTATCATCTCCCCCATTATAATATGAGCTCCTGGAGAGCAGAGACTGAGTTACTTTTCTATTTGTATGGAAAATACAAATGCATGGTGCTAACATTGGCTTCATATGTAGTAAGCTCTAAATAAATACTTTTTTCATTCATTCATTCATGATTATGATTTTGACTCCAAGAATTCTACCAGTAGCCTTTTAAGCAACCAAGAGCAACCCCCATATGCTAGTCCTTCTGGCTATCTTCTGTAATAACTGGGGAATAAAGAAGCAAGCCTACAACAACCATGAGCCCTGAAGATCAAAATATACACAGTCTTTCTGTCTCTATATATCCTACATCAATCTTAATTCACAGAGTGTTTTTGTTACATAGCCACATGCTCTACAAGGAATTTCATGTGCTGAAAGGGAAATAATATTGTAGGAAAATTTTCCTATGGTACACATTGGGGGTGGGGAACCTACATCCTCAAGATCACATGTTGCCTTCAAGGTCCTTAAGTGTGGCCCTTTGACTGAATCCAAACTTCACAGAACAAATCTCCTTAACAAAAGGGTTCTGTAAAACTTGGACTTGGTCAAAACACCACACCTGAGGATCTAGAAGGCCACATGTGGCCTCAAGACTGCAGGTTCCCCACCCCTGGTACAGATGGTAGACCTGAGCAAGAAATATAGGTCAACGGGACTATACTCAGGTGGGAAGATTAGAGAATGCCTAGGGATTAGCAATCCCAAAAGTATTCTGCAACATCATATGTTTGAACGATAATAAGTAATTTTGAAATTAATAAAGAATCCCTAGGGAAAGGGGTAGATGGAAGAGTTAAATAGTGTTCACCTGGGAAGGTTTCCTAGAGGAGGAAGACTATGAGGTGTGCATGGGTTTAACTCAAAAGGAATGGAAATGAAAAGAGAAAGACAAGTAGAAAGCACTGTATCATTTTTACTATTAAAATTATTATTCATTTTAATCTTATTTTTATTAGTAACTTTAAAAATAGAATCTTCTTTTTAAAAAACTATGTTCCTCTACCTTGCCTTACACAAAGATTCATCTCTGGTAACAAAGATTTAACAGGAAAAAGGGAGGGGAAAAAGCAGTTAAACATGTTCATCACATCAATCATGCCTGACAGCATATATAATACTCTATACCCATAACTCCCCACCTCTGCAAAGAGGGGAGAGTCATATTTTCTCAACTCTTGTCTGGAGCCAAGTTTGGTCAGTATAATTACACAGGAGAACACTGTAATGTTTAAGTAGGTAGAACTTAGCTCCCAGACTTTATAACTCCATCTCCAGCATCTTCCTCAGCTTTCTTCTAGTCTAATTCTGTTCCTGGGCAAAGAGGTCCAGGCAATAAGGCATTCCATTACTGAAAAAAATGGAGTGAAATGGACATTTTCCACTTATGCCCTCTAGCTAAACCCTGGTACCGCTGAGCTGAAAACATTAAAATGAAGAAGGTCACTAATGTCAGAACTCACTCTCCAAAGCTCACTGTTGGCTAGAAGGATATTAGGCAAAACTTAGCAGGCTGGTCAAGTCAGAGCATGATTTCAGCCTGCCTGACTCCTACTGGCATTTCTGTTTTCTTTATAGGAACAGGATTTGTCCATTTGGGTTGAATTGCTTTTATGAAGAAAGGGAATATACTCCTTATGTAGACCACATATGAGAAACACTGCTCAAAGACAAAATACAAGACCAGATTTACTAAACTGTCCAGTTCCATAACTTGGTCCAAAATCGCATAAATTTTCTAATTATCTCAGCCCTAGTCCCTCCCTATTTTCCCAAAGTACATTCCTTTCTTAAGAGACCACCTCCTCCCCAAACCAAATGGGTGAATAGGAGGGGGATAAAGAGGTGACCCTGGCTGTATGGCAGCCTTCTACATTTTGTTTGAATGTTTATCTATGTTTGTTATTGTTCAGTCGTGTCCAACTCTCTGTGACCCTGTGGACCATAGCATACCAATACTGTCCACAGGGTTTTCTCAGCAAAGATGCTAGAGTGGTTTGCCATTTCCTTTTCCAGTGGATTAAGGCAAACAGATGTTAAGTGACTTGCCAAAGGTCACACAGCTAGTAAGTATCTGAGGCTGGATTCGAACTCAAGTCTTCCTGACCCTAGGCCCAGTGCTCTATCCACTGAGCCACCTAGCTGCCTTTACCTATGTTACTTGATAAAAATAAATTTTTTTTAATGTTACTTCTTATTGCTAATACATTACAAGGCCATTAATAGTGATTTTCATCTAAACCAAGAAATTCAGTGTTTAATATTGAGACAAGAAAAATCACCTTATGAGAGATTTCCTTGGTTTTACTCCTGTGTGAGAATTGAGCATATTAAAGTTTCTATAATTTCTGAGATTATTCCAGAGCAGATCCACTAGACTGCCTTTAAATCTGGAGAGAAAATATGAGTAAGAGTTAGTAGTGGAGAGGAATGGGGGATTGGTGGGGTTGTCTCTGAGTATATCTAAAAGGTATGTGCAAATATCCTCATTTCACTACATAAATTTTCTCTCAGAGCAATAGCAACAAAATGTTTGGAATGAAAGTTTTGGTGGAACACTTTCATTGAACTGCAGAATCAGTCTCCATTTGAATATATCAATAATTCCCATCACTGAATATACCAGATAATTCCTTTCCTAATCTTTTGCCACCCAATAGACATAGTCAAGAACCATCTGAAACAAACATCAACATTGATTTCTTTTTTTGATTCATTTCAGCCAGTCTGAATGAGTGGAGAAAAATGACCACCAATCCTCACCAGTCCCCTTCTCTGATATACATCAATGAGAAGAAATTCATTACAAGGTAACTACATTTTTATGCAAATATTCCACTTCAGTGTGATTTGTGTGATCTAGTATTTTACAGAAAGAGCATTGGTTTGGAGGCAGACTTATCAGTGATGGTGGGGTGTTACTATTGTATGCTAGGTTAGTGAACAGAATTGCCACTCTGCACCCCTCCTTGGGTACACTGGGCTACCCTCCCCTTAGATATTAGTATATTATTTAGTCATTTCCTCAACTCTTCGCCTCTGGGAAGGGTTTTTCCTTTCAAGCGAAACTAAGAAAAAATGGGAAAGAAACTTGTAAAGCCCCTGCCTTCAGTGACAGGCCAGCTAGTCACAATCCTTCTCTTTCTCTCCACCCCTAGGCAGACTAGCCTGCTGGTTCACATTGTCTAGATGGATATTAGCAAATGTTTTTCTCTCTCTGCCCTGGGAAGTTGTAAAAATGAATCAATAATTCTCTTTTATGAGTTCCGAGCTTTCGGGACAGAGAAGAGTATTCTGGCAAGATACGGTGGTTTTATATCTATTTTTTTCCTTCTCCAAAGTTGCCCTGTTGCTGACCTCTGCTACATCTGGGTGGTGATGCACATAAATTAGATGATCTGGTTTAAAAAGGCTAAGTGAACAGGAAGTTACATTTTAAGAAGTGGGAACAAGTCTTTCAATGAATAAGCATAGACCCAAGGAAGGTATCAGGTTCCTTTCCTCTCTACAGTAAAATTCTATCACTCAATAGGCATTTATTAAGTTCCTACTAAGTGCCCAGTGCAGCTAGATGGTGCAGTGGATAGAGTGCTAAGCCTAGAGTCAGGAAGACCTGAGTACAAACACAACCTCATACACTTACTAGCTGTGTGTCCCTGGGCAAGTCACTTAACCATGTTTGCCCCAGGTTCCTGATCTATAGAATGAGCTAGAGTAGGAAATGGCAAACCACTACAGTATCTTTGGTAAGAAAACCCCAAGTGGGATCACAAAGACTTTTTCATGATTGAGCAACAACAAAAAAAGTGCCAAGAGTTGTCCTGAGTGTTAATGATAAAAAAAACAAAGTCCCTGCTCTCAAGGAGCTCACAATGTAAGGGGAGAAAGAGTGAGGGGAATTGGAAGAGGAGAGAAGGAAGAATCAGCAGATCCATCTTTGGAGTACTGACAGCGCCTGTCCCATAGCCCTCCCACATAACTTTCACACAGCCTTTTTCTCAGTTTTGGGGCCCATTAACTGCTTTCAGCAGCAGCCTCTCAGATCCAGCTATGGCTGCTTTCCTCAGTTTACCCTTCATGCTTCCTACCTTTTTCTGCCATGACTTGAGCTCTCAGGCAACCCCTTAGAATAAGAGCAGCTAGCTCGTCATTCAAAGTTCAGCCCCCATCAGTGACAGGATCAGAGAACTTGGTAAGCAGACCCTGGGATGATTTCTGCCTGAACCAGTGGGAGCCCCAAGACATGAGCCAACCTTAGTTCTAGGTACAGATGTCACTACTTCAGTGCTGCTCTTAGACTTAGGACTAACTTTAATAGCTAACCCTAATTGCTAATTTTACCTTTGTGAACCCAAGATTCCTCATCTGTAAAGGAGAGGTTTCTTTCCTCTCCAAAGTGAAAATGAGTCACTTAACAAACATTTATTAAGTTTCTGTTCTGTGCCAGGTACTGTGATGAGTTCTGAGGACATATAGAAGGGCGGTGAAAAATCCCTGCTCTCAAGGAGTTCACAGGAGAGAGAGAGAGACCGAGAGAGAGAGAGAGAGAGAAACAGAGAGAAAGAGAAAGAGAGAGAGAGAGAAAAAAAGAGAGAGAGAGAGAGAGAGAGAAAGAAACAGATAGAGAGAGAGAGATTCCTGGGATTCTATGATTCTGTCACTTCTGCTCTTTTTAACTCTCAAAAGCAGCATTAAGTAAAAAGTAAAGGAAATGGAAATGAAGACTCTCAGAGCACCATAAATACATTCTGCCCCAAAGTTGTTTCCCAGGTGTTGAACACAGACATCCACTTCCTGTTCCTGTCTTGATACTTGTTATGAAACTTGGCTGGGCATTCACATAGTAAAATCCATTGATGTTTTCTTGAAAAATCATAGCATCACATATATAATCTGTATCAAATTGCTTACTGTTTTAGGGAAGGAGGCAGGGAGGGATGAAGAAAAATTTGGAACTCAATTTTTTTAAATGAATGTTAAAAATTGCCTTTCCATGTAATTGGGAAAAAATAAGATACTATTAAAAAAAAAAAGAAAATTGTAGCATCCACCTAAGAGTGAAATAAGAACAGTTGAATTAAGAAGAACTCTGAAGGTTGAACTGAGAAGGTATTTTCAAGCATTGGATACCCCAACCTTCAGTTCTATTCAATTAATATTTGTTATGCCAGCTATGATTTTCAAATAATTGTGGTAGGTGGGGGATATATAAAGACAAAAAAGAAACATCCCTTCCTTCCAAGAACTTACTTTCTACAGGTAAATAAAATAGCTAAGTAGATAAGTAAATACACGTTAATTTGAGAAGGGAGATCTTGGACATTAGGATACTCTTATGGGGAGTAGAGATATCAGGAAAAGCTTCTTGTGGGAGGTGAGACCTCCAAGGATTATTAAAAGAAAGAAAAGCTCTTCAGATGTGGAGGTGAGAAGGGATTGTAATCCTGGTTTAGAACATTCAGCCTGTATTGGAGTGAAGACACAAGAGATTGAACATTGTGTTTGGGGAAGAGCAAACTGTCTGATGTGGTTGTAACATGGGGTGTATAAAGGGAATTAATCCAAAATAGATCTGGAAATTGAAGGACTTTAAATGCCAATGGTTGTATTTTGTACTAGAGGTGATTGGGGGAACCATTTTTTTGAACCTGTGCTTTAGGAATTAGAAAAATCATTTAGTTGGCTATCAGAATATCCCAAGAGAAGTGCCATTTTGATTGGTGAGGAGGCAGATAAAAAATAAAAACAGAAAAATATGGAGGAAAGGTGGAATTTGGAGGGAAATGAGTCCCATTTTTGGATATGCAAACCTTCAAATGCCTTTGGGACATCCTTTGGGACATTTTGCCAACAGGCAAAACTCAGCATTCCTGAGAAATATTTGATATAGCTGTATGTCTGGAAGTCATCTGGTTATAGATAAGCATGTCCATGGGAGCTGAGGAGATTGAGAGAGGGTAAAGAAAGAGAATAGAAGAGAAGCCTTTGAGGAAGCTATGGTTAGGGGGTGAGACAAGGATGATGGTATGGTCAGGAAGACTGAGAAGATACAGTCTGAGAGCTAGGAGAAAAACTAGGAAAGAACAGTATCAAGAAAGAAGGGGAAAGTTTCAGAGAAGAAAAAAAAAGAAACGTAGCTGATAACTTTGTTGCATATTGGAAGGGAATAGTAAGTTGTACATGGTAGGTTTGCAGTTTCATATGCAATCACCTTTTTTATTATGGAAATGTTTGTTCTGTGAATTGAAAATCAAATAATTTTTTTAAATAAATAAAATAAACTCTATGTACAGCATTCCTCTGATCAACTAGTTTACTAACCCTCCAAAAAGGAAATAAAGTAATTTGGGGGACAAAAAAAAAGTTTTCAGGAGAAGGGTGGGGTCAGTTACTCAAAAATGTAAATATTACAGAGAGGTCAAGAAGGAGAAAAGATGGAGATTTAGCAATTCAGACCTGGTTGGTTGCCTGGGAAAGTGCATTTTTGGTGGAATGGTCCAAATTAAGCCCAGATGGCTAGAGGTTAAAAAGTAAATGGGAAAAGAAGAAGTAGAAGCAGCAAATTTAGACAAGTTTTCTTTCTTACAATTTGGCTATGAATGGGAGGAGAGATGCAGTGCAAGCACTAGGAGGAATGACTCTCAGCTGCAAGAAGGGTCCAATTGAGACTAGATAACAAACACTTGCATATCAAAGGACACACCTTGTTTATTGACTTTAGAGTGTAGGTAGGGATTGCTTTCCAGAAAGACTGGAGCAATTCTACTTCATTACTCAAATACAGAAAAGTGACCAATTTGGCCCCTTTCTACCTTTCCAGTCTTGGACTTAATAACCTGCCAAGCACTATACAGTCCAGCAACACTGGTCTTCTCACTGTTCCTCCCACATGACACTCCATCTTCTAAAGCTCTGCCTTTTCATCCCAAGCCAGGAATGCTCTCTCTTCTCAATTCTTCTTTGCTTTAAGACTCTGCTTAAATCTTACCTACTGTATGAGGCTTTTCCCAGTCCCACCGCCCCCAGGACTTTTAGATAACCTCCAGTTTACTCTGAATGGATTATATGTTACATAGTTTGACAGTTATCTCTCTCACTAGACTGGTAACTTCTCAAGGGTAGGGGCTGTGTTTTTAGTCTTCCCCCCAACCACTAGAGCAATTGGGTGGCATAGTAGGTAGAATACAGGGTCTGGAGCCAAGAAGACTCATCTCCCTAAGTTCAAATCTGGCCTCAGACGCTTACTAGCTGAACACAAGGCAAGTCACTTAACCCTGTTTGCCTCAGTTTCCTCATCTGTAAAATGAGGTGGAGAAGGGAATGGCAAACCACTCTAGTATCTCTGCCAAGAAAACCTCAAATGAGGTCACAAAGAGTTAGTCATGACTGAAAAACAATCATAACCACCACCACCCCCAGTTTAGCCCAATTCCTAGATCTCAATAAATGTTTGTTGATGGTGAGAAAAGACAACGGGGAAAATTTTGGTTGAGGTGTGGAGGGGGAATTAAGGTCAAAGACTGTTTCATTTTTGTCTTTGTATTTCTAACTCCTAGAACAGTGCCTGACCCATTAGAGGTGATTGATAAATGTTTATCAATTGATGGATTAATTTATACCAATGAACATAGTATGTAGTACTATGGTGTATACTTGTATTTGCTCACTATCAGTACAAAAAGCAGTGGTTCTCAAAGGGTGTGTGCATCAACAGTTTCTCTATGCATGCCATAAACTGTAGGGAATTTACATTGGCAATTGCATGGGCATGGACATTGCCCAGTCTCCCAGGTACACTGGGCTTTCTTACAGCAAAGAATGATACTGTGCTATGAGCTGATTTTGAAAAGTTTTGAAAACCACTGGCTTAGACAGATGTTTCCCTTTTGTAATGCACAAAGGATGTTTAGAAAATAGCACTTAGCATAGTGCCTGGCACATAGTAGGCACTTAATAAGCATTTATTGAATTGAATTGAAAATACCCTGATTTTAACAGAACAGGAACCAAAGTGGATGCCCCATAGATTGTGGACCAGCTAAATGAAATGTGGTGCATGAATGCAATGGGGTGTTAGAAAATGATCAATATGAAAAATTTGGAGAAGCCCGGCGGCTCATGTGAACTGACATAAAGTGACATAAGCAGAACCTGGAAAACAATCCACACACAATAAAACAATAGAAAATAAATGCTCTGCAAGTATAATGATTAAGCAAAAAAATAAAAATTGACACAAGAAGACATTTCCCTCCCTTGTTTGCAGAGGTGGGGGACTATGGGTGTAAAAGAAATCAAATAAACAAGCATTTATTAGGCACCTACTATGTGCCAAGCAGTATTGGGGATTCAAAGAAAGGCAAACCCAGTCCTTGCCTTTGGAGAGCTCACAATTTATTTGAAATAGACAAAAAAAAACCAAACAAGTATGTACCTATGAGATGTCAAAAGGCCAAATGAGGATAATCTCAAGGGAAAGGCACTAGAAGACCAGAAAAGGTTTCTTGTAGAAGGTGGGATTTTAACTGGGATTTGAAGGAAGCCAGGAAAGCCAGGAGGCAGGGATGAGGAGGGACAGCATTCCAGGAATGTGAGGCAGCCAGGGAAAATATACTGAGTACAGAAACTATGAAGACTTAAAGAGGTAGGAAAAAATCAGGTTAAGAAAGGCATTAAGGGCCAAATGGAAGACTTTATATTTAATCATGCAGGTAATAGAGAACCACTGGAATTTATTGAATGGGAGTGAGGGATGGCATGGTCAGATATCCCCTTTAGGAAAGTCACTTTGACAGCTGAATAGACTGGACACAGGAAGGACCAAAGTTGGGAGAGACTTGAGGAAGACAGACCAGCAGACTAGCAGGATATTATAATAGTCCAAGTGTAAGATGATAAGGACCTGCACCAGGTTGGTGGTGGAGAGAAGGGACTGATGGGAGAGATCTTATAATTGACAAGCCTTGGCAACAATTTGGATGCAGCAGCAAAGCATGCAGAGAGCCAACTGTTAAATTTCCAGTCTAAGCATGCATACCTTAGAAATCATCCAACATTAGAAATGAGGGCTTGATTTCTTATTCTACTAATTGTCTAGACTTAAGAAAGTGATGGAGAAAATGTTAATAATGAAAATTGAACTTAAAAGTGGGAGGTTATCTATTTTTTGAATATTGCATGTGTATATATACATACACAATTGTATGTACAATATATTGTATATATGTGTATATACAATTGTATATACAATATATTGTGTATGTGTATATATACAATATATTTGTGTGTATATATATAGCAATTGTATATACAATATATATATGTATATAGACAATATATTATGCGTATATGTATAACAATTGTATATACAATATATCATGTATATATGATTGTATATACAATAAATTGCATATATATGTATATAAATATATTTGTGTATGTGTGTATGTGTGTGTTTGCATATTTTGAGGGCTTGCTATTAAATACTTACCAGCACACCTCTGGATATGTATAAGAGGGAGAGAGGGAGAGTGAAGAGTTGAAGATGGGACCTGGATTGTGAGCCAAGATGATTGGGAGGAAGAGAATATCTTATATAGTAATAGGGATATTATTGTCAGCCTTCATTCATAGGCTCATAGAGGGTCTAGAAAGGACCTTAAAGGGTTTTGAGCCTAACCATCTCATTTTATAGGCAAGTAAATTGAGAGGTTTAGCGACTTGCCCAGGGTGACGCAGCTAGTGTCTGAGATTGATGAGTTTAATGTGATGGAGTTTTTTTTTTTCTTCTCTCTTTTACATTGTTATAAAGGCTCTCTCTCTTTGTTAGGGAAGGAGGACCGGATATATCCTGAAATGAAGGGTGATGTTAAAAACAGAAGATATCAATAAGAGCTGAAAAACATTTTCATTGTCCTGAGGCAAGGGTATCATACATTCCAATTGCTTCTGTTTCCCACTTGCCATAGCTGCTGTTGTTTATAGTTCTGCTTTCTGTCCTGGGGTTACTCCTCCCAAGATATCAAGGCCAGAAACTAGGACAGAAAGTTGTCTTTCCTCCACCTTTCATAACAGGCTGAAAGGTGAGCAAAGTAAAACACTTTGACTCTGGCTCACAGCTAATCTCTTCCCAGGCTCCCAAGAATAAAGAGTGTAGAGTCAGTTTCCCCAAACAGAACCAGGTCAGTTTTCCCTTTGAGAATCTGTTTTGTCTTTCTTTACTCCTTGGAACCCAATGCCAACACCACTAAAGCTGCCAAAGAAAGAGAACTGTCTCTTGTGCCACCCTTGGGCATTTCTGCCTTCACCGCCTAAATTTAACTAATGGGACATAATGAAATTCAGATGAAAGGGTGTGATTTTCAGAGGCTTCAGCTCTCTTTTACTGAAACCAGGCAACCAGGCCACCTGTTACAGGGAGCCCCAATTTCACACAAAGGCCCACTGTTCCAGAGAATGCTTCCGTCTTGGCTTTGAACTGGGGAGTACTTGTGTTTTCCCTTGATACTCTGGAGCTTCTGTGGTGTTCACTTGGCCAAAGGTTAGAGGTGTGAACACTTCCCGCCATGCGGAGTTCGTTAATTAAAGATAAGGGGACCTTGTTCTGAAAGTTTGGGGTAGAGACTTGGGATTTAAATTAAACCAAGGTCAAAGAACTTAAAAAACGTTACCTCTTTCTTTAAGAGCACAGAAAAGTATGGGTTCATTGTTGTTGTTTGTCTTAAACAAAATTTGAAATAAATGCTGTTTAGAATGGGACCTGAGACATTTTTAACCAAGACATATGACAAATATGTCACAGGCCTTTTCAGAACTCCAAGAAAGAGCTAAGAAATGGAGTAGGACCTGATAGAACAGAGCTGGCCATTGAACTCCCTAAGCTCTTAAGGGTTTCAGATGTCACCTGAGGACGAACTACCCAGAATGTTTTTATTTGATTTTGACCTTAAAGTGGATGAGTGGGAGAAGATAGCAAGCCAGCACTCTCAAAGTATCCTCATTCTACTAAATCAGACCCTCCCCAATGATGGGAGGCAGGCACAGAGGAGCCAGGGACAGAATCCCAGACCTAGCCAGTGATCATCAGAGATGAAGGATCAGGACTATGGTAAGGCTGCCTTGTGTTCACCTTACCCCTGTGCTTTGGAGATAGTACCTGGGAGTGGGGGAGGGAGAGACTTTCTTACCTTCTATGAGCCCACCTATGTGGATAGATCACCTTGCCTAGAGTCAGAAAGACCCAATTTCAAATGTGGCCTCAGACATTTACCAGCTGGATGACCCTGGACTAGTCACTTAACGTGGTTTGCCTCAGATTCCTCATCAGTAAAATGAGCTGAAGAAGGAAATGGCAAACCACTCCAGTATCTCTGCCAAGAAAACCCCAAATGGGGTCTCAGAGGCAGACACCACTGAAACAACTAAACAACAACAAATAGAAAACTAAATGGAATTCTCTATTTTTTTTTTTGCTCTCCAATCTGGAGAAGTCCACTAAGTCAAATTGTGAGCTTAGCAGCCTGTTTTATATAACTAGGATTCAATAGTACTTAAGATACTAACTAACCACCTTTGAGATGTTCTTGGCCAGGTCAAGGTTTGGGATTGGAATAAAGTTGGACATTTGTGGGTCGTAAGTTAAGAATTTACTCCACCATAAAAGGATCAATCAGGGTGAATTAATGCAGATTGACTAGGGTCTCCTCTGCCTCTGCATTAACTATGTAGACAATGTTGGGTCAGAAAGTTTTACCATTCACCTAGTGATAGTTACACCAATAATGAGGCATGTGAAATAATTATCATTTATTATAATTATTCCTGAGGTGTGTTTTATTCCTTGGGCAACCAGGAAGTCACCAATGATTCTACCCCACACTAATTCAAATGCAAGGACAGCCTCCTTGCCCCTTTAGGAGAAATTGGCCAACCCAATTTATGTAAAACAGATGCTGCTACTACCACAGAGGGTGCAGAATTTTTTTTAGTCTTTTTCACCTTTAAGGTTTGTGTTCATGACAAATGGGGTCATGCTGGTAAATGTTTAACTGCGGCAGGGGAGGGGAGGTAGCCCAAGACATTATACACAAAACACCCTTTTAAGTTTAATTTGCATTATTAGCATTTTTCCATCACTTTCTTAAGTCTAGACATGAACAAAACAATAAATCAAGCCCTGGTTTGTAGCTGTTACCAATTTCCAAGGTGTAAATGCTCACACTGAAAATGTGCCCTCTCCAGCACACCATTGAATTGACAAATATTATGTGAAGGAAGATGCCAATGTGTCCCAAACCCAAAGAAAGTTTCATAGACTGCTAGGAGTCCTCAGATAAAAGTTGAGTGGCTACTAGTTGGGAATATTGGAGAGGAAATTCCTGTATGAGTTGAACTGGAATGAGATCATTCCTTCACTGGTGCTATTAGGTTAAAATGAATATTAAAGGTACTTTTAAAAGGAAAAAAGATCCCCCAAAGGGCAGCCCAAGTCTTGGAGATTTGTGCAGAGAAGAGGGCAGTTCCTCCTACCTTTCTGCCTCTGTTGCTGTTTGTCCTTCTTTTCCCAAGAGGACAAATGATGTCATGGATGACATCTTGACTTCACATGAATTGGATTGAAGTAGGGCAGTGTTGAACAATCATCAGCCTCTCTCTCTCTTGCTGAGTCATTGAAGTTGGATGGCAGGACAAAAGTCAGGATGACTTAATGTCTTAGATGCCTGACCAAGCTCTAAGCTCTCCACAGAACCTGCTTCAGGGGCCTTCATGGCATCTGCCTACTCTAGTGTGGGGAGAGTCTTCACATACTCAGGGTAGACATCCCCCAAACTCACCAGCAGGACTGAGGCCTGTCTGTAACCTTCAGCCTGGTTAGCCTATCTATAGAGATGGTTTACTAAGGTGTGGCCAAGGAAGACCCATGGATATTATGTGCTTAGAAACCAAGAGTGTTTTAGCGCAATCAATCAATAAACATTTATTAGGTACCTACTCTGTGCCAGGGGGGTAGAAAAAAAAGGCAAAATAGAGTCCCTGCCCTCAAAGGGCTTATTTTCTAGTGGGGGAGACAACATGCAAATAATCATGTATAAACAAGCTATATTGAGAATAAATTGGAAATAATGACCTGAGGGAAGGAACTAGCATTAAGGGGATCAGGAAAAGCTTCCTGAAGAAGGCACTTGAAAGAAGTGAGGGAAGGCTGGAGGTGGAGAGGAGGAGAATCAGCCCAGATATTGGGGACAGCCAGAAGAAAATGCCTTGAGTCAGGAGATGAAGTGTTTTGTTCCAAGAACAGCAAGGAGGTTAGTGTTAGTGGATCAAAGAGCGTGTGGAGGAGGGGTAGGAAGTATAAGGCATAGGAAGGTTGCAGAACCACTTCCAAACACAATAGCTGCCTTCCTAGGTTATTGCCTGCTCAGCAGCATGATGGGTAGGTACAGACTTGGGCAAACTCCATGTCCATGGTCCAGTCAATCTGCTGCTGAAAGTACAGCCTATTGGGATCTATGTGGAATAGAGAAGGCACCCCCCCCCTTCTCTCCCTACCACCTGTGGGTTGATAGAACTCAAACACCGATGGATAAAGATAACCTAGCCCTGCCTTCCAGGTGGGGAACAGGTGCAGAACTGGAGATGCCAGTTGGATCGATAGTCTCTAGATTCAAAGATAAATACAAAGCATTCAAGGCTTTAGAAAGGAAACCAAAAGGTAGGACTTGATCCATTTCATCATGTTGGGAAGCAGCCTGGTATTGTGGAGAGAGAGAGCTGCCTTTGAGTCAAAAGACCTGAGTACAGTCCCATCTCTGACACACAGTCTGAGTGACCCTGGGCAAATGTGTACATTTATTTCCAATTTTAAATCTTACTTCACCGATCTCCCACCTAGTCAAGCTTCAGGAAACTCTGAAAATATAATTTACGTTGGTAGAAGGAGTTCTCATTGTAATTTTGTACAACACTGATTTGATCTCCCTTTTAAATCGGCCCCCCCAAAAAAAAAAAAGATTGAAGAGGCAAAGTATTGTAATGCATAAAAGGAAAATCTTAAAGTCAGGAAGATCTGAGTTCGAGTCATACTTCTGATGCAAACTCGCTGAATGACAATATTATTAGCAAAACAAGTAGCAAAGTCAATTCACATAGGATATCTTTAAAACCATCAGCAGTAAAGGGAGCAATTAACCCTTTTTGCTCCCTATCTCTTTTTCTACCAACATCTCGAGACTCCTTTGTAATTTCTAAAGCTCCTCTACACTGAAAGAATCACACACTGAAATAGTTAAATGATAGAGGTTTCAGAGGATCATCAACTCTGAACATTAATCAACTTCTTTGCACCATAGGTGATGTATCCTTAAGGTGGTGAGGGTAGGATAATTGTAGGATTTCCACCCCACCCCATTATCCATATACCTCTTTCCATATAGATATAGAGGCAATATGAAGCCAGAGTATGGTGATCATGGCACCCACTTTGTCTTGGTGATGGAGTGGGTGTTTAAGACTGTATTGTTGTTTTTCAGTCATTTTTAGTCATGGCTCCATTTGGAGTTTTCTTGGCAAAGACACTGGAGTGGTTTACCATTTCCTTCTCCAGGTCACTTTGTTGTTCTCCAGCCATTTCAATTGTATTAGACTCTTCATAACCCCTTTTTCAGGTTTTCTTGGTAAAGATAGTAGAGTGGTTTGTTCTTTCCTTCTCCAGCTCATTTTCTTTAAATCATTATTTATTTATTTAATATCTTTATTTTTCAGCATTGATTTCCACAAGAGTTTATATTACAAATTTTCTCCCCATTTCTACCCTCCCCCCCACTCCAGGATGGCATATATTCTGATTGCCCTGTTCCCCAGTCAGCCCTCCCTTCTGTCACCCCACTCCTGCCCCCATCCCCTTTTCCCTTACGTTCTTGTAGGGCAAGATAGATTTCTATGCCGCATTGCCTGTATATCTTATTTCCTAGTTGCATGCAAAAACTTCTTTTTTGAACATCTGCTTTTAAAACTTTGAGTTCCAAATTCTCTCCCCTCTTCCCTCCCCACCTACCCTCCCTAAGAAGGCAAGCAATTCAACATAGGCCACATGTGTATCATTATGCAAAACCCTTCCACAATACTCATGTTGTGAAAGATGAACTATATTTTGCTCCTTCCTATCCTATCCCCCTTTATTCAGTTTTCTCCCTTGACCCTGTCCCTTTTCAAAAGTGTTTGCTTTTGATCACCTCCTCCCCCTATCTGTGCTCCCTTCTGTCATCCCCCCACCTTTTTTATCTCCTTCCTCTTTCTTTCCTGTGGGGTAAGATACCCATTTGAGTGTGTATGTTATTCTCTCCTCACTCATTCCCCCTCACCTGCCCCCTTTTCCCCTCCAATGAACTGCTTTTTCTTGCCACTTTCATGTGAGATAATTTACCCCATTCTATCTCTCCCTTTCTCCCTCTCTCAATATGTTCCTCTCTCATCCCTTAATTTGATTTTATTATTTTAGTGATCATCCCTTCATATTCAACTGACCCTGTGCTCTCTGTCTATACATACATACATATATATATGTATGTATGTATGTATGTATGTATGTATATGTATATTCCCTTCAGCTACCCTAATACTGAGGCCTCATGAATTATACACATCATCTTTCCAAGTAGGAATGTAAACAAAACAGTTCAACTTTAGTAAGCCCCTCATGATTTCTCTTTCTTGTTTTAGCTTTTCATGCTTCTTTTGATTCTTGTGTTTGAAAGTCAAATTTTCAATTCAGCTCTGGTCTTTTCACTGAGAAAGCTTGAAAGTCCTCCCTTTTATTGAAAATCCATATTTTGCCTTGGAGCATGATACTCAGTTTTGCTGGGTACGTGATTCTTGGTTTTAATCCTAGCTCCATTGACCTCCAGAATATTATATTTCAAGCCCTTCAATCCCTTAATGTAGTAAATGCTAGATCTTGGGTTATCTTGATTGTATTTCCACAATACTCAAATTGTTTCTTTCTGGCTGCTTGCAGCATTTTCTCCTTGATCGGGGAGCTCTGGAATTTGGTAACAATATTCCTAGGAGTTTTCTTTTTGGGCTCTTTTTCAGGAGGCAATCGGTGGATTCTTTCAATTTCTATTTTGCCCTCTGACTCTAGAATATCAGGGCAGTTCTCCTTGATAATTTCTTGAAAGATGATATCTAGGCTCTTTTATTGATCATGGCTTTCAGGTAGTCCAATAATTTTTAAATTATCTCTCCTGGATCTATTTCCCAGGTCAGTGGTTTTTCCAATGAGATAGTTCACATTGTCTTCCATTTTTTCATTCCTTTGGTTCTGTTTTATAATATCTTGATTTCTCATCAAGTCACTAGCTTCCACTTGCTCCAATCTAATTTTTAAGGTAGTATTTTCTTCAGTGGTCTTTTGGACCTTTTTTTCCATTTGGCTAATTCTGCCTTTCAAGGCATTCTTCTCCTCACTGGCTTTTTGGAGCTCTTTTGCCATTTGAATTAGTCTATTTTTTAAGGTATTATTTTCTTCAGTATTTTTTTGGTTCTCCTTTAGCAAGTCATTGACTTGTTTTTCATGATTTTCTTGCATCACTCTCATTTTTCTTCCCAATTTTTCCTCTACTTCTCTAATTTGTTTTTCCAAATCCTTTTTGAGCTCTTCCATGGCCTGAGACCAATTCATGTTTTTCTTGGAGACTTTTGATGTAGGCTCTTTGACTTTGTTGACTTCTTCTGGCTGTATGTTTTGGTCTTCTTTGTCACCAAAGAAAGATTCCAAAGTCTGAGTTTGAATCTGAGTCCGTTTTTGCTGCCTGGCCATGCTTCCAGCCAACTACTTGACCCGTGAGCTTTTTGTTAGGGTATGACTGCTTGTAGAGTAGAGAGTGCTTTGTCCCAACCTTGAGGGGGTGCACTGTTCTTTTCAGAGCTATTTCTACACAGCAAGCTCTGCCACACCAGCGCTCCTTCTCCCCCAAGAATCACCAACCTGAACCACAACTCAGATCTAAGCAGGGTCTGCACTCCTGCTCAGATCTGCCACTTAATTCCTCCCACCAGGTGGGCCTGGGGCCTGAAGCAACTGCAACTTTAGCTCTGTAAGCAGTCTCAGAACTGCACCACTTCCACCACCCCTGGGGTGATGGCCAACAGGAACTCTTTTCACTCTGTCCCTGCAGTTTTTTCCCACTAACCTTCTCTGCTGTCTTTGGTGTTTGTGGGTTGAGAAGTCTGGTAACTGCCACAGCTCACTGATTCAGGGCTCCCAGTCTGGTTGGTCCTGGCGCTGCCCATGCTGGGCTCTGCTTCATTCTGCTCCCAGCACAGTGCGATAGACCTTACTCAGCAACCATCCAGGCTGTCCTGGGCTGGAGTCCTGCTTCCCTCTGCTATTTTGTGGATTCTGCAGTTCTAGAATTTGTTCAGAGCCATTTTTATAGGTGTTTGGAGGGTCCTGGGGGAGAGCTTTAGGCAAGTCCCTGATTTCCAGCCACCATCTTGGCTCTGCCCCCCTCTCCAGCTCATTTAACAGATGAGGAAACTGAGGCAAGTATGGTTAAGTGACTTCCCCAGGGTCACACAGCTAGTAAGTATGTGAAGCCAAATTTGAATTCAAATCTTCTTGACTCCAGGCCTGGCACTATAGCCACGGTGCCACCTATGACTAGCCATGTGTAAATAAGCCTCAAATCTTTTATTTTAACACCAGCTGACAAGCAAGAGAATGGAGGGAGGAGATTACTTGGTTGTTGTCTAGGAGTAGCTCTGCCTAGAAGCCTGGTAGGAAGGGAAAAACGAAACCAAAAAACTTACTGAGAATTTTATCTGAGCCTACTTCGCTAGCTGTGGATCTTCTTCAGAGGCTCCCATGGGCTTTTAAAATTCAGGTGAGGTATATAACACTGCGAGCTGCCTGATAGTTTTCAAAGGTTTGCCCTTTTGTTCAACATAAGGCTCCTTTTCTCAGCTTTCAAAATTAGAGATACAAACTTTTGGCTTGCAAGGGAGATTTCCATAGTTTATTTGGTCTGCAAAATGAAGTCTCTAAGTTTGGAAAGGCTTTAGCAGCCCAATGGATAGAGTACCAGGCCTGAAGTCAGAAAGACTCATCTTCCTGAGTTCCAATCTGGCCTTAGACCCTTACTAGCAGTGTGACCCTGGGCAAGTCACTTAACCCTGTTTGTCTCAGTTTCCTCAGTGGTAAAATGAGTTGAAGAAAGAAATGGCAAACCACTCCAGTATCTTTGCCAAGAAAATCCCAAATGAGGCCACAAAGAGTTGGACATGATTGAAAAAAGAAAAGATTGAACAAGGGTTTAGAGAAGAATGATAAAAGTATGAAGCTATTGGCATTCCTCAGCACCAATCAACAAGAGGCATTTATTAAACTCCTTCTGTGTGCCTGTCACTAGGCTAAGCACCACGGATACCAAAGGCAAGGAAAGAAAAAATAGCCTGTCTTGAAAGAGCTTGCATTCTACCAGGTGGAGACCACCGGTATGCATATAAATACACTTAGAATAAATGCAAAGTGAGGAACCTCCAAGCCTCATGCAGGAAGAAACATTTGAATGAAACTTTGAAGATAGGAATTTCAAGAGGAAGAGGTGAAGAGGGAGGGCTTTCCAGGTGTAGGGGACTGCCTAGGCAAAGGCATGATGAAGTGAGGAAGACTAGTACACAACCAATTTGGCTGGGATTTGGAGGAAGGGAAGAAATGTATAAAAAGCCTTGAAAGGCCTTTGGAGTATCCGAAAGGCTGTGTCAGACCTGTAGAACTGGGAATGCAGGTGCTCTCTAATAGTGACCCTTGATATAGCTCTTTAAGGTTTGTAAAGTACTGTCAATATGTCATCTCATTTGATCCTCAGAACATTATTATCCCCATTTTACAAATGGGGAAACTGAGGCTGAGAGGTTAGGTGACTTGCCCAGGGTCACACAGCTAGTGTCTAAGGCAGGATTTGAACTCACAACCCTATCAGGTAGATGCTTTTATTATTCCTATTATACAGATGAGGAAACTGAGGCAGGCAAAAGTTATCTGACAAGGTCACACATCTAATAAGGATCTGGGACAGGATTTGAACTCACAGCTTCCTGACCCCAAATCTAGCATTCCTACTGTACCACCTATCTTCCTCTACAGAATTCTTATTGAGAATAAAATGTATTGTAAAGTTAGCAAAGGGAACTCTGCCATTATTTGTAGATATCAGTAGGCACAGGCTGATGAGCACTTCTTGATGGATGACCTAATATTTACATAAAATCCTATTTTCTTCCCTTTAAAATTTTTTAATAATACAATTTCCTCATCCTGTATTGCAGAAAAATACATAGGTTTCCTTAATGTTGTCTGCAGTAAAGTTCTAATACTGGAGAAAACAATTTTAAAGGCTATAATTATTCCTAATAATGCTTCATGTTAAGCCTTATTATCAATGGGAAATCAGATTTTACTATGATAAAGAAGCAGCTGGAGCGCTTGCCCTAAAGGTTTAATATTAAAGAATATGCAAGATTGTAAGGTTGTGAGTATCAGCTAGGTATTTATTGAGCAAGTGAGCCATATTGCATAATGGCCAAGCAGGTACAAAAGAAAGGGGAAGATGACAGAATTCTGGGCATTATTGGTGTAGACCCCCTATTGCCCTTCTTCATCACTCCAATCTTCTGTAATGGGCCTCCTTCACAACTCCTGGAGAAGACAGGGGATGTACCAATTTATTTAATGCATGTTTTTGAATCTTAGAACTCTGAAAAAGGGGGAAACGACAGGTACTTTCTTGGGTTACTGATGGAATCCCCATCTGTCTCCCCAGAGGATAGGCCACCCTTCTCCAAGCCTACCTGAATTTGCCCTGGCCAGCAGAATACCTGGTTATGGTTGTACGGTCAGGACCTATGAAATGGAGAGCCTTTAATTATGGCTATTGACACACTGCACATCTGTCATTTGATGACCAAGCTAGGCAGATTGAGGGAGGTTTATCACCAGAGATATATGAATAGCAGGAGATTATTTGTTTTTTTTTGTTTTGTTTAAGGTCATAGCAACTCAATAAACCTATTTAATATAATGTATTGGGGTCACCATAGTCTGTAATGGAGCCGAGATGGAGGAGAAGGGACACCCATGCTGAGAAAAACATGGCTTTTTGAAATTTTGAAGTGGGCAGTCCATCAATAAGCATTTATTAAACACCTAGTCTGTACTGGGCACTGTGCTAAGCTCTAGGGATACAAAGAAAGGCAAAAGAGAGTCCTTGCCCTCACATGGCAAGCAGCATTGGAAGAACTCTGGTTTTAGAGCCAGAGAACCTGGGTTCAAATTATGACTGTGCCACCACCCCAGCTGTGTGACCTTGGTCCATTCACTTCATTTCTCTGAGGCCCGATTTCTTCATCTGTCAAACAAAGGCTTAGACCAAATGCCCACCAAGCCCCACTCTAGCACTGAACCTTTGCACCTGTATGGGTATAAGGTGGGATCCCCCCAAATTGCTGTGAAATCAGCAATATATATTTATAAAGTTCAGTGGGAAATTGTGCTTCAAGGCAGTCCAAGGATGCCTTGAAGATGGGGGAAGCTATTTCATGGCTTCCCTTTCCCTGCCTTAGGTAGGAGTGATTCTCATCAGAGGAGCAGTGGCATTTACTCTACACCAAGTACAGAGTACTCCTAAGCAATTCACACTTAGCACTCTATGTTAACTCATTAGAACAAGCCTTCTGCCTCTCCTCTACAAGAGTCCCATGTCTATCATTCCATTCCATTCTGCCTTCCATGGTTGGTTACCCCTGCCCCCAACTTTGCTGTGGACTGAAAAGCCACACATGCCAGGCTGGGCTACCTAGCATTATCCTTCCTTCCCCCACCTTGGCCTAGTAGAAAATAGGAACAGGTTTCTGGTTGCTGCTCAGAAGGGACACATGACTCAAACTGATCCTGAGGTAGTTGGAAGCACTGTTTACATTAAGGTTTGTAACTCATTATCCCAGAATAGATGGTATTCTCTTCCCCCACCCCTTCTTCCTGGAATGACTTGGAATGACAGGACAAAAATTTAGAAGACAAGAGTTATTGTATGTGACACAGAGCGTCTCTGGAGCATTCAAATCACCTATCTTTACCCACTGCTTTTCTCTCAGATTAAGAAAGTCAGAGCACAAGGTGATTTGGAGTACCCAACATGTCGTATGTTATACCCACAAAATGTCACATAATAACCTGCTCTTATAGAATTTCAGTTCTCAGAGGATCATAGGATTTCATGTGGAAAGGAACCTTAGAGACCATCAAAATGAACCCGTTCAATTTATGGGTGAGGAAACTGAGACCCAGAGAGATGCAAAGATCACAAAGCTAGCAAGTAGCAGATCTAGATTTTGAATTTCAAAATTTAGCTGTTTTGTTTTGTCTGTGGACAAACTACCTGGAAAGACACATACACACACACACACAGAGTCAGAGGAGGAGATATCATGTTGATCAGTAACTAAATCTAATGTTTGACTTTTAAATATGGAAATTTTCCCTCATTTTAATGTCTTTCACTTTAAAGTAAAAGCCCAATTCTCTTTTTCTTCCCCCAGTGGGAATTCAGAATAGCCAATTACCATCCTCTATAAGACATTGCTTAGCACAGTGTCTGCATATAGTAGGCAATTAAAATGTTTATTCATTAACAACCAAGCATATTACTAAGAATATCATTTATACATTCTCACTAAGCCATAGGAAAATGAAATAACAGCATTAGAAGAGATGCAGAGCAGCACATCATTTAATCCATCTCTAAGTAGAAATCCCGTGTACATTTCAACATTGGTGAGCCACCACTGGTCACCTTTGAAACATCCTAGCAAACCAGACAAGAACTGTAGGACTGGAGGAGAGCAAATGTACCTGTGGTTTTGTTTTTGTTTTTGTTTTTCAAAAAAGAAGAGGATAGAGTCTGTAAATTCTAGCTCAGTGAGTTTGACCTCAATTCCTAGGAAAATTCTAGACAACAAACAAATAAAAGAGACCGGACATAGGGTTAGTGAGCTACACAGAACTGAAACCAACATCTTTCTTCCCTCCCCATCTATGGAGGCAGGCCAAGGAGGATGTGGGTTAATGATTATCAAGAAAAGGAAGTTATGATTAAATAGAGGCATCCTGGCTTCATCAAAAACAAGTCAAGTCAAAGTACTTGAGGAGTAGTTTAACTAGTAGTTTAAACTACTGGAGGTGACGACATTCAAATAAATATGTGCAAACAAGATATGTACTGGATAAATTGAAGACAATCATAGAGGGAAGGCACTAACGTTGAGGGGAACCAAGATAAGCTTCTTGCAAGAGGTGGGATTTTAGCTCAGATTTGAAGGAAACCAGGAGGCAGAGGCAAGGAGGAAGAGAACTAAAGGCAAGCTGAGACAGCCAGAGAAAATGCCTGGAGACAAGTGTATATCCAGGAAGCAGAGGTCTCGTATAAGCTAAGCAAGAGGCTCTTCAAATAATAGCAGAACCCTGCCAAGTTCCACTTGCTACAATTGACAATTATATGAAATAATTTCTGAGTTCCCAAGTGGGCTCTTCTAGATTAGTTATCCCTAACCGTCATTTTTAGTCCATTCCTTAGACAGAGATTTTAATCATTTATCACCCACCCCACCTATAAATTGCCTTAGGTACAAAAGTTTTAAGAACATCCCTACTTTTAAAACTAAACTTCAGTTGTCAGTCAGCTACTTTGGTCCTAGAGAGGGATTATGGGGAAAGAAATCATGGAATTATTCTTTTCTATTCCATTTGCTTTGTGAAATGAAAATTCAGTGAGTTCCTTTTATTATTAAAATTATTGAGACTGATGGTATTTTGATATGGTCATTTCTTGTAGAGAGCAACTTAATTCTTTATTGAAGACCTACAACATTTTTTATGGGGACCAGAAGAACCGGCATATTATATACGGTGAGGTAAGAACATCATTGTTCTTAAAAATTGGGGAATGTCTGAAGAAGTTGTTGTATATAGTTATGATGGAACACTGCTATGCTGTAAGAAATGATGGAGTCATTGATCTGAGAAAACCATGGAAAGACTTGCACAAAATGATGAAGAGTAAAATGAGCAGAACCGGGAGAACATTGTATATGGTAACAACAATATTGTTTTAAGAACGACTGAGCAGACAAGTTATTTTGACTATTATAAATACCCAAATTAACTATAAAGGACATATGAAAAAAAGACACTATCTACATCCACAGAAAGAACTGATAAATAGAAGTATACGTGGAATAATTTTACATGTATATACCTATTTGTGTCTAATGGTAGCCATGATAATTTTGTTGTATATTTGAAAGGAATAGCAAGTTGTGCATAGTAGATTTACAGTTTCATGTGCACTCATCTTTTTACAGTACTGTGTTATAGAAATATTTGTTTTATTTCATAAATTAAAAATAAAATTTAGAATAATAGATGATGGATAGATAATCAATTTGATACTCAGAACAACACTGTAAATGATCTGTAGGAAGTATGACATTTAAAAAAAAGTTTTAGAAAATGAGAACCCTTGAATTTGCAATTTCATCGATTTGATGATACCATTGAAGGCCTCTTGATAAATTTCCTTTTTCATTTAAAACAAACTCAAAGACTTTGAATCTCACTAAAAAAAAAAAAAGATGTCATGCCACAGTCCACATCAAATTTACTTAGAAGCAACTTATATATCCTAGAGTATACTATATAAAGGTCCCTGAATTCAACTTCTGAATCATCCTCCAAGACAACAAATCTGAAAGGTAACTCAACCTCCATATAACAATAGCAACTAGTCTTTTTCAGAAATAGCTGCTGTAAATGAGTTAATCTAAGTGTTTAAAATAAGATTTGAGCCAAGTAGGAAGGGATGATTATTCTAGCTTACAGTATGAAATCATTTGACTTTCTTTATGGAGGGGAGGGGAGGGTAAGGGAGGGGAGGGAGCAGGATTTGGTCTCCTATCCCCACCTTAAGTTTCGGATGTCATCAAAGAAAGTAGGGGTGGGGGTGGGGAAGGGTCAAAGGACAGAGTTAACCAGGTATTAGTATGTTAACAAATTGCTAGGATATGTCTCAGGCCCAGTCATCCTGTGAAAGAAGTTACTGATTAAATTGGAAGGCAGCTCACCTTTATCTGGGTGAAGAATGGCAGTGCCTTAGAGAAGGCCATTACACAGCTAAGCCTCCTGAACCTTGGAGATAGTGGGTCAGTTTAAGAGTTTAAGGAATTCAAGGCAGGGAACAACATTTTGTGACCCCTAAGCCTCTTCCAGAAAAGGGGAGAAGGGGTGATTTTTCTCTCCAACCTGCCACCTTATTTGTCATAGTATATATTACAGTAGAGTCAATTGCCTGGTGCAAGACACCCTATCAATCAGCAAGTATTTTAGAAAGTTGAACAGTTTGAGTCACATTCTCCAGACATGGAGATGATATTTAAGGCAGGAAGCAACTTCAAGGAGTACGTGTATGTATGCATGCATTTATGGATGTATTTGTATGTGTACGTATACAACTGTGTATATATACGTATGTGTGTATATATATATATGTATATATATGCATGCATTATCTAGCAGTGCCACTTAAATTTCTCAACAGCACATAAAAGTTTTACAAAAATTGACCATGTATTATTGGGGAGAATGGGGGACTATTCTTCCCAATATCATTTGACATGATTCTATTGGTAGAAATGCTGGGTAGAAAGAAAGGCATAAAAGATCTGCAAGAAAGAGCTATCATTATTCCTATTTACTGATGACATCATAGTTTGCTTACATGATTCTAGAGAATCAGGAAAGATACTGCAACAATAGGAGAAGAGATATTGTAAATAAATGTAAAAAGGCAGAGAGAGTAAACATAGCATTTATGGACAATAATATAGTAAAAATAGAAATCAGTTTAGGGAGAAGAAATGAAAAAAAATTCAGATTCAAATTGGGAATTAAAGATAAATCATGAGTAATGAGTGAGCCAAAGAATAAATCATAGAAACAATTGATAATTATGTAAAAGAAAATGATAATGATGAAACAACATACCAAAATTTCTGAGATGAAGCTTAGGCAATCCTTGGGGGAGTGCGCTATATGTATGTATGTATGTATGTATGTATGTATGTATGTATATATAAAACTGTGTGTATTTACCTAAAAACATACATTATGAAAATATGAGGGGGATAGCTAAGTGGTACAGTAGATAGAGAGCCGGATCTGGAGTCAGAAGGACTTGTCTTCCTGAGTTCAAATCCATCCTCAGACACTTACTGACCTTGTATATATCACTCAACCCTATTATCCTCAGTTCCTCATCTGTAAAATGACATGGAGAAGGAAATGGCAAACCACTCCAGTATCTTTGCCAAGAAAACCCCCCAAACCACAAATAGTCAGACATGACTGAAACTGAATGACAACAATATATAAGAGGACTGATGAAATGAATATGTATTTTAAAAATGGGAAAGCCAACAAATAAACTCAGAAGAAAAGATAATAAAAATTAAAAGAGAAATAGATAAATTAGAAACCAAAAATACTACAGAAATGATGAAACTAAAAGCTGGTTCTTTAGAAAGGCTAACAAAATCAATCAAGCTTTAGTCGATCCAATTATAAAGAAGAGCAGAAAATCAAATCAACCAAACAGCAAATGAATAAGGCGAAATCACAAGAGAACCAGAGTAAAAAGAATTATTGAACCCTGTTGTGAACATTCTAATGCTACCAAAACTGAGAACACAAAAGAAATAGAGGAAAATTTTTAAAAACATAAAATACCAAAACTAACTACCAAAAATATATCTTTAACAATCCAATCTCAGAAAAGACAATAGAACAATTTATAAAGGAACACCAAAGCATAGAGGGGATAGGGGAAGGGGGAACCTCCTGATCCTGATGGAGTCACAGGAAAAATTTCTCAAACTTCTAAAATGTGCTAATATTGCACAAAATAAATTTTTAATTGAGAAAGCATTCTACCAGATCTTTCTACGAGATGAATATAGTCCTAATACGTAAACCAAGGAAGAATTAAACAAATAAGGAGAACAATAGACCAAGAAGGAAATGGCAAACCACTCAATATTTTTGCCAAGGAAACCCTACGTAGGGTCATGAAGAGTCTCACATGACTGAAATGACTAAAACAACAAAATAGACCAAGAACATTAATAAATATTTATTCAAGAATTTTAAATGAAATCCTGCCAAACAGTCTACAGAAGTCTATCCAAGAAATCATTCATTATGACCAAGTATCAGGTGGTTTTGCTGGTTTTTTATCTTCTCTTTTTAAAAAAAAATCCTTTATTAATTTTATGTTCCAAATAACAAGTATTTTTTTTTATTATTTTGTTCCTTTAAGATAGCTCCTACCCATTAAAAAAAATTACAAACAAATCTCTCAGTACATATCTACCTAGTCCAGGGAAACAAATTCCCACATTAATCATGTCCAAAAATGGATATTTCTTTTTGCATTTTAAGTTCATCACCTCTCTGTCTGAGGCAAGTGGAATGTTTGATCTTTATTCTTTTGGACTCATAATCTTTTATTGCATTGATAAGAGTTCTAAAGTATTTCAAAGGTTGTTTTTCCCCCTATGATATTGGTATAACTGTATAAATTGTTTCCTTGTTCTGCTCACTTCACTCTGCATATTTCATAAAGGTCTCACTAGTTAACTTTGAAATGATCCATTACATCATTTATTATGGCACAGTAAGATTCTCTTATATTCATATACCACAATCTGTTGAGCCATTTTTTTTCTTTAAAACAGTGTTATTTGTTATATGGAATACCTCTTTATAAATATGTATATATATATACATATATATATTATATATATATAAATATGTATATATATATACATATATATATTATATATAGAGAGAGAGAAAGAGAGAGAGACAGAGACAGAGACAGAGACAGAGACAGGTTTTGCTTTTACTGGCCTCAGCCACTTACTAGCTGTGTGACCTTGGCCAAATCCCTTAACCTCTGTTTGCCTCCATTTCCCCAACTATAAAATGGGGATAATAATATAACTCATCTCCCAAGGTTGTCCTGAGGATCAAGTGAAATAATGTTTGTAATGTACTTAGTATAATGTCTGGCACACAGTAGGCACTTTATAAATGCTAGCTATAGTAATAATTATTATTATTATTACATTAAAAACATTTCTAAATTACCCAAAGCCTGTGAGAGCTCTCTTGCAACAAAGTAAGCAGGCAAAAATTAACAATACAGTGACATCATCAGAAAGTGCATGCAACATTTCACACCTGTAGCCCCACCAACCTGTTTTTAAAAGTCTTTTAATGAACATAATTGACATAAATTAATTTTAATTAGTTATAAGTCTATTTTCTCTCCCTCCCACTTCCAACCCCATTGATAAAAGAAAAAATAAAAACAAATTCCTTGGGAAAAAATATGTATAGTCAAGCAAAACCAATTCCTTCACTGGCTATGTACAAAAATATTCAGAACCCCAAATTCATTACCTCTCTATGAAGAGACAGATGACATATTTCATCCTCAACCCTCTGGAATAATAGATTGTCAGCTCTTAAAGTTGTTTGTTTTCAGGGTTGTTGCTGTAATAAAAATAATAGCAATAGAGCTTTTAAAGGTTTTCATGGTTCTTTAAAATATCTATTTGATCATCACATAGTTCCTATTATTATCCCAATTTTACAGTTGAGGAAACCAAAGCAGCTATAGGTAAAGTGATTTGCACAGGGCAACCCAGCTAGTAAGCATCTGAGGCATAATTCAAATTCAGATCTTCCTAGTTTCAAGTCCAGCTCTGTATCCAGTGCTCCACCTAATGGCCTTTATGGGAATTGTTCTGATTCTGCTCATTTCATTCATCAGTTTAAAAAAGACTTCCAAATTGTTCATTTTTGTAAATTTGATACTACAGTAAAAATTGTTCTTGCAGGATATGCGCACTTCACTCTATATCATCATACAAACTTTCCACACTTCTCCAAAATAATCTATTTCCTCATTTCTTACAGTATCATAGTATTCTATCCCATTTATATACAACAATTTATTGTTACTTCTCATTGTGCCACCAGCTGCTATAAATATTTTTACACATCTAGGACCTTTTCATATTTCTTTTATCTCTTTTGGGTATAATTTGTATTTTGTCTTTATAGCTGTATTTCTGTAGTTTTTGTATGTATCTTGGTAGAAGTTGGGAGAAGAAGGATACTGGAAGAAATTTTAAAATAAAAGATGCCACCACAAACTTATTTTAAAAATCAGTGAACGAATTAACGTGCCTCTTAATAAATACGAAAGGATGCCCTAAACAATGAAGTTGTTTACAGATAAATTGAGAAACCAATTTTTTTCTGTCAATTTCTCCTGCTATTATTTTTGACAGACCATTTTTATATTTTGAATATTGAATTGTTATATCTTTCAGAGAGAATATTGAATTTTTGATACAGTACAAAGAACGTTGATGGGATATTTTTTTTCTAGACTGAAGATGACAACCTAGTTATCGAAGGAATTTTGGATGTATTCTGGGGAGTACAAAAGCCTATCCGGCTAAAAATTCAAGATGAGAAGCAGGTCCCTTCTTTTGCAACCATCAAGTCATCACCTTTATTCTCCCAAAAGGGGTGAGCTATAACTCAGATACCTCAAATACAAAGTAATGCAAATGTGAACTATGTTTAGATCTAAATAAACATGAGTAATATATATCTCTTTAGAAATAAAGATCTTTATCTACTAGTGGTAAATTTTCTTATCCAAAAAGGGCCTATTATTTCCGAGCTATGTTCATATACTCTCCTTACTCTCTACAAATTGAAGTCTTAGTAATGTTCAGCCTAATTATTGTAGTGCAGTAGATAGAGTGCTGTGCTTGGAGTGAGGAAGAACTGAGTTCAGACAATTACTACCTGTGTGACCCTGGGCAAGTTTTTTCACCACTGTTTGACTCAGTTTTCTCAACTGTAAACTGGGTATCATAATAGCACCTACCTCCCAGGATTATTGTGAGAATCAAATGACATGATATTTGTAAAAGAAAAATGCTTAGCTCAGTGCCTGTCACATAATAGGTGCTATATAAATGCTTATTCCTTTCCCCTTCTGACCCCAAACATACTGTGGGAAGACGGGAATTGAATCAGTTCCTAGAGGGCAGTCTATGGTTCCCCATCAGTGAATTAGAATTGGTGCTTTTAATATTATTTCTTTTTTCTTCATATCCAGTAGAATTCATGGTCATTCTGAAAACAAAATACAATCTGGGGAAGGAATGGTGGAAGGGGGGATTGGGGAGGAGTGTTCTCCTTGATTTTTCATCACTAATCTCCCCTTCATAATCTCTTATTTGAGGGCGCAGTAGGGAAGGAGAACACCAAAGCCCATCCTCCTGATGTTTGCATTTCTATGTAGCACCCTGTGGAGGGGGTGGAATGGGGGCATGGTGGTTGGGTATGGGGTGAGGAGTAGGGGAGCAGAAAAAGGAAGCAGTTAACAGAACAGTCTTAACAACTTGATTCTGGTGATAGGGGAAAAGCCTACAATCGTCGAAGGAATGCGAACATTTCCCTAGGTGGAGGAACCAAGAGCCCCCTGGCCTTTCTCTCTTCTCCAAGCTATGTCCCCAATGTTTGTATTTGTGAAAGAGCAAAGACAAGCAGCATGATGACCCTACCCATGTTCTCCAGAGCAAGACTCTTGACCATATCTTGTTCCCATTTCCCATAGAAATGCAGGCTGATGCCCCTCCCTATAACCAATGGCATAATTTAAGTAAATCACAAGTGTATTCTATATAGAAAAATCCAAATTTCTAAAATAGGTCAATTTGGAGGTTATTCTTCACATTACCTAAGGTTTCTTTGCATGGTTCCTCTAAAAATCAAACTCCCCTAAGGTACTTACAGTAGAATTTGATTAACCAAAGTTTAATTTGTATGCTCCCTTTAAGGAACAAGATAATTTTTTTTGAAAAATATTTTTTTCCAATTACATGTAAAGACAATTTTAACATTCTTTTTTTAAAAATTTTGAGTTCCAAATTTTCTCCCTTCCTCCCCTGCCCCTCCCTAAGATGGTAATCAATTTGAAATGTCATATATGTGTAATCATGCAAACATATTTCCATATTATTCATGTTGTGAAAGAAGAAACAGAACAAAAGGAAAAAACTACAAAAAATAAAGTGAAAATAGTAGGCTTCAATTGGCCTTCAGACATGAACATGGCAATTTAGAAAAGATACTTCTGTCATTACATGTTAAATCATCATCAAGATGGTGTCTTCTCAAATCTCTCTGAGGACTTGCTTAAAGTTCAGTCTCTAAGGTCAGTTTCCATGTGCAAGGATTGATAAGGTGATTGTGTCTCATTTCTATTCAATTCAACAGGTAATCATTAAGTATCTAACCTGAGTGATCCTGGGCAAGTCACTTAATCCTGCTTGCCTCAGTTTCCTCATCTGTAAAATGAGCTGGAGAAGGAAATGGCAAACCTCTTCAGTATCTCTGCCAAGAAAACTCCAAATGGGGTCACAAATAGTCAGACATGATTGAAACAACTGAACAACAACAAAAATAGAGAAAATGCTAGCACCTACCTCACAAGGTTGTTGTGAGGATCAAATGAGATATTATTTGTGAAAGCACTTAGCACAGTTCCTGGCACACAGGTGCTATATATAATTAATTGAACTTGTCTGTTTCAGTCTATTACAGAATGCTTCATTATTTCTTTCATTGAGTTCAAAAATGATCCGCATATATATTTTGATATTATTTAACAAATTACTAAAAATGCCAACTCTCTCAATAATTACCTAATTTATTATTCCATTTGAGTCCCCAGTCTTATATAACTGAGATCTCTCATGAATTGTCTTCTTTCACCTTCAGACCCCAAATTTGTGGCCTTACTTACCCATCATCATCATCCTCCTCATTGTTATTGTCGTCATCATCAGCATCAGCATCATCATCATCATCATCTCACCCATTTCCTTTCTCCACCCATATTCCCCTAGTTAAGGTCTTCATTCCTTCTTGCTTAGACTATTGTAATAGTCCCTAACTGAAATCCTTGCCTCAAGCATCACCCCCACTCCATCCCATCCTCCAGACAGTCGCCAAAGTGATTTTTCCAAAGCACAAACGTAATGCCAGTCCTCTGTTTATAAACATCAATGAATCCTTATTGCCTCTAAAAACCAAATAAAAACTCCTCTCTTTGGCATTTAAGATCCTTCCCAACCTATCTTTTAAACCTTATTAAACACTACACCCTTCATGCATTCTCCAGTCCAGTCATCCTGATCCTTTTTACTGTTCCCCACACATGGCACTCAATGCACCTTCTCATGCCTTTGAGAGTCATGGGCTGACTCCAAGGCTGGAGTGCAGACCCCACCTTGCCTATCCTACCTTCAAAAGTCAGCTTAAGCATCATCTTCTCCATGATTTTTTTCTTCTCCCCCAGATGCTCCTACAAACCCTCACCAAGATCACTTTATGTCTGTTTCAATCCTGGGCCTCTGTCTGTGCAGGTTTTCTCCTTTGATACAGTGAAAGGTCCTTGAGAAAAAAAACTGTTGCCCACTTTTCTTTGTATCACCAGCACCTGATTGATTCCTTCACTTACTTGGATGATTTTCTTTTAACAAGATTGGCAAGGGAAATGTTAGCGTGTTTTTCTTTCCCATGATAAAATAGGCAAATGAATGGGCTTTTGCTAATCCATATGTAACAACCCCATGCAGGAGACCTCATAGCGAGTGACCCTCCCAGAAAGGGTGGAGGTATCATGAAGTTAGGTGTGAGCAATACTTCCCTGGTGCTGTCTGAGACAAATTCATTGACACCCCCCCTCCCCCGCCCCACTCTGTTACTGACTAATGGCTTCATCAATTGTTTCTTTCACTGAGTTCAAAGATGGTCCATATGATTTATTTAATAAATCACTAAAAGCACCAAATATCTCAATAACTGGTTAATTCATTATTCCATTTGAGCTCCCAGTCTTGTAGAACTGAGATCTTTCATGAGCCACCTTCCTTCATCTTCAAAGACCAAATTTATAGCCTGACTCACACATCACCATTGCTGGCCACATAATTAATTAATAGTAGCCAATAATAATATAAACAATGCATCCATTGCCAAAGTTACTTCTATGCTTTGGGAAAGCATGCTGATTCGCACGATTAGCTAATCAGCATAAAGTTGCTGATTAGAATTCCTCTCATACATTTCCCACTGCCACATCCTCTAAAACACTCAAACTACAGCCCCAAAAGGCAATTCTTATTAAAATGTAGGGACTCCATTCATCTTCAGGTAACTGTTTTTCTCCACCGATCAAGACTGAATTCAGTTCAGTTCTCACTAACAATGAAAATCTATTCATCTCATTCAACTCCCCTGAAGAATTCACCTCAAAATGGCTTTACAGAATATCTTTTCCACAGACATTTAACTGTACAAGTCACTCACAGACTCTTTCTCCAAAGGCATTTAACTGTCAATCTCCTAAGAAATGAAATTCCATCAATACTTTCTCAGAGCCTATTCTCTCTGTTTCTCTGTCTCTTTCTTTGTCCCTGTTTCTCTCTCTCTCTCTCTCTCTCTCTCTCTCTCTCTCTCTCTCTCTCTCTCTCTCTCACACACACACATACACACACACACACACACACACACACTAACAATATCTGAAGTCTATGTGGGAGGGGCTACATCATCTAGGGTTGCCAACTGTCAATCAAACATTGACCTCTTTCTCTAGCTTAATTAGGAAACCCCTATATTGGTGGACAGGACTGGCTTTGGTAGGACAGGTTCTAAATTAGAATGAATGCTTCTTTTTGTATTTTAGGGAGTTTCACTGAAATCCTATAACACTTATATATATAGTATTAGTTGTATTCACCAAGCAAAACATACAATCCATGCTTTAAAAATGATGCCATCTGTTGTACATGATGAGGGAAATATGCAATGTGTCTCTTTAAGGAAGAATAACAATATACAGAATCTATGTGGGAGGGGCTATATCATCTAGGGTTATCAACTGTCAATCAAACATTGACCTCTTTTTCTAGCTCAATTAGGAAACCCCTATATTGGAGGCTAGGACTGGCTTTGGTAGAAAAGGTTATAAATTAGAATGAATTCTTCTCTTCATAACTTAGGTAGTTTCACTCAAATCTTGTAGCACTTATATATAGTATTGGTTGTATTCACCAAGCAAAACATATAATTCATGCTTAAAAATGATGACTTCTATGGGCATTGATGGGGAGGATATATACAGTGCAATATATGGTACATTTAACATTGAATTATAGTATTTCAACCCAATCATAGATCCACTGTACTCATGAAAATTCCACTGACTTAAATGATTTCCAAACTAAGGTAGAGTGAACATTATCTATCAGGTGATTCCCCCCTCCCAATATTTTAGAAACATTTATCACCATGGAGTGACTCCAAGTTTTTAATTATTCAGGTGCCTGGCAAATTGCCTCATTTTGCACCTTAGATCTTATGAAATGATCAACGAGAGGTCAAAGAATTTAAGCAGAAATGTTTTAAGATACCTGTAAGATCTTTATCACAAAGCATTTTTGAAAGACTCAAGCACCACATCTAGTCAAGTAGGCTTCCCAGGAAGCTATTCTGTACATCTCAGTGGCTTCTAGATGATTGCAGGCTGTTAATATGCCATAGCCCACAGTGATGATGATAGAACCTTGTTTGCCAGTAACTTCTTGTGTCCTACCAAGGACCAACACGACAATATAGCAAGAGAAACAAAGGTTGCTGAATAGGGTGGGCAGGGGACTCAGGTGCTGAACCTGACTCTTGTTTGACTTTGGATAAAATTCTTGATCTTTTTGCACCTCAATTTTAAAAGAGATGGGACAGGGGGTGGTGAGAAAGAGTGGTTAATGGGGAAGCACCTAATTCACCTGGCACATGTGAGAAATGGGACATTTTACATAAGTCACTTTTCTAGAAAACTGAAACTCTCAATTTGATAAAATTTTATGTGGGAATTTTTCTAAACCATGTTGCATACTTTCCTGCTTTCTTAAACAGGAGTTGTTGAATACATGTATTTTTTCTTCGTAGTTCCATGCACACAGCAGGTGCCTAATAAATACTTGTTGATGGATCACTCATTTTGATGATACAAAGCCATCTTTAGGAACCTTAATTATTGATCTGTTAGGTAGCCTAGTACAGACCTTAGAGCCTTTGGTGTGTATAGGGCTGTTATTTCCCATTCTGTTAAATGGCCTGACTACTATGTCTTTTTTAGTTCTTGAATCTGAAGTCTGTTGTTTTCGTTGGACTTTCAATCATTCTTCCTCACCATCATCATTGTGCCTGAATCTAGCACCCTGGCCCCATTCTCTAACTTGTGGCTTATAATTTCACAGAAACCCTGTAAGCTATGAGTTCTTATTTGTGGGGTCCAAAATTTTCCAACCTATAATAAAAGAAACTGAGGTGGAGCTCTGAGCCAATTGTACTTTATTAAAGGGTCCATGGTCCCCCCTAATGAAATGGACCTTAGATATCCCTCGTGATCTGAGATGCCCCCTTCCTCCAGGGCCTGAGTTTTATGATACAGAAGAGACACAGTAAAATACAATCTTATTGGTTGGTAAACTTTGACCTTGATCCTCCAGGAGAGTCTACACAAAATATGGAATTTCACTTGTTGACAAATAAGCTGATGAGCAGACCCTGATAGACCTATCTTGACCTTTCAGGAGGTCCTACCGAGGCAATGAGCAGACCCATTTACTGGCCTCATAAACAGACGTGAAAACGTACACAGACCAGTACAAAGGCAGTCCACAGGTTGCCAAAGAGGGTCACTTCATAGGCAAATGCTCATAGCCATCTACCCATGTTGGGCAATAGAGGGATGACAAGGGACAGAAAGGCAACAAAAATAGCCAGGGGATTTTCCATGTAATTGAGTCACCTCCACCACACTGAGCTTGGTCATCACAACAAGGCAAAAACAAGGGTGGAGGTCCTCTAGTTAATTTGCTATGATTAAGTAAGTGAACTTACAACCTGCATTTCACAGTTCTTGGGCCTAATATACAGAAGTTATAATCACTGCCCCTGTGGAATCATATTAAATTGATAAATACTGATTGAAATAAAATAGGGGTCTAATTAATCACCTATCACGTATTATCCCCATTCTATGGATAAGGCAACTGAGGCTGAAAGAAGTTAAGTGACTTACTTCCCCAAAGTCATAAACTTCTAAGGCTATATTAAAAAAAACCAAGTCATTCTGCTTCCAAGTCCCGAATTCTCTCTACTATGTCATGCTCCCACCCTTGAATGGCTAAAAGTCCCTAGAACTTCATTTCCTATTCACTCATTGGAAGAAATTCCCTGGACTCCATTTCCAAGAATACTGTGTGTTGGGCTACAAAGCATTGGTGCCACCAGGTGAGGACTTCAGTTGGTGGAAAGTCTTACAGGAAAGGAGGTCTAAAAAGTCTGGATTGTTGAAGGCATTCATGAATGGGGACAGGAAAGATGGGGCAGAAGAGGAGCCTAGGAAGTGATGCTGCTATGGGAGTCCTGGGAGAATCTGGATGCTCGCAGGCTAGAGGAAGAAGTCGTTAACCACTCTCTGAATTACTTCCCAAAAGGCTTTTATAGATTCCCATGAAGCAGCCAGAGCTTTTTACTACTGAGGCAGCTATATTCCTCTCCTGATTTCCTGTGAGACTTAGAAAAATCGTATTTTTATTGTTATCTTTTTATATTACCATCATCCAAGACTGTGCTGGTAAATGTTTAATAACCTGTTTTTCTATACACACCTCTAGATAGGCATATATCCATATATACACACATATTTGCAAATATGAATAAGTATACATATATATCTGTATATATGTATATACACACATATATGTGTATACACACGTTTTGTAGTTTCAGTCATGTCTGACTCTCCATGACCCCATGGTCACAAAAAATTTGGCAACAGTAAAGGGCTTCTGGACACATGACCTAAAATTAATTAGAGGGAAACACATAATGAATCCACGGTGTTTCTGGCAGTGCTTGCCCATGTTGCATCATGCAACTTCACTGCAGTCTTGGTTCTGAACACAAAGAATTCACTTTGCACTGCTCAAGCCCTCAGGCCACGTAACACCAACTAAGGTTGCCAAAACACAAAAAGGGGTCACAAATGGAAAAAGTCTAAGAATCCCTGTTCAGGGAAATAAGCTTATGAATGGCAGGAAAGATGCTCCCCATCTTCACTGGTAGAGGGAGTTTCCTCATACAAGGATTCCCTTTGCCAATGAAGTCATAGTTGTCTCCTCCATTAGATGCGAGCTCCATTAGAGCAGGAACTGTCTTTTGTCTTTCTTTGTATCTCTAGAGCTTAGCGTAGTGCTTGATACACAGTAGGTTCTTAATAAATGCTAGTTGATTGACTCTCCCCTTTTCTAGCCTAAATTATAAAACTTCTAGAAACTACAAGGAATTATATCCATTTGTATATGGGATAGATAAGAATGGTCCTATTAACCTCAATTATCTTTCCTTGTTCTTATATGGCCATTGTGTCTTAACTAATTGTTCTGCTATTTTCTTTGTTATTTGCATGGTCTATGTAATTAGAGAATATTCCTTCAGTTGGGGCTCAGACTACAATTTGAATAATTTCTTTTCCCAAATACCAAATCCCGAACCTGGATAAATAAGCAAGGATTTCCAGAGACAAGAGTTCTCTTAGGTCTTTAGGTGACTCTTGCTACATGTAGTTCAAATGTTGTCAATTCATTCTTTGCTTGGAGCTTCAGCTCTAACCAGACCCTACTCCAATCCCTCATCAGCAAAGGCAGATGACCCTGGGTTTTCAAATGTTTGCCAGCAGCTGACAAGTTCTTCTATACCTGAGAATAGGTCTGGTGATGAGCCCTTGTCTGTTGTTCAAGGACGAGTCTAGGTTGGTTCAGGAAGACTCATCATTACGTTGGCCACCAGGGAACGAACTTTTTCATCCACCACAACTATTGGAGACCATCTGTTAAGTCATAGAGATGTTGTAATCTGTATTACAGAAGCAATGCTCATGCCAATAAAAACACAAATCCTTGAACGATTAAAGATACTACTGAATCCTTTTTGCTAAACAAAATCTCTATTTGGGGTTCTACAATTTGAAAAATCTTTGTTTCACCACACAGGCTCTGGTCACAAGAGATTCAGCTTTCTCTCTGCCATCCATTCCCTTCTTCAGCCCAGAACCCAACGTGTGTTTTGGCCACAGGTCTGAAACAGGAGACTACCATGGAATCCCTCCTCAATTGTTCCATGCATATTAAGGCAAGGAAGATAAGAGTTATGGACTGAGGAAGAAGGTGCCTCTATCATGTGAGCTTTTCAAGCTTCCTGGAGGCCCAGAAGAATGCAGACAAAGCAGACAAGGTGATGAAGGTCCTGCATGACAACAGAGATGGTTGAGTTCTAGGAGCATATAGTACTGGTGGTAGCAGTCATGGTGGCCTGCAATGACTTCTGGGAGAACAACTGAGCAGACAGCACCATCCACCCAACATCACTCTCCACATAGCCCTCCTACCTCCATATTCTCCAAATTTCATGTCCCAAGGTCGGCCAGAGCATAATGAATAACACAGCATTAAAAGTTCCCCTTCTGTTTTAATAAACAAATCTTTTTTTCCTAGGGAATTGTTTTGTAGCATCAGTCAATCAGCAAGCATGTATTAAATACCTACTATGTGTCACACACTGTTCTAGGTGCTGGACATAAAAAGGTAAAAATGACAAAATTGCTGCCCTTAAAGAGCTTATATTCCATTAGGGGAAATATCACATACACATGAAAGCATAATTCCTGAGCTTCTGCCCAGCGTATGTCACTGCAAACCATCAGATCCAAGATCACAACAGTACCTGATTCATTTTGAGCCATCTGTTCCTTGGACTTTACAAGATATGAGATATCCAGTGATCAAACTATTGTGGACATCTTTTAGACAATATTTTTCTATGTATGGTAGGGGTATCATGGGATAATGAATAGAAGCCAGCTACAGTCAGGAAGATCTGGTCACAAGTCCCAACACTGACAATTACTGGTTGTGGGCTCTCAGGCAAGTTATTTAACCTATTGGTGCAGAGAAATGGCAACAGCAAGTATGTATTAAATACTTCCTATGTATATGCAGGTCACTGGGCAGGTGCCAGTTGGCATTGGGAGAGGGACTTTGCTTATTGAGTATTCACAACATATGGCAGGATACTGTATACCAATGAAATCTCAAAACCAGTCCAAAACAAAAAATACACATTCAATCTGTCAACAGCTATTGGTCATTGGTCAAATTATAAGGAGTCCTTATGACAATTATTGAGGCCTTTTTTCTTTTTTCTTTTTTGTGGAGAAGAACCATGACCAATGGAATGAATCATGAGAAAGAAGAAACAGAACCAAAAAAAAACACAACCCAAAAACAAATACAAAAGAGAGGGAAAAAGGGGGGGGGAGAAGAAGGTGAGCATAAAGTGTGCCTTGATCTGCATTCATACTTCATAGTTCTTTCTCTGGATGTAGATAGCACTCTCCATCGTGAGTCCTTTGGAGCTGTCTCTGCACATTGTGTTGCTGAGAAGAGCAAAGTCTGTCAGGGTTAGTCCTCACAGAATCCATATATCTGTGGCTGTGTATAATGTTCTCCTGGCTCTGCTCCGCTCACTCAGCATTATGTCGTGTAGGTTTTGCCAGGTTGTTATGAAGTCCATATCATCCCCATTTCTTATACCACAGTAGTATTCCATTACCTTCATATACCACAGCTTGTTCAGCCATTCCCCAATTGATGGGCATCCCTTTGATTTCCAATTCTTAGCTATCCCAAAAAGAGCCGTTATAAATATTTTTGTACATATGGGTCCTTTTCCCACTTGTGTGATCTCTTTGGGATACAACCCTAGAAGTGATATTGCTGGGTCAAAGGGTATGAACATTTTTATAGCCCTTTGGGCATAGTTCCAAATTGCTCTCCAAAATGGCTGGATCAGTTCACAACTCCACCAGCAATGTAACAATGTTCCAATTTTCCCACATCCTCTCCAGCATTTATCATTTTCCTGTTTTGATATTTTAGCTAATCTGACAGGAGAGAGATGGTATCTAAGAGTTGTTTTAATTTGCATTTCTCTAATCAGTAGTGATTTCGAGCATTTTTTCATATGTCCATAGATATCTTTAATTTCTTCCTCTGAAAACTGTCTGTTCATATCCTTTGACCATTTCTCAATTGGGGAATGACTTGTATTCCTATATATTTGGCTCAGTTCCCTGTATATTTTGGAAATGAGGCCTTTATCAGTGACATTAGTTGTAAAGATTTTCTCCCAATTTTCTGCCTCCCTCCTAATCTTTGTTGCATTGGCTTTTTTCTTGTACAAAAACATTTCAATTTAACATACTCAAAATTATCCATTTTGCATTTTGTAATGCTCTCTATCTTGTGTTGGGTCATGAATTCTTTTCTTTTCCATAAATCTGATAGGTAAACTATTCCTTGCTCTCCCAAATTGCTTATAGTTTCAGCCTTTATTCCTAAATCATGAACCCATTTTGACTTTATTTTGGTATATGGTATAAGATAATGGTCTATGCCCAGTTTCTGCCCTACCATTTTCCAATTTTCCCAGCAGTTTCTGTGAAAGAGTGAATGCTTAGCCCAGAAGCTGGCCTCTTTGGGTTTATCAAAGAGGAGATTGCTATAGTCATTGACTTCTCCATCCTGTGTACTTATCCTGTTCCACTGATCCACAACTCTGTTTCTTAGCCAGTACCAGGTAGTTTTGATGACTGCTGCTCTATAGTACAGTTTAATATCTGGTATGGCTAGGCCACTTTCTCTAGCATTTCTTTTCATTAATACCCTAGATAGTCTAGACCTCTTGTTCTTCCAGATGAATTTTGTTATTATTTTATCCAGCTCTGTAAAATAATTTTTTGGTAGTTTGATTGGTGTGGCACTGAATAGATAGATTAATTTAGGTAAAATTGTCATTTTTATTATATTAGCTTGGCCTAACCATGAGCAACTGATATTATTCCATTTATTTAGATCTGACTTTATTCGCGCGGAAAGTGTTTCATAATTATGTTCATATAGGCCCTGGGTTTGTCTTGGCAGATAAACTCCCAAATATTTTATAGTGTCTACAGTAACTTTGAATGGAATTTCTCTTTCTATCTCTTGCTGTTGGGCTTTGTTAGTAATGTATAGGAATGCTGAGGATTTATGTGGATTTATTTTATATCCTGCAACTTTGCTAAAGTTGTTTATTATTTCAAGTAGTTTTTTACTTGATTCTCTAGGATTCTCTAAGTAAATCGTCATATATATCATCCGCAAAAAGTGATAATTTAGCTTCTTCTTTTCCTAGTCTAATTCCTTCAATTTCTTTTTCTCCTCTTATTGCTACAGCTAACATTTCTAGTACCAAATTGAATAGTAGGGGTGATAATGGACATCCTTGTTTCACCCCTGATCTTATTGGGAATGCATCTAGCTTATCCCCATTACAAATAATGCTTGTTGATGGTTTTAAATAGATGCTATTTATAATTTTAAGGAAGGCTCCATTTATTCCTATGCTTCCTAGTGTTTTTAATAGGAATGGGTGTTGTATTTTGTTAAAGGCTTTTTCTGCGTCTATTGAGATGATCATATGGTTTCTGCTAGTTTTGTTGTTGATATGGTCAATTATGCTAGTTGTTTTCCTAATATTGAACCAGCCTTGCATTCCTGGAATAAATCCTATCTGGTCATAGTGTATTATTCTGGCGATAAGTTGCTGCAATCTTTTCGCTAATATTTTATTTAAAATTTTTGTATCAATATTCATTAGGGAAATTGGTCTATAATTTTCTTTCTCTGTTTTGACTCTACCTGGTTTGGGTATTAGTACCATATTTGTGTCATAAAAAGAATTTGGTAGGACTCCTTCTTCACCTATTTTCCCAAATAGTCTACAAAGTATGGGAATTAATTGTTCTTTAAATGTTTGATAGAATTCACATTTAAAACCATCTGGCCCTGGAGATTTTTTCCTAGGGAGTTCATTGATGGCTTGCTCAATTTCTTTTTCTGAGATGGAGTTATTTAGAAATTTTACTTCCTTTTCTGTTAACCTGGGCAATTTATGTTTTTGTAGATATTCATCCACATCTCTAAGGTTGTCAAATTTATGGGCATACAATTGGGAAAAATAATTCCTAATTATTGTTTTGATTTCCTCTTCATTAGAGGTGAACTCACCCTTTTCATTTTTGATACAGGCAATTTGATTTTCTTCTTTCTTTTTTTTAATCAAATTGACCAAAGGTTTATCAATTTCATTGTTTTTTTTTCATAAAACCAGCTCTTTGTTTTATTTATTAATTCAATAGTTTTCTTGGTTTCAATTTTATTAATCTCTCCTTTGATTTTCAATATTTCTAATTTGGTATTTAATTGGGGATTTTCAATTTGTTCTTTTTCTAGCTTTTTCAGTTGTATGCCCAAATCATTGATCATTGAGTCCTTTTTTCATCTGAACCTAACCTTAACATTTTTTTCACCTCTGTAATTATCATGGCCTTTCAACCTACAGGGACTGTGAGGATTAAGGTTCTCTAAATGTATACACACCTAAAGGAGTGGACCCTGGGTAAAGGGTGTCCTTGAGCATAACTCTCATAGATGTCACTAACATAATGAATGCTTTATTTCAGGGGTATGACCCGCTGGGGGGAATTTGATGATCTCTATCGCATCAGTGAGCTGGAGAAGAAACAGAGTTCTGTGCATGAAGCCCAGGATCCCCAGGAAGGTCAGTGTCCATACCATCCATGGCATGTGTGGTATTCCTTGGAACCAATGGCAAAAGGTTAATCCTGCTTGATTCTCTGAAATACGCTTTTTATAAACCTATTACCAACCAAAAGTTTTACTTGGAAACCACCTTCACCATTTGGTCTCATATTATATGCGTATGTGTAAAGTAATTTTAAAGGAAAAGATTCTATGCCAATGTAAACTGGCATTCATGACTTTTATGATGGTGGTTGTTTGGTGCTTTGGGGGTCATCACAGCCATTATTACCAATATTCTCACCCACTGTCTGGCTGTTTCTGTGTTTCAGCAGGATTGGTGTGCACACCTATCACTGTCCAATCATAATTTTCCCAAAACTGAGTGAAATGTCTGCATAAGATTATAGCAATTTGTACCAATATGACTGTTAATGTCCATTTCTCATTGTTCACTGCTGACTACTTATTTACATAGTTTAGGTTGGAGTTTTCCAATTGTATAGTCTATCTTTTTTTCATTTTTATTTTTTTCTTCTTGCTTTTTCTTAGCTTTTTATCTTTGCCTTGACAAGTTGGTGGTCTAAGTGTACCCAGATAGCTGGTTTAAAGAATAACCCCCACACCAGCAACAAGTGTTTTCCAGTTTGTGAAAATATAATTTCATCCTTTTCAGTGTTATTTTGTCCAGTGTTTACCAATTCTTTTCTCAAAGAAAGTATTCATAATATAAAGTCATGAGACTTCCACGTAATCTATAAGTCTGTGATTTCTTTCATTAGTTCTTCTTGAACTAGTCCTCCCCAAGTATAAGATTTTTTCTACTCATGAGAACTCTTTTTTTAAGCATCTCCCTTCTCAGACATTGGATTGCTAATTAATTTCTAGGCATCGTCTTCTACTAAGGGGCAGCTAGGTAGCACAAGTGTATAGAGCACCAGGCCTAGAGTCAGGAAGACTCATCTTCCTGAATTCAAAGCTGGCCACAGACACTTACTAGCTGTGTGACCCTAGGAAAGTTACTTAACCCTGTGTGCCTCAGTTTCCCCATCTATAAAATAAGCTGAAAAAGAAATGGAAAGTATCTTTGCCAAGAAAACTCCAGATAGGGTCGCGAAGAGTTGGACACAACTGAAAAAAGTGACTAAAAACAACAACCACACTGTCTCCTCCTAACCATATTTCAAGATTTTTTTCAATGATTAAATAGATCTGGAAATTCACAGAGCTCTACCTAAATGACCTCCTCTAGCTTGACCTTGTTATAAATTGCATTGTATTGCATTCATCTAAGCCTTTTACAACTCTTTATTTTTATAATAGCCCACTCTTACATCCTGCATCCACTCTTAATTTCAGGAAGTCCCTACGGAGCTCCATGCCTATAACATAACAATATGTTTCAACCAATTCAGCCCCCATTTTTTTTCAGGATTACAATATTCAGCAAATCAGGTCTGCTACCATAAGCCCTAAACATGTAATATTGTACAGCAATAACACAATGTAACAATGCCATGTAAAATTAACATGTGGCAAATGAATCAGTAAACATGTCAATTGGTAGCAATGAAATAGAAATGATAAGCCCATGACTATGAGAAACAATTTGAATAAATTTACTCATGTGCAACAACCAGTATTTAACTGAGCAAACAACATCCAATAGGTCTATCCAACGTATATTAGCATCAGAAATAACACCACCACCAAAAAATGAATTTACAATCCTTCTATCACTGCAGTGGCTGCCCTTCCTTCCTTCCTACCTTCCTACATACCTTCCTTCCTTCCTCCGTCCCTTCCCTCCTTTTCTTCCTTCCTTCCTTCCCTCCTTCCTTCCTTCCTTTCCTCCCTCCCTCCCTTCTTCCTTCCTTCCTTCCTTCCTTTCTTCTCCCCTCCCTCCTCTCCCTCTGTCCACATAGAGAAACCTACCCTTACCTGCGTGTGCTTTGCCCAAAGGAATATGAATTTTGATTACTGAAACCTTACAAGATATCTTAGGGTTTACAAGTGAGATTTTTTTCTCTTCCCTACTTATTTATTTTATCATTAAAAAAAAAGAACTGCAACAATTAACTCTTTTGCCCCATGCAGTTTCATTTACGAATTCTTGAAATACAGCACTGGAAACCAGGCTTTGATGAAGCCCATTGGGGTTCAAATGGAGCTATTTGACCAGCCTTAAACCCAAATCACTCTGGCATTCATTGATTGGCCAACAATAGGTCCCAGCCCAAGCCTCACTTAGTTATCCTTTGGGTTTTGATTGCTCCATGTGAATAGCAATTGTTTCTATTTTGGCCAGAAACCCTCTTGATTTTTTTTTTTTTACTAGGCAAAAGAGGCCATTTTTGCCTCATTCTTAATCACTGAATGGGTGTTACCTCAGACAAACTGAAATGTGGAAAAGAACCTAACTTTAAAAAGCCAAGGTCTCCCACTGCATCTGGGACCTCTCTAGTCATCCTGAACTATATCTTGCCACTGGGCCCAGATGGCTCTAGAGGAGAGAATAAAGCTGGTGATTTAGCACAGCCCTGCCTCACTTAAATCCAATTCACTTGCAAGTCAGGTCAGGGCATCACTTTCCTGATGTCACTGGTCCTCTTTGAGAATGAAGGACAAACAATGACAATCACTGCAGAGAATTGATTATGAAAGAAGAAATTTTCCATGGGATACAAACAAAATTTTGATTTAAAGAACCACGAGTTTTCCTGTCAGTGGTGTTTTTTTTTTTAAAAAAAGGTATGTAAACAAGAAAATCTTTTTTGAAAACTGATAAATAGATGTATGGAATAATTTTACATATATATATATATGTATATTTGTATGTGTGTATACACACATAGACACACTTATTTGTGTCTAATGGTAGCCATCTCTAGCACAGGGCGGGGGGAGAATAAAAAAGGGAAAAAAAGGAAATTTACATGATAACTTTATTACATATTTAAAAGGAATGGCAAGTTGTATATATTAGATTTGCAATTTCATGTGCTATCACCTTTTTAAAATTATTCTATGTTATGAAAATGATTGTTTTATTCCATAAATTAAAAATAAAATAAATACAAATGAAAAAATAAAAACTCAAGAAAATTATTTCAAAAGAAAACAACAAAATGAATTAATACTCAGCTCAAAGTAGAGAGAAAATATGGGAAAATAAATATTTCGAGAAGGTAGGGAATCTCCAAAGTGATTTTTGTAAGATCTAAAAATCCCAAAGGCAAGAGAGAAGGAAAATAACATGATGTGGAGCACAAAACGATTAAAAATGAACATTACAAAACTACAAAGAACAAACATAGTACCAAAGAAAAGGTATTAGAAGACATCTTTCCCTCCTCTTTTGCAGAGGTGGCAAGTCCACTTGGGTGGCAGGTATGTTAGGTGTATTAATTTTGCTGAGTTTCTTTTCTTTCTCCTCTTTTAATTTTTTTTTCTTTTAAGATATTATTTGTAATATGGGATGGCTCTCTGGGAGGAAGAGGGAGAAAGATACAGGGGGAATTAAGGCAATATAAAAAAGATATCAATAAAAGGTTTTATTTTTTTAATAACAGGGAGGACAAACTCCCATATATAGAGGAGATCAGATATCTGGTAGAAATGTTCCATATATAATGATTGTCGTGAGTTCTAGGGATCATGTGTATAATAAAGTTCAGAAGTAGTATGGGACCCATATAATGTGTCTCGTTTGGCAGGAATGATGAATTTTGTGTTTGGTGCTAATACCACAGTAACAGCCCATCTGCAGCATTGCCAAGGCTAAGCAGGTCATGATGCCCTTTCTCTAGCCTTCAGTGCTTCAAGTGGCAGCTCAGTTTTCCATGTGAGTTTTTTATATCTATTGCTGAGGACTAGCTGCCCAAACAACAACAACAATCTAGATTCATTCTCTCTTCTTGGTTCAGAGCCTTCCCCTCCATTCTTCTGCTGAAGGGGGAAACAAACCTCTTCCCTCTGCCAATCATCAGTACAAAAGTCATTATGCCATTCAGCATTTGGGGTCTGAAACTAATTAACTAGCAAAGAGTCTCTCTCTCTCTCTCTCTCTCTCTCTGTCTCTCTGTCTCTGTCTCTCTCTGTACATATATATGTATGTATATATATATATATATATATATGCACACACAGAGAGAGAGCAAGTTGTACATAATAGATTTGCCGTTTCATGTGCAATCACCTTTTTAAAATTACGCTATGTTATGGAAACGATTGTTTTATTCCATAAAGATGAAATAAATACATATAAAAAATAAAAACTCAATGTAAGAAATGGGAGGAGGAGTTTTGTTTCCACAGAAGTAAAGGCGTGCTTTCCCTCCCTCCCCCACCCCAGCTTTGGCAGAGACCAGGCCTCAGGGTCGGTCAGGTGAGAGGTCAGAGGCTTGTAGGCATGTGCTTGCTTTTTGGGAGGGCAGTCTGGGGAATTGGAGAGGCCAAACCCACTTGAACCTGTTCAAGCTTATCTAGGGTCTGGTCTTGGTCAAGAATCCAGGCCTACTGATTTGCATATGTTAAAGAGGGAAAGTAGGGGAAGTAAAAGAATATAGTTTAATCCTAAACTAAGACAAGGAAAATCTAATTAACTTCACTTTTGCTTCTGTATCCTTATTATCCTATTTATATAAACTATATAACCTAGGAAAACTATGTAAAAAAACAAAAACTGTAAACTAACCATAACTCTAGCAGGAGTGGAGGGAATGGTTACCCCTGCTTCTGCAGCTGTATCAGTGTGAGTGATCCTGTGAGCACTACACCTGCTCTCTTGAGGAGCATAATAAAATGCCTTCCTCTGCCCACTCTGGTCTTGAGTTCTTTGGGTGAGAATGGGTAAATCACATGGATTTTCCTAAGGTCAAGCGAAGGGAAGCAACAGGCAGCAGAAGCTCTCCGGGCTTACTCCTGGATCTTGTCTTGGGGTGTCCTGTGATCCCCACTGTGGTGTTAAGAGGGGTACCACTCTGGATTCCCTTGGGGAACCCTGTGGTCTGCACGGCCTTCTTATGGGGATATCACTTGGGATTTCCGGCCCTGTCTCAGGAGCCTTGTGATCTTACTGCTGTCCTAAGGGGCCATCACTTGGGTCCTCCTTAGGGTCTGACCCCTAGGAGGCCCTGTGATCCCCAAAGATTAAGGGATGGCTACTACTTGGTCTTCCTCTGGGAGTCCTGTGGGTCTGTACAGCCTTCCCTAGGGATTATCACAGGGTTCTTCCTCAGGCCCTGCCTAGGAAGTCCAATGATCCCCAAAGCCGCGTGTTCTCACAATTTGGGGAAGTCCAGTGATCCCCAAAACTACGTTTCTCACATCAAGAAAATTATTTCAGAGTTTATATATATGGTACATATATACATATACACATATATATATACACATACATATATGTGTCTGTGTGTATACATATACATATGCATATACCTATCAAGTGGAGATAAGTTTTTAAATAAGGAAATCATAGAGATTAATTGGGAACCATTCAGCTGAAATACCAGCTGTCGCTATATGAAGTATAAGCTCCTTTCCCCTCTCTTCAAATGAAAATAAGAGGTGAATGTTCAGTCAGTTAATGGAGGACCATTTGTCTGCTGGCAGTGGAGGTATCAGGTAGGTGTTATGGGTGTCTCACCAGCTCACTCTACAATCTGCTGCTTCAGCTGGCAAGTGATCATGTGACCAAAGTTGCTGCAGCCCCACTGCAGCATCCCTTTGGCTCTATCACCTCCTCTCAGGATCAGTACCAAGCACTCACCTCCAATCAGTATCCAGTTGGCTCTGCTAAGCAGTCTAGGTTACAACTCTAGCCTCCCTCTCTTCAGAAGGGCAGCAACAGCTCCTCAACCTCATGACATCATGCTATTCCTCCCACTTTCTGAAATCCACTTAAATTCAATGATGCTTATGCTTTGGGAATGTAGACTCTGGGTACAAATGTCTAGCCACTATTATTACTTCCTGCAGAAAGAGAAGGGGGAAGGGAAGAATTACTCTGGATTTCAGACATTAACAATCTAAATCATCCCTGTTAACACCCCTTTTAAAAAAAAATAGTTCCTGAAAGGGATTCCAGGAACAATCCAGGAAGCAGACACAAGCTAATAATCTTGCATTCTTCTTAGATTATGTGTCTTATAACAGCAGCACCCTGAGGCCTCTGGTGGAGGATGAACCAGATTCTCCCTTGCTATACAGAACAATGAGTGAAGCAGCCTTGGTGAGAAAGAAGGGAAACCTTAGCAAGATAGGGAGAAGAGATCACCAGAATCACAGAGTATCTATTAATGGCCACTTCTATAACCATGAGGTGAGTTAAAAATCAATGGCCAGGGAAGAGGTTGTGAAGTATGGGTCATTGAATAGGATTTTTTTGGTTGACTTTTATATTTTTGTATGCTTTTTCAACAATCAAAAATCTATTTTCTCTCCTACCCACTTCCTATCTTCCCCATTTGAAAAAAGGGAAAAAAAAGAGGAACAGGAAAGAAAAGGGGAAAGGGGAAGGGCATGGAAGAGGCAAAGGGGAAAGGGGAAGAGGGAAGAAGGAAGGGGGAAAAGAAGAGAAGGGAGAAGGGAAAACCTATCAAACAGATGTTCATATGGAAGTAAAGCAAATTCCCATTTTGGCCATTTCCAAAACATAAATTTCATTCTGTATCCAGTGTCCCTCACTTCTATGTCAGGAGGGATGTAGTATGCTCTCTCATTGGTCCTCTGGAATCACGATTGGTAGTTGTGTTGATCGGAGTCCCTAAGTCTTTCAAAATCATTTGTTTTTGCAGTGCTGTTAATATTGTATAAATGTTATCCTAGTTTTTAACAGGATTTTTAACAAATGCTTTGAGAGAAAGACTTCATTTTACTAAAAGCATGGAGAACAAAACCTCATTTCCAAGGGCATACATATGTGGTAGCATTTCCCAACAGCTATTCTAACCTGCCTCCCTGTCTTTTTACCCTCAGAATCATTCAAGCAGCTTTCCCTCGGAAGTCTAGAGGAGTGGAAATTTCCCTTCCATATTCCCTTGGTTTTTTGCTCGACTTGGACCTACTCCCAGTTCAAGAAAGCTTTTCCAAAATTTCCCCCATTTGACCCTCCTAGGGTCTATAATGGTCACCTGTTATAGTCCCAGCCTTTTTGGTCTTTGTATAATATTTTTAAAGTTCTTTCAGTCAGTTAAATGGCATCCACAAAACACCTACTATGTGCTGGACACTGTTCTAAGCAGTGAGGATACAAAAAAAGGAAAAAGACAATCCCTGCTCTCAAGGAATTCACTATCCAATGACCTTTCAGGTTTGCAAAATACTTTTCTTCCTGCCCTGGAAGAGACTTGAGAGGTTATGGCAAGAGATGATGTGTGTATCAAGCAGAGAAACAAGCAGCACCATCTCCTGAAGACACGGCCCCATCTATAGGGGTACATAGATGATGGCTCATAGATTTAGAGCTAGATAGGACCTTGAGAGTCACTGAGTCCAATCTGCTCATTTTTCAGATGAGGAAATAAAGGCTCAGACAGGCTTGTCCAGGGTCCCATAGCTAGTAAGTGTGGGAAGGTGGGATTTGAACTCAGGTCTTCCTGACCCCAGGTTGATTATTCAATCTACAGTGAAACATAGACTATGGGCACTCAGGCTAGTTATAATTAACTGAATATATGATTCGTTACATAGTGATCATGCTTATATGATGAGTTTCTATTCTCTTAGAGTTCTAAGGCTTAGAACTTTATAGTATCCATTTCAGCTAACTGCAGATGCCTTGGGATGTCACAACACTAGAAATAGGGATTATATGTGGCTACTTCAATAATTACCCTACTTTGGGCCTCAATTTCCTCATCTGTAAAATCAGGGGTTATACTAGATGGCCTCAAAGGCGCCTCCCAACTCAAGAGAAAGGATACTCCTCTCAGTGTCCGTCAAAGTCAATCCATACCTTTACATCCTGTGATATTTTTTCCATAAATCCTTTATAGAGATTCCACTCAGTGATCTAGGGACCATCCTCTAGTCTCTGTCTCTGGCTCTGACTCTGTCTCTATCTATCTCTGTTTCTCTGTCTCTCTTCTTCTTCCCCTCTCCTCTCCCTCTGTTTTCAGGTTTCCCCTTGTCACCTTCTCTCCCTCTCTCTCCTCTTCTCCTCTCCTTTCTTCTCATCTATCAATACACACACTCACACACACACTCACACACACACACACACACACACACACACACACAATCCGCTCATCAAAAAACACTTGTTAAGTGGCTACTACATGTCAGGCACTGTGTTAGGTACTGAGAATACAAATTCAATGAATGAAGCAATCCCAACCTGCAAAGAACTTTATCTATCTGTCTGTCTATCTAATTACTGCTGTCTGTCTACACTTTCATTCATCTCTATGCATCATTTCTCTATGTAGTGCTCAAGCTGTCCATCATTTGTCCATTATCCTTAATAAATCATCAGATCACCTCCTTCTCAGCCCAGACGTGTCCTTGATGGTGTCTTTTATGTCACTGTTCACATATAAATCATTATTAGTAATACACTGTAATATGAAATTGAATTTAGCCGTAACAAAGCCCTATCCGGGAAATTTAACCTGTAGCATCATTTTCTTTCCCTCTCATTTGAAACCAAACTCTGAGAATTTTAAATCTAGGAACTCTAGCCACATGAAGAAAATATGGAAGGCTTCTGAGGTCAAATTAATTAAGTAATGAATGGCATGCCCTCTTCTCCCATAGAAAGACACATAGATTTCCTGGGTGGGGCACAAAACCCAAGCTAGACCAGAAAGAAGAAATGAGAAAATGTACCACTTCCCTTCTTTGTAGAGCTGGGGCCTGTGGGTGTGAAGCATTGTATATATTATCACACTCAACTGATATGTTGGCTGGTTTTGGTCAACTGTTTTTCCCTCCTTTTTTTGTTTTATTCTCTATTACAAGGGATGACTCTTTGAATGGGGGAGGGGAGGCATATGCCTCCCATATTCAGGAACTGAAGTTGTTACAAAAATAAAAGGTATAAAAATTTAAAAAATAAATAATCAATTAATATAGCAGAATCTTAAAAAAAATCTGTATCAGACATTCACAAATTCAGTTCATAGCCTGCTCTATTATTTTGTACCCAGAACTTTCTGTTGCTGTTGCTTTGGGGCCTAGAATATAGGCCTTCTGCAAATAGCTAGGATATGACTATAATGTTTATCTCCCCCTTCCAGACATCAATTTTTACTCCAGCCTTTGGATCTGAAACCAAAGTGAGAATAAACAGTAACATGAGAACAGAAGAGGTAATAAAGCAGCTTCTACAAAAATTCAAGGTAATCTTTCCTTTTGAACTCAAGTGGGGATCACTAGTCCATCTCGTTGGTGATATGGGTGCAAAATTCAGTGCAATCTCCACCATTACTGTTTGTACCACCAACAAGCTCAGGGCTCAGCCTGTTGGCATTCCCTGCCTTGTTTCTCTAGGCCTGGGTTTCTGACCACCCGGGTTCTTATGAGCAGGTGAGGATGTAGGCTTCTCTACTTCCATTCTTGCCCTGCTTCCTGAAAAATGGTCTAACCACCCTCCTTTTAATGGCTTTTAAACGGTTATACCACTCTTCACTGTAGGGAAACTTACGAGATGATTATTACAGACAAATCATGGGGAACTCATAAAGGACTCTGCTAGTCCCTGGGTCAGCCCTCTCTGGTATTTGGAGCTCCCAAATAGTTACCCCAGGCTAAAGGAACTGCATCCTGTAGCACTGGACCTACCACATTCTCTCCTACCCTGGGAAACCTCCTCTAGTCTGTCTCTCTCTACATCATCTTGATAGTGTGGGTCTACATCAACTCTCAGTATCCTATTAACGTAATTACTTTTTCTCTCATCAACCAGAGGACACAATTGGTTCAAAGCAAAGTCAGATAATGAAAAAGCATAGCAGGAAAAGTAACGATAGACAATTAACTAGGGTACACTATCTTAAAAATACCCCATCAGTAGGAATGGTGGCATTTAGATGGAGATGGTAAATAGGGAGTACATGCAACAGGAAGATATGTGGCCAGAGCACATGCATGGAAGGGCAAGTTATGCCTGCCTTCCCTGTCCCTACCCCAAGAATACTGATATCTTTTTTTATATTTGTTTTTTTTTTGGAGGGAGGAAGGCAGGGCAATTGGGGTTAAGTGACTTGCCCAAGGTCACACAGCTAGTAAGTGTGTCAAGTATCTGAGGCCAGATTTGAACTCAGGTCCTCCTGACTCCAGGGCCAGTGCTCTACTCACTGTGCCACCTAGCTGCCCCAACACTGATATCTTTTTAATGATGCCATTGCATTGCTCTCAATGGACCTACTTCTCCTTGGGTACAGTGGGCCATCACCAGTTATCTTGACTTTTGTCTTGCCACTGGACTCTAATGACTGTGGAGACGAGAATGAGGCTGATAACTTTGCACAGCTCTGCCCCACTTAAATCTAGGTCATAGCAATCAGACACCACCCTCATGATGTCATTGGTCCACGTCAAGACAAACATGAACAAACAACAGTTTCCACTATTCAGTACTAGTCTTGTGATGAGTGCTGGACACACAGTCTCAACTATACCTCAATGTCACCATCTTATATAGTGGCTTATAGTTCCCGGATAGAGTCTCTATTGGGCAATGATGTTTGCTACCGGCTTTTGGCCTCTTCTTTGCTCTCTAGGCTCCTAGGGTATAGTAGCTAGAAGCTGTCCCTGATCAGAGAAGGCTGATTGTTTTTTAGTCATTGCCATCAGTCATTCAGTAAGCATTTATTGAATGCCTACTATGTGCCAGACACTGTGCTAAGGGTATAATAGTAGGAGCTGGTAGGGCAGTAGCCTGGACGCAGGAAGACCTGAGTTCAAATGTGGTCTCAGACACTTAATTAACTGTGTGACTCTGGGCAAGTCACTCAACCCTGTTTGCCTTTGTTTCCTCATTTATAAAATGGGGATAACAGATGGACTTCAGGTCCAATATTCAATCCACTGCACTGAGTTGCCTCAGTTTACTCAACTGTTAAATGGAGATAATACCAGCACCTACCTTGTGGGTTGTTGTGAGGATCAAATGAGGTAATATTTGTACACTTAGCACAGTTTCTGGTACATAGTATGTGCTATATAAATACTTATTCCCTTCCCTTCTCTTTCCCCAAAACATAATCCTTGCTCTCAAGGAGCTCATAGTAAAGGGTGAGTCAACATGCAAAAAATTTTGTACAAACAAGATTTGTCCAGGATGGATTGGAGCTAATTTATCAATGGAAGGGGTATCTGGAAAGGCAAAGGTGAGATTTTAGCTGGTACTTAAAGGAAGCCAGGGGAGCTAAGAAGGAGATATAAGGAGGGTAACCTCATCCAGATAACCAAGCAGAGGTCTCCCGAGCTAAGAGGAAGCCTTTTAGACTTCTGTTTCCAGGTGGCTCAAAGTCTAGGGTTACTGGGAACTGTCTAGCTTCTGACCTTACGCATCCCTAAGATTCTCTCTGGCTTGGCGCCCAGATGATTTGGAGTCAGAGCAAAAGACAAGCTAAGAAGCACTGTCACCTTTCTCTGTCTAGTCCTCCTCCTTCCTCCCAAGGCCCCTGCCTTTACTAGTCATATCTCTTGAAAGCAAAGCCCCATTTGGTTTACCTTATTTTGACCAATAGGGAAAAAAAACAAAACAAAACCATTCTCCTGAAAATTCTAAAAGTTGGTGATAGTTCATCCTGGTTCAGAAGATAGAGCACTAGGTCCAAAGCAAGAAAAATCTGAGTCCAGATCTGGTTTCAAACACTACCCAGCTGTGTGACCCTGGACTTGACCTTAGTATTCTGGCTCAGTTTCCTTATCTGTCAAATGGGAAAATAATAGCACCAACCTTGCAGGGTCGTTGTGAGGACTGAATGAGATGATATTTGTAAAGTCCTTTGCAAAAATGTTTAAGGTCAATATAAATGTACTATCATTTGTTATTATTAGTATTATTATTATATGAAAATATTGCAAAAATTAGGCTTTGGATTTTCTTAAGATTTTGGATCTTCTTTGGATTTTCTCCTTATTCGTTGGAATGAATCCCTTCTGGGCTTTTCCTGACAGTAGCAGATGAGCTCGCTGCATGGCACCAGACCCCTCTCTGCCATAGCTAACCCTATGAACTACCCTGTACCCACAGCCTTGGGATTACCCCCAGTGTAGGACAAATAGTTTGATACTGACACATGAAAGTTATCAAAATATTTTTACACAACAGACAGTCATGATTGTTTATTTTTCTCTAACAGATTGAAAACAACCCCCAGGATTTTGCTCTTTACATTATCTATGCAACTGGAGGTAAGGAAAGGAGGCAATTCAAATCATCTGATTCTTTTCACAAGCCCTCCTTTTAGAGGGTGATAGTTTTTTGTTTCTCTTTTTAACCAGTAAGAAAGGCAGATGGCAATGTTGTTTCATTCTGTTACAAATAGAAGGAGTTGGCATTTTTTGCACCACCATATTAAATTTAGGACAACCTAGGACTCCGGATACTCTTAGAAACTTGATAAGATGCAAAGGTGCCTATCATTATAATTACCTACTGTTTAGTTTGGATTGTTTTTGTTCTTTTCATTTCTAGTGTTGTATCAATCCATCAGTAAACATTTATTAAGCACCTACTATGTGCCAGGCACTATGTTAAGCACTGAAGATACAAAAAGAGGCAAAAGACAATCCCTACCCTCAAGGAATTTAAAATCTAATGAGGGAGACAACACTCAAACAAATATATACAAAGCAAGCTAAGTACATAAATAGGAAATAATTAATAGATAGAAGGCACTGGAATTTAGAGGGGTTAGGGAAGGCTTCCAATAAAACATATCATTTTAGTTGGGACTTAAAAGAAACCATTTTGTATACTATTTTCCTAGTTCTGCATACTTCTCTCTGCATCAGTTCATATAAGTCTTCCCATATTTCTCTGAATTTCCCATATTCATCATTTTTATAGCATGGTTAACATTAACATTCTTGTACCACATTCTGCTTAACTTGCTTGCCTATTCGTCAGTCTTTGTTTTTATTTTCAGAAAAGAGACGGCTAAAGAGGACAGACATTCCCTTATTTCAGAGACTTTTGCAGGGTCCCTCACAAAGGAATGCCAGGATTTTCCTCATGGACAAAGATGCAGAAGAAATCAGCAGTGATGTATGAGACCACATCATCTAGAATCTTTCTTTGCTTTCTTTGGGACTCAATGCTTCTCACAAATATGCTTTATTTTGTCTCTGTTTTTCTTAGGTGGCTGAATATATTCACTGTCATCTTTCTTTCTTGGAATCAATCCTTCAAAGGTTGAATGACGAAGAAGCACGAGAGATTCAAAAAATAATCACAAAGTAAGTAGAAATTCATATATTAAGTTCATTTGGTTCTGCTGTGAAACCAAAGTAAATTTAAGTATTTTTTCTTTTCTTTTTTTTTTCTTTTCAGATTCAGTACAGAGAAGGCTTTTATACTAAAACACCTTCAAAATAAAATGATAGTAAAGACAGAGACAACAGTGTAGTGTAACAAACATCCATGGATCAAATACTTCAGCCAAGTGAAAAGTATTTGCTTACTTAATGAATGCATGTATATTGTAGGTACATGCATTAATATAGGAATGTCAAGCTTGTAGAAAATCATCTGACTAGGAAATTTCATCTCCATAGAAAGAGGTGAAGTTTCCTTCATATTAGAGTTGAGACACTATGTATTCTGAAAATTAGACAGCCAGAGTAGTACTCACTTTTTCAAAGTTAGAGAGGCATTTTGGGCAGTGTGAATTGAAAACCCCTCCTTTAGCTTAAACTTTGTGAACTAACTCTTTGCAAGAAATGACAAAATGAAATGGGAAATAAAGACTGCAAACACTTTTTTTTAAAAAAAAAGAGATGTTCTTTATGTTGCAAAGAAATTCATTTCCATTTTGAGTGGAGTTTATAGATCATTGAGGGCTCTTGGGTTTTCATAAAAATGAGGATGACCTTGCAAGTTGGCAAGGGAGCTTCTGTTATCTGTATATAATCCTTCTAAAATTCCAGAGGATCAAAGACCATAGCCACCTAGTAAACTGCAAAATCTACAGGTGGATCTTTCCCAGAGTTACTGGGTTGCTGATTCCTTTGAGCTGAAGGGACTTCTGTATAGGCAGCATGACATCTGGTAAAGGACCTAACCTGAAGTTCACAAAGCTGTCTCTGACCTCCTATTTATTGTTTTCCAGAACTGACTTTCAAAACACAAAAGAAATTATGAAAACATAAAATGAGTTTGGGACTTGTGGTTACTGTTATTAATAGTTGTTGTCATCAGCAATAATTTTTTAAGCAATTCCTTATAAGGGTTGACAGCTCTTTTTCTTAATCTACCTCCATTTTTATTTCTCATGGATATTGTCTAAAAAAATTCTAAACCATTTTATATGTGATATAAACTAGAGTTCTGTATGATAAGTACACAGCTAGAAAATTACTTTTAAATAAACATTTCAAAGACATGTAATTCTAAATTATTGCCAAAATAGACTAGACAAGAGCATGTTCATATAGATTAAATTATATTAAAGACCTCCTTGTATGGTATAATACATATGACTGAGTTTTCATTACTTTATTTGCTTTTTGATAATTGTCAAGGAAAAAATGCCCACTTGCTAAATGTGAGGCTGAGAATATAGACCATAACTCATAGTTGTCTAACTCATATATTCAGAGAATATATCATGCCACTTAAGATAGCTTTCCTTAGTTGGGAAGACTAAATTACTTATACCTTGAAAGAAGGGATTGATAAAAATGTATTTCATCACAAATGCTTTTTATTAAGCATTTACAGTGTGCCAGGCACTGTGTTAAATTCTGGGAATACAAAGGAAAAATGTGCAATCCCTGCCCTCAAGAAGCTCACATTTTAATGGGAGAACAACATGCAAATAACTGTTTCTATATAAGATATATGCAGTGTAAGTGGAAGGAAATCTCCAAAGGAAGGCACTAGCAGTGGGGAGGTAGGGCAGGACAAGGAAAGGCCTCTTGAGAGACTGTGACCTTTGAGCTGAGTCTCAAAGGAGGCCTCACTCAACATTCCAGCAGAACGATCACCAGGACAAAAGCCTGGACTTGGTATGTAGTATGTCATGAGTGAGGAACAGCAAGGGGGCCTATGTAGCTGGATAATAGAGTACCTGAAGGGGAGGAAAATGTAAGAAGAAAAGAAGGGAAGGGAGCTAAATTCTAAACAGAACTATTTCATTGATCCTGAAAGTGAAAAAGAACCACTAAAGTTTACGGAGTTAAAGAGGTAACATGCTCCAACTTGAACCTTCAGAAAATTGCTTTGGCACTTGAATTGAGGATGGATTAATATGGGGGAGACTTTAGGCAGGGAGACTGACCAGAAAGCTGTTGCAAAAGTCCAGGCTAGAGGTGATGAATGCCTATACTAGGGTGGTGTCTATATGAATGGTGAGAAGTGGACATATACAAAAGATTGTGAAAGAAGAAATGAGCAAGATCTGGCAATGGATTGGATGCATCTGTGGCATGAGGGAGAGGAGAAGTCAAAGGTGACACTGAGGTTGTAAGACTGGATGACCAATCGGATGGTGGTGTTTCCTTCAACATTATAGAGAAGTTTGGAAGAGGGAAAGGTGGGAGGGGTAGGGAAGGATAATGAATTATTTTTTTTGTACATATTGACTTCAAGAAGTCTGCAGAACATCCCCTTTGAGAGGTTTCAAAGACAGTGTTGCAGGAGTGAAGGTCAGCAGAGAAACTATGACTGGATGTGTAAATCTGGGAATAACCTGTCTGGAGATGATCACTGAACCCATATGAGCTAATGACACCACTGAGTAAAGAGGGAGGACTTAAGATTGCCCAAGATACTCACTCTTAGTGGCCATGCCTGGATGAAGATCCTGGAAGTAAATAGAGCAGCAAGAGAGGAAGAAGAGGAAAACAGGAGAGAGCAGCATCACAAAAGCTAGGAGAGGAGGAAGTATCTAGGAGAGGGCACTGAGGAGTTTCCCAGTTAGCAGAGAGGGAGTGCAAGAAGAATGAGGGGTGAAAAGGCCATTTTTGTTGTTGTTGAGTCATTTTTCAGTCATGTTCAACTCTCCATGACCCCATTTGGGAAAGGTATTGGAGTGGTTTGCCATTTCCTTCTCCAGCTTATTTTATAGATGAGTAAACTGAGGCAAAAAAAGGTTAAGTGACATGCCCAGGGTCACACAGCTAATAATTATCTGAGGCCAGATTTAAACTCAGGACGATGAGTCTTCCTGACTCTAAACCTGGTGCTCTATCCACTGTACCACCTGGCTGTGCTGGAAAAGGCCCTTAGATTTGACAATTAAGACATCATTAGCAACTTTGGAGCAAGCAGTTTTCAATTAAATAATGAGTTTGATACTCAGATCATAAAGGATTGAGAAGCACATGTGAGTAGAGGAAATGAAGGCCCCTACTCTAAACAGCTTCCTCAAGGAGTGGCAAGGGAGGAGAGCTATAGAATGGTATCTACCAAGGCAACCCAAGTCAGATTTCTTTGGAAGGATGAGAGAGACATGAGCTTCAATGTAGGATCCATTATACGGGAAGATTACTGAAGTTTAGTGAGAGAAAGGGGATGATGGAGCAGGAGCATGCTGGAAAAGACAGGAGAAGATGGGATCAAGGATGCACGTTGTGGGGTTTTCTTGGCAAGAAGAATTCCATGTCTATTATTTTCTTTTAAAAAATGGAATAAATTATACTAATTTCAGATACTTAATAAGCTAATGGCATTTCTATAGTGATTTAGACTTTGTTGTTCAGACTCAAACCATCCCCAGGAAGTCTTATCATGGGTATCATTTTCAAGGATTTTGCAAATGGGAAAGAAGTCTTAAAGAGGCTTACCTACGATCATCAGTCAGGATCTGAACCCAGGTATTCCTGACTCTTAAGCCTAGCACTTTGCACCCTAAAATGTGGTGTGATACAATGGAAAAGACACCAAATTCAAGGTCAGAGGATGATGTGTATATATATATATATATATATATATATATATATATATATATATATATATATACACATATATAACTTCACCTCTCGAAATGTTAGATTGAGGGGTTGGGGGAAGGACGTTGGCCCAAATAAGAGATTCTTAACCTTCATTCCTTGAACTTGTTATTTGAAAATATTTTGATAATTATGTTTCAATATAACTTACCTCCTTTATAATTCTATGTTTTATTTTATATATTCAAAAATATGACTTTGAAAATAGGTCCACATGCTTCACCAAACTGTCGAAGGGGGCCATGACACAATAAAGGTAAAGAACTCTTGGCCTAACTCTTGGCCATCTCTAAATGTATGATCCTAAGGAAGTCCGCAATACAGTTGTTGGGAGGGGTGGAGGGAGGTGGTAATGGAGATTCATGCATGGGTGCTATCCCATGGAACATGTGTGAAGCTACAAGGAGGTCACCTAACCACTTCTAGTCATACACATGGCTTTACTCTGAAGGAGTTAAGCTTTGTGATAAAGATACAATGTCCTTATTAGCTTCTTAGTCCCCTTACCTGTGGTATGCCCAAGAGAACAAGAATCACCCACTAAGGAAGAGAAATAACTTCCACATTCACTCCTTCTCTTTCCATATGCCCAGTATGTTGGCACTTTCCCACGAGGTAGGGAAGGCCTTCCATTTTCTCATCCTAAAAAGCTTTGGAGGCCACTCACACTTGATAGAAAGAGCATATGTCCATCTGGGGTAATCTAACCTAGACTTCAGGTCTTTGGCTCCCTCTTCTGTTGTGTTTCTTTCCCTAAGAATGTGGGACCAACAGGGATCATGAAAGATGAACTTTTTAGGAGTGGCTCCATCGAGTGTGGGGGTCTCTGGGTTCCTTAGAGCTGCCTGACAGTAGGGGACAGTTTTCTATGATAACATTCTGCTCAGAGATGACGTCTGGTAGGTGAAATAAGCCCAAGCCATCCACTGGCTTCATGTGGGATGAGGACCTTGGGGGTGTTGGTTGGACAATTCAGAGCAGAAGTGAAAGAGAAATAGCTGTCCACCTATACCAGAAAATGTTTCATATTTTGACATTTTAAGCATCAACAATGTAATAGGAATTACATAACTCATGTTTTAATAGTTATTTGTCAACGTGTGGCAATAAGTCTTTGTGGTTTAAGTATTTCTTTTGTAGAGAAATAAATAAATGGCTATTGTATATTTAATCCTCTTTGTACATTGAGTTCCTTTGTAGAAACAACCCTGATAAACCCTCTTTTGGGAAACCCTACACATGAACCCACCTAAGCTTTGTTTAAGTTCTCATTCCTGAGATTATTCAATTGGAGTGTTGGAGGCAGGGTAGAGATATACTGAGTCAGAGAGTGTAAGAAATACTCGATTCATCTTTTTGGGGCTCAATTACTCCAATAGCTAACTCCCAGTAAATGTGAGCCAAAAGCTGGGACCCCCTAGTGAGAGAGCATCCCCCAAATCCCCAATCTGCTAGTCTATACACAATGTCTTATTTATGGAGATGTTGGGTTTTTAGCAACTTCAATACCTTCAGAATATAGCCCTCAAACCAAAAGTAGGAAGCCCTCTGAGGCCCAGGCCAGTACCAGAAACTAAGTACTTTGGTCCCTCACTGAGAGCTTTATTGACTTGTTTAATGACTGGGGTGTCAGGGGGTGAGCAGCCGCTGCCAAACTATATGCTTGCATTCTTATCTGGATTAAAAAAAATAAAACATTTGTATATGTATAGAAGGTAACTTTGATGAAAGCATGAGGACAGGACAAGTTTTTGCAGACAAATGATTTCCTACAAGAGACTACAAATTCCACAGTATCTCTTTCTGCTTAATTTCATAAAATCATCTGACTAGGTACAGCAAAAAGCAGTTTTAAATGATCTTCTCAAATAAGATATTTCATATATGTTAAACTCAAAGATTTTAGGACAGAGGTGACAACAAATGGCTGTTCAAACATTCCCTGAAAATCATCAAGAAAATCACAAAAACCCAGAGTCCTGCACTCACCAAGATCGCTTATCAGGGCCACAGTGAATAGAGTGAGAGACTCAAAGTCAGAGAGACAAGTTCAAATCAGACACTTACTAGCTGTGTGACCATAGGCGAGTCACTTAACTCCTCTCAGCCTCAGTTTCCTTATCTGTAAAACACTTTAAGATTTAGCTATATAAATGCTATTATTGTGTTCTGTACAAGGTTCAAGTGAAAGAGGGGTTCCCCACTGATGTCAAATTTCTCCAAAAGTCTCCTTTTGTAGATAACATTGTGATGATTGCATCAAGCTCCAGAACCCCATAGGACCCCTCCATTAAATCCAAGGCCTTTGGAATAATAGTGTAGTAGAATGGTGACTGTGAGGACCTGGATTCAAATCACACCTCTGATGCTTACTCCCTGTGTGACTTTTATTATTCTTCTAGCAGTGCAATGTGACTGAAAGAACCACAGATTTCAAAAGAATTAAACTTGCAGGTGACCTGATGATTAAAAAGAGCATGATGGCATGATTGCATATATGTATGACTATACAAGAAGGTGAGCAGACCATGCTAGGAGAACAGGGGATAGTAAATGGACACTCTAATACCTACAATTGTATTCAGGAAATAGAAGACAAACCAAAGGAAGGCCTCCAGTACATTGGGGGCATCTTTTTCTGGAGGATTTATGGAAAGACAAGAATTAAACAGGATAGGAAAGTTTAGTGGACAGATTTTTGACCTGCACCCAATAAAATCCTAGATCCACTGAAATAACAGACAATTCTTGCTACATTTGTTTAGGTGTTTTCCCAGCCCACACGTGATTATAAGCAGTGGAGATGAAATGGGACAGAGAAAGAGAAAAGAACTGTTAAAGAGTGAACAATGACACTGAGAAACTATTAAGAAACTAAGAGAGACAGAGAAAGAGACAGAGGCTAGAAAGAGGAAAGAATGAAAAAGAGGAAGGAAGGAAGAAAGGAAGGAAAAAAGGAGGAAGGAAGGAAGAAAGGAAGGAAAAAAGGAGGGAGGGAGGAAGGAAGGAAGGAAGGAAAGAAGGAAGGGAGGGAGGGAAGAAGAGAAGGAAGGCAGGAAGAAGGGAAGGAAGAGAAAGAAAGAGAAGGAAAGAAAGGGAGGAAAAGAAAGAAGAAAAAAGAGGGAAATGAAAAAAAAGGAAAAAAAAGAGGGAGGGAGGAGGGAAAGAAGGAAGGGATCTATGAAAATCAAACGACAGACAATCACATAATAAGCAAGTTAGTGGGAGATTTGTTTTCCTCAGGCCTTTCCAAATCTCAGAAAAATAAATTACAATCCACGTATATATAAAGTAACTAAAGCATAGACATGCCACACAAGGTTTTGAAAAATGAAACATTATTTGAGAACTCCCAATCAGTATCCTTACCACCACAACCACCAATTTCTGGAATATGGTTAATGCAGTAATCAGGGGGAAATATACCACTAAAAATATGTACTGTATTAATAAAATATGGGTAGTTAGCTGGCACCATGGACAGAGCACTGGGCCTGGAGTCAAGAAGACCTGAGTTCAAACATGGCCTCAGATGCTAATTGGCTGTATGACCCTAGGCAAGTCATTTAACCTTGTTTGTCTCAGTTTCCTCATCTGTAAAATGAACTAGAGAAGGAAATGGCAAACCACTACAGCATCTCTGCCAAGAAACCACAAATGGGTTCACAAAAAGTCAGACCCAACTGAACAACAACAACTAAAAGATTTAAAAAGAGAAGAATAATGAATGTTTAAAAAAATAGACAAACCCAAAAAAGTTTTTAAAAAAAGATTTTGAAAATTAAAGGAGAATTAGATAAACTGGAAACTGAGAAGGCTATAGAAATGATAAACCAAGTAACAGGGTTCTTTGAAAAGACTTACAAAATTGATAAATCGTGAGTCAACCTAATTACAAAAAAAAAAAGAGAGAGAAGAAAAATTAAACAAAATAGGAATTGAATAAGTAGAATCATCTCAAAACCAGAAGGGGAAAAATGTCAGAAAGGAGGGAGTGCTATTGGGAGTTGGGGGAGATTAAAATGTTTCTTTTGAGCTACTGCAATTCTGCTTTGCTCATAGAGCACACCTCCTCTGATGAAGGCACACCATGCTGGGTGGTCCTGTACCAGTGTCTCCCATGTCACACAATCAATTCCAAAGTTCTTAAGAAAGACCATGAGAGTTTCCTTGTATCGCTTCTTCTCACCACTAATTTCTGACCACTTGCACTGTGTGAATTCTCCATAAAATACAACTGAGATAGTCACTTGGCTTTCATACCAGTGCTGAGAAAGTTCCAAAGTTACTACTTGGCGTCTGATATTATACTGTCCAAAGTCACACTGGATCAGACCCTCTTCCTGATTCAGCCTCAAGAATGCCACGTTGTATCTCTAGTCCTTCAGGTCTAGGATGGAAGCTTTGAACGACTTTGTAGCCCTCAAGGATTTATTATTAATTGCATGCTGCAGAACCTTTCTGCGTTCATAGAAGCCAATGACACATTTGCCCATGGTCATCGGTACTTTAGTACTTTTCCGGTGAAGAACCAGGGTGGGACCTGCTCTCCCCAGTAGCCCAAGTTCCTGGAAATTTATTTGGCAGTTTTGTGGAAAGAGTTCAACTCTATTCAAACCAAGAAGAAATGCCAATAGCTAGTTTGGAACTGAGTTGATTTCCCTTAGCCTTCTAAGATTTTTAATTTGACAGAATGAGGAAGCAGAAAACTCATTAAAACCCTTTAAATGTCAGAAATTTACAATTTAACCTAATCAACAATGAGTAACCAGGTTTGTTCTGATATATAATACAGGGATAGCCCTACTGTGAAAGTCATAGAGGGAGCAGTAATTCTTCACACACATGTGGCTCTTATCAAACACTTTTATGAATCCTTCTTCCTGAAAGTAAAAGTCGATGTTAACAAGTCAAGGAAACAAGCATTTATCAAGTGCTTACTCTGTACTAAACTAAGTTCAATGGTTTTTGTTGCCAAAATGTAACTGGGGCACGATTGTGAAACCGGGTGAATCAACAGATATATCAGATACAAGGTTTATTTATTTGGTAACTGCTGAGTTTTAAAAAAAGCAGCCACAACTAACACATGGTCAGGAGTCCAGATGGTTGGGCAGAGAGAGGTGGGTTGTGATCCTTAGAAAGAGTACTAAATCCAGTTCATGTGCAAGTCAAGACACCACCCATGATGTCATTGATTCTCTTCAAAAACAAAGGACAAACAATATTTCCACATCTAACATCAGTGAGGTCATGGATCCCTAAAAGGTGCAAAACTCTGTTTTATTCAAAGAAAAGCAGGCATTATCTTTGAGAAGGTAAATAAAGCTGATAAATAAATCTGAAACATACTTATTTTGTTTCTGACAATCTGGTGGGTTGATATACCCTCCCTCAGTGGATTATCTCCAATTTATCCTGTATGTAGCCAAGCATTTGTATTCTAACAATGTTAGAATTTTTCTGTAAATAACAGAAAAGCTGATTCATAAGAGCTATGGCCACATGAGAACACAGGATTGACTGGGAAAGACCCTGATGTAGGGATGGATTAAAGGCAAAAGGAGACAGGGATGGCAGAGGATGAGATGGATAGATGTCATGGAAGCAATGAACATGAACTTGGATAGACTTCGGGAGATAGCAGAGGCTAGAAGGGCCTGGCATCCATGGGGTCATGAAGAGTTGGACATCACTGAAACAGCAACTACAACCACACAAGTTTGCCATCATCTATTGCTGACTCCAGGAAATAGATATTATACCTACCCCACGGTTGTGGCATTCCAAATTCAAAGCACTTTTCTAATAACTTCTGATACATGTTACCCACACTTCGGATGCCTAAGATATTTTCTTGAATATTCATAAAAGAAACCCTTGCTGTGTCAGATAAACTGGTAAATGAATCTTTTCCCAACAGAAGTTACGGCTAATAGTAACTTCCAACAGAAGTTAACAGTTAAATGATTTTACCTACATTATTATATCATTTAATGCTCACAACTCACTGAGGTGAACAGAGGCAGTATTATTGTCCTCATTGCAAAGAAACAGAAAATGATGTAGGAAAATAGAATGGTGTGGCCATGGTCACTTTCATAGTGATCAATGGCCAAGCCATAAGTAGGACCAAAACTAGCCAGGACTAGGGCTACCTTACTAGTCTCTGAGATGTCTTCAAAATATGGATCAAGAGCTTGAGTGGGAAGAGGTTTTTCTTGATAATAGACCACTATGGTTTCTTCCCAGCTGTGATGAGGTTGTTGTTAATTTCTGAAAGAATAAGGACTAGGTCTGGTTTTAACTCCCTTATCCTAAGTGGATCCTCAGCCTGGTGTGGAAAGGAAATCTACTGATTAGAGTATATCCAGAAGAAGTGGAATTTGGGGAAAAGTGCACTGCTTGCCAAATACAATTTCAGAAGTTTGAGAAGAGCTGTTTGCTTTTAGTTAATAAGTTTTCTGCTTCTGATTGTTATCAGTCAATGTGCTTTTGAAAGGATGGCACAAGTCCTCTGACAAATGAATCCAAGCAGCTTTGCCAATTCTTTTGTTTCTTTCAAATTTGTGGGGCATTATACCTGAGATTTCATGGATATAGTAAACTCCCCCTACCAAGGCAGAATGAGTCCTGTGCTGGAATTTAGACTTTTAGAGAATTGTGTAGAATACTAGGAAGTTAAGTGACTGACCCAGAGTCACACAGACAGTATGTGTCAGAGGAAGGACTCAAACCCAGGACTTTCTGTCTCTGAGGCCCATTTTCTTTCTACTATACCATGCTGCCTCTCTTGTTGTTAGAATTTAGCTATAGAAAATATAGCAACATCAGGGGCAGCTAGGTGGTGCTATGAACAGAGCACCAGCTCTAGAAGCAGGAGGACCTGAGATCAAATCCAGGCTCAGACACTTCCCAGCTATGTGACTCTAGGCAAGTCACGTAACCCCATTGCCTCCAACTCCCCCACCCACCCAAGAAAAGAAACTATAGCAATATCAAATTAACCTATACTAGGGGTTCTTAACCTGGGATCCATGGAGAGGTTTCAAGGGGTCCACAAACTTAGAGGAGAAAACAATAATACCTTTATTTTCCCTCACTTCTAGATAAAATTTTACATTTCCTTTCATTGTGATTTTTTAAAATTACACTTAGAAACGGTCCATAGGCCTTGCCAGACTGCTGAAGGGGTCAAGGACACACAAAAAGGTTATTGCTCTAGATAAAAATCTGAGCTCGTTCTCAATTGTCCTGCAAGTATATCTTTAACTAAGATCAGAGAATGGGACAAATAAAGCTGTTTGTTTAACTTCACAAGGTATAAAAATTGGAAACCATCTTTTGCAGCTTAGAAGTTAGGTGCTTCCTGATGCATAACTAACATTTTTTATGTAGTTTATCAATAATTTGAAACAATCTATAAAGTCCCCCTAAAAGAGCAAAGAAAAAATTCCTGGGAATCTAGGTCCTTACATCTGGACTTAAGAAAGTCATTGTTCCTGGCTATGCAGAGCTTGGGATGCAGTTGCCTGGGGCTAGGCAAGACACCTCCCCCTAGTCTCCAGACAGAGACACAGGGAGGAGAGAAGAGAGGCTGCTACCTAAAGAGAAAGTCTGACTGTGAGCCAGCCCCAACTGGTAGAGATAGGCAAGCTGGGATCATTATGGTCCTGCACTTTTCTGGGAAGGCACAGGAATAAGAATCCAGATGCCAGCTAGCTGGCTTTGCTCTCCACAGTGACATCTGCTCGTTACAAATGTATGATACAATGTCAACTCGAGAGCTGAAAGGCACATGAGAAATTGTAAGGAGACACGGATTCTGGTGCAGGCTCTACCACTAATTATCTGTGTGATCTCAGGCCTGAGAGAAATTATTTTCTATTATATTAATAACCCCTTAGTAATTAGGATCCAGGCTTTTCATTTTCTAATTCAGTCTGTCAGTCAGTCAGCCAATTTCTGCAGGGCATGATAGAGGAAATTGTCCTCCTCTGCAGTCTTAGACTAACTCCACCCAACCAAGACACCTTACTTTTAGAGTGTAAATAGAATTTATCCTTGTTGAACTCCAGCCCTAAAGCATTAAGTCTATGGCCTTGCATTTCTCCATTGGAGTTTAGAGTAACTCGTGTCATAAAGGAGAAAACCAAATGGAGTGGTCTGGGTACAGATGGATTCTTTTGTCCAGATTGCTGGAGGAGGTGTCTTGTGATCAGGTTACATTGTGGCTCCACTTTGTGATCAAGGCACATTCTCAGCAGGAGGAACTGAAGACTTTTAGCCCACCTCCTCATTCAAATGCCTACCCTCTCATTAATTGTTCACCAATCAGGGTTGATTTCTCCTGTCAGGGGCATTCCCTTTCAAAAAACAATTAAAGAATTTGGTGTCTCCATTGGGTGTCTGGTTATGGAGAGAAACTACTATCAATTTATTGATTATTAGCTAGCCTGGTTAATAAATTGATTATTAATTACCCAGAAACTCTGTCTCTTGGGTTTTTGTTCATCTCAGGGCAATCTTTCCCCCTCTCTGAGTACCTGTTTTCTCATCTGTAAAGTGGATTAGATGATATTGAAGATCTTTTCCAACTCTAGCATTCTTGGAATCTCTGAAATCGGAAGTCTGAGATTTCATCACTCCAATAAACCCATGTCATGCCATGAGTGAGTATGGCGAGATAGGGTCAAGAGAGAAGAGTTGTTCAGGTATACATGATGAAGACTCCTACTTTAAAAACCTAGGAACCAAATGATGGGGTGCATCAGAAATGAAGCACCTCATTATTTGGCATAAAAAATAAGGTTTTATAAAAAAACAGCCAAGAATTATCTCACTTGCCAGTTCTACTCCCATATCACCAGTTTTACTGGACATTTCCAACTGAATGTCCCAGAGACATATCTAACTTACCATCACCAAAACAGAACCCATCAGTTTATAGCACCTACCTCCCTACTCCTAAGGTTATTAATAAAAATCATCTCTATGAGAACCTCTCACACAGAGCTCAGGAGTGCCCAGGGATCAAGAAACCTTCCAATTTTAGAGATTATATTTCTGACCCTATTAAATTATATATCCTTCCAGCTAGCCATGTGGATGTATAGAACAAAGCAGTCATGATGAAGTATAGATTTTAAGTCAATGGAAAGCATTTTCAAAGACATGAATTAAATCAGATGTTATAGAACAAAGGGGAAAAATAACATAGAAATAAAATGCCTGTCATTTTCAGGCAGAGAAAGAAGCAGAGGAAGATGGGAGTTGTGGCATTTCACTGGTCCCAGCATTGGCTCAAAGAAAGCAGTACAGTGATATCTCAGCCAAGGATTTGACAAATTTGGCAGGGAGATTTGTCTATCTATTCAAGTTGCCTTGATATCATAGTCTTAACTCTTCCCCCACTCTCCATTCTCTACCCATCTGGATAGTTGATTCTCTTCATCTGAACTTACCTCTGTTCACACTTGTCATAACCAGACTATCTGTGCTCACTCTCCCAGGCATGCTCATTCAAAAGATTTTGATTCAATGAAACTTCAAACTTCCTTCCTACAAGGTTCAAAATGTATAATTCAGTCTCTCTCAGAGTTGGTGAAGAATGCTGTGCCTCTGAAGGTTCAACTCCCAGGAATCCCAGTGAGGATTCTAAAAAATGATCTCCTCCACCGACTGGAAAATAAGTCCAAAACATGCCTAAATACCCAATTACACTTTGAAGTGTGTGTGTTGTCTTTCCTGATGGACTGCAAGTCACTTGAGAACAAAGGTTTTTTTCATTTTTTTCTGATTCTCCAGTGTCAGGCATAATAGATAGGTGTTTAATAAATGTATGTTGCCTAATTCATGCCAAGAATATTTGCACAGTTGCTATTCTTCAAATCTTCGGAGTGAGGGAGATAGGAGTTCAAATTTGTCATCTTTGTCTAAGTTGATCATGTATTCACCTAATTACAAGCTCAATTTTCATTATAGTGCTTGTTGAGGTAATATTTGTATTGTGCTTAGTTAGCACAGTGTCTAGCACACAGGAGGTACTTAATAAATGCTTTTCCTTTGCCCCTTCCTTGTAGAGAGAGGGATCGAGGATTTTACCTACCTTATGCCTCACATGCCAGATTTACACAATACTGATTCCTTTTTTTTTCAGAGTATAGAATGTGACACATTTTTCATACATTGACAAATTGTTTTACTTGACTATGCATCATTTCTAATAAGGGTTTTCTTTTTCTGCTTTTCCTCCAATAGTGGTAGGTAAATATAAAAGAAAATTTAGTTTTTAATTGAAAAATATTAGCAAAACAGATCTCTAGTGGCAGAATTGCTGGTAATCAAGGAAATATGAAGGAGGAAAAACCTTACTGTCACGCCTCTGGTTCCAGGCCAAGCCCAGCATCCTCAGTCCCTCACCCACCTCTACAAGCCCCAACCCTAGTTCTTCTCTATGACAACATGCTCAACAAATGCACTATCTGCCTCTTGAGTACCTCTGTAAGGCAGGTGAACCCTATTTTAATCCTGTCTTCACACAAAGCCCCACTATTTTGTCACTTATTCAGAATGCTCTCCTTTCTTTTTTTATTTTAGACTCAAACACCAGCATACAAATACAGAATAGAGAAAAGAAATAAAAACATATCACAAACTTAAAAACTGGAACTCAAATACAAAGAAAGAAAAAAAGGCATGCCATGTGCACAGCAGAACATAAGAGAGGATTCAAAATATATAATTATAAATTTTCATTTCAAGAAAGCCTGTATGATAAACACTACATGCTGTGTTGAGCACTGGCCATTTTTTCTTTGCGCACCCCCTCCCCCACCACACACACCCAAAAGGCTACAATTAAGTTTGGTTGTTTCTCTATAGCTATACACACATATAAACACATATATAGACATATATTTTCCCAAACAAATTCTACTTTTAATCTTTGTTTTTATGTTTGCACATGTCTCTTGTTTCCTATCCCTTATGCCTCCTGTACTTTACTTGCTCTCCTATAACTTCCCTACCCCCCACCAAGGATCCCTCCCCTATCCTCCCATTCCCATAAATCTAAACACCTTTCTATACCCCCGTTTTACCTATTCCCTCACCCTGCGCTCTAAAGGTTCCTGTCCTCTCCCCTTTCCCTCTCCCCACTACCATTTTATTTCTTCTGAATCTAGAAGACTTTTATACTCTTCTAAATATATATATATATATGTATATATGTATGTATGTATGTATTGTTCCTTTTTAGACCCATTCCCACTGAAAGCAAGTTACCAGAACTACCAGCTCTCTTCCCCCATCTAATTCCTCTGTATCGATGCTTCCTCTTGTGTAAAATAATTACTCTTTTTAGCTGTTCCTAAATGGTTTTACTTTTTAAATTCATATCATAGGTTTACCCCAATCTTTCTTATGAGCTACCCAATTATTAATAAGAATCTTAGACATATGTTTTGCATTTTACATATATAAAAAGTAAGTGGCCTGCCCTTATTGAATCTCTTATAATCAGTCTTTGGTACATACCTTATATTTCTCTTGGCTTTTGTATGCCAAATCTTCTATTAAGTTCAGAGTTTGTTGTTTTTTTTAACAAAGTCTTGAAAATCTGACAGTTGATCAATGTCCATTTTTTTCATTCGGGTTTATGTTTAACATTGTTGAGTATGATATTTTTGGCCAGAGCCCCAGTTATCTTGTTCCTTGATATGTAGTGTTCCAAGACCTGAAGTTCTTTAAGGTCTCTGCTGCTAGGTCTTGTGTAATTCTAATTGTGGCATTATCATGTTTAAATTGTATGATTCTTGTGGCTTTTAATATTTTATCCTTAAGCTCGGGGTTTCAGAATTTGACTATGATATTCCTATGAGTTTTCTCATAGGATCTCTTTTAAGAGGTGATTGATGGATTTTTTTTCTATTTCTACTTTCCCTCCTCTGTTCTAATGCTTCAGGACAATTTTCTTTAATTATTTCTTGCAATATTGTATCAAGATTCTTTTTTTGATCAGAACTTTCAGGTAGCCTGATTATTTTTATGTTTTCTCTTCTTTATTCTCTAAATCTGTTGTTTTTCTTATAAGATGTTTTACTTTCTCTTCTATTTTTTCACTGTTCATATTTTGTTTAATTATTTCTTGATCTCTCATAATTTTGCTGGCTTCACGTTGCCCAACTCTAATTTTCAAGGTGTTGCTTTCTTCCTTAAGATTTTGGATCTCCTTTTCTAATTGTTTGACTTTCTTTTCATAATCTTCTTGTTTTTCTTGTATTATTCTTATTTTTCTTTTTAATTTTTCCTCAATCTCTTATTTGATTTTTAAAGTCTTTTTTAAGATCTTCTATGAATTCTTTTTGGGCAGGTGACCATTTGACATTACTCTTTGGGGTAGAAGAGGGTTTCTTTGCTTCAATATCATCTTCTGAAGATGGACCCCAAAGTTCTCTATTCCCGTAATTGCTTCCTATGGTTGAATTCTTTCTCCTTTGCCTATGCATTTTTTGTAGTAATAGCTTAATTTTTGTAATTACCTGTAGCCCTGGGGTATAGGGGATGGCTCCTCTTGCTCCAGATCTCAGTTCTCCACTTTAGCCTGGAACCAAAGCCAAACCTCCCACCTCCTGTATGTACCCACAGCCAGGGGCTTTCTGTCCCACTGCTTCTACACTCTGCTGGCGAATACTCTTTTCTTCCCACCCTCGCTGCTGTCCACAGTACAGCTGGGTCTGGTGTTCCTGGTCAGCGTAGTCTACCTCGATCTTCCCCAGGTCAGATACCCAACTCCCCTCACTGTTCCAGGGTAAGAGTTCCTGTGGCTGGGGCTGAGGCAGCCTCCCAACCCAACCACCCCCAGGGCTTGCTGCTTATAGTTAGTGGACCCCAGCCTGAAGGTGTTTACCCTTCAATGGGACCAAACCTAGTTCTGGGATTTTCCTTCTGATCATCTCACCTTGTTTTTGGAGGACCGTGTTGTGCCCCTATTCTTATTTAGTTTGACCAGCTCTTTGTTCATCCTGAGGTGCTGTTTTCTCTCTTTTTGTAGGGGAAAATCTTGAGAGCTTGGAACTTTCTGACCTATTTCACCATCTTCCCAGAGTCCTCTCCCCGATTTCTTGAATAAAAGTGATTTGACATACAACCTATATGAAATTGCTTGCCTTCTCAATGGGGGGAGTGGGTATGAAGAGGTAAAAGGTTGAGAGGTGCTGGACACCCCAAAATGTTGCCGAAAGAATTCGACTCAAGCCTTCTCAGCCAAGGGAAAAGACAAAGTTTATTAGGGATTCACCATAATGGGCTGTCTTAAGAAATCCCCCGCTTTGTGACGCCTGTTTCCACAAGCGGGCCAGATTCAACCTACTGAATTAGATTGAATCTGAGCACCTTCATGGAGGCAAAATGGAGATTATATACACAAAGATTGTAGGACGGATTGAGGGGTGGTCTGGGGTGACTAGAGGAGGGGTTTAGGGAGGGTCTTGAGGGGAAGTCTAAGGAGGATAAGGTGAGGTCAGAGTCCAGGAACCAAGAACCAGATTCAAGGGGGTTCCCAGAGACTGTGCCCTCATCAGGTAGGGAGGGAAGAAAGGAGAGAATTTGAAACTTAAAGTTTTAAAAACAAATGTTAAAAATTGTTTTTACACATAACTGGGGAAAAATAAAAAATAAAGTACCAAAAAATTTGAAAAATAAGAGTTATTTGTTGAGAAAGGAGAAAATCTATTGTGTTTCCTTCACAACACATCCCATGGACATTCTTAGTATCTTTAATGAGTTTCACAATTTAACAAACAAACCTAACCCTTGGGAGTTTTTATTTTTAGTCATTTGACTAGAAAATATCTGCAGAAAAAATGTAAAACTCTGAATAATATTTTGAACTCAGAATAATAGTAATAAAAGCTAGCATTTATATAGTGCCTATCATATGCTTAGTGCTTTACAAATCCTATATCATTTGATCCTTACAATTGTAAGAAATGGGAGGAGGAGTTTTGTTTCCACAGAACTAAAGGCGTGCTTCCCCTCCCTCCCCCACCCCAGCTTTAGCAGAGACCAGGCCTCAAGGTCAGTCAGGTGAGAGGTCAGAGGCTTGTAGGCATGTGCATACTTTTTGAGAAGGCAGTCTAGGGAATTAGAGAGGCCAAACCCACTTAAACCAGTTTGAGCTTATCTAGGGTCTGGTCTTGGTCAAGAATCCAGGCCTACTGATTTGCATAATTTGCATATGTTAAAGAGGGAAAGTAGGGGAAGTAAAAGAATATAGTTTAATCCTAAACTAAGACAAGGAAAATCTAATTAACTTCACTTTTGCTTCTGTAGCCTTATTATCCTATTTATATAAACTGTATAACCTAGGAAAACTATGTAAAAAAACAAAAACTGTAAACTAACCATGACTCTAGCAGGAATGGAGGGAATGGTTACCCCTGCTCCTGCAGCTGTATCAGTGTGAGTGATCCTGTGAGCATTACACCTGCTCTCTTGAGGAGCATAATAAAATGCTTTCCTCTGCCCACTCCGGTCTTGAGTTCTTTGGGTGAGAATGGGCAAATCACGTGGATCTTCCTCAGTTCAAGTAGAGGGGGAAGCAATAGGCAGCGGAAGCTCACTGGGTTTGCTTCGGATCTCGTCTTAGGGGTGTCTTATGATTCCCCACTGTGGTGTTAAGAGGGCTACCACTCCAGATTCCCATGGGGAACCCTGTGGTCTGCACAGCCTTCTTAAGGGAACATTACTTGGGGCTTCCAGCCCTGTCTTGGGAGCCTTGTGATCTTACTGCTGTACTAAGGGGCCATCACTTGGGTCCTCCTTAGGGTCTGGCCCCCTAGGAGGCCCTGTGATCCCCACGGATTAAGGGGTGGCTACCACTTGGTCTTCCTCTGGGAGTCCTGTGGTCTGTATAGCCTTCCCTAGGGATTATCACAGGGTTCTTCCTCAGGATTTTGTCCCTGCCTAGGAAGTCCAATGATCCCCAAAGCTGCATGTTCTCACAATTAGGGGAAGTCCAATGATCCCCAAAGCCACGTTTCTCACACCCTGTTTTACAATTGAGGAAAAGGAGGCAAACAGAGAACAAGTGACTTACTCAAGGTCACACAGCTAGTAAGTGTCTGAAATTGGATTTGAACTTAAGTATCCCGGCACTCTATCCACTGAACCACCCAGCTGCCTGTGATTCATTATGAATGCAAAAGGCTAACAACCCTCTTGCCAAGCATGTTTCAAAGAAGGGGATTCATACATATATCACATTATGCTCAGAGAGAGCTTCTAAGGATCATAGAAAACTTTGCACAGAGATGTCAGTCAATGGATGGACTGATTTAAACTGACCTGATCTGAATTCTGATATGAACCCTATTTCAATTTGTGTGCATATTAGATCATGGTCAATTACACACTTCTAATTGTTTCTATGGATAATTACAAGAGATAGTGTTACTAGCATAGTGAAAAGAAGTATAAGGATGTGAGCCCCAAGTTCCTGGCTTCACACCAGATTGTACCTAAAAGCTGCTTTATTGGACTGCCCTAAATGGATTTGCTAGACAATATTCTCCAGCAAAGAAAATGGAAAGAATGACAGGCATGGTGTTCTACCACATCTGGACAGGATATTGGCATTGATTCAATCATTTTTTCTAGGGCTGGAAGAATGATCCTCCCTTTATGCAGTTCAGTTCAATTCAACAAAATAGAAATAAAAAGGGCATAAGAGGGCACAAATAGAGCTAGGTGGCACACAATGCTGGGCCTGAATTCAGGAAGACTCATCGTTCTGAGTTCAAATCCTGCCTATGATACTTACTAGCTGTGTGACCCTAGGTAAGTCAATTAACTCTGTTTACCTCAGTTTCCTCATCTGTAAATTGAGCTGGAGAAAGAAATGGTGAACCACTCCAGTATCTTTGCCAAGCAAACCCCCAAATGGGGTCACAAAGATTCAGACATGACTGGAATGACTGAGCAACAACAAATCACTATCTAGAAGCAGTTCAGTAGCACAGTGGGTTGAGACCACTGGGCCTGGAGTCAGGATGACCTGAGTTGAAATCTGACCTCAGACACTTACTAGAGTGTGACCCTGAGCAAGTCATAAAAAAAAAACTGTCTGCCTCAGTTTCCTCAATTTTAAAATATGGATAATAAAAGCATCTACCTCCCAGGGTTGTTGCATGGATCAAATGAGATGATTTGTAAAGCACTTAGCACATTGCTTGATATGTAGTAGGTGCTTAATAAAAGCAAGGGAACTTTCCCTTCCTACCTTGTTAAATTATGCATACATATACACATACATATATGCATTTGTATATGTCTGTATATATATAAATATATGTTTAAATAAAAATGAAATTGTACGTAACAGATGCTCACAGCTTCTTACACAACATTCTTCTTGCCTTTCTTGATATACAGAAATGTTTGTGTTGATGGTTTTCAAGGTCAAATTTTTAAAAGAAACATATAGGAGAGGCAGCTTGGCATAGCTGGCTTTGAAATTAGGAAGACCTGGATATAGATTCCATCTCTGACATGTACTGAAGGATACTGAGCAAGTCACTGAACCTACCAGGGGCCCAGGCACTTCTCTTACTATTTCTTCAAAGCAAACATCCCTTTGTACAGGCTAATTGATGGTAAATGATAAAAATGGAACTGGAGGACTAGTTACTGGTGGCTAACAGCAAGAGGGACACAATGGGTGGGGGCTCAAGCCAACAGCATTAGAGAAGAAATACCCTTAATCGCTGACATACCCCCTTTAGAACAACGTAGCAGGTGAGCTCTGGGATAATGAGCCAGACTGCACTTTCTCCACATGTCTGAGAATATATACAATAACTCCCCACTTCTGTGAAGAAGGGAAGAAATGCCTTATCTTTTCAAGAAAATTAATTTTCTTTAAAAGAGAAAAAGAGAAATTTACATGATAACTTTTTGATCTATTTAAAAGGAATAGCAATTGTATGTCATAGATTTGCAGTTTCATGTGCAATCATCTTTTTTATTATACTATGTTATGGAAATGCTTGTTTTATTCCATAAATCTGAAGTAAAATAAATAAGAAAAAATAAGAAAATTGCCAGTATTGGAATGAAAGAGAAAAGAAAGCCAAAAGAGAGCTGAAATTTTTGAAACACTGCACTTCTTATTATCTTAGGCACTGAGGAAGATATTAAAAACATGTTATTTTATGCCTCATAATAGTTAACTGTGCCCTTGTTATCCTTTCTGCCAAGGACATGTAAAGCTGAGATTAAAAATTCTGCCACTCAGAATCAAAACCTATCCATTTGTTGGGACCTTTGCCCTGCAAAAGTAGGGAGCATGCAAATGCCTCAACGAGAAGTGACCAGGTGAACAAAATTTGGGCAAGGTGTCTCTGAATTTCAGAGGGAAGGTAGTGGGGTCAGGTCACCCTGGCCACCTCTGCCACTGCCACCCATGACAGCCCCTCAGCAAGAACATATGGGCTTGGGAATAACCAGTTCAGTGCATTGTTTTATTGAGATTAGCCAACAGAAAGGAGAGAGCAAAGAGATGGACTTTGGAGCAAGAAAATAAAGAGAAGAGGCCAGTGCCAGTCTTACCTAAATGAGTGTGCACACTCGCTGCCATGTGCAAATAACCATCTTTCAATTAACCAGCTAGCCAACACTTATTAAGCACCTGCTATCTGCCAGGCACAATTGTGATTCTTTGGAGGCTGTGATATTCCACGATTTAAAACCCTGACCTAGTAGTGATTGCACAAATCCTGGCAACGTTGCAAAGATTACAAAAGGAGACTCATGATCACTTTTTAAAAATTGACCTAACAGTATACTCAGAAAAGTAACAACAATAAAATAAAAAATGAAGAATGCCCATTGTCCAAACTTTGATAAACAGTTGGCCAGGAGGAAGGAAGGAGCCAAAGGTGCAGGGATGAGGAAGTAATTTACCAACTATTCAATGACATCTGTTGTCCACAGTAAGCAGCTGGGACTGCAGTAACCTAACGGAAGGAAGGACATGAGCAGTAATAGACTTTCCCCACCATAATTGTAAAGCCAAGTGGCCACAGGATTCTGCCTTTGCTACTCCTCTCTCATTCCACTGCCTATTTAGGTAGAACAAAAAACAAAACAAAACACCCCAAACCTTGCCTATTCTCCTACTCCCCATTGCTAAGGGCACTTTGTAACCCTGATTCTTTTTTCTTTCTCATGAATGAGTGCATTCCCTCTGTCTACAGTGTTGTCATTATTTGAGATGAGAGTGTATTGGGTGGGGTGGGTGGAGAGAGAAAACTCTGAGAAATGTTGTATTTCACAGAATATCTTCCCTAGTACCCTGTAGTCCTGGCATGGGAGATTAAAAAACCTATGTGGGAGCTGTGGAGTCACAGCTTAGTTTATGAATGAGCCTATAGCTCTTCCAAGCATTGTGAATTTACTTAGATTTCTACTCAAACAATGGGTCTTTTGGAACTACCAGGGGTGAGATTTGGTCCAGAGGCCAAATCTAAAAGGAGGTGTATCAGTAAGGCAAGATTCATGATATTGATGGAGACCATGAATATGCCTGTATAGTTCAGAATCGCAAAGTATAAGAGACTCTCTGTATAGATGGCAGAAGAAGTAAAACATTTATTCAGACACCCAAGGATCAAATCCCAGAACCAATAACCCCAATTTGACATAGCAGTGATTGTATTCCAAAACAAGTTAAGTCCACCTCAATGTAACAGTAAGGAAATTAAAACACAATATCGAAGCAAGGAGCCAAGCCATCCCATAAACTTCACGTCTGCTGGGGCCTTCCAGTAACCACTCACTCACAAATTCTAACTGTCTGCTTGCCTGTGTCCTCTCCTCCCACAATCCTGAAAGCCCTTGCGGTTCTCAGAGCCCTTCTAATTCTCTCTCTGTCTCTCCATCTCTCTGTCTCTTCCAGTTCTCCATTTCTCTCAAAGTTCTTTCTTCTTCTTGCAGTTCTCTCTTCTTAGAAGTTCTCTCTACTCTGAGCTAAATGGCCACCCACAGGGTATATATACCTTGTTTGGGGCCCTGGGGCTTAGTACCTACTTAGCAAAGGGTAAGGGCCTGGAGCTTAACACCTAGTAGCAAAAGGGTGAGGGCCTGCCTACAAACAAGACTGCCTAATCAAGCTTCCCTTAACTAGCTCCACCTGAGGCCTATTAAATGGGGGGGGGGGAATCTTTAATTATGATTAGCACCACAGGAGGTAGGAGGCACTAGAGGAGGATGCTCTGTCTCAGAGTTGACCCAGAAGTCAGGATTTCAACTTCACCCACTTCTGGTTGGAAAGGGAGGAAAAAGAGAGTAGAGATCCCCTGTACTCCACGGGGCCACCTGGTTTTATTAGCATAATTCCAAATTGCTTTCCAAGAGAACTGAATCAATTCCTAGTCCCACAAAGAGTGTAGTAGTGTTCCTGTCTTCCCACAATACCACCAACATTAACTATTTCCATATACTGTCATCTTTGCCACTTTTTGGGGTGTGAGGGTGAAATCTTGGGCTGTTTTGTTTCCTGCATTTAAGTTCATCTCACCCTCTAGATACATAGGTTCCTAAAGACAGTGATCCTGCCTCCTTGGGGGCTCTGGAAAAATCCAGGGGGATGGTAGTAGCTTCAGGTGCAATTGGGGAGCATTGAATAAAAATAAGAGGGCTGCAGAAATATAAGGAAAGAAGAGATGAAAAATTTGGAAAAACCCTTTGTACTTGTTTCATCTGTTGTGTAATAGAACTGAAGTCATGGAGCGATTACATTATTTTCCAAATAAACACACAAAATGCAAGTTATAACTGATCAGTGTCCCGGTCTGCCAACAGACAGGTGGTCTTAAGAAGCAAGTGTTGACAGGCAAGCATGTGTTTCAACAATCTGGCTAGCAGCTGCTGTGGGGGTGTAAAACCAGTGACAACCAGCTCACAGAATGCTGCAAGCCCAGGTTCTGCTTTACTAAGGAAAGCAACGTCAAGGGGTTAACAATCTTACTTTAATCCAGTATATAAATATCATTTACTTAGTTCAGGGGGAAAAGCCAGCACCCTGAACTTCAGAGCAAATACAAACAAATTACAAACATCAACAGACAGACCTTGTCTGATTCAAATCCCAATTCATAGTTACCAGAGTTTACAAAATCCCAACATCCAGTTTACAAGCTAGAGGGCTCTTAGCTACAGCTGCCTAGAGTTTCCACATCAGCATGCCACCAAGAGTGACAGCCCTGAGCAAATAGCTCTGTCTTCTCTTTTCATACAGTTTCTGACATCATCAAATGTCATCTGAGCAACCAGAACTTAGGCTCCTTCGATTGGCTTTGGTGTTAGCACCTCCCTTAATTGGCCCCACCTGGAGTCCCACCTTAGTTACCAATTCACACCCACATAGGCTTAGCACCTAATAGATTGGGGTTTGGGCCTGGGGTTTAGCATCTAGTAGCATCAAGCAAAGACACTGAATTAAGCAAAGGAAACAAAGCCCAACCTCTTCAAGGGCACCTGGTTGAACAAGTGCTAAGAGCCCATGTTGATCCCCAATACAGCTTGTCACACATTGTTGGGACGTCCAGCATGCATCCATAAGAATATGTGCTTTTAATGACTTGTTTACAATACAGTACAATACTACACAGTTACACAATGAAATATTGCATCATCAAAATTTCAATGAAGGAAAAACCCTACAAATTTATAATAAATTATTAAATTTAAGATGCATCATTTTAATGTATATGTATATATGTTATTTTTTGAAATGATGCAAATTTCAAAAAAAATCATTAAAGGGTGAAAGAAAGTAGATTTCCAATGGGGCACTAAGTAATTTCTCTTTTTTTATTAAAAGGGGGTGGTAGGCCAAATAAATGTGGGAATCCCTGTCTAGAATAAAACAATAGATGTGGAATTAAATGGACCCTAGAAATATGCATTCAGTGTTATTCAAATGATTATTTCCCATGCATAACTCAATCCTAGTGATGTGTCTTCATTGTAGCTAATGTCCATAGACAAATAAGAAGAATTGCCATGTGTTAAAGCTTCTACACTTGGTCTAATTGTTTTGATTTAGCTGTGCTTGTTAGCATCCACTAACTCAACAAAGAAGAGTTAAGAAAAAAAATTGTTTTTAATTTACTTGGGAAAAATGAATTAGCAGGTCCACTGGCAGGAAGAACAAGGTAGGCATGTTGTCTTATACTTCCTCCCCTATATTACCTAGTGCAGTGCTAAGAACACAGGGAGGAAGTCAATCACCTCTTACTTCAGCTGAAGCATAATAGACCCTGCTCTAGCGCCTTATTTTAACTTTGTGTGTATCTTTCTGTTTCAAGTGTGTTTCTTACAAATAACATATTATTAGATTCTGGTTTCTAATCTATCCTATTTTCTATCATTTTATGGGTGAGTTCATCCCATTGACATTCACAATTATGATTGTTAACTCTGTATTTCCCTCTATTTTATTCTCATACTTATCCTTTTCTTTTCTGTCCTATCCCCTCTTTAATAGTCTATTTTGCACAAAACAGATTTAAAGTTCCTCTGGGTACCAAATTTTACAGAGTAAAAGCTGTGCCGTGGAGCAAGAAAGTATAACCCTCACAGGAAATTAATTTCATTTTGTCATGTTTTTTTCTGCCTTGTCCTATATCCATCACTCCAAAAAAAGAAGGCCATCTTTTTTATACAGAAGTCAATATGACAATATATTTTATTGATGTACAACATTTATTTTTAACAAATTACATTTTAGAAACAAGAAATTTATCAAATCCCTTGGTCAAATTACAGTTTTTTACCTAGTTGACTCTAGAAATGTGGACCAAATTAGTTCATTTTCTCGAAGGGCATACCCTATATATTGTGGCTTAAAAATTAGCCTGTTAAATATACATTAGTTCAAACTTAGATGTTAAATGTTAGTTGCCATTATCACCAGCATTTGTCCTTTTGTGAAATCATTATCAGTGTACTTGCTCTCTTCAACGCATTCTTTATAATATGTATAAATTCTTCAAAACTGTTTAAAGGAGTATCATTGCATGCAGATGATCATACAATTTTCTTAGACATGAATTTGCCTCTGTAGATAACTACCACAATTTGTTTCATTATTTTTAAATGCCCTTTGATGTTTCAAAGAAGAACAAAAAAGGAACCCTACAATTGGATTGACTGATTTTAAGATCAGCTGTGGGTAATCAGCAATTCTAAAGCACTTTTGATGGATTGATCATATAGATTCTGAAGGGAAGAATCTGTGCCATCAACAGTTTTAAATGTAAGCCCTTGAACCTTCCCAATAACACAGAAGTCTTGTATTAATCTATTTATAAAAATCATATTGATGAAATTGTAATTCATGGTTGAGTTTCAAGAAAAAAAACACTCGTACATTAACCATGTAAAAGTCACTTAAGTAACAAATTATTGTGTTGTAAAAGGCACGTAGAATTTTAAAACAATAAAGATTTGAACCTGTAAATGTGTGTGCCTTTTAAAGAAAATGGTAAGTTTTTTAATACATTTGAGTGAATGCTAAAAAAATACTTTGTTTTTCTATCCTTTTTCTTATTCCTCCTCCCCCTTGTTCTCTTAAACATTTTTTCTCCTAGTTTTCTGTTGGGTAAGATGAGTTTCTGTATCCGCTTGTGGTTGTTTATTCTTTCTCTTTTTGAACCAGTTCAGATGAAAGAGTAGTTCAGGTATTGTCTGCTCTTCTACCACACCATTGCCACCACCATTCCCTCCATTGTATAAACTTTTCCTTGTGTGCTGCATTTATTTAAAACGTTTTTATGGCAATCAGATTTTGGTCTGGTGCATTTTCTAGGTTGTTGTAGAAAAGATGTCCTGAGGAGCTAAGACAAAAATACTTCCTCTTACTCGGCTATCTTGACTCTGCCTCAATCCCTTCTTACTGGATTAAAAGAACTGTCTTCACTGGTTTAACTTCCTAGTAATCCCTATTAAGAGCACTAGTCTTGAGAAAACAAATAAACCATTGGCATTACCTTTGAACCAAGACGTGTTGACATTAGCCTCTTTATTGATAGGTACTACTCAGTTAATGAAGATTCCTCTGTAGAAAACACTTGGTAATTGAACCTACATAATTCTATAGCTCAGTGTTTTATGTAAAAAATTAATTCAGTCCATCAATAAATATCTAATCTGTGATTTCTACACTGTCTAAAAATGACTTTTTGAACTTGGACTAAGTAAAATTCCTTAATAAGTCTGAATTGTCACGTTGCGTGTCTATAGATGAAGATAGATCAGTCCATGGTGGGCCAATACTGCCTTGGTTCTATTCATTATCTGAAATTCAGAAAAATATAGGAAGATTTGTATGAGTTGATGCAGAGTAAAGTAAGTAAAATGAATGAATGAGTGAGTAAATGAATAAATGACTGAAAAAACATTTAAGTGTTTACTATATGCCAAAGTGCTAAGTATCAGGGGCATAAATAGAAAAAGCAATATTGCCCCTGCCCTGAACAAGCTTAAATTCAAATAAGAGAAGACAACACATATAAGGGGGTGGTAGCCAGCAAAAGGTATCTTGGTCTGCAAAGTCACAGTGGAGTCATGGGTCAACTGACTGACATGCCTTTTCTAGGAAGAGTAATGTCGATTCAATTACATTTCCCAGAGCAAGAAGTGGAAAAGGGGTAAGAGACAAGTATGCAACATGGCAGGAAGATGGCTGGAATGCAGCAAACTATTGCCAATCAGAAGTAGCCAGCCCCAGAGCAGGAAGTAGAGGACCTGATTTGGAGGCAGAGGGCAAAAGGCAGAAGCTTGATAAAAAGACGGACAGTATGCTGCCTCTCCAGAACCAGAAAAACATGCACAATGTCTGCAAGAAGTTGCTTCATTCTTTGTGCCTATATTCCCAGCATCTAGCCAGTGCCAAGCACGTAGTAGATGCTTAGTAAATACTTGTTCGTTGATTGCCTGCAAAGATGGAAAGAAAAACCACAATAAAAGTCAGCTAAACTCAGATTAATCACAAAGGCCTATTTTGATATTACCTCTTGCAGACAGCCTGGGGACCACGGGTACTGACTGCTGCATATATGATCATATGTGGTAGTCTTACCCGAGGTTTTTGCTTAACTGTCTATTATGAGGAAGGGTTCCAGGGTGGTGTAAACAGCTGACTTATATCCTGAAATAACTGTGGCATAAATAGTTAAAGTCATGAATAAATAAATTAATTCATTTACCAAGAGGGAGTCTTGTGGGTCATTGATTGTTACTGATACTACAATTTTGCTAGTGATAGCACTCTGGGAAGACAATAATTTTTTTATATACTTGGGTAATGAATACTCCCTGTTCCATGGAAGATCTGGCTATGGATTAAAATAGAAGAGATTTCTTGCCTGTATCTTGAGAATTTCTGTTAAGAGTTGAGGATTTCCTAAAACAAACAAATAGGAAAAGAAATTTATCTAGGCCACTTCCTCCTCTTCAAGTGATTGTATTAAACAGTTACATTTTTCCGGAGTATATTTGATGTTTAACATGTCCTGTTAACCCTGAAAATTTAAGGGAAACACGATATCTCTGTGTTCTGTTCATTAATGAATACAATGTTTCAAGATAACCTTGCCAGGTAAAGTGCCCTTTGATCATTTCACAACACAGACCTTTGTAAATAATCCCAAATAATCAACAAACACTCCTAGTAAATGTTGGCTCCCAATATCTCTTTTTAAAACGTGTTCAAAAGTTCATGGCTGGACAGGGAAAGGGGAGAGTGCTGGCATGGAGTTGACTCCAGATTAAGACAGCCAACCCAGAAATCAAAGCTGGTGCCAGGTGTTGGTGCTGGTGACAAACTCAAGCAGATTTCAAAGAAAAAGGCTCTGGCAGTCCACCAACAACCAATCAAATAATAAATAAACATTTATGAAGAGCTACTATGTGTCATGCACTGTGCTAAGCACTGGGGATACAAAGAAAGGCAAAAGATAGGAGCTGAAAATCTAACAGTGGAGACAACATACACTTATCTCCCACCCACCCCACCTTCCACCTTTCTCTGGGAATAGTTATTAAATCAATATTACTCTTCCTAGAAAAAGCATGTCGAACAATTGACCTATGAAAATGCCTCAAAAAAACCCTGTAGAGAAGAGACGATCCAGGAGAAAGGATGATCAACAACGTCAAAAACTGTCGAAAAATCAAGAGGCATGGGAATGGGAAGAGTCCATTAGATTTGGCCAATCAGAAATAGCGAATTGGTGTCTTTGGAGAGAGCAATTTCAGTTGAATGATGTACCTGACCTTAGGGCAGCTAGGTGGTGCAGTGAATAAAGTGCCCAGCCTGGAGTCAGGGAGACATCTTTATGAGTTCAAATTTGGCCTCAAGTGTGTGACCCTGTTTTCTAACCCTGTTTTCCTCAGTTTCTTGATCTGTAAAATGAGCTGGAAAAAGAAATGACAAACCATTTCAATATCCCTGCCAAGAAAACCCCAAATGGGGTCACAGAGAGTTGGATACAACTGAAAACAACCCAATAACCTGGTCTTAGCCATCTTTACGCAGAGACAGGTCAAGGCATAGGGAGGAATTCTCCCTGCCCTCCTAACCATCACTTTGCATGTTGGATGAGAGCCAGAAAAATTATTTCAGAATTGACAAATACTCTCTTCCTCTCTCCCTGCCAAGCTGTGCTAGAAAAAAAGGGGTGGAGAAATGTTAAGTATTTATATTTCCCCAGATAAATCCATTAAAAACGAAAAATTATAGAATTTTACAGTTGGAATGGGCCTTAGAAATCACAGAGCCCACCCCTCTCATTTTACACATAAAAAAATTGAGATTTAAAAAGTGTCTTGGCCAAATACCATATTCAGTTAGTGGTAAAACCAGACCTAGAACTCACTTTCCAAACTCTCTGTACAGTGTTTGAATTATACCACATTGCCTATCTAAGTATCCCTGATTTAATCTCCTCTCTAGGAGGAAAATAGACTGATGTTCCTCTGTGGAAGGCAACAACACAAGCATGTGCTGTCCTTTGAGTTGTATTTCTTTGGAATGATAAAGGAGTATTGTTGTTTGTTGTTGTTTGTCCTTCATTCTCGAAGAGGATCATGACATCAGGAAGGTGATGCCATGACTTGTAAGTGAATTGGATTTAAGTGAGGCAGGCTGTGCAAAGTCACCAGCCTCATTTTCTCCTCCAGAGCCATCTGGGTCCAGTGGCAAGATGTAGATCAGGATGACTGGAGATGACCCCCAATAAAGGAATAACCCCACTGCTGGACTCAGATCTCCTTGTGACCGATAAGATTTGTAATTTTGGCAATGTCCAATAGTGGTCTGGTATTCATACCATGAACAGATGACTTTCTACCTGCTGCCAACCCACACAAAGTATTTGGTGAACTTGCTTCTGGAGGTGATGACATATAATAGAAGAGCCCTGCTCCTAATTTACAGCATGCACAGGTATGCTGCCAATCTAGTGGGGAAAAACAACACACAATAAAAAAGAAACTGAACGGCCCTGACCCCCTTCTTGAAATGGAGGTCCTGGTAGTAGCTCTTCACCCTCCAATCATAGGGGCCTTGAGTACCGATGAAGAGTAAATTAGTTTCATGTCTGATGTGATGATACAAAATGAAGAGATTCCTGGGACATAACAGACAAATCCAGAAGAGAGCATCAGATGAATGAAGAAGAAATAAGTAAGGACCTCAGAAAGTGTGAGAGGAGGTGGGAAGAGCCCCATGTGTAACCACCATTGCTGCCACCACTCATGACAAGAAAATGGTAAGAGCCCTCTCTGGTACCAAAAACAAAGCTGATGAAATCTAAGCTTTTCCTCTCCCAGGAGAGTGGTGTTGAGTGATACCCCTAGTCTTCATTCTTCAAGAGCCTATTTATTTTCTGATTTTTTTTGCCACTGACTTTTGAAAGAAACCGAATTCTCCAAAACTAATGTATGTGTTTATTGTATTGCTGATTTATCTATGTGTCCTTTGAAGTTAAGTATAGCTAAAAGGGAGAGGTATCAATCTTTCCAGATTGATAAGTGTGATCAAAACCCAGAGATGTTCACTAGTAAAATATGGGGGATCATAACTAGACTAAAAGAAATATTATCGATTAATATTTTCTACTTCCCCAAGGCAGAGAGGAATGTTGATGAAATCTGTACCAAAAGTAACCTAGGAACACATGTTCCTAAAGCCACCATTTTGGGAGGAAGTAAAAGAGATTTTTTTTTCTGGGATATAACAGTTGCCTTCCCTTTGACCTTCCCAGGGCAGGTTAATGAGATACCTCACCCTGCCCCAAGTTGAGGTTAATTGGAGGAGATGGGAATACGGGGCATAATCACATGAGGGTTGAAGCCAGTGAAAGGAGACTAACCAGTTTTGCTCACCAAACTTTCCACTGTTTATCTTATAACTCATACAACTGCTAGATGTGGGAGATTTCTAGGGATACTTTCTTTTCCAAATTTTTTAAAAAATGTTTTAACTTTCCCTCTGTTTTGGGATCTTGAATACTGTTTTATTTTTCCTCCTAATATTTTAAAAACAGGATTTTCCAGATTTGTTGCTATAAGCATTGTAGACACCTGTATTAATTTTTTAAAACTTATTTTTATGTTATTTATTTTTTATGCTCAGGCAGTAGCCAAACTTGGAGCCAGGAAGACCTGAGTTTGAATCTTGCCTCTGACACCCACTGACTGTGTGACCCAATCGGGTGGGGAATCCGTGGCCTTGAGGCCACATGTGGCCCTCTAGGTCCTCAGGTGCATCCCTTTGACTGAATCCAGACTTCACAGAACAAATCCTTTTGTTAAGGACCTATTATTGAGGACCTAGAGGGCCACATGTGGCCTCAAGGCCACAGATTCCACACCCCTGCCAAGCCAAATCCCTTAAACTACCACTGCTTTGAGAACTATAGGACATTCAGGGCCAACCACATTTAAGTGGTGGAGGAGAGGATGATACCCTTTCAAGATGCAAAATGTCTCAAGGCTTCCAAAAGACAAAAAATTCCTTTAAACAACCAAGATAGCATATTTGATGACTTCCTTAAATATTATATTTTATCTGTTGACTTCTCAGGACAAAGTCTAGTTCTTCAGCTTTGGTCTTATGCTGGAGGAAGAGGAAATATTCTCATCAATTTAATCTCTCCCTGCTGTTTCAAAGATAAACTGATGAAATTTCTCAGTAAATCTTGGAGAAGGTAGAAATCATCAGACTAAAAGGCCCAGGAATAGCCCAGATCTGGGACATGGAAATCACAAATTCAACCCCCAAATGTTTGCTGCTGTCGTCCTCACAGTTTTTCTGAAAGACTCGGAGCCTTGGTTTCTCCCTGCTGTATGGCTAAGGTTTTCTCATCAATCACCCGGGGCTGTTAGAGAGAACCTCACAGGAAGTTGCTGCTGTTTCCTAAGAAGTACCAGCTGAAGGCAAGAGGCAACTTTCCTCTGCATCAATCGACATATATTATGTGCCTATTCTAAACCAGCCACTGTTCTAAGTGCAGAAGATACGAAAAGAAGCAAAGGACTGTCCCTAGCCTCCAAGACTTTACAATTGAATGGAGGAAAGAATAATCAAATACATGCAAACAAGCTATATGAGGAAAAATAGGAAATAATTAAGAGAAGGAAGGCACTGGAATTAAGGTTAGGAAAGGCTTCCTGTATAATACTGGATAGTCCATCCCCACCCCCTACTTCAAGGGGGCCTTGTCTCAGTTCTACATGAGCATCATCACATTTCATAGGCTGGGTCTGATTCACATTGGTCTCCTGGTAGTTCCGGTCCGCAGGGATAAGCGTAGGCACTAGACCTGCGATTTCATTAGAGAATTCCCATATGAAGAAACTTTACCAATACAGGATAGCACTTTTTGGGGGGGAGGTGGGGAAGCAGTTTGTTGTCTTAGTCTTAGATTATTGCCTGGGACACAGAGATTAAATATCAGCCCCAGGCTCACAAAGCCAGTTTGTCTGAACTGGAATGAAATGAGACATTCATAATCCAACAGTTAACAGTTTCTTTTTCTGGATCCTCATCCAGGTCATACCCACCGATCCTATGTGTCCCACAGGACTCTGTCCTGGACCTTCGTAGTTACGTAAAACTCTTGACCATGGTTATATGTGAATGGGCCACTTAAAGTCTCAAGTCCTTTTCAAGAACAATAGCACACTCAAAAATTTATAAATAAATTGAGATAGAAAAATGAGTACCCCACAGGGTTCTATCCTGGACCTTCTCTTCTCCCTCTCTACTATTTCATTTGATGATCTTATCCACACACATGGATTCAAATATCATCTATATGTTGATGATTCTCAAATCTACTTAACTAGCCCTAACCTCTGTTGACCTCCAGGCTCATATGTCTAATACCTATTGGACATCTCAGGCTGGATGTCATGTAGACATCTTAAACTGAACATGTCCAAAACTAAACTCATTTTCTTTCCACGCACACTTTCCCTCCACCACCTTTTCAGTTTTCTTACACCTTACTCTCCTCCACATACTCTTCAATCCAATGACATCGGTCTCTTTGCTTTTCTCAATAAAACTTTCCATTTCCTGACTCATCCATTTTCTCCAGCTATCTAGAATGTTCTTCCTCCTCATCTCTGCCACCTGGCTTTCCTGACTTCCTACAAGTATAAGCTAAAATTGCACCTTCAACAGGAAGACTATCTCAATAACTCTTAATTCTAGTTAATTATTTTCTATTTATCTTTATGTAGCTTTTAATACATCATTATATAGCTTTTTGGTACAATATATTGTTCCCCATTAGATTGTGAGCTCCTTGAGGTCACAGACTGTCTTTTGGCTTTCTTTGTATCTCCAGTCTTAGCTATAGTGCCTGACATGTAGTAGGTGCTTAATAAATGCTTATTGACTAACTGACTGGCCTATCTGCTTATTTGCATATTATAAAAGGTTTAAGACTTTGAGTGGTTGATTACATATGAAATGGTCAAGAAACTAGGTAGAGGATCCCAGGGATAATGACATGGCCCTGGTTGGGGATAGCCTTAGGGAGTTTAAAAGCAGAAGAGTCAACATACTGGCTATTGAACTTCAAAGTCAGATGAGCAAAGAGCTAGAAATGAAGGAATGAATGGGAAATCATTTATTAAGTGCTAACTAAGTGCTAGGCACTGATAAGTACTTGGTGTACAAATATAGAAGGAAGCACTATCTCTGCCCTCAAAGGGCTTACATTGTAATGTGAGGACACCGTATACAGGGTCATGGTGTCCAGGGATGGGATGTTTTGGTCTAGTATTATACAAATTCCCAAGTAGCTTTTAAGAATACATAGAATAATTCACACTGGTTTCTCCAATGGAGATAGTGAATAGAGTCATAGGATTATTAATGGATATACTCATTTCAAGAAGATAATGTTGGTTTGATTACTGTTCCTAGAGCCAAAAGTGGAAAGGGGTGGGGTGGGAAGGAGTAACTCCAATGCCCAAGTGGCCTATGAGAGGCAATGAGTAAAGCAGAGTAACTTGCTAGGAACATGGTGGTGGTGTAGCCTGGTGGGCATGAGGAAGCCTAGATAATGGGGACCAGACAGGTGCCTAGGGTCCCAGGGTAGAAGCTGGAATACTGGGTTGAAGATACAGAATGGAGCACTGTAGCATGGCAGAAAGATGGGTCAGCGTGGGGAGGATCAACTCAGCTCTTGATGAAGCTCTGGAGACCTTCTCCCTTATGTCCCTTGGAAAGCATGGCAAGAGAAAAGGTAAAGGAAAGACCCAAGGGCTCCCTGCTTCCTCCATAGCTGGCTCTATTCTGTATTAACTTGACATCCAACCCCCAAAAGTGTTAGTTACTTTGCTTCCTTGTATTTGTACTAAGGCTAGCCCTACCTGGTGACCACTTCACTGTCTCTACCAAATCTAGTTTCCCCACCACTTTCAATGCAAAAGGGCCACTCAAAGTCTAAAAATCCAAAATCATATAAGATTAAAAAAAATAAGTAAAAATCCAAAGTCCTTTAAGTTTCAGATTCTGAACCACTGAAACATTTTAAATGCATTGGGAGGCAGAAGTGGATAAACATGTGTCCTGTGAGTTTGAGGAAAACATCTACTCACCAGAAAAAGTAACCTTGGAGGCCAGAGAAACAGCACCATGGGGCTGTGTAACCAGAGATCCTCAGACTGGCATTGACAAGATAAGGTGACTGATCTGATCTTGAAGAAGGCCTCCATTATCTTAGAGATTTCCTTCTTAAACAGAGTATTCTGGTGAGATTAACTACAGAGAAACATCCTTCTGGAACAAACCTGAACTTTGGCAACTCCTGGGACTCCAAGTTAAATTCTAATCCCTAGGTTAACACATTATCCCTATCTAGTCCTTATGATTCAACCTCCCAAACCTCCCAAATAAGGAATGTGGCTCAGCGCCTTATCTGTTAATCTCAGTCCTTTTGCCTGCCATAAGGTCACTCTAAGGCTATCTAAAAACCACTTATTTATGTGTGTTTTTCTTTGTTTCATGGGTTGTTATGCATTGGGCAACTGCCTAAAAGCTGATGCTAATTAAACGTCTTATCTTCTAACCTTGCCTCTTCATTTATTGACTTCTAGATAAATGGATGAAGGTGGAAGGAATTACTCTCTGAGAGGATCTTAAGATCTCTGGGCTGAGGAATTCCTCAAAAGAGAGGAAGTAAGAGAAACAATTGATGAATCTTATGAGCAACCCTCATTTTTTATATCTGCCCCCTTTCCCTGCATCCTGATTCCATCATCTGATCCTCTGAAAGCCTTCCTTTCTTCTAATGCCACCATCCACATATATAAGCTGCTCATGGACTGGGATGGTGACTGTCTTGATGAAAGGCAAAAATCGATAATGCAGTGAAGCAGTAAGGCAATGATAACGACGTAGATGACGATTGTCAAAATGCCTATGTAGTTCTGTATCACAAAGTATACGAGACTCTCCACATAGAAGGTAGAAGTAAACATTTTATTCAGACCCCAGAAAACCGTATCCTATTACCAAATGCTCAGCTCCCACAGCCAGTTAGTCCACTTCATCATAACAGCAAGGAACCCAAAAAAATTAAAATTCAATACAGAATATCACAACATGGAGCCTGAACATCCCGAAACCTCTCTGACCCCCTACTGGGGTCTTACCCAAAACAAACTCACAGTACAGCTAAGTCATCCTGTTCAGTTCTAACAATCGTGAGGGCAGCCATTAGAAGTCAACAGCAGCCATATCATCTCTCTCTCTCTCTCTCTCTCTCTCTCTCTCTCTCTCTCAGCATTTTCTGCGACATAACTTCCTTTCCTGTCAGGAAGCTCTTTCCACCATGTAACTTAGGCTTCCCATGACATAAACAGGTCGCATGGCCTATTAATGGGTGGGAAAGATCTTCAAATCAAAATCGCTATTACATGCAGTTGATGTATAATGATTACTTTTACCAACAATGAAGGGCAGCTAGCTGGCACAGTGGCTAGGACAGTGGGCCTAGAATCAGGAAGACTCATCTTCATGAATTCAAATCCAGCCTCAGACATTTACTAGATGTGTGAGTCACTTAATTCTGTTTGCCTCCGTTTCCTCATCTATAAAATGATCGGGAGAAGGCAATAGCAAGCCACTCCGGTATCTTTGCCAAGAAAACTCCAAATGGAGTCACAAAGAGTCAGACACAACCGAAACAACTCAGCAACAATGACAAACAATGATGGACTTGCATGGAGCAGCAGTGATGTGTAGGGAACCACAAGATATATCCTAAGCTCCTACCTCTCTTACAGTGACAGTATCAGTAGTCAGAGATGATAGTCCTGTAAGAGGATTAACCACAGCTCTAGCAGTGAAGTTTCCCAGTGCAGTATAGTAAGGTCAAGAAGTAAGGTTAAATAGTATGTAGAGACAGCACTCTAGATCCTCAAGTGCAGCCCTTTGAAGTTTGGCTTCAGTTCCCCACCCCCGATATAGAATATAAACAACTTTTGTTGTCACTTTCACTGTTGTTCCTGTAAATATCATAATGAGAGCAGACCAATCATAGAAATATCTTTAATCATAACATCAAGCAATAAATATTACTCCGAATCATTTGTCAAACCACCAATAAGCAGAATTTAGTAATTCTCTATTTGTTGCTTGTAGCACAAGTAAATGTCACAGATGAATTCTTCTGTCTTTTTCAGAAGATTGTTTGCCATAAAAAGCAATGATAAATAATCTTCATTCCTTTCTTCCAGTGAACTAGGGGAAAAAAATAGTATTTGAAAGTAACAAGGGAGTAGAAACAGCTATTTCTTAAGGAATGGGGTGGGGGGGCGTGGCAAATTGCTTTTTCAGAAATTACATATGAAAATTGTTGTTGACTAATGACCTCTCTTCAACCCAAAAAATACCTCTCCTCCCACATAGAATATTCTAGGCATTTGTACAAGTGCTTTATAAATGAACTAAAAGGAATAGAGATATGAAGGATGGGGACTCTCCACGAGATCAAAATTAAAATGGTTCTAAAAAGTTTTGGCTCTCCTGAATGTGCCATTTCTGCTTAGCCCCAAGCACTTTTTCTCCAAATATACGTAGAAAACTTGATAGAGATAAGAAAAATTACCTTTGTGTTTCATGATCTCAAGACAGCCTCAATTTTATTGTATAATTTTGAATGCTGACAGGATTGAAAAACATTGGAAGGAAAATCCAAGAATACTGTGTTAACATTAAGGAATCTCTGAAAGAATACATTCTCACGTATTCTGTCTCCCCCTTCCCTCCCTCTCTCTCCTTCCCTCCTTTTCTTCTCTACCTCCTTCACTCTCCCCACCACCTTCCCATCCTTCCCTTCCCCCTTCCCCTGCCACTTCTCCAGTCTCCATCTTTGTCTCTCTGTGACTCTCCCTATCTCTCTCACTTTCTGTGTGTCTCTCTATCTCTGCCTGTCTCTGAGTGTCTATCTCTCTGTGTCTCTGTCTCTGTCTCTATCTCTGTCTCTCTCTCTCTGTCTCTCTCTCTCTCTCTCTCTCTCTCTGTTTCCCTTTTTCTCTCCCTTTCTCCCACTCCTTTTTACCCCCATAGTGGGGATGGAGCATTTTTCTTCTTATTATCACTGCTGTTCCTATAAATTTACTTTCCCATCTTACTCTGTGTTCTGATGAATTGATGCCACATGCCTTTTAAATTAATGCTAAAGAAATTAAGTAAAGCCAAGTAAAAAATAACAATTAACTGGCCCAAGAAGCAACAAGAGGAAATCATTAGTTGCTACTATATGGGAGAGGGGAAGGGGATTGAGAAAGAATTAAGTGGCTGAATTGCTACAAAGATCAAGGAATCAGTGAGTAGGGACCAAGAGCCAAACAGGTAAATCCCAAAACTTAATGAGTGTGGCAGAAACAGTATGTTAACTCCCCCCTTCCCCATGCAAGTTAGGATGGTTTTTCCTTAAAAAGGTATTATCTCTTCTCAAGAGCTTGGTTGGCTCAAAGGACTAAAGTCTCAGACTGTTGTCACTTTCTCATCTCCTAAGTACCATGGAGCCAAGAAGAATGGGAGGGGTTGGGAGATTCTAGGCTGTTGAATCAAGATAGAAGCTTTGCTCAAGCAATCAACTCAGTGTCTATCCTAAATGTCTAGCCAGGTTTTTCCTGCTATGATTAAGTAAATCTCCTTTAGTTAACTATTGAATGACAGGTATCTCATTTTGTTCCAATATCAAACCTAAACTGCCAGGAAAGTGGCATGATTCTGGCCAGCCAGAATAATGGAGAGGCCTTTGAGATCACAGCTAAGTTTTTGTCCCATGTCATTTGAGAATGTGGTCTGTCCCATCTTATTTCCCCCCCCCCCCATACATATAATGCCTAAATGGAAGGAAGAGAGCAGGAGGAAAGAAGGAAGAGGAATATCACACAGTTACCCTACTAATCCAGCTCAGTTTTGATTTGGAAAGCCTTCTATTAAAAGTAGACATTAATTTGTTTTTAAAAATCACCAATAAATGATTAAAAATAGAAGAAAGGAGGAAGGTATGAGAAAAGGGAGTCTTTCAAAAGGTTCTTATAAGGACAAGTGATAAGAAGACAAACAAAAAGGTTTTGCCCCAAATCAGGAAAGAAACCTATCCAGTTGCCAGGTTAACTGGATAGTCACTAAAATTGATGTGGGTATTGCAGTTGAAGACCTAGAGGTGGAAGGAACACCAGAAGCCGTCTGGTCCAAAGCTCTCATTTTACAGATGGTGAAACTGAGAACCAAGGAGATTAAGTGAGTCACCCAGTGGCACACAGGTGATAATTCTCAGTGGCTGGATTCAAAGCCAGGTTGTTTGACCCCAGAGCCAGTGACATTTAAAAATGTAGATCTGATTGACATTAGGAAGAATTTCCAGGGTAAGAACAGGATAGGAGGGATATTGAAGGCAAAGGGCTATCTTTCATTCCAGATTAATTCAGGGCTCTGGTCCTAAGCCCCCATAGGGACATGGGCATTTGACATCTAACATTCAGTCACTAGAGTGAGGGCACTGGCTCCTCTACCTCTTCCTTGAAGCAGGTCTCCCTCTCCTCTGTTTCACAGCAATCCATCATCTTGGAGAAATCCGAAAGCACCTGCATCACTTGCTCCACTGCTGAAAGAGGCTTCTGTTGTACAAGATTCACAATCAATCTAAAATACAAACAAGCACCCATCAGGCACCAGTGGAGCTCTTTCCCAGCACTCTTTTTCTTTTCATTTCTCTAGTCACTAACCCTCTTTTAAGAAGTATGGAGAGAAGGAGAAAAGGAATACAATGAGCCCTTAAAGGGTTACCCATAAGCTTCTCTTCCTCCATTTCGGAGGCTCATGCATATGTCTATGATCTTTAGAATACCATGACTTCCTGGCAAAATGATGTGGGAAACCAAGCATGAGGGAAGTGGTAATAATATGGACTGTGAGACTAACTTGATTGAGCTGAATACTTGAGGTCAAATTCATCAAGGATTTCTTTCCTTGTCCATAGTCTTTCCTACGTTTCCATTTGTATAGATACAAACTGCTTTGTGGTGTTGTCTCTTTTACATCATTTTAGTTGTTTTTTATAACTTGACCCTGTCCTAAAAGGCAAAAACCAAAATTTATAAGTATTTGTTTGCCTATTGTCTCCTTCATTAGATTGTGAGCACCTTGAGGGTAGTGATTGTCTTTTTTCCCTTTTTGTATCCCCATCACTTAGCACATAGGCACTTAATAAATATTTATTGACTGATTTTTCCTCTTCCTTAGGTAAACATTCAATTAAACAAACATTTATTGAACTCTTGTCTATTGTGAATTGAGCTCTGTTAGGTTTTGAAGGAGATGCAAAACATAGATAAGAAAAGGTCTCAGTCTTCATGGAACTTCCAGTCTGGTAGGGGATATGACTATAATATATAATAGTATGAATTGGACCCATGACTTTATGAGTGTTTGAAAATCTCCAAAAAGGAAATTCCATCTACCAACGTAGGTCAGCACCTTTTCGGAAACTTATAATCTTAGTTTCCCAGAGCACTGAGAAATTAAGTGACTCACCAAGGGTCTCACAGCTTTTATATGTCAGAGGCAAGATTTGAACACAGGTCTTTCTGACTCTGAGGCTGGCTCCCCTATGCACTAATCAATGATGCCTCTGCCTTATTGTTGTTGTTGTCCATCCTTCATTTTTGAAAAGGACCAATGATATCACAGGGTGATGTCTTGATATGTGTGAATTGGATTTCAGTGAGGCATAGCTGCACAGAATCTGGAGCCTCATTCTTTCTTCCGGAGTCATCAAAGTCGATAAATGATCATGATCAATGTATTGAAAACTTACAAAGTCAAGTACTATGCGATGACTGAGATGGAAGAGTCCATTACCAACTTAGGGCTGAGGGTGGGGTGTTAGGATTTAGGTAGGCTTCAGGAATAAAATGGTGCTTGACTTCCTACCCAAAGATATAAATTTGGTAAGTAAAAAGAGCAAAGTAAAATATTGGGCCATACTGCCCAATATGCCAGTGAATATTCCAATTTAGTTCTCCAGGAGAAGAGAATCAGAGTCAATCAAAGAATGATATTACTAGATGAGAACTCAGCAGTCACTCAGGCCAGATGCTACTAGACCATTGGGAGCCTTTCTCCCTACTTCTAGTACATTTTTCTTGCTCCTTTTAAACCAATACCCAGCAAAGGGAGAAAATTCAATTGGCCTTTATAAACCAAAGTTTTTGGTAGGTCCTGGGTATTTTCTTTTGAGATTGCAAGGACAAGACATGGAAATAGGAGACAGAATTTTGTATTACAATACTGAAAATGTTTTACTCCTTAATCTGTTTTTTTTACTAAGACACGAATCATCACAAAAAAAATGTGAAAGACATGTGGACGAATATGAAAAGGATGTTACATACTCTCGTCTCTTTCTCTGTTGCTCCATTTTCTGGCACAAAGTTATATTGAAGGTGAACACTTCAGGAAGGAATATCGGAGGAGTATATGTTTCATCTGCTGTCAGATTATTAAAACACCATGATCGGAAGGCAGGTAAGGATTTACAGCAATTGTCCACACTTGGGTTTATGGTTCGATTTTTATTTATTCCACAAAGCTCTCCAAGAATTAGGCGTACCTGCATGAAGAGAGAATAAGAGGTCATATAGAGTTAAAAAGTACTGGTTTTTATTTTTTTTTAAAAAAGCAGTCAGCTTAACCATTTTGATGGGCCTAAGTTCATTGGTTTATTCATCCCTTTAACAAGAATTCGTGTGTGGATCCATAACCCTGGCCTAGGAACTCCAAGAGGAGAAATGAGCAATGGTCCTAACAAAGATTCTAACCTTACTATGTGGGTAAAACATATTCACACAAAACATCTAGGAAATAATTGCAAGGTCAACACACACACACATATGTATGTATGTATGTATATACACATACACATACATACATACGTACACATACACACATTTATGGATATAATAGTAAGGGGCTGATGAGATCAATGCAGAAAGCTTTGGAAATGAGAGCTCTGAAGGTTCAACCATCTGAAGAAGGCCATGAACAACATCAGCCTCAGAATGATGTGGTTCAGACTCAGCCTCCACCTGAGTGATCTCTCCTGTGTTCTTTCCATTGTGACCCCAAACAGAAACAAACTTCAAACTGGTCTCCTCTGGGGTTCCTACCCTGGACCAACATAATATAGGGAAAAAAGCATTGACCTCTGTGTTGGAAGTCTTGGTTTAAAGTTCTTTTAAAATAGTATTTTTTTTCCAATTACATGTAACGACAATTTTTACATTCCTTTTAAAAATTTTTTGAGTTCCAAATTTTTTCCCTCCCCTGCTCCCTCCCTAAGAAGGTAAGAATTTCAAATAGGTTATATGTGTGCAATCATGTAGAACATATTTCCATGTTAATTGTGTTGTGAAAGAAGAAACAAACCAAAAGGAAAAATTGGTTTAAAATTCTGACTGCCTTTTGCTAGTGGGTAGCCTTAGGCAAATTATTTGAGTTTTCTGAGCCTTAGCTTTCTCATCTGTAAAAAGGAGTTAATTAAATTATCTTTAAGGTCCATTTTAGATCTAATGTGTCAGTAACTTTCTCTAGGACTTTGTTGGAGGGGGGAATTCATAGGATCATAGATTTCAGGATAGAAATAATTCTTTAAGGTCATTTCACCTAACTTATCTCTTTACAGATAAGGGAAATGAGTTCCAGAAAAAGCTCACAGGAAGTGGATATTGGAGCAAAAAATGCCCAAAGTAGCTATTTTTCTTTCCAGCTTTACATCACAGTTTAGGAATTTGGGGGAATTTCTCTCCAAGAAAATCTTGAGGACACTTCCCCCATTTTGATGGGAAGGAAGGGGGGATGGCAGAGAAGACTCATAGGAAAGCTAGATGTTTTCACTTGCTGTGATGATAACAATGACTGACTCAGGAAAACAGGCAGTATCACCTGGAAATCAGCAAATCTCACTCTGTCGCTGGCAGTGAGTTAGCCATCTGTTTGTCTCAGTCTATATCTTTCTTGATTCCCATATCCCACCGGCTTTCAATAAGCTCTATCGGGTCCCTTAGTCAGTCAGTCAAAAAGCATTTATGAGAGGAAATAAATTCTAGAGTTTACTATACATACTCACATAAGAAATAAAGACATTAATTTTTCTTCTCCAAGGGTATACCAAGAATATTTGCAGCCCAGTCTGGGAACTGTAGGTCTCCATCTTTCTTCTTTTATCACAAAGCTGAGAATCAGATTAGCTATGATTTTTTATAAATGAAATACTGGTAATAGGACCATGAGGTGCTTACCGCATTGTCAACACAAGCAAATGCTTGCCCTTCCCCCAGGGGACAGCATTTAGTAAAAGATGCAGCAAGTTTCTGGCTGTGAGAGATGAGCTCTTGAGGTGAGAGTTGGGGTGCTTTTTTGGTGAGACGAAGAAGACACCTAAGGGAACAAGTGATTATTGATCTCTGGCCCAGATGGCCTTGATGTTTTCCACACCCGACATCTCTCCCTTAGACACAAGCGGAAGGACTTCAGGAGGCGTTTGCCCCATTCCTTCTTCTTTTCCCAGCTATCACCATGTTTGCCACTACTCTGCCCTTCTCTCTCTTCTCTCTGGCATCTTCAAGGTCTATCAGATGTTCCTTGTCCAGACTCACCTGAGACCAAGTAGCTGTTTAACAGCATATTGTGTCTTTTTAGATGTTCTGAACATTCGCTTTGTCCTGGGAACAATAAACTCCAACAGTAACAACAGCTCTCTCCTACCCTAAATCATTGCTGTTCAATCATTACAGTCATGTCTGACTCTATGTGACCCCGCTTGCGTGGTTTTCTTGGCAAAGATACTAGAGTGGTTTGCCATTTCCTTCTCCAGCTCATTTTGCAGAGGAGGAAACTGCGGTAAGTGGGGTTAAGTGTGCCCCAGGTCGCATACCTAAGAAGTGCCCGAGGCCAGATTTGAACTCAGATCTTCCTGACTCCAGGATATGCACTCTATCCACTGTGCCACCTAGCTGCCTCAATTCTAAACAAACTTCTTTTGAACCCATGAAGCCTCAAGTTTCATCTTATTTCTTTGTTCCTTTTTAAAGACAAACTTCTCAAAAGAAGTTTTAGATTCACTGCCTCCGCTTCCTGGTTGTCCACTCAATCTTTCGATCTGGCTTCTATACCTGCCCTTCTGTTGTATCTGCTCTTTCCACCATTTTCAGTGACTTCTTGCTATATCCAATGACCTTTCCTTCATTCTCACCTTTTTCATTTTCTGGAGCCTTTGACACATGCTTATTCTTGATACTTCCCCATCCTTGGTTTACACTTGGTACTTCATAATCTCTCTTTGATCCCCTTGACTCATTTGTCTTCCTCCTTCCAAACTGTGAGTGTGTATGTCACCCGAAAATTGGGGTTTTTAAATAGCCTCCATTTTTATTCTTAGCTTCCAGACTCTCCCTTCTTCTATTTATCTTCCATTCAGTCATGAAAATCATCTTCTAAAAGCAGAAGAATGCTTTTGGAAGTCACTCCCCCGCTCAAGAACTTCCAAGGGCTGCCTATTCCCACTGGAACAAAATACAAACTTTTCTAATTAATAGTTAAAGCCCAGCACAGTCTGATACAACCTTGCCTTTCCTTCCTCATTTCACATGATTCCCCTTCATATGGGGGAATCCCCTGCATTCCAGACAAATTCCCAAATCTGAAAAGGTGTTCCCCAAATTCAAGATTCTATCTCCTTTAGCTCTATCTTTATAAAGACCTGTGCCTCAAATGCAAATTTTCAACTTTACTTCTTAGAAACTCTGACTTTCTTCCAGGTTCAATTCATGGGCTCCCTTCTACAGCCTTTCCTGGTTCCTCTAACTATTGATGTTCTTGCCATTAAATAATTATGTATTTGTATGTATGTATATATATATATATAATTTGTATGTATATATTATATGTATGTGTATATAAAGTATATATGTACATGTATTTGTATATATGTAAATATACATCTCTTTAGCTGTTGTATTCTACCACTCTCCACCCAGCAGAATGGAAGCTCCTGGAGGGCAGGGTTGGTTTTATCTTTGTATAACTTTGTGCCCTAGCACAGTGCCTACATCATAACAGGTACGTAACAAACATTGCCCAAATAGGATTAAATTAAATTGTATAAATATTGTTCTTCTAATTAATTACATAGCACACAGATAAGTAATACTTAAAATTTTTTTATTATAACTTTGGAAAGGAAAAGGAAAGGGGAGGGAAACAGAATAAACTTGTATTATGAGCCTATTATGTGCCACACATACTGCTAAGAGCTTTATAAATATAATTTCATATGATGTTTCTAACTTTTTGATAAAATAATATTATAGTGAAGGATAGGTGACAGTTTATCTTGACTCAATGAAATTTAGGTTCCTTTTTTTGTCATTCTCTACAATATTTCTAGCCTATCTATAGTCACCCAGTCTCTGCTTGGAAAATTCTGGATTTTGAAGACCTCCTACTCTCTGAAGCAATCAGTCAAGTTTTTGGACAGCTCTCTCTGTCTCTCTGGTGTGTATGCTATATGTTTGTGTACAGTGTTTGGTGTATGGTGTTTGTTTTTAGTCAGTCAGTCAAGTAGCATTTATTAAGTGGCCACTATGTGCCAGGCACTATGCTAAATGCTGGAGATACAAAAAAAGGCAAAAAAAAAAAAAAAAAGCATGGGCCCTGCCCTCAAGGAGCTCACTGTCCAATGAGGGAGGCAACATGCAGACAACCACATACAAACAAACTCTATATAGGATAAATTGGACATAATCTAAACAAGAAGGCACCAATATTGGAGGGAGGTAGGCAGGCTTCTTGCAGAAGGTGAGATTTTAACTGAACACTAAAGGAAACTAGAAAAGCCAGGAGGCAGCAATTCAACAAGCATTTTTAAGTGCCTCCTACGTGCCAGGCATGATGCTAAATATTTGGAATCCAAGAAAGGCAAAATCTCATGTTCCTGCTCTCAAGGACCCCAAAGTCTAAACGAGGAGACACTATGCAAAAAACTATGTGCAAATGATAGTTCTATCAGATAATTTGGATCTATACCAAAGAAATATCAGTGGGAAAGCTGAGACAAAGGAGGACCAGGAAAGGCTTCTTGCAGAAGGTGGGATTTTAGGTAGGACTTGAAGGAAGCTGGGAGGTAGAGATGAGGAGGGAGAGATTTCCAGGAATGGGGAACAGCCAGAACAAATGCCCCAGGTCTGGAGGTAGAGCAGCATTTCCAAAGAACAACAAGGGCCCCAGGGTGACTGGATTGCAGAATACAGGAAGAGGAGTAAGGTGTAAGAAGACTGGAAAGGCAGGAAGTATCTGGTTATGAAGGATTCAGAAAGCTAAATGGGATTTTATATTTGATCCAATACTATCAAATATCTTCCTCAAATACCCCTGCAGTGGAGGGAGCCACTGGAAATTATTGAATAAGAGGAACACACGGTCAGACCTGCACTTTAGGAAGATCACCGCGAAAGCTGAATTGACTATGCATTACACTGGGGAGATACTTGTGTCAAGGAGAGCAATCAGCAGGCTTCTGCAATGAGACAGGCACAAGAAGATGAGGGCCTGCCCCAGCGAGGGAGAGGAAAGAAGAGGAACTCAATGGTGAAGTGGAAAGAGTTCTGGATTGAAGTTCAAGTCCTGTGTCAGACCTTGGTCAAATCCCTTTACTTTTCTGAACCTTTTTCTCCTCATCTGTAAGATTAATGGTTTAAATTAGACTACCTAGGGAGGTGATCTATCACCTAAGGCTTCACCTTGTTCTAGATCTGTGATCCCATGATCCTAAACTTTTTGTTGGTGAACTCAATTTCTTGGACTTCTTTCTTGGGTTCATCAGATTAACAGATCTAATTAAATCAAAGATACCTACTGATTGAGGAAGCCTTCTTCACCTAGTATCTGGAAATAGCCACACTCCAGTTTTGTAATGGCTTGGGTTTCTGCTGTTACCCTTAGGAATTCTTCTTCCTGAAAATAAACAGGGTTATTTTGTGCATATTTAAATTGAGTCTGTAATAGGCTAGCAAAATAGCTACATAAGGTTTACTAGAGGAAAGAGCTCTAGAGCATGAGGCTTACTCAAATGACCACCATTTGGAAAATGGTCAAAATGTGTATCCCTGGATTCAAGCCTGGAGTATTTGCATGAGACTCTCCTCATTGGTAGAGAGTGGTGACTCAATACCACATGCTTCCCTGAGTGGCTCTGTTACTATTTGAGTATGGGAAAAGAGAGATGGCATTCTTCCCATTTTGAGACAGAGCATACATGACTCCTTAATCTTTTTTTTTTTGAGACAGTTGGGGCTAAGTGACTTGCCCAGAGTCACACAGCTAAGTAAGTGTCTGAGGCTAGATTTCAACTCAGGTCCTCCTAACTCCAGGGCCAGTGCTCTATCCATGGTGCCACCTAGCAGCCCTTCCATGCTGTCTTAAGGGAGAGACCCATGGAGAGAGAGGAAAAAAACAGGTTTTGAAAGAAAGACCACTGATTTCCAAAATCTGTTCTTTCTCCATAGGCTTTTCTCTTAAGACAGTCTGGAATCACATGTGCCCTCTCTTAAAGCATGAAGAAGGAAAACGTTCTCTCCTCTCTCAAGCTCACATGCCAACTCATTGAATCATCATTCCCTCCACCGATGAGCAGATTATGATGCAAATGCAGCAGGCTAGAAGTCAGGGTTACAAATGCAAACTTTTTCTTTGACAACTTTGTTTTTCTTTCTTCACCTAAAATGCTAAGTCAAAGGAAGAAGTTCCCAAAGAAGTCAGTCAGGTTAATTATGAAGCCTTCTCCTGACCCTCTGCTGTTTCCATCAGTATGGAGGGATAAAGTGAGTCTTCCTGGCTGAGGAAGCAAACCAATAAAGCCAAGGAAGATGATAGTCTAAAATTTGATGTATCCATCATTTCCACTGAGTTGCTGATTGTTCTATGGTACCTACCCCATGGCCATAGCATTCTTTGGGGTTTTCTGTTTTGCAGCATCTTTCCAGTAGTTTTTCATACATGACACCTATGCTTAAAAGCACTGTAAGAGGCAACTCTGGATGCTGTCTTGAATACTCATACAGAAACCTGGAAGATATTTTTTTCACATTAAGCTATATGAAAAAAGCATGTCAATTTCCACACTTCACCGATGGTATAAAATGAACATAAACCCATTGATATATTTTTGTGGGATCCTAGCCAATTCACTTAATTTTGGGGGGATCCAGACAATTCTAAGACTAACAGTGGCAAAAAAGGTATCAAGACCTGCATTGGTGAAGAGAGTTTCCCCATCTGGAAATCTCATTCCTATCCCTACTCCTGTGATTCTGAAGGCATGGTTTGGACACTCAAGAAGATACAATGTAACCACTCCATGACACTTCAAGCATCCACATTTTTATCATATCCCTCCTCCACCAATGCCAAGCACAACACAGTGGCTTGCCCTTGTGAGCCACTGTGGAAGGACATTTTACTACCCTAAGTCCAGTCTGTTGTTGAGCCTCTACAAACTCATCCAGGCTGTTCATCAGAAGACAGGCTGTAATTGGTTGGAGGCCCCACATTAAAAGCCTTTCTAGCTTGGTGGGATGGACCAGATCACTTACTCCTTAGGCATAGTTGTCAAGATGCTAAGGTCCCATTCATGCTATTAAGAAATATGGCCCAGAGAAAGTGGCTGACTGAAGAAAAGTGAAAGGAAAAGTGAAAGGGTGTTGGTCACTGATTGGATAGGCAAGGGAAGATTATTCATCAGGGAGACAAGAAAGATGATGTTGGAGCATTTCTTTCAACTACTTTGAAATTCAATCCAATAAAAATATATTAAGCACCTTCTGTGTGCCAGGCACTGTGCTAAGTAAGCACTGGGGATACAGTTAATAAAAAAAAAAAGAAAGACAGTTTCTGCCTTCAAGTTGCTTGCGAGGTGGAGAGCTTGTTGTTCTATGGAGTTGAAAGCGAGCAAAGCAGCAATTCGGAGAGGAAATCAAATTTCCTTAATCATGGGCACCCAATTGAACATGCCTCGAATTCTTTTCCTGGCTAGAATAAATTCTAAGATGATATGATCACTTTCTGCCACATCTCTTATAGCTCACCATCACCACCAATTGAAATTGTTGGTCCCTCTTCACTAATTTGGAATTTGATGTCATTTTACCTATACTGAACAGGAGTTGACTTAGCCAGTTCAAACATTTTTGAGAGGGGAAAGGAGGATTTCTTAGGAGGGTCAAGAGTATAAATAAAATTGTAGAAGGGATATTTAACCTACTTAAGAGAAATTCCATTTCACTTATATTAGCATCATTAATTATAGTTCACAAGTCCTCCAGGGGCAGAGTCAAGATGGTGGAGAAAAGGCAGCAATTCACTTGAGCTCTCCTCAAATCCCCTCTGAACACCTTTTAAATAAAGCCATAAAATAATTCCTGGAGCAGTAGAACCCACAAAAGGACAGAGTGAAATAATTTCCCAGACAAAGACAACTTAAAAGATCAATAGGTAAGGTCTGCCATACCTGGGTGAGAGTGGAGCACAGTCCAGCACAGGCAGTGCTAGCACAGACCAGGCCCCAGAAAACCAGGAGCAGGCCTCGGGAGCTACTGAATTGGCAGAGGCATTGGCATTGGCTGCTTCTGGAGCTCTCAGTCCACAGAAGGTAAAGGGGTCAAAAAACTGATCAGAAGGAGATTACAGAGGTATCTTTGCTGGCACTGAGGCAGGACTCTGTTGCTTTGCCCATACTGGGATCTGGGTCACAGTCCTTGGTGGCAGTCTCAGGGCAAGGAGGAGTACTAGCATGCCACAGTTTACGGGCTATAGTGGAGCAGGGGCCCTTGTCACAGTTCCAGGGCAGAAAAGAGAGCTTGTGATCACCCACAGACCAGAGCACAGGCCAGGAGAGTAGTAAACACACCTCTCCTTAGATCATACCAACTTGGAAGAACTGACAACTTACAGGTCCCTAGAGTATCTCTGAAAACAGCTGCACAAAAACTCTGAAGTGTGCCCTCCACCCTGGAAGCAGAGCCCCACTTTAGCAAAGAGTTAAAAATCAAGAAATAGGCTTGGAAAATGAGCAAACAACAGAAAAAATTCTGGCCATAGAAACTTGCTATGGTGACATGCAAGATCAAAATGCACACTCAGAAGAAGATAACAAAGTCAAAGTTCCTATATCCAAAGCCTCCAAGAAAAACATGAATTGGTCTCAGGCCATGGAAGGGCTCAAAAAGGATTTTGAAAATTAAGTCAGAGAGGTAGAGGAAAATTTGGGACGAAAAATGAGAGTGATGCAAGAAAGTCATGAAAAATAAGTCAACAGTTTGGTAAAGGATATACACACACAAAAATACTGAAGAAAATAATACCTTAAAAAAAACAGACTAGGCCAAATGGTAAAAGAGGTATAAAAATCCAATGAGGAGAGGAATGCCTAAAAAAGCTGACTTGGACAAATGGAAAAAGAGGCACAAAAATTTACTGGAAAATACTCCTTAAAAAGTAGAATTGGACAAATGGAAAAGGAGACACAAAAGCTCACTGAAGAAAATAATTCCTTAAGAATTAGAATAGAGAAAATGGAAGCTAATGACTTTATGAGAAATCAAGGAACAAACAAAACCAAAAGAGTGAAAAAATAGAAGACAATGTGAAAGACCTCATTGGGAAAACAAATGACCTGGAAAATAGATCTAGGAGAAATAATTTAAATATTATTGAACTACCTGAAAACCATGATCAAAAAAAAGAGCCTAGACATCATCTTTCAAGAAAGTTTCAAGGAAACCTGCCCTGATATTCTAGAATAAGAGGGTAAAGTGGAAATCGAAAGAATCCACCAATCACCTCCTTAAAGAGATCCCAAAATGAAAATTCCTAGTTATATTATAGCCAAATTCCAGAGCTTCCAGGTTAAGGAAAATATATTGTAAGCATCCAGAAAGAAACAATTCAAGTATCATGGAGTCACAGTCAAAATAACACAAGATTTAGCAGCTTCTACCTCAAAGGACCATAGGGCTTGGAATATAATATTCTGGAGGGCAATGGAGCTAGAATTACAACCAAGAATCACCTACCTAGCAAAACCACATATAATACTTCTGGGGGGAAAATGGACATTCAATGAAATAAAGGACTTTTGAGAATTCTTGATGAAAAGACCAGAGCTGAATAGAAAATTTGACCTTCAAATACAAAACTCAAGAGAAACATGAAAAGGTGAATGGGAAAGGGAAATCATAAGAGACTTAATAAAATTAAATGGTTTACATTCCTATATGGGAAGATGATACATGTAACTCATAGGAATTTTTTCAATATTAGGGCAGTTAGAAAGAGTTAGACAGAGGGCACAGGTATGACTTGATTATGAAATGAAGATATCTAAAAATTAAATTAAAGGATAATAAATTATCTCACATAAAAGAGGCAAGAAAAAGCTTTTACAGGGGAGGGGAAGGTGGGGGAGTCGAGGGGGAATAAGTGAACCTGACTTTCATCAGAATTGGCTCAAAGAGGGAATAAATACACACTCAATTGGGTATAGAAATCTATCTAACCTACAAGAAAGTAGGAGGAGAAGGGGATGAGAAAAAGGACATTGGAGGGGGGAAAAGCTAGAAGGGAAAGCAGATTGGGGGAGGGGTAGTCAGAAGCAAAATACCTTTGAGGAGGGACAGAGTGAAAGGAGAGAGAGAATAGAATAAACAGGGGGTGGGGATAGCATGGAGGGAAATAACAATTAGCAATAGTAACTGTGGAAAAAATTTTGAATCAAGTTTCTCTGATAGAGGCCTCTTTTCTCAAACATATAGAGAAGTGAGTCAAATTTATAAAAATAAGAGCTATTCCCCCAATTGATAAATGATCAAAAGATATGAACAGTTTCCAGGTGAAGCAATCAAAGCTATCTATAGCCATATGAAAAAATCCTCTAACTCACTATTGATTAAAGGAATGCAAATTAAAATAATTCTGAGTACTACCTCATACCTGTTAGATTGGCTAATAGGACAGAAAAAGAAAATGATAAGTTTTGGAGGAGATGTGGGGAAAATGAGACATTAATGCATTGTTGGTGGAGTTGAGAACTAATTCAACATTCTGTAGAACAATTTGGAACTATGCCCAAAGGGCTATGAAACCATACATACCCTTTGACCTAGCAATACCACTACTAAGTCTGTATCTCCAAAGAGATAAAAAGGGAAAAGGACATATGTGTATAAAAATACTTATAGCAGCTCTTTTCTGGTAGCAAAGAATTGGAAAATGAGGGGATGCCCACCAGCTAGAGAATGGATGAAGGAATTGTTGTATATGATTGTGATGGAATACTATTGTGCTACAAGAAATGATGATCATGAAGCTCTTTGTAACACCTGGAAATTCTTACATGAGCTCATGCAAAGTGATTTGTACTGTGTATTGCATATCAGCAATATTGTAAGATGCTCAGCTGTGAATGACAGCTATTCTCAGCAATACAATGATCCAAGACAACTCTTAAGGACTTAGAACGAAAAATGTTATCAATCCCCAGAGAAAGAACTGATGCTGTCTGAATACAGACTGAAGCATACTTTTTAAACTGTCTTTATTTTTCCTAAGGTATTTTGGTTTATGTTTTCTTTCATAACAGGATTAATAGGTAAATGTGATGCATGATGACATATGTATAACCTGTATCAAATAGCTCACCTTCTCAATTGGGGCAGGTGGAGGGAGAAAGGGAGAGAATTTGGAACTCAAATTTTAAAAAGGAATGTTAAAAATTGTTTTCACATGTAACTAGGGAAAAATAAAATAATAAATTCCAAAAAGAAAAAAAAAGAGTTCATAAGTCTGTTAGGTGGTACAGTGGACAGAGTATTACACCTGAAGGTAAGAAAATCTGAGTTCAAATTTGGCCTCAAATACTATGAGAATGGGCAAGTCATTTAACATTTGTCTGCCTCCGTTTCCTCATCTGCAAAATGAAAATAATAGCAACTACTTCCTGATGTTTTTGTAAAGAACAAATGAGATAACATTTGGGGTTTTTTTGTTTTGTTTTTAAGCATATTTGCACATTAGTCATCTTATGAAAAAAGGAACAGGGAAAAGAGAAAAAGGGAAAAGCCATTTAAAAAAAACCAAAAAAGTGAAAATAGTATGCTTCAATCTGGATTCAGATTCCATAGTTCTTTTTCCGGATATGGATAGCATTTTCCATCATGAGTCTTTTGGAATTGTCTTAGATCATTATATTACTGAGAAGAGCTAAGTAAGTCATAGTTGATTTTCACACAATGTTGCCATTAATGTGTACAATGTTCTCCTGGTTCTGCTCACTTCACTCAGCATCAGGTCATGTAAGTCTTTACATGTTTTTCTGAAATCTGCCTGCTTGTCATTTCTTATAGCACAATAGTATTCCATCACATCCATATACCACAACTTGTTCAGCCATTCCCCAATTGATGGACATTCAAACTCCAATTCTTGGCCACCACAAAAGAGCTGCTATAAATACTTTTGTACACATGGGTCCTTTTCCCTTTTTTATCATCTCTTTGAGATACAGACCTAGTAGTATTATCACTGGGTTAAAGGGTATGCACAGTTTGATTACCCTTTGGAGCATAGTTCCAAATTGCTCTCCAGAATGGCTGGATCAGTTCACAAATGAGATAGCATTTATAAAGAACTTTGAAATCCTTAAATTATCCTTACAATGCTATATAATGCTAGCCATTATTATTACTAATTACAAATGAAGCTTTTTAGATATTAAAACAAGTCCAATAAACCTTCATTTTTGCAATGGGTGGTGTTGATTGGAATTGTTTTATGCACAGGAGAGAAATACAGGATCATTGCTTTGGTAGACAGTCTCAGATACCATCTAGTCCAACACCCTCATTTTCAGATGAGCTTAAGTAACTTACCCAAGGTCACACAGATAGCAGAAGCAGAATTTGTATTCAGTTCATCTAACTCCTGAGTTACTGATTTTTCTCTTATACCACATTGTCCACTCCAACATAATTTGATTTCTTAAGAAAACTGCCATATTCTCAACTGATTTCCCCCTCCACCCCTTTTCCCATTCAATTTAATCCAAGCTGGTGAGATTTTCTAGTGTTGCTTTCTATGTTCTTTATAAGGGTTATTAAAGTTACATTACTCAGTTAGGATATTTTCTTTGTCTTCATGCAGATGTTGGCAAACATCATCCCCTTCTGTAAATATCTTTGCTCCTAGAGATAAATCCTCTGGCTTATCATCATTTTCTGAGTGAATCATGATGCATTCACCCCTCTGGGGTGCTGTGAGTTGACAACAGTCTCTGATTTTGCTGGAGATGGAGTCTGGTTTTGAACAGATGTAGTTTATCATCTTGGCCTATATAAATCAAACAGAAATTACTTTTCACATTCACATTTGTTTGGTTTCCTTTCATAAGCCATAGCCTATGAGTAAGGCAAGCCTGTGACTATAATCTAGAAATTATTTAATAAATAGATCTCTTATTTAATAGCTATGAAAGTTCTGGTATTAACTCCATAATGAGAGAATTCTTGACTTGAGGAAGGCCTTATTCCTCACACCCCATGATGGCACAATTTAAGAAGAAATACAGCTCCTAAATTTCCAGCAATTCTGAATTACCTGAAAGCTGACTTGTTATCCTTTTGATTATTGTCCTCCTAAGCCTCAAAGATGGTGGAACCTTGTGACTTTAATGGAGATCCATTTCCACAACAGATAAGAACAATATATTCATCTAATGTTTCTATCATTTACAAAGTATCTCACACAATTCATCCATGAGTCAAGACATCACCCTATTATGTCATTGATCCTCTTTGAAAATAAAGGACAAACAACAATTCTTACACTTATTTCATTTGAGATACACCTAGCTTTGCCCTCAGTTGACAGGTTATTTTTTTATCTAGGGCTCAGAGGGCTTTCTTTCACATGGACTGATTTTTTGTGAACTTGGATGATATAACATAGCTGCTTCAGGCTTACAAAACCTCAGGAGGCAAAGAGTGTAAGTATTAAGATCCTGATGTTCTAGCTGAGGGATGTGAGTTGTAGAGAAATGAAATTATAAAGTCACATGGCTAACAAGGGGCAGAGCTGAGATTTGAAGTCAGATCTCCCTCAAGACCAGTAGTCTTTCCGACATAGCATGCTATCTCTTGAGACCAAGACATTTCAATATAGCTACCCAATGAAAAACTATCAGGAAAAGAGCCTACAACATAGTTGTATGAATGACATTATTTTCTTACATATTTCAACTTTCTGGGATGTAGGCTGTTAAATAATCCTTCTCCTTGAATGCACAATTCAGCTTAAGGTAAAAGTCTGTTTAAATTATTTGAAAAGTCTAAATTTTAGAAAAATTTTGAAATGAATGCAGCTGTCTGTCTTCCACGTATAGACAGCAACTCCAACCAGGCTAACAAAATGTTACCTAAGAAATTTTATTCATGTATAGAAAATAATGATTTGTAATTAGTAGTATTTAAATGGAAAATCTTAAAAATTTAATAGCAACATTTTCATTAATGCATATGCTAATTCTTAAGTAAATAATTTTTTTCATTTCTAGGACTTTTAGGGGGAGGGTTTGCTAAGCAAAGAGAAACTTTCTCCCTAACCTGCTGTAATTTGCCACAATTCCAAATTAGTAGAGTCTGATTTAATAAGGTTTAACTATATATAAAATCCAACCAGTAGAGACAGCATAATATAGTGTATAGTGTTGGACTTGGAGTCATGGAGATCTGGGTTTGAATATTATCTCTGCCATCTACTAGCTGCATGACCTTCAATAAGTCACTTAACTTTTCTGATCTTCAAACAACTCCTAAGGATTTATCTACTAAGTCATGGAGGAGTTGTTATCTACCCTTTGGTGAAACTGCTTCTTTGGTGAATGGTGTTCCCACAAACAGGGTCCACAAGCTGCCCTAAAATACAAAGTGTTGCAAAGTATGGAAGGATATGAGGAAGAATCACATGTCTACACAGCAATAAGCTCCCCATGGTTGCTCCAGGCCCTAGCAGACCACCAAGGTTTCTCTTAAGTGGCAAAAGATGTCTGTCCCAAACCAAGGAGAACATTGTTCTCCAAAATACATGTGTGGTTAGTGACTATTTACCTCACTATGGAAACAGTGAACTACATCTCCTTCACAGCACCCATCAATCATGGTAGGAACATCTTTCAGGAGTATGTCAAGTTCTTTAAAGTCAATTTTGGGAAATTTTTGACTGATTTCCACAACTTTTCTGGAAAAGAATCAATAAATATTGGTTGGTTAATTAAATAAACCACTAAAATTATTTGAAAGAGGAGAGGTGGTAAAATCTACATTGTTTTATTAATGCAGTCCTTGGCCAATAATAATGATGATGACAACAGCAATGGCAGCAAGGGGGTGCAATGAATGGAGAGAGCACTGGGCCTACAGTTGGGAAGACTAGTATTATAATGATGCCCTCAAAGCCCAACCCATTATCTCTGTCATATGAAAGAATGCAAGCCAAGGATGATATATAGCAAGGAGTCTCTATCCTGAGATCACTAAGGTCACTGTGGCCTGGAAGGAACCCTAAAATGTTGACCAATTGGATCAATAGCCCCCCTGGGTGATACAACTGCTCCTAGAAATCTAAGAAATAAAAGGGATGAAGCAGGGCTTCAGCTCTGGCCCTACTCCAAATTTTCATGATGATCAGTTTGACACAGAAGATACAGAGGAGAGTGTTACTCCTTTCTGTTCTCATATCAAAAGAAGGCAAGATGCAGCAGTATCAAACAAAACTGATGATATCTGTCCCACTTTGCAGGAAATGCTTCAGTGTAGATGGCACTGTCCATTAAAAGCAGGCAAACCATGAGTGTTCATGAAATGGACTGAAGGTTTAACACTTTCATTATGCTCCAATATTAAATCATCACAAAACCAGAACTCAGACTTACTGATTGTAGGCACAGTTTTCACATTACTTTTTGTTAATGGTACCCTCAGGTTCAAGTCACACAACACCATATTGCTGACCAATTGTAAAGGCAACCACACTGGCATACCCAGGATGGCTGCTAGTGCAGTTTCTTTTATCTGCCTAATTAGGAAAGACAGTTGTTTCAGGGGTCAATGATCTTCTTTAATTAAACAGAAAAAATAGAGAAAAGAGAAATAAAGACAAACAGACAGGGCTCTACTGCCTGAATGAAAGCTTCACACCCACCACTGCATCAAGAGAGCCTCTACTTCTGAGGAGTCGGGGAACTCTGAACATACACCCACTCAGAGTCTCAACCAGGGAATCACAACATCTTTCTCATAAGTGAGCCCCCAAAGCAAAAGCTCACCTCTCAGAATATATACTTTTTCAGCTAATAGGCTCAGTGCTTAATTAGGACTTAACAAAAGGTGTGCAAGCCTTTTTGCAAGCAAGCTTCCCTTAATGGCTTCCACATGAGACCTATTGATGGGTGGGGAAGATCTTATTCCCCATTGACCTTACACCAATGCAGCACAAACATGAAAATAACTGCCTCTCCCAGCCTAAATTTGATTAAATAAGAAGGAATTAAGGCCCTACTAAAATATGAAGAGACAAAAACTGAAGACCACAATCACAGGCAAGGGAAAAATCTTTCTTTAATGCAAAATTCAGTGCCAACAGTAAACATTTAGTACTTACTGAATACTTAGCAAGGCATATTTGCTATCTGGGACACTTGCTAACTTAAATAGAGACTAGACTTAAACTCAGAATCTCATGTGCTGACAGATAACAACCCCTTATACTATAAGTAAAGGCCACAATATATCCAGCTGAATCAGCCATTACATTGTGCTGGAAGGAGGCCATTAGCATAGGTTGAACCGTTGCCTATAATTGGCTCAGCATAACATGGGTCCATTCATTTAAAAACAATCATGTTTTTTAAGAGATGTCATCATACCAAATACACATAATCTTCAAACTACATTGAACAAGAAGCTTTCAAAGTCCAGAAAACTGGCTAAGACACATATAACCTATATCAAATTGCTTGCCATCTTAGGGAGGAAGGAGGGGAAGGAGAAAAGGAGAAAATTTAGAATTAAAAAAATTTTAGTCAATGTTTAAAAATTGTGTTTATATGTAACTGAAAAAATAAAATAATTAATTTTAAAAATTTGGCTAAAGAGATCAAAATCTCTGTCTCCTTCTCTCTATTTCTATATTATACATATCTTCTCCCCCCTCTCTAGCTTCTCCTTCCCCAAAATAAAAACAAATCTATCAAAAACTGTTGGGATTGATCACCCTCATCATACAGTGGTAGTCAGTGCTAACTAAACAGAAATGTAACAAACTTTAAAGAACAGAATTAAGCTTTGGATTTAGCAAATACTCTCCAGGTAAGAGAAAGTATAGTTTGAGCAGGAAAATATTGCCATCTGTATGGGTCATCTCACAGGGACAGCAACCATCCGTTTCTCCATCATCTCTGTTCAATTGGGCTGATGCCGGCAAACAGGGTTAAGTGACTTGCCCGGATCACATAACTAATAAGTGTCTGAGTCCCAATTTGAACTCAGGAATATGAGTCTTCCTGACTCCAGGCCTGACATTCTATCAACTGCACCCCCTAGCTGCCAAGTCATCTTTAGATAGCCCTTAAAGGTTTACCAAGTGCATTTCTCACAATAATCCTGTGAGATAGATAGTAAGAGTCCCCCTTTGCCACTTGGCCAGCTTTTAGGGAATGGAGTGAAAGCCAGGAGGTGACCCTTGTGGTTCAATCCTGTCTGACTCTTCCAACTTAAAGCCCCTTTGTTGAAATTTGTGAAAGTTCTGTCAAATACATTCTGACCAGCCCAGTTTGGGCAGGATCCATTCCTCTATCTTAAGCCATGGCCCAAAGATCTCATTAACAGACACCATCTTCTTAGCCAGATGCTCATTTCCCAAATCTGCCTTTGAGGTCCTTGAAAGACTTTCCCTTTCATCAGCAGCCCTAAGAAAAACAACTCCTATTTCCCTAAGGGCTAGTGCTTCTTACCTAGGACATTATAATCTCTGGCAATGCTCCCTTTTGTCAGCATATTTGTTTTGGTGGGGGGAGAATTAGAGCTCTGATTTTACTTATGTAGGGCCCTCCCATTTGGGGGAATCCCCTCTACCAACGCTGCTAGATGCATGGTCTACAATTTATAATCATAAAGGGTTCACTGAGATGTTATGCGACTTCTCCACAGTCATACGACCAGTATATGTAGAAGCAAAAACCTGAATCCAGCTCTTCTTCTCTTGGAGGATAACTCTAGCCACTCCAACATGCTGCCCACTCTTAATATCTTTAGGGACCATGTAAATTAACACAAATGAATAGTGGTTACCTAGTTTGACCAGTCCTAAGGGCTTCTCTGCCATATATAGGATACAAGCCAGTAGAAGACAATGGACCTCCCTATTGCTGTCAGGACAAGAAACCTGAATAGGGAGTCACCAACCAACACTATTTAAACTCTTTTTTGTCTAATCCTTGCTGGGTTATCTTTCATTGAATGGCATATATGGACAGATTTTTATCATCACTTTTTGGAGAACAAGCAGCTGCCTCCCCTTCAGGATCAGAAAGATCCTCATGTCAGAGATGGCACATTGGTCTGAGGGAACCCATTGACTCTTCTCTGATGCCAGCTACATCCTCTTATGCCTAGCATCCCTAGTCCATACTTCCTATTACAGTCTTCTCTCTCCCTCTTTAACCTGCTTGTACTCAAGCTCTCTGCATCTGCTTTTACTTTCTCTCCACTGTTAATGAGGAGAAATCAAAAAAATTGGAGAAGTGTTAGCTTTATATATAAACAAGAAAACCAGAGACATAAACAAAAAACTCACAGAAGTTTCACGCCTTTGGGTCCAAATTGCCTTAATACCCCACAGAGGTTTTGCTGCTTGGCAGAAATGTCTTTTAAATCATTTGTGATGGTTGTTACCTGGAGAAGGAAGATGAAAATATGGCAAAGTAACCAAAGGACAAAACCAAATCCATACTTGAAATTTTTACATATTACCTCCTATACAAAGTAAGATTTCTCTATAAAGTCTCCACACTAAAAAGAAATAAAGGTATTATGATTTTGATTAGAATCACAGAAAATGCTTAAAATTTTTCCTTAGAAAAGTAACACATAAAAAGACATGTGAATTGTGGCATATGATTTATGTCTGGCTCACTACCTCTGCTGCAGGGCCTGGCCATTTCTCTTAATCATATAGGAAGGGCAGCTGAGGACTAGAAATGGAATAGTCACCTTTCCCCCCAGTTATCCACTGCCTGGGGTTTGATTCAAGTTTAGAGGGACATAGAAGCCAGAAAATGTCTGTGTAAATGCATGTCTGTGGCACACAGAGCTCATTTCACATCATGAGAAGATAGGGCCAGGAGCTGGCAGCCAATAGATTTATCAACTAATGAAACAAGTCATGGGGACCATAGAATAATAAATGTAGAACTTTGGCAGTCAGAGAGGACAATGTCTGCATTTTTTATTCGGAGAAACTTAAATCCAAAAAGGAAAGATGACTTGTCCAAGTTCACCTTGTAAGTAAGCAGTAAATAGGAGAGAAGGGATTTGAACCCACATTCTCTGATTCCAAATCCAGTCATCTTGCCATTGAGCCATGATGCCTTAGTAGTAACATAAATGAGAAGTAATTTAACAGTTATCATTTTAAATTGAAGAACTGGGAGACTGTTAATTTTAACTGTAAAGAAAAATACTATACCTTTGTGTGGAAGCATTCATGTTTGTTTTCCTCTTGACAACAGCTGGTGCTGACTTCTTTGTAGTGAGCGGCCAGAGACAAGAGTGTTGGGGCAAAAACAAATGGGTTCCGTCTTGCTATTTCATAGATATAGCTGGAGGGAAGGAAAGAAGGAAGGAAGGAAGGAAGGAAGGAAGGAAGGAAGGAAGGAAGGAAGGAAGGATGGGAAGGAGGGAAGGAGGAGGGAAGGAAGGAAGGAAAGAATGGAGGGAAGGAAGGAAATAATGGAGGAAGAAGGGAAGGGAAGGGAAGGGAAGGGAAGGAAAGGGAAGGGAAGGGAAGGGAAGGGAAGGGAAGGGAAGGGAAGGGAAGGGAAGGGAAGGGAAGGGAAGGGAAGGGAAGGGAAGGGAAGGGAAGGGAAGGGAAGGGAAGGGAAGGGAAGGGAAGGGAAGAAGAAAAATAAGAAATTTTCCAGGTTTAGTCAATATTAGAAGTGGATGGTATCTTTTTTTTGTAGTGTATTCTATTGTATTGGATGCACTTAATTTTTTTAAATCCACAGTGCTTTTGGTAACAGGTTCACTCTTAAGTCTAAGAGAGAGGTACCCTTGTTAATATCTCTTTCCCTCATCATACTTCTAAGTTACATACATTATGTTAGGCATTTTATCGTCTTAGTACAACTAAGACAAAGCTGATGCTGCTCCCTCCTTAGGGAGATGGGAAGGATAGAGCTCTATCATCCTGAGATGAGCCTTCATTGGATTAGAACTGGCTTTGAGTTAAATGACCTTGTACGCTCCCAGACATGTTTTCCCGCTGTGCAAATCTTATCATCATTGCCATGTCACTGAGAACAAATCATTCCTTCCACACCTGGGAACACAACCTTTTCCCATTTCAAAACCTATGGCTGCCTAATCCTTGTGAGTGTCCTTGAATATCAGATCAAGGCTAAGGCACCTCCCCTGGGAGGTTTTCTAGTGAGAATGTCCCTTACTGATTTAGAAAAGCATCCTGATCTTCTTCAAACTCCTGGCACCCCTTCTCTGGATCTGGGACTTGGAAAGGAGTCAAAAAACTGACATCAACATTTTTGCGTTGAAAGAAACACAGTCGTCTCTCAGAAGTGTCATTTGTGCAACATTCTGAAAGTCTGTACTTGTTGGAAAGTTCCTTTACCCCACATATTTTATCCTGCATTACGTGGATCTAAATAAGAGAAAGAAAAACATTAGCCATAGGGTCCAATCCTTTCCTTCACCTGGATGACGAGGAATCAATTCTATGAACAGTTAGGACATTAATAGAGCAAATTACCACCACCACCACCACCACCACTACCACCACCACCATCATCATCATCATCATCATCATCATCATTGTAATAGCTTACAATTCTATAGCACTTAATATGTGCTAGGCACTGTGCTTAGCGCTTTACAATTAATACCAATTATTACAATTATTACTGATCCTTACAACAACCCTGAGAGTTAAGTGCTTTTATTATCCCCATTTCAGATGAGGAAATTGAGGCAAAGAGAGGTTAAGTGACTTATCCAGTATCACACAGCTAGTAAGTATTTCAGGCTGTATTTGAATTCAGGTCTTCCTGACTCCAAGCCCTGTGCTCTATCCATAGTGATACCTAGCCACCATCTTTCTACTTTGTTGGACAACAGTCCATGCTTCAGGTTGGGCCTAAGTAAAATCATTATTTTTCTACCTGTACCAGTCTAGCCTTAGTTTCTTCCCATTGAGAACTTCCTTCCCTAGTATTCAAACACCCAGAGGTCTCATGCCGCCTCTTCACTACTGTCAGGGGCTCACTATGGTGACATCCTTTCAAGGACTTTTCTTATCTCCCCAGTCTTTATCTTTTATTTCAATGCATCAGTGCTATACCCACTTGAAAAGGTAACAGTTTTAGTGGGGGATAGGCAGTGGCTAATGGTGTCATCCAATACCTTCCAGGGAAATTTTTTTGGAGGGGGAAAGGCAGGGCAATTGGGGTTAAGTGACTTGCCCAAGGTCACACAGCTAGTAAGTGTGTCAAGTGTCTGAGGCCAAATTTGAACTCAGGTCCTCCTGACTCCAGGGCTGGTGCTCTACTCACTGCACCACCTAGCTGTCCCCTAGGGAACATTTAGTAGGGACCTTCTGGAAGCACAATATTGTGAAGGAGAAAAAAACACTGGGATTCCAGTCAGACAATATGGACTAGACTCCTGCCCCTGCTCCCTTACTATCTGTAAGCAAGACACAACATTAGCTTGTCTTAGCTTCAGTTTCTGTGTCTATAAAATGAAGAAGCTGGTGTAGTTGAACCCTAACCTCTCAAGCTATGCTCTTAATTCTGCCTACCATGCAGGCTTGTTGGGAGTAATAAGATAATATTATTAAATAATAATAAATATAAAGTAATAATAAAATTACATTTTGCTAGCAATAAAGTGGCAGTCAGACAGTGCTGTGGAGAGTACTGGACCTGAAGTCAGGAAGCCTCATCTTCCTAAATTCAAATCCAGCCTCAGAGACTTACTAGCTGTGTGACCTTGGGCAAGTTATTTAACCCAATCTGCCTCAGTTTCCTCATCTGTAAAATGAGCTAGAGTGAGAAAACCCCAAATGGGGTCACAAAAAATGATGCATTACTGAAATGAGTGAAAGTAACAAAGCGCTTTTTTTTTAAAAAAAAAGTTATTTTTATAAGGATGGAAGTCTGAGGCATATTGACAAATTAGTGGAAAAGAGACTGCTTGCCAGATATCCCCCACACCCAATAGTGTAGGCAGATTCTGCACTGTATCCATGGGAGTTTCAAGCTTCAGATCCATAGCAAAAGGTTATTCCAGGGGCATCCCCAAATGGAACAGAACTTTCCCAGGGGACGTGCCTTTTCAATGATAAATATAGAAGCAATGAATATAAAACAGCAAAGTAATATACTGGTGACATCCTCCAAGGTATTTGCTGTTATGACACCTTCCTCCAGGGGGAAAACAGGCAAGCAGAAGAAATCCCTCATTCACTCACTGCTATCTGTGAACACTCAGGGAGCTGCACGTTGGCTATGCATTTGTCTCTATGGTGGACCATCTGTTCCCCCAATCCAGTAATTTCTTCATATGTGGCTTCTTGAATGAACTGAGCAAATGCGACAGTGGCCCTGGAACAGAAGTCACGTCAAGAAAGGCCTTTAAGGCTTTTGATCTCAAACCTTTTTCTGCAAGCCAATCGCTGGCATCGTTCCTACTGCTAGTCCCAAGAAAATCTCAAAATAACAATTATGAGCAAGCAAACTTCAGCCAAATTGAATATGATTCGAAATGAAAAAGGCTGTAAATTCTAGCTCCAGGTGTAACAAAATAGAACATAAGCTCCTTAAGGGCAGGGACTCATTCACCTTTGACTTTGTATCTTGATCTCCTAATGCAGCCCCTGGCACAGAGTGGGCATCTGGCAAACAATAATAACAATAGCTAGCATTTATATAGTGCCTACTGTGTGCCAGGCACAGCGCCAAGACCTTTGAAAAATATCTCTTAGTTTATCTTCACAACAGCCTTGAGAGGTAGATATTATTATTACTATTCCTACTTTACAGCTGAGGAAACTGAGGCAAGTAGAGGTTAAGTAACTTGCCCAGGGTCACACAGCTAGTAAATTTCTGGGGCAGGATTTGAGCTCAGGTCCTCCTGAGTCAGTCTAGGACTCTTGTTATATTACTACCTGTTATAGTAGCTGCCTACTGCTTGATGAATGAATGAATGGATGGATGAAGTGCCATAACTTATTAACTGTTCAATTTCTTCATCCGCAAAGTTTAGTTCAATTTAATTCAATTCAGACATTCAACAAGCATTTATTAAGAACTTACTGTATGTCAGGCACAGTGTTAAGTACTAGGGATACCTGGGAAAAGACCAAAACCATTCCTATCTGCAAGGAGCTTATGTTCTAATGAAGAAGATACGTAAATAAGCTAGGTATATACAGTATAAATGAAAGAGAATCTCTGAGGGGAAGGCACAAGCATTTATTAACCACCTGTTGTAAGCAAGGCATAAATGCAATGTGGAAAATTTGTGCACCGAGAACTGGTCTCATAGCCAGATAGATTTTAGTTTGTAGGATCTAATCCATACCACCTGTGTGACCCTGGGCAAGTTATTTAACCTCTGATTGCTCTAAGACTAGTTGTAAAGAAGGTGCCAATTTGCATTGGTAGAGAGAGTGTCCTCATCAGTAAGGAAAGAAAGGATGAAGGAAGGAAGGATGGTTGGAAGGGAGGGAGGGAGGAAGGAAGGGAGGGAGGGAGGGAAAGAGGGAGGGAGGGAAGAAGGAAGGAAATATGTTGGAACTTAGGTGGTAGAGGCTTGGAGAGAGTTTAAGATCATGTGTCCAAAGTCATAACTTCAAAAGAAACAAGCAGTAAAGGAAAAGTCAATGAATAGGATCAGACTCTCTTGACTAAGGTTACAGAACACTTTCTATAGTCCCAATTGAAAATTAACATTCTTGGGACTAGGATCTAGAGTATCTAAGAAAGGGAAATGAGTAAGAAAGTCGAAACATTTCTTAGGAGTATTACAAAATACTACCACTGAGATAGAAGAATGAATCAGGTGGAGGCAAGGAGGGCAGGAAGTCTTAGGTACCACATTTATACCACAAAAGGGAAAAACAAAACAAAACAAAAAAAAAGAAAGAATAACAATAAATTAAACTTTAAAAAAGATTGGATAATGGGTAGAAAACAGAAGGAAAAAGAGAGAGTGAAGAAGCCAGAATCAGATTAGTGTAAGAAAAAATTAAAGAGACAAAATGTAAATTTGAAAGAGGATTTATCTACATATAGATATATAGCTAGGGAAAGAAAATAGAAACTTACCAATTATAACTGTATATGTGAATGGACTAAATTTCTCAAAAAGAAAGAGAATGGAGGAATGAACTATAAATATAAAAGGCAATAATTTTCTGCATATGAAGAATACATTAATAACCCATGGATATAATACAGAATAAAACTTTTGGTTTTCTAGTCCTATCCAACTCTTGATGACCCCATTTGGGGCAAATAGAAGTGACTTGGCCAGGGTTGTACAGCTAAATGTGTTAACAGTAAATGCTAGAAGAGGGTTCTGAACCTTCATCTGCCTGACTGCGAGCCAGGCATACTCTGCAAAAGGTAATAGCATCTTTATGCTGCAATAATAATTAACTGGCTAAAGTCCTTTTGAAAGTATTGAATAGTTTGAAGATAAGGCATCAGCCAAACTTTTCACATGAATAATCAACTCACACGTCTCTAATGTTGTTCTCCAAAAATTTCTGGGTGACATTTAAGTAATCTGAAAACAAAGAATAGTTAGTTTTTATAAAACATGTTATTTACCAAAAAAACCAACCATTTACCGAAGAAGAAATCTAAGTGACCTAACAACAACAGTGTCTGAAGCAAATAATGGGAAATTAATGGTGGAAGAAAGCTCTCTAGTGTCAGCAGTAAGGAGAAGGAAGGAAAACCAATGGATCAAACCTGGCTCCTAACATGCCTTTTGTTGGTCATATCCAGCCACTTATCCCCAGCAAGTATAGAATTTGACCTCTGACCCACTCAGGAGAGGCATCTGGCTTCTCTCTCTCGCTCACTCTCTCTTTATATATATATATATATATATATATATATATATATATATATATATATATATATATATCTACTCCTCTCCCTATGACCAAAAAACACCCTCATCCTCCATGCTTCTGTACCAGAATTAAAGATGCCAAATATAAGCCAGATCCTTAATTTCTTTGCCTTAATTTCTCCATCACTAAAACCACCTGATGGTTATTATTTCTGTAAGATATAGCCATGCCAGTTCTAAATGGAATGTGTCAGTATGGCTCAATAAAATTAACCCTGGATTTTAACCCAAAAAGTTTGGCTTTGAATTCAGGCTCTACTGATTACTCTCTGTGTGACGATGGGCAAGGCGCTTCATTTTTCGAGGTCTCAATTTCCTTATCTGTAACAGCAGTAATAATAATAACTACCATTCATATAGCACTTAGTATGTGCCAGGCACTGTGCTCATCACTTTATAGCTATCATCTCATTTGATCTTCACAACAGCCCTGGGAGGTAGGTGCTATCATTGTCTCCACTTTACAGATGAGATAACTGAGGCAAACAGAGGGTAAATGCCTCACTCAAGGTCACACAGCTAGTAAGTGTCTGAGGCTGGATTTGAACATCGGTCTTCTTGACACCAGGCCCAGCACCCTGTACACGTGGCATCTCCCACCCTAGCTGCTCCATCTGTACGATGAGGATGCTAGACTAAATGGCTCCTGAAGATCTTTCCAGCTCTACATCCTTTAAAGAGTCTACAAGATACCTGGTTAAATGACATAACAGGATATGGAGAAGGGGATTATCATATTGCCTCTTTTGCACTCCCACTCCTACCTTGTCAGACCCCCATCACCTAGACTGTTGTGATAGGCTCCTAACTCATCTTTCTGACTCTTCTCTCTACCTCTCTCCCATTTTCTTTCATTCAGCTGTCAAAATAATCTTCCTAAAGCATGGGTCTGCCTATGTCTTCCCCAGTGACTATAGGGTGGAATATGAACTTTGTAACCTGGCTTTTAAATCTTTCTAACCCACCTTCACAGGGTTATTCCTTATCACCCCCCTCTAAACACTCTTTGTTCCCTCCAGGCCACTCCCTGATCTTAACCTATAGTCTCCAAGCCCTGTGAAGTTTGCTTTTCTCTAGAGTGACTTTTAAGCTGCCTCCTACCTCTCAGCCTATGAGGGAGTATTTGCATCAGCCCCTATACACCAGGTACATGCTCCTCTCAGCCTATGAAGGAGTATTTGCATCAACTCCTCTACACCAGGTACGTGCTCCTCTCAGCCCATGAGATAATATTTGCATCAGCCCCTATACACCAGGTACATGCTCCTCTCAGCCTATGAAGGAGTATTTGCATCAACTCCTCTACACCAGGTACGTGCTCCTCTCAGCCCATGAGATAATATTTGCATCAGCCCCTATACACCAGGTACATGCTCCTCTCAGCCTATGAGGGAGTATTTGCATCAACTCCTCTACACCAGGTACACACTCCCTCTTCATATTTGCCTATTAAAATCTTTCTCTTCCTTCAGGGCACAGCTCCATGAAACTTTCCCTGATCACTCCAATTGAAAGTGTTCTCGAATTTTTAATTTTGATTTAATTTTTAATTTTAATTCAAATAAAATTCTTTGAATTTTCTGAGTGCTTTGGCTACATTTTCTCCTTTGTACCGAACACATTTTATTTCCTTCATACTTATTAGTTCTTCTTCCCAATCTCCATTTAATCTGAGCTTCTTTTGGCCAGGGAATGTTTTGCTTTTTATCTCTTTATTCCCAGTACCTAGCAGAGTGTATTATGCATGGTAGGCACTTAATATTGATCAAATTGAACTAGCCCTGGTAACCATATAAGTGTTTAATGCTGGCCAAATACAGATGCCAATGAGTCTACCAGTTAGTCAATAAAATTTATTAAAGGGCTTACCATGCACCAGGTGCTCTGCCAAGTGCTAGGGATACAAAAAGAAGCAAAAGACAATCCCTGCTCTCAAGGCGCTCACAGTCTGCAGGCCAATATAAAGTCCTTGGTATTCATCACCAGGTTTTGCTGCTGACAAAGACTGATAATATAGGCAGGAGTACTGGATAGGCCAGTGAAGAGCAAGGAGCTTGCATCTTTTACCTCCCCCAAGCGAAAAAGAATCTCGGGAGTAGCTAACCCCAAATTAGACAGTTTTCTGTAACCAAGAAGGTTTTGATTTCAGCCATATATAGGATGGGAAAAAAGAGGGAGAATTAATCTTGCCATGGTAGTACTCTGGCTTTTCTTAGCTTGGTAAAATGTCTATGCCTAAAGATCTGTCATTTTCCCTGATCAGGGAGGGATTCTAGCCGTTATGACCTAGAAGACTGCAGTTGAGATGGCTTGAGTGTCTCTGAAGAGAAGAACTCAGAAGCAGGGAGCAATTCCCAGAAGAGAATACATGCCCAGCAGCCACCAGAGTTACACTCACCTGAGACTACATACCTGATAGTCAACACAAGGAGCCAACAGAAAAACATGGCCTGTTAAGATGCCATACTCAATATGGAACAGGTCCATTGAGAACAGTGAGAGGATGGACATCAGAAGACATATCACATATGCTCCTTTCCCGTGTGCACCCATGGGGGTCCTAAAGCCAGCTCATACCAGTCCAAGAGAGCCAATTGTAAAATTTTCACTGTGAGCATTTAAACCTCAGGATCAGCAATCTAGAAATTAGGGCATGATTTCTCATTTTGCTGATTGTCTAGACTTAAAAAAAGTGATGGTAAAAATGTTAATAATTCAGATTAAACTTAAAAGTATGTCATAAGTAATTTTTCCCCAGAGAGCTGGTTGTTAAATCTTTACAGCACACTGCTGTGTATGTCTCATACTTAATCTTATATTTTTCTTATATCAAACCCAATTCTGGCTATCCTGCAATTTCTGTCCTTGGTCCTGAGTCTCACCTCTGGAGCCAAGGAACACAAACCTGTCCACCTTCCATGTGCCAGCCCTTCAGATACTTGATAACAGGTACCATTTCCTCATATACCCACATTCTTCTCTAAGCCCAGTCTTCCCTCAGACAAACCAATCCCATTAAAATGTTTATTTGGCTTGGTCTCAAGAGCCTTCACCATTCTGTTTACCTTCCTCTGGAGTTTCTCCAATTTATGAATGTCCTTCTAAATTCATGACCCCACACAATCCTCACTGTCATCTGTCAAAGGGTGGGCAAAGTCCCGGACACTATGTCTCTCTTACTGTTGCCTAAGGTCACATTAGTATATTTATATGCCATATCCATTGTACATTCATGCCATAGCTAATGTGGAAGAGTGTTACAGCCTTACCTTTCTGCTGAGGTGCTTTTGGTAGTGTTAGGGATTCAACCAAGGAGAAGAACAAAATAACAGAACCAATGGACCTTATTGACAACATGGCTCCAGTGTTGACTTTCATGAAAGGAAAAAATAGAGTGAGGAAGAAGGAAACTTTTATACTTTTCTCTAATAGTGCCTGTTAAAAAATAACCTGTTCTCAGTATATTGTATTATTTCCATCTGGTCCACCAATAAAAATGAAAGAACTAGAACATCTTTTTGCTAATTATTAGCTAGGAGAAAATTATCTCTAAATCCTGTTGAAGAAATCAACTCTGATTTTTGCAAAATCTCACAGGTTAATGTTGTACAATGTTTAAATCAAATAGACTTTGTTTAAAAAAATAGACAAGCTAAAAAACAAACAAACAAACCTTTGTGCTCCTACTACTCAGTCTCAGTTTAAGGTCCAAGCACTGTGCTGAAAGTGTATTCCAATCTAGTAAAAGACACATGATTCACACAATTTTATTTAATTAAAAGAACTATTAACTGCCTGATCTGCACAGGGTATTGGGTTAAGTTGTGGCCATACAAATTTGAAATAAGACACATTCTCTGCTCTCAAGGAAGAGGGAATGAATGAAACAATACATGCACAGATAATATAAGAGAAGGCAGTATATTATCAGCCTGGAAGAAGGTCCCTGAAAATGTAGGGAAGTGAAGCATAAGACTGGGCACATCTAATAGTCTGGTTTTGTTGGAATATAGAGTGCATTAAAGGAAGTAATGTGAAGTGAGTATAATGGTGGGTAAATGAAGCCAGAGCATTCTCACTACATGAGCCTAGGAAGATAGCTTGGATCCAGGGTATGGAAGATCTCATAAGCCATGCTGAGTAATATAAACTCTGAATTTTCATGTAGGGGACAACAGGAAAACACTGAAAATTGGTTTTTGTTTGTTTTCCCCCCAGGGATGTACCATGGTGAGGCCTCTGCATTAGGAAAATGCTTGCCACATTTGTAGATGGTGACAAGCATAGAAGGATGAATAACACATAGGATGGAAGAATTAGGAGTCAAAATGATTTTGACAGGGCAGCTAGGTGGCATAATAGACAGAGCACCAGCCCTGGCATCAGGGTGACCTGAGTTCAGATCTGACCTCAGACACTAGCTATGTGACCTTGGGCAAGTCACTTAAACCTGATTGCCTCAAAAAAAATTATCTTGACAGCTTAGAACAAGTGTTGTTATTGTTCAGTCATTCAGTCATGTCCCCATGGACCATAGTACAGTAGGCATTTCTATCCTCCATTATCTCCTTAAGTCTGCCCAAGTTCTAAATAGTTCAGGTGGAATTCCATCACCTCCCACTAACCTTCCATGACACCATCTATCCATCTCATCTTTTGCTGCTTCCTTTTCCTTTTGCCTTCATTCTTTCCCAACATCAGGGTTTTTTCCAATGAGTCTTGTCTTCTCATTATGTGATCAAAGTATTTAGGCTTCAACTTCAATATCTGACCTTCCAATGAATAGTCTAAATAAATTTCTTTAGGTATTGACTGATTTGACCTCCTTGCTGTCCAAGGGATTCCCAAAAGTCTTCTCCAGCACCACAATTTGAAAACATTGATTCTGTGGTGCTCAGCTTTCTTTATAGTCTAACTCTCACAGCCATACATTGCCACTGGAAAAACCACAGCTTTCACCATATGGACTTTTGTCAGCAAGGTAGGTACTCTGCATTTGAGTATGCAGTCCAAATTTTCCATAGTTTTCCTTCCAAGAAGCAAGTATCTTTTAATTTCATGGCTGTAGTTGCTGTCTGCCGTGATCCTTGGGCCAAAGAATATAAAATCTGATACTGCCTCCATTTCTTCTCCCTTTATTGTCCAGGAATTGATGGGACAAGTTGCCAAGATCTTAGTGGTTTTTTTATGTTGAGCTTTAAGCCAGCTTTCACACTATCTTCTTTGATTCTCGTTAAGAGATTTCTTAATTCTTCACTTTCTGCCATCACAGTGATGTCATCTGCATATCTGAGATGGTCGCATTTCTCCTGGCAACATTAATTCCAGTTTTAAATTCATAGAGCCTGCCATTTTGCATGATGTACTGTTCATATAAGCTAAATAAATAAGGTAACAATATACAGCCTTGTAGTATTACTTTCTAAATCTTAAACCAATCAGTTGTTCCATTTTCAGTTCTGTTTCTTGTCCCGCAAACAGGTTCCTCAGGAGACAAGTAAGATGATCTGGTACTCCCATCTCTTTGAAGACTTGCCACATTTTGTTATGATCTGCACAGTCAAAGGCTTAGATAGTCAATGCAGCAGAAGTAGACGCTTGTTCTGGAACTCCCTTGCTTTCTCCATAATACAATGAATGTTGACAATTTGGTCTCTGGTTCCTCTGCTTCTTTGAAAACCAGCCTGTTCTGGTAATTCTCAGTTCACATATGGCTAACGCCTAGCTTGCAGAATCTTAAGTATAAACTTGCTGACATATGAAATAAGCACAATTGTTCAGTAACTTGAACCTTCCTTGGCCTTTTTAAGGATTGGGACATAAACTGATATTTTCCAATCCAGTGGCCACTATTGGGTTTTTAAAATTTGCTGACATATTGAGTGCAATACTTTAACAGCAGCATCGTTTATGGTTTTAAATAGTTCAGGTGGAATTCCATCACCTCCCACTAACCTCATTGTTAGCAATGCTTCCTAAGGCCCACTTGATTTTATTCTCTAGTATGTCTGACTCTAGATCAATAACCACACCACCATGGTTATTGATGATGTTAAAAGCTTTCTCATATAGTTCTGCTGGGAATTATCACCATCTCTTCTTGATTTCTTCTACTTCTGTTAAGTCCCTATCATTTTTTGCTTTTATCATGCCTATTTCTGCATGAAATGTTCCCTTGATATCTCCAGTTCTCTTGAATAGATTTCTTGTCTTTCCCATCATATAATTTTCTTCCATTTCTTTGCATTGCACATTTAAAAAAATCTTCTTTTCCCTCCTTCTATTCTCTGAACTTCTGCATTCAGTTGAGCATTTATTTCCCTGTGTCCTGCGCCTTTAACTTTTTTCTTTCCTCACTTATTTGTAAAGCCTCATCAAATAGCCACTTTGCTTTTTGGCTCTTCTTTTTCTTTGGAATTTTTTTTTGTTGCCTCCTCTATAATACTGTAAACCTCTGTTCATAGTTCATCAGCCACTCTATATAAATTTCATCTTATTTGATTCTGCCTAGAACAATGGGCAGAATCAAATAAGATGAAATTTAATACAAGTAATTCAATAGATTTAGATAAATCTACTTGGGTGGAAAAAGTCAGCTCAATATGGACAAAATGGGAGGCTAGAATATAACTTACAGAGAAAAGATATGGGAGTTCTAGTGGACTGAAAGATCTATATGAATTAGGAGTAGAATGTGGCAGCCAGAAAAGTGAAATCAATCATGGACTGCAATTGAGAGGCATAAAATATGTCCAGATAGAGACACATGACTGTCGCATTGCTCTATATTGCATTTGACTACACCTAGAGTTCTGTATTCAGTTCTGCACACCATATTTTAGGAAGAATGATGAAGAATGTACAGAGTGGATGGACAAAAATGTTTAGGGGCCTTGATGCCATATCATACAAGGGTTGTTTGAAGAAACTATGAGTAACCTGGAAAATCAAAGTCTGGATGTTTGTGAAAGTATGTGGGAGAAAGAGAAAATGGTAATGATAAATAAAAAGCTTCAAATATTTGATGGACTTCCACGTGAAAGTATAACTTAGGTTTATTTAGCTTCTTCCTTGAGGAGAGAAATAGGAACAATGGATAAAAGTTTCACAGAGGCATATGAAAAAATAACTGGATTTTTTTGGTGTGTGTGTGGACCTGTCCAAAAGTGGAATGGATTGCCTCAGGAGGAAGTCGGTTCCCCTTCAATAGAGAGCCACAAAGAGAAAAACTCTTGTTGAGGATGTTGTAAATTTGATTCTTATACAGGCATTTGTTGAACTGATTGATCTCAGAGATCCCTTTCAACCCAAACTAATTTTGTAAAGAGTAATTTATCAACTATAAGAAGGATGGATTGAAAAAGGGAGATTCTAAAAGAAGGGGAACCAATTAGGAGGCATTGAAATAGTCTCAGAGAAGGATACCTGAACTAAGAAGGCAGCTACATGAATGGAGAAATGTGGACAAAATGGGAGAGATATTGCCCTGGTAGAAGCAATAAGAGTTGAAAACTGGGTGCTTGATGGAGTTGAGGAGGAAGAAGAAAAAAGACAAAGATACTTCTGAGGTTTCAAGCCTGACTGGGTTTAATCAACCAATAGCAGAGTTAGAAGAAGGAGATTTGGGGGGAAAGGTAACACATTAAGATGGAGGTGTCGATGGGACACTTAGGAGGAAATAAGGGCCCAGCTAATAAGGATCAATAGCAGATGTGATATCATCTCACTCCAGGACTTCTCCAGTCCCTATAACTGGATTATTATGCTTTTGAAAGGTGGCTGGTTGGTATAGTGGATAGAATGCTGGGACTGGAATGAGGAAGAGCATCTTCCTGAGTTCAAATCTAGATTTAGACATTTATTAGTTGTGTGACCCTGGGAAAGTCACTTAACCCTGTTTGCCTCAGTTCCTCATCTGTAAAATGAGTAGGAGAAGGAAATGGTAAATCACTCCAATATCTTTGTCAAGAAAACCCCACATGGGGTCATGAAAAGTCAGACATGACTGAAATAACTGAGCAACAAAATGCTTTTTAAATAATTCTTGCTTTTGTCTCCTATTGAGTAAATATTCTGATTATTCTTTTTTTTTTTTTTTTGCAGGGGGGAAGGCAGGGCAATTTTGGTTAAGTGACTTGCCCAAGGTCACACAGCTAGTAAGTGTGTTAAGTGTCTAAGGCTGGATTTGAATTCAGGTCCTCCTGACTCCAGGGCCGGTGTTCTACCCACTGCGCCACCTAGCTGCACTTATTCTGATTATTCTTAATCAATTTACTTTGTGGATAAAATAAAAATCCTCTGTTTATCATTTAAAGCCCTACATGACTTGGCTTCAATCTGCTTTTATGGGCTCGTTAAACATTATTCCCCCCGCCCCTGCATTCTTCAATCCGGTCAAACTGGTCTTCTCTCTGTCTCTCACATATAACATTCCATCTCCTATCTCTACGATTTTGCACTGGCTCGCCAATATTTCTGGAATGAATTCTTTCCTTTCTTTTGCTTCACAGAGTCTGTCTCTTCTTTTAAGAACCAACTCATTAAGGAATGACTAAGCAAATTGTGGTGCAAGAATGAAATAGACTATTACTGTGCTGTAAGAAAAAAAAAATGGCGAATATAGGGAAGCATGGAAAGATTTACATGAACTGATGTGAATAAAGTCAGCAGAACCAAGCACACAATATTTACAACGAACACAGCAATGTCAATGCAAAGAACAATCATAAAACAATAAACAGTGAATGTTGCAAAATTACGTAAAAGATAAACATGTCCCCTCAAGTAGAAATGTGAGAAGACATTCTGGTCCTCTCTTTTGTAGGGGTAGAGACTCACAGGTATGGAACAATATATGTATTTTCTGACTTTTTAATGTACCGAACTTTTTTTACTATATCTCTAGACCTGAACCTGTAGAAGGCTCAGCTTAGCTCGGAGCTTCCCAAGTTCTATGAATTATCTTTGTACTGCAGGAATCTCCATAGCTACAATTCTAGGCAAGAACAGTGCTTCCTTTGGATACAGTCCTCTCCCTCTATCTCGACTGTGTCTTCTCAGTTTGAGGCAAGGTTGATAGGTTACCGTAGAGTGCTAGGACCTGGAGCCTGGAAGTTGTTGCTGTGGCTACTGTTCAATCATTTCAGTCCTGATCCAACTTGGAGTTTTCTTAACAATAATCCTGGAATGGTTTGCCATTTTCTTCTTCAAGATCCATTTTGTCAGGCAATCAGAGGTTAAGTGACTTGCCCAGGATCACACAGCTAGGAAGTCTTTGGGGCTAGATTTGAACTCAGGTCTTCCTGATTCTAGTCTTTCCACTGAGCCACCAGCTTCTTCTTGGTCAGGAAGCCAGGAAGACCTAAGTCCAAATCTGGCCTCAAATACTCACTGGCCATTGTGTTGGTAAGCAAAACGGGCTCCTTAGCACTTAATTCAACCAAGTGACCTTGAATAGTTTGGCTTTTGTTCCCTTTGAGTAATTCAGTGTATTTCATTGAGCCTTACTAGGTGCTAAGCCCCAGGCCCAAACCCCTATTAGGTGTAAAACCTTAGTGGGTGTGGATTGGCAACTAAGGTGGGGCCCAAGGTAGGACCAACTCCAGGGAGGGCCTGGTTTACATATCTGGGACAGCAGAGGCTCTTAGACCACATGGGTTTAAGTCACTTCTTTGTGACGATTCTAGGTCACGTGGGAGAGTCGCATGTGTGAGTCACCCCTGACACTGAAAAAGATATAAAACCAGGGGTTGGCCTCCTCTTCCTTGGAGCTCCTCCCTACAGCAGTGGTGGCATGTGACTCTGGGCCAGCCCTTGTTCCAAGCTCCCGGACTGAACCTAGACGTTGGTAACTATGAATCTGTATTTGGTCTGTCTGTTGATGTTTGTAATTTGTTTGTAATTTTCTCTGAAGTTCAGTGTGCTGGTCTCTTCCCCTGAACTAAGTGAATGCTGTCTGTATGCTGAATTAAAGTAAGCTTGTCAACCCCTTCACCTTGCTTTCCTTAGTTAAGCAGATCAAAAGAACCTGTGCTGTTGGCAGCTTTCTGGTTGCTGGCTGTGGGTGGATCTTACACCCCCACAGAAGCTGCTAGCTGGATTGTGGAAACAGCCAAGTGTCTCTAAACAAGTGACTCAACCTCTGTTTTACTCAGTTTCCTCAAGTGTAAAATATACACAAACATAAAAATAATATCAGGAGTAGCATCTCTTAGGAAAAACACATGTGTATGTGTGTGTGTATATGTATATATGTATACCTATATGTATATATCAATACCTCTATATAAATATATCCATGCTCAATTGTAGCCTTGGGGTGGTGGGTAGGAGTGGGGAAGGGGGAAAAAAAAATAAAGTAAAAAGTGTACAGCAGAGAACAAAAGAAAACCTATAAGGAAGCAAAGAAAAGATGGACAGCTTTTAACACAATACATAGTATTTAATATAAAGCCTTTCTTGAAATAAGTAATTGCTCTCTATTCTGAATCCTCTCCTATATTCTGCTGTGCACATGACATGTCTTTTTCTTTTATATTTAAGTTTATAATGTTTCTTTTTCTTTTCTTATTATGTATTTGTTTTAGTATTTGTCTAAAATTTAAAAAAAATAAGAAGAAAGCAAAAACCATAAAATATGGATAATAATAGCACTTTCCTCCTGGGGCTTGTGTGAGGACCAAATGAGATAATAATAGTAAAGCACTTAGCAAAGTGCCTGACATACAGTAGGCACTTGACAAATACTTGTTCCCTTCTTCTCCCCCACTTTGCTGGAAATATTACTTTCTAAGCTCCTTTCTGTGCCAATAAAACTGATAGCCCCATTCCCAATGTCTCTTACTTCCTTCAACTCTCCCATGTAGCAGCTATCTCACCCTCAGGAGACTTCTTGTCTATTCACACCCTGGAAGAATTAATGACTTGCAATCCCAGGCTACTTTTACTGTTTCATTCATTTCCTAAGCATGATGATCCTGAGATGAACCTGCCCAGCCTTGGAGGCCATATTTAAGACATCTAGAGATCCTGAGTACTTTGGTCAGAGGTGCCTAGAGATGTTGGGAGAGTTTCTGCATTAGGGAAGAGGATACTGACAGGGCGAGAAGCATCACTTCTTGGTTGGTTTGCGAAAGAGTTGAAGGGAATTATTTGGACAGTCTCACAAACTGTTACATGCTTTGAAATTTAACTATCGACTTTCTGGGAGTCTAACATTAATTCAAATTGACTGTGTCCTACTTTAAGTACTTAAGTAATGCACACTTGTGGGTCTTTTGTTAAGAGAAAGTAAGTAGCAATCCTATACCTTACCTACATTCTGCCTGGAGTACTTGCCCCCAACTACCATTTTGAATTGCTAGAATGTGAGTGAAAGGTAATACTTTAAACAATCTCCCTCAGGTTTTCAGTATGGGTGTGTAAAAACCAGACAGTTTGAGAGGGAAAAGTTTGGCCTTCTTTTAGGTGATCAGGACTGAAATCAGAATCTGTACACATGGGTCAAGTGCCAAGAGAGGTCCCTTAGTGGAGATGGAAACCAAGCCATAACCCCCTGGACCTTGCAGTGGCTCCAGTTGTTAGATGCATACAGGCTGATGCTTATGTGTGTTTCTCAAAAGTCTGTGAACACTATTTTTTTCTGATTATGTTATTTTCTTGTGTATCATCTAGGCAGCTGGATGGTGCAACGGACCTGGAGCCAGGAAGAGCTGACTCAAATTCTGCCTCACATTCTTACTAGCTGTGTGACCCTGAGCAAATCAGTTAGCCTGTGTCTGCCTCAATTTCTTCATCTGTAAATTAGGGATAATAATAATATTTATTCACCAGGATTGTTTTGAGGACAAAATTAGATATTTGTAAAGCACTAAATGAAAGCTGATTATGATTATTGCTTCTACTATTTCCAGGGGCAGCTAGGTGATGTAATAGATAAAGCAACAGACCTGGAGACAGGAAGACCTGAACCCAAATCTTGTCTCATACACTTATTAGCTGTGTGACTCTGAACAAGTCACTTAATCTCTGTTTACTTCTGTTTCTTCATCTGTAAATGGAAATAATAATGGCACCTACCTACCAGCCTGGGCTGTTGTGAGGATCAAAGCAAATATTTATAAAGTGCTTAGCACAGTGCCTGGCAAATAGTAGGTACACAAATGCTATTTATACTACTACTACTACTACTACTACTACTACTACTACTACTGCTACTACTGCTACTGCTCCTGCTCCTGCTACTTCTCCTACTACTACTACGGATGTGTATGTACCATTAGGATATACATGTACTATGTCCTGCATGTAATTTAGATATTTAATCACTAAAGTATCATGTCAAATGATGCATTTTACATATACTATTAATGTGTATTTATTATGAATGGTACTATGTAATGATTACCTGTGTTGTTGGGATAATCATTCCTTTCCTTTTAAGTGCTAATGATTCTTTGGATAATTGTGGTGTGTATTTGTACATTTCCAATATACCTTGACTGATTTTGCAAAGGATAGGACTGCAAATTTTATAACTCTAAGAGAAAAATGTAGTAACCCTTTCCCCCAATCCTTGTTATTCTTGTAGTGTTACTATAGGAATTCAAGGAATTCAAGCAAGTTCCTAAGTGTCACCTACTCCTCCAAGATGGCACTGGAAGTCCCAGAGGAACTTTTCAAAACTTTTTCTATCTCTGGATTCACATGGACTGGGCTTAGCCTTGGAGGAGCCTAATTTCTACCATAAGGGATTTGGCCTTTTTCTCATATTCTCTAGCTCACCATGCCCTGATCACGGAATTTAGGGATAAACCTCTGAAATAAAATTTAGGTATAATTTATGGCTAGGATCTCACCTAAATGAGCATGAAAGAAAAGAGAGAGAGAGGTGTGGAGACTTAGTCCTCTATTTTTAAAGACTACTGACTCAGTGCTTCTTCCTGGCTCACTCTCCAATCTTCTTTAAGACAGGTGCCTACCAACCACCAACCTCCCCACCCCCCCCCCCACACACACACATACACACTTTCTATCACAGGGACTGAGGGACCAACAAGGAGTCATTGGTCTCCCATATCCTTTATCAGGATGCCATGATACAGGTCAATATCTACCCATATCTTTTCCACATAGAGCCCCTATTATATACATATTTTTCAGACCAAATAGCTTCCACAAATTTCCACATCTCAATAAGTAGTGTTTCCAGGACCTTAGAGCTGGCATCCTGCCGTCCTTTTTGCCTGTGCTGCTACAATTATGAGAACCACCAAAATTTCTATAACGCTGTCTAAATTAGTCCTGAATTAACCGCAAGTAACTTCCCTGTTCCCCAGGGCAGGGCACTTAACTTTTCAGTGTCTTCCATAACTGTTCAAGGTTATAAGTTACAGAAATGGGGCCAACCTGGGTTTGGGAAAGAATTTCCTCATCCAGGAGGTGTGTATTTCAAAGAAACCAAGAAGCTCCTGTCCCTCCTGTATCTTGCTGCCGATAGAATTAGCTATCTCAGTTGTAAATTCAATCTTGAATTCTAATACCACCCCGTTGATGGGCTAATGCCATCCTGTCATTTTTTATTCTAAGAGAACTTGTTAACCCAAGAGTAGAAAATTGTCTCTAGGCAAATGTAAAGGGCTGTTTTTTGTTTTGTTTTGTTTTGTTTTTAAAGTAGACTAGGAGAAGAGAAGATTTGAGGAATGCTTTATTTCCATGCAGAACTTTCACAGAAAAAAATATTCTTTCTTTAACTGACAATATGAAAATATCACTAAAATTGTCATGACTAAAAGATATATAGAGAAAGAAATAGCAGATTGGTGATTTCATTTCATCTTCATCTCTTCCCCCTGTAACAAAGGGAAAAAATTAGCAAAATAATAAACACCACTTATTATTTTCTCTCTAAGCATATTGTAGAGATCTTATAATTTTCACTGAACTATTAGGAAAAACCTGACAGATTTTTAAAAAAGCAAAAACACCAAGAACACCAGAGCTACTCAGAGAATAAGTTCTCAGTGGGTCTGATAGATTCCAGGCTTGATTTTTTTTTTAAATGAGATTTGATGAACCTATGTCTCCTTGGAGACATAAGGAGTTAGATAACTCATTACATTTAGCACCCTGGGAATAATCTGGTTTCTATGTCTATCTACAGATAATAGATTTAGAAGTAGGAGAGATCTAGTCCAACTCCCCCATTTTACAGATGAGGGAACTGAGGCTCAGAAAGGCAAAGCAACTTTCCCAGCATCCCACAACTAGGATCTGAGGTAGGATTTGAACCCAGATCTTTCTGAATTCAAGTCCAGCCCATTATCACTAAATGATAATGAGTCTCTAATTACAATGAGCAGCTAAAGAACATTTGGGGAGTATCAACAGGAGCTTTTTTTTGTCTTCAAAGTTGAAATTACCTGAAGTAGCTTAAGCTCCCAAAGCCCCTTGGGTTTTTGCGATCAATTTTGGACCCTAAAAAGAAAGAACAGAAATATATATGAGAAGGAATCATAGAAAGGAATGAGTGGCTTTGTCAACAATATAAGGCTGAAAGGTGTTCCTTTGAAGTACAAAGAGAGAAATTTGTGTATATTTTTAGTTCATATGTGCAATATAATGAAGGTAGGGATTATCTCATTTTATATTTGTATCCCTAGCAAGCACCCAATACAACCCATGGTCCATAGTAGGTGCTTAATAAATATTTGTTGATTAATTGATGCAGAATTCAGAGTAACAAAAGACCCAGGTCAGGTTCAAATCTCTACTCTTGACCTTAATACCTGTGTAACCTGAGACAATTCACTTAAAACCTTTGGGACTCTTTCCTCATCTATAAAATGAGGGTGTTAGACGACACAGTGCCTAGATTTCCTTCCAGCTCTACAGCTATGATTTATAATTTTTAAAGCCTCCTAAGCTGCACCCATTGAAGTCTAATTGGTAAAATAATAATAATTATAATTATTATAATAATAATTATAAACTATTTTTCAAGAAATGCACTTAATTAATTTTGAGTATCTTCGTAGAATCGTCAAAAGTTTAAAGATCTGGAGTGGAAACAGCCTTATAGTTTGATTGAACGATCAGTTCAATTTTTATTTTACAGATGAGGAAACTGAGGGAAAGTGACTTACTTAAGATCACATAGCTAGTAAGTGCCATAAGTGAGATCTGAACCCAGGTCTTCTGACTCCAAATCCACTATTCAGATTAGAAATTTCAAGTTTTAACAGTCTGTGGTCACTGGGAATTAGTATGCTTTTTGCATACAAAAGTGTTCTCCCGAAAAGCTAGAAAACTTTTGTTGCCTGAAGCAAGATGAACATCCTACCATACCCCTCCCCTAAGAATCCTTGTCACAGTATTCATTTGTTTAGCAAATCCTTCTCCAAAGTCTTACAAAAGTCAACTTCAGGACATCAGCTGAACTATTATGATTATTTGAATATTCAAATTCAAATGAGTGAGATTTTATTGCATATCTTTAAGGTACTGCCTTTTCAAAATGAGAAGTTTCTGTTGAAAAAACATTAAAAAGTCCTTTTGTATAAAGAAAAAGCATTATATCAACTGCTAAAGGATGTCAACTCTCGCTTCTTTTATAGAGGACTGTTTGATGCCTAAAAAGAGTAGTAAAAGAATTTTGATCTAATTTAAAAAAAACCTTAAAATATATTTACAAAAGCCACAGTTTCCAGGTGAGATTTGACAATTTGGGATAAAAAATGAACTGGGGTATAAATACATAAGTTGAAATCACCTTGTAGAAGGTATAGAAGAAGTGATTCCTCATTTCATGTCAATAACTCAACAAGCATTCTTTAAGCACAGATTATGGGCCTGGCCCTGTGATAACAACTGAGAATACCAAGAAAGACAAAAATAAGGTCTCTACCTTTGAGGAACTTACATCTGAATCAGGGAGATAATATGTAAATAAATATGTAGGCACAAGATACAGAAATCAAAAGGGAGAGGACTAGAAGCTGGGGAAACCAGCAAAGACCTCCTGGTGAAAATTAAATTAAAGCCACGTTTTCAGGAAGTACGGGTAAAAAGGGGGAGAATTCCAGGTATCGGGAACATGTAAAGACATGGAGTCAAGGGATGCACTGTAGTGTGCAAAACAACAGTTCCAGTAGGCCAGTGAAGGAGGAGTACATGGAGGGGAGAAAAATATAAGAAAATTAAAAAGGGAAGAAGGGCACAGTTTGTGAAAAGCTTCACATGCCAAAGGATTTTATATTTGATCCTGGAGGTCAAAGGGAACCACTGAAGTTTATTGAGATGGGGGGGCAAGGGGCAACATGGTTGGGCCTGTGCTTTCAAAAAATCCCTTTGGCAGCTTAGTAGAAGATGAATTGAAGCAGGGAGACACTTGAGGCAAGCAGAACTATCCGAAAGCTACTGAAAGAGTTCAGAAGGGCACTAGAGTGGTGGCAGTGTCTGGAAAAGAGGTGGGAATGTTTAATAAGATACTGTGAAGATTAAAATAACAAGAGGACAACAGATTGGATGAGTGGGAGGAGTAAGAATAAGGAGGTAAAGGGGATACTTATGTTGTAAGTTTGGTTGGCTAAGAAAATGGTGGTTCCCTTGATAGTAACAGGAAAGTTGAGAAAAGGGATAGATTAAGGGGGCAAATAATGCATTCAATTTAAGACATGTTGAGTTTGCGATATCTAGGGTGCATCCTAATCAAAATGTACTAATGACAGCTGATGATACAGGATTAGGGCTCAGGAGGGAGAACAGAGCTGGATCTATAGATGTTAAGAAATGATCCATGGGAGCTGATAAGAGTACCAGGTGAGAGAAGAAGGCCCAGTACCGAGCTTTGTCTTTCTCATAATGCCACATCCCTCCCCAATTTCTAGTGTTGACAGGGTTCTCATTTCTTAGGGGCAGTGCTATAAACCACTGGTTTTTTCTTTCTTTCGTCCCACTTTCTTTAAATCTGTTGATGCTCACGTGACTGGGTGGAAAAGCAGGCTTTCAGAGTGGTAATGAGTGGAGTGGTCTAGGTTGGTGGATTATCTCATTTTTATTAGCTAAGAAAAATGTACACTGTGTATAAATTGGGAATTTATGACTAGCACAGTAGATATTTGTACAATGGTGGGTATTGTTGAATGATGCTAGTGCTAGAACACTTCAATCTGAATGGAACAACTCAGGAAAGGAAATAAGAAGTGGATAAACTAGGTACCTCCATTTACAAGTGAAAGATGAGTTAATGAATCCCAAGCATTTTTAAGGCATTGAGGGCATAGACTCAGAAGCTCAACTGAAAAGACGTAATGGTGGAAAAATTGAAGAAATTCAAAAAGTGGTTTTGCTGTCCCCTTCTGGAAGAAACCATTTGCAGGAGTAGTCAACTAACAAGCCTGCTAATTCCTGATTGGCTGAATAAAGATTGAAGAGTAATGAAAGATAACTTTGGTTCTAGCCATTGCATTTATTGCATTTTAGCACCACCTAGAACTTAAGAGGGGGAAAGCTTCTGAGAAATTCCTATTGCTCTTTGCTGCTCTCTTCTGATACGACAGGGAAAAGCAGAAAGAGGAAAGGGATTGTACATCTATTTTGCTTAGTAGAAAGAGATGCTAAGGTCTAATTGGATGATGCGAAAGTCTGGTGAGTGAAGTCTAGGTTTGCTTGCCATGCCCGAAGAGTCAACCTGAGCTGTTATGCTGAGAGCTCTGTTTGCTATAATCTGATTGGCCAACACAGGATCCTGGTGAGTGAATTGCTGGCTGGGCGGGTCTGTATTCCCCAGCCTGGTGGACTTTTCGGTTTTCTGACTTAAAGGGCACTACTTTTCAAATTGAATGGCAACAAATTTTAAGGGTGATTATAAGTTGAAAGCATTTTGAAAATTCTATTTCAGTTTGAGAAGAGAAAAATGATTTTCCCAGCTAGAGAATGACAAAGACTAAAAGCCAAGTAGTTAGCAGAAAAATAGCTTCATGTGATACAAAGGTTCCTGAATGGACCATCAAAGCCTGTAGCTCAGAATTGTGAGTTACCCTGACCGTATGAGTTGTCTTCCCATATGTGCATACCTTCAAGGTTTCTGTAATGTGAGCTAATTTTCCTCCTTCAAAACTGAGTATATTGGTGGGAGGGTATGATCCAAAATGAATACTGGTGATGCTTTTTTTTTGGCCTTATTGGTAAGTAAATGGTCATATGTAAGATAAAAAAGAATCACCATTGTAAAGGGCTGACTGTGTTTAAGAGGCTTAAGGGCAAAAGTAACAAATAGGGGAAAATGCATTGTCTCCTAAAGGGGTTACCCCTAGAACACTAAGAGAGTTTGAGTGTAACTGACTGGTAGTGATCCTTCTCTGGGATCCTATCCCTGCCAACGTGAGGGCAGTTTGGAGTGATGGAGCCAGTTCAGAGAATGAAAAAGTGTCCAAGCACCCCATATGATGTGTATGAGAAACCACCGTGTGAGTATACATACCACACTATATATACATGCTTATCTCATGATACTTTCCATCAAAATAATGGTAATACTGACTTTAGTAACTAAACATTTTAAATCATTTTTCCTATATTTCTATTTTTTCTTCCTATTTTTTCCTATTTTTTAAATTTTCACGGGAAAAAATTTGTGGTTAGTAAGAAACAAAATCATCAATCTTTGTTTAAATTGAAAATATAATACAAGGCATTAAAAAAGCTATCTGATCTGCTTTCATGCTCCCTTGTCCTGCAGGCATTCCTCATCATCAAACACCCAACGGTCATGATAAGGCTAAGAGGGAGCCACATAAACATACCTCTTCTGCAAAGCAAATTTCTGGTTTTCCTTTACAGCACTTCTCCAATAGGCCTGTGAAATCTGCAGTGACTGCTTTCAGTTGTTCCTCAGTTATGTGTGGCTTTTGCTTGACAAGATTAATCAGGAACCTATGACCAAAACAAATCCACCAACACGTAGGAATTATTTCATCTTCTGAAATCTCCCTAGATAATAGTAAGTAATATTCATGTACCATCAACTTTCTTCTGTCCTTGTCTGACATTGGATCTTGGATCTAAATCAGTAACTCTGAGACTACTGGATCAAGATTGTAAACCACTGACTTGGCCAAGTGCTCACTATAATTAGGTGATTACTTAAAAAAATCCTTCATTCTATGGTCTGATTATGAACATTGTCCTCCCTGCTTTGGGTGGTGGGCACTTTGGAGGACTGATACCCTGTCCCCTTTCCAGGTTAAAATGTCCTCCCCCTTCTTCCCTTCTAAGATTTTCCCATACATGAAGGACCACAATTCAAGTGCAATTTCCTTTGTGAAGCCTTCCCAAATCATTCTAATTCCTTTCCTCTGAAAAGTTGTGGCACTCAGAATCATAGAATTATAGAATGTCAAAGTTGGAAGGAACTCCACAAGTCATCCGGTTCTAGTCCAATCCCAAAGAATTCGTTCCCTCTACAACTTCTTTAACCAGTGGTCTATAGCCTCTGCATTAAGACTTCGAAGGAGAAGGGTATGTCCATAGCAGTCATAGGTGTAGGAGAAAGCAAACCAGACTGTGAATCTACAAGTTCAGCTTTGGATTCCAATTTTTGTTGCTATTTAGTCACTTACAACTCTTTGTGACCCCATTTGGTATTTTCTTGGCAAAGATACTAGTGTTTTGACATTTCCTTCTCCAGCTCATTTTATAGATGAGGAACTGAGGCAAACAGGGTAAAGTGACTTGCCTAGAGTCACACAACTAGTAAGCGTCTGAAGCCAAATTTGAACTGAGAAAGAGGCATCTTCCTGACTCCAGGGCTGACACTCTATCCACCGCGCCACCTAGTGGCCAAGTCTGCATTCCAATCCTAGCCCTTACTAGCTATGTGACCCTGAGCAACTCACTTTACCAAATGGGGCCACTGTTCCTCTATCTGTAAAATGAGGACAATAATACATATCCTACAGGTCAACCAGTCAACGGTCAGATCTATACCATCTACCTCACAAGGGATGCATGAGGGAAACATTTGTAAACTTTATGGTTCAATCCAAAGTTGAGCTTTTATTATCATAAGCTAACTTGTATTCTTAATGATTTTGTGCACAGAGTTTGTCTTGCCACCTGAATCTCTGAGAGCAAAAAACATGTCTGTGGCATCTTAATATCCCTGGCACTTGGCATAGGGTTTTCATGGACTCAATAAGTCACGTTGATGATGATGGCATGGCCATGCCAGGATTAGGTTTTGTTACCTACATTGCTACCTTATTGCATGAGTCAAGGCATTCCTTTAGCCTTGTAGAAGAAGGTAGCATATGGCCCTCCCCACCCCAGCACTGACTGTGAACCCAGAGTAAGAAATCTTGTCCCTTTCTCTATACCCTGTGCCAGAATGGATGTATCGCTTCAGAACTCTTATAAAGTGGGCAGCAACATGAATACCAGGAATGACTGCCTTTCCTACCCCACCCCAAAATGGTCTCTTCACAAGGATGCTGTGAAGACAACTAGATAAATAGAAACAAGGGATTTTTGACCATTTTGGAAGACAAATGCTCCATCCACAAGCACAACAATTCTAAGCGGGAAAAGAGAAGTCCACGAAGGCTGATCTACACTTCATCACTTGAGTCGGGGTTTTTCTCTACATGAGCCCTTTACAATTGCTTACTCTTGTTTCTTCTTCTGAAGCTCTTCCCCCTTAGCATGGCAAAGATCTTCACGGAACTTGAATTGTTCATGAGAGAATGGAGGAGGAACATATTTTTCATCTTTCACCAAGTTGCTGAAACAGGGTCTCCTGTGGGCATAGGAAGAATCACAGCAATGGCCCACACCATCGTTTATGGGTTGGACTTCATGCCTTGCACATAACTGCCCAATAATAAGGTCAGCCTGTAAGGTAGAATTAGAGAAAAATGAAAGATATGAAAAACAGAAGAGATTATACATTAGGTCTCAAAAGTGATGCCATTTTCCAGAAAACAGTAACCAGAATTCAAATTTTCTACTTAATTTCTAAGAATTATACCTACATATGTAACGTATTTGTATATGTGTGTGTGATGTAACAATTTATGTTTATGTCTTATTTCTACTAGTAGACTATAAGCCCATGTGGGCAGGGACTGTGTTTTATCTAAATTTTAATCATTCCCAATCCCTGGAGTAGTGCTCTGTATACAGAAGTTGCTTAATAACTGTCTATTGAAATTAAATAAATTCATTTGGATTTCTTGATATGTCCTCATGTCTTTCCATTCCATGATACTCACTATTAGGCCACATATTTTGGAATTACCTCAATTTTCCTTTATTTTAGTGGTAGAGACATCATATGTGATTATGTATTATGCCTTTCAGATACTCCCCTTTGTAAAATGAACTTCCAAAGAATGGAGAGGTAGAATGGTATAGTGAAAACACCCTTCTACTTGGAGTTAGCAGAGACCTGGGTTCAAATTCCATCTCCAGTCCTCCCAAGATTTGTGCCATAAAGCAAGTTACTTAACCTTCAGACAAAGGGCTTCTTCTGCACTTTGTTTGTATCATGGACCTCCTTTGGCAGCCCCTTTTCAAAATCATGTTTTTGAAATTGAAGGACACAATTTCAGCTAGAGGTTAGTAAAAATAAAGGTATAAATTTTTTTCCTCAATTATTCTCATTTTCTCCCTGAAATCTCTCCATGAACTCCTTAAGGGTCTATGGACCCAAGATTAAGATCCCTGATCCTAGAGTCTCCTTTTTCTGCGCTGAGAATAATAACTGGAGGACTTAACTTATAGTGTTGCTGTGTATCATGTATTCAAGCATTATATATTTTCCTCATTATAATTAGAGATTTTCATATGAAAATGGTCCCTGTTCTACAAAAAGCAATTAATGAAGGCTGTGTCTTCCATTCCCTGGGGATCTTAATGAACTTCCCCCATTATTTTGGGAAGCCAGGGAACCATGCATGTTTCAAAATTGAAAAGAATTGCATGCACACCCCTGCCCATCTCCACAGAATATTAAAGAGCTTTGCTTTGCTCCAAATACAAAATGGACCAGCCAAGGAATGCTTTCAGTCATGGAGGTCTGCATATGTGGCCCTTGGAGACGACTCAACAACCCTTCTGCATGAGGGAGAGAAAAAAAAGGAAAAGATGTATAGGAAAAAGAAACCCACTTTGCCTTGGGCAAGGGGGAGGACAGAATTGGACCATTCAGTTGTGTCTTACCATGCATATTCATAAAATTAGGAAGGACTATACATCTTTAAATTGAGACCGCTAGGTGGCACAGTGGATAGTGTTGGACCTGGAGTCAGGAACACTTGAGTTCAAATCCCACTTGAGACACCTACCAAATATGTGACCCTGGGTAAGTCACTTGAGCTCCCTCAGGCTCAGTGTTCTCATCTGCAAAATGAAGATTTTTTTTAAAAGTACCTCCCTCACCGGATTGTTCTGAGGATTAAATGAGATAAAGTGTCCTATGAACCTCAAGGGGCTATGGAAATGCTAGCTCTTATTATTATTGTTGTAGAAGAGCACAGGGCTCTCAAGAATGAGCATCTTGCTGAATCTCAGAATCGATGTTAAGGGAACCAATACAATTGTAATAGCATTAGGGGAAAAATGTGATACTAGGAACTGAAGCCCAGAAGGAAGAAAAAAGAAAGGTAGTCTAACTGAAAACACAAGGACCATTTGCTTTCTGTCAAGACAAACCAAAAATTCTTTCATATGTTAAAACAAATATTTGAAGAATATAAAAATAGGTCATTAAATGAGTATTTTGTTGGCCAGTCTGTTAGACCACATTGTTGTTCTTGAATGGAGAATCTACATGTACATGTTGGGGTATGTATAAGTAACCTAACGCTTCCATCAGGCATTCTTTTAGAGCTGAAAGCAGGGTCTCATGCAGAAGACTCTGGGCAGGTATGGGGAAAGCTGGCCTCTAGTTCTGACCTTGTGCCTCCTGTGGAGGCCAACTTGGGCAAAGTTTTTCTGATTTTACCATTTCCATAAACCATGAAATCCCCTAAGTGAAAATTATATAGTTGTCTGCCTATTGCAGGAATAAGAAAATGTGAGCAGAAATGATAGGAAACAATTCAAATGGCCACTCACCGCACCCTCCCCACAAGTCAGTTGTTTATCCCCACTGAGCTGGCAGCATAAAGATGCAGTGGCTGCCATTTTCTTGGTGTAGCCTATCAGCTCTTGAGAGGTCAGCTGTGGGGCTTTCTTGGTGTAAGCCACAAGAAATCTGGAGGAAAAAAGCATTCTCAATTGTTATCTTGATTACTCATGGATGTTTCTGTGACTTACTCTTCCTCAAAGACCCTCCATGACAGCTGAAATAATGATAACATTCGAATTATGGGTACCATTATAGATAATCAATCGATAAACATTTATTAAGCACCTACTATATGCCACACTGAGCTAAGTGCTGGGGGTACAAAAAGAGTCGAAAGACAATCCCTGTTCTGAAGGCGCTCACAGTCTAATGGGTGAGATGACATGCAAACAAATGTATACAAAGTAAACTATATACAGGATAGATAGGAAATAATTAACCGAGAGAAGGTATCAGAATTAAGAGGGATTGGGGGCATGGTGCAGCAGTTAGGTGGCACAGTAAATAAAGCACTGAACCTGGAATCAGAAGGACCTAAATTCAAATCCAGCTTCAGACACTTACTAGCTGTGTGCCCCTGGGCAAGTCATCTAACCCTGATTGCCTAAAAAAAATGAGGAGGGGGTTTGAGAAAGCTTCCTTTCCTTTGAGAAAGCTGGGACTTAATGGAAGCCATGGAAGTCAGTAGGTGAACTTGAAGAGGTAGAGCATTCTAGGCATGAGGGATAGACAGAGAAAATGCTCCAAGCTGAGAGATTGAGGGTCTTGTTGGTAGAATGGCCAGAAGGCCAGTGTCACAGAATCGAATAAAATGTGTCAGGGAGTAAGATATAAAAAGACTGGAAAGATAGGGAGGGGCTAAACTATGAAAGGCTTTGAATGTCAAACAGAGAATTTTGTATTTGATCTCTAGAGATGACAGGGAGCCACAGAAGTTTATTCAGTAAGTTGACTGACATGGTTAGATGTGACTTTAAGAAAATCACTTTGGGGGCTGAATGGAGGATGGATTGGAGTGGGGAGAGACTTGAGGCAAGCAGATCCACCAACAGGCAACTACAATAATCCAGGTGTGAGGTAATGAGGGCTTGCGCTAGAGTGGTAGCAGCGTCAGAGGAGAGAATAGGGCATAGATTGGGAGATATTGCAGAGGAGAAATAGAACTTGGCCACAGACTGGATATGGAAGGTGAGGGATAGTAAGGAGTCCAGGAAGACTCCTAGGTGGTGAGCCTGACGAATGGGAAGGATGATGTTGTCCTGTATAGTAATAGGGAAAGTAGTAGGGGACAGGATTTAGGGAGGAAAATAATGAGTTCAGTTTGGGACATGTTTACTTTAAGATGTCTACTAGCCATCCAGTTGGAGATGTGAGATTAGAGGTCAGCAGAGAGGCTGGGGCAGGATAAGGCAGATTTGAGAATCATCAGTATAGAAATGGTGATTAAATCCATGGGAGATGATGAGATAACAAAATGAATTAGTATAGAGGGAGAAGAGAAGAGGACACAGGACAGACTCCTGGGGGACACCTATAGTTAGAAGCCATGATTTGGATAAGGATCCAGCAAAGACTGAGAAAGTGCCGTCATATAGAGGAGGAGGAGAACCAGGAGACAGTGGTGTCGCAAAAACCTAGAGAGAAGAGAGAATCAAGGAGAAGAGGGTGATCAACAATATCAGAGACTGCAGAGAGGTCAAGGAGAATGGGGATTATAATAATAATGATAGCAACAAGAATAGCTGGCATTTATATAGTGCTTTATAAAGATCATATCCTTTTGTCCTTGTAACGTCCCTGAGAGGAGGGGACCAGAAAGGAATTGAAGTAAGAATATAGAAATGATGCTTGTAAAGTGCTTAGCATGGAGCTGGCACATAGTAGGCTCTTAATCAATGTTTGTTCCCTCTCTTAGAGAGTAGATGGTAAAAGATATGTGAAAGGGGTAGGGAATATTTTCTTTCTAAACTATGGTTCCCAAATTTGCCAGCATTAGAGTTGGATTCTGATTAAGAAGATAAGCTTTACTTTCATCTCTCATGTTATTGTCAGACCTTGAAAAATAGCTCCCAGAAATACATACACATTTTGCAAGTGATATTCTCCTAATTTCTGGAAGAGCCCACAGCTCCGTTTGGCCAGTGCTTGGCTGTCCTGAACATGTTTGTTTAGTTCTTCTTCCTGAAAAGGTAAAAAAGTATCATATAGATTAGTTTTTTTTTTCTCTCTGGAGAGTTTGCCCTTGTACACCATTAAATAATTCCATTCGTCACTACTATGAAAATCACCTCAGGAACAGGGGATCGAGATTGCGTCTGCATCTATAATTTCATTGGCATAGGGATGAGGAAGCTCCCTCTACCAATGTACATCAGCACCTTCTCATCAGAGTATAGTAAAAATAGCTAGCACTTATTAAGTGCCTACTACATGCTGGGCACTATATAACTACAAATATTATCTGATTTAAGTCTCACAACCCTAGAAGGCTATCATTATCCCCATTTTATAGTTAAAGAAACTGAGGCAGAGAGAGATTAAGTGAGTTGCCCAACATCACACAGCTCATAAGTATGTGAGGATGGATCCGAATTCAGATTTTCCTATCTGCAGACCCAACACTCTAACAACTGTACTACCTAGCTCCCTCCTATAGCTGTCTAGAGGAGTGGGGAGCTGTCCAAAGTACTGAGAGGTTGTGACTTGCCCAGGGTACCCAAGTCTTTTACTGACATTTATAGACTGTCTTAAACTTTGCAAAGAGCATACAAATTGGTCATCACAATCCTCACAACTGTGAGTTTTGCTTCATAGGTATTTTTAATCCTCATTTTACAGATGAGAAAACCAAGGTGGAGGGACTTGGCCAAGGTCACACAATAAGGGGTCAAAGGAGAGATGCAAACCTAGATCTCTCTAGACTCCAAATCCAGGCCTCTTTCCATTCTCCCACTACACTAGCTGTTTATGGCTGATGTTAGAGAGTGAAAATCAAATTAAAATATAGGGGGATTATGTTTAACCTTTAGGAGTCAAAGTTGTTTCCATATAAAACCCAACATTTAGTTTATGACAAGTCAGTCAACGAGCATTTATTAAACTCTTAGTATATGCCTAGCACTATGCTAATTGTTGTATTCACTCTGCATATCAATGCTGCTTTCCTAAGGGTGTTGAATGCCTCAGTCTACATAGACCCAATATGCCTTGACCAATAAGCTTTAGAAGTTCAAAAATTAAAAAATGAACATTAGAAAAATGGCATACATATGTAAACAGCCTCAGTCACTGGAATCAGTCAATAAATAAGAATTTATTAAGTGCCTACTATTTGCCAGTCTGGGGATATAAAAGTGCTAGGGATATAAAAAGAGGCAAAAGGCAGTCTTTATCCTTAAGGAGCTTATAATCTAATGGAAGCATCAGGAACATTTTTGTTACAGCTTCAAAATGTAAAATACCATACCTCTTTGTCCTGACACTCCAAAGGATTCTCGGCTTTGGAGCACTTTTCCAGAGCTTCCTGGTATCCTTTTGCAACCCTCAAAATCAATGGGACGGCAAGCTCCTGGTGTCTCCTTGAATACTCATACACAAACCTAAATGCCCAAAAGTGACATTAACTTATAGCTGAATTACACCTAGTTCCCTGGCCAGCATGTTTCTTCTGTGCATTTTAATGAGCAGCATGTGAAAGGATCTCCTAGGAAAATTAAGAACCCACCAGGATACAAATGAAATACAATGATATCTCTGGGAAACTGTTTATTGAGGGTGTGTGTTGAGATCAGCCCCCAATAACCTTCTAAGAAGTGGTGCATCAACTTGAGATAGCCATTTAGACATGACCTAACACTGGCTACATTTTCAGAAATGAGAGGCATTCATGGCAATCATATAAGAGGACAATCAACTTGGAGATACGTGATCCTTTTTAAGTAATGAAAATATAATGTGTCAATATCTCTTCACATAGAATAGTCTACACACCTTGTTTCTCACCCTTGAAGTAAGAACAAGGGGTTGCAGATGGACAGGCAGTATGCTACATTGGTTCTCACAAATGTACATGAACTTAGCTCTTTCAAGGCCCAACTCAAATTCCATCACTTCTAGAAAGTCTTCCCTTCTTATCATCATCATCATCACCATCATCATCATTGTTAAGTTATACAGTGCTTCGAGGCTTGCAGAACACTTAAAAATATCTCATTTGATACAACAACCTTGTGAGGTAGGTGCTATTATTATACCCATTTTACAGAGAAGGAGAACAAAATTAAAAAGAGTACATGACTTGCCCAGAGTCACACAATAAATAGGCAAAATTGGTATGTAGGTCTCCCTGATTGCAAGTCCGGTGCCCTGTCTACCACACCATCTAACCATCTTGCAAATACTATTCCAAATGGTTTCTCACTAAAACACTTACTGGATAGCCACTGTCTTAGAATATATGATTTATTACTTTGTCAGTTATCTTTTCAAGTATATGTGTCTTCTCTTCTCATCTAGATTATGAGTTTCTTAAAGGCAAGGACATTTAGTCTCTAGAATGGAACCATAATAGATCCTTAATAATTATCCCTGCACTGATTGCTTTGTGCATTTATTATATTAATATTAAACTTATTAAGCAAAATAAATTTCACTTTTCTGTTCAAAGATGTTTGTCTGCCATGCTTTATGCCTTGATCACAGGCTTTAGGATATGGAAATGGGATATTAAACTTGACTTCCTGGTATAAAATGTGTAACTTGTGAATGCAAATATATGTGGAACACCCAAATGTCTTCCATATATTCATTGCCACTAAATGCCTATGACCTAGGCAGATGCTTCAAATTAAACAATCAAACTTGGAAATTAAAGTGTAAACAGAATGAAAATTATTCCCTTGTGTTTGCTTTTCATCTGTCTTCTTGTTATTATTGAATGTGTTTCTGTCATGTCTGACTTTTCATGACTTCACTTGGGGTTTTCTTGGCAAAGATACTGATGTGGTTTGCCATTTACTTTTCCAGATCATTTTTACAGATGTGGAACTGAGGCAAACAGGGTTAAATGACTTGTCCAGGGTCACACAGCTAGTAAGTGTCTGAGGTCAGATGTGAACTCATGAAGACTAGTCTTCCTGATTCAAGGTCTGGCACTCTAACCATTGTGCCACCTAGCTGTTCCCTTTAACATGTCTAGTTTATTTCTATATGTAAATCTTTTCTCCATAGAATTTTGTCTTTGTATTTCTCAGTAGCTAGTATAGTGCCTGGCACATAGTAGGTGCTTAATGAATACTTATTGATTGTCAGATTTGCTAATTGTTCTTCCCTATTTAAAGAACTTATTATTCATTTTTAGCTATGACACTGATATTGTCACTTGTCATACTGGTACACTAATTGTGAATGTTTGTCAAGTCTAACTGGTCAGAAACCTAGTGTTGTAGGAACATCACTGAACTTGAAATCAGAAACCAGCATTCTCAACTTGACCACTTACTCTGTGATCTAAGATAAATATCTGATGTCTCTGTATTCCATCTCTTCTATAAAACTAGGATGGCAGTATTTAAATTACCTACAACAATGAAATATTTTGACCAAAGTGCTTTGTAAAGCAAGAGAGAAATATGACCTCTTACTTTTATTAATATTAATTCTAGACTTTGTTCCTATTAAGCTCAATATGTGTTTTTAAATTATATTCAAGAGTGTACAAAATGTGCGAATGCCTATTTATATTGTAATAATTGGGAAGGGTTACTAGATATTGTCCCAATGTTCTTGTTAAGCCATACAATATGAGAAATCAAATTAAAATTACACATCAAGAATCTGGCCCAACAATTAGATTTATAATAGAGTTCTGTCTGTGAAATGTCTGTATATATATTGTGCACTGCCTTTTGGATTTGCATGCCTCAGAGCCTAGCACAGTGTCTAGTAGGCACTTAATAAATATTGATTGGTTGCTTGATATGCAAATTTGTACACTATCTGCATCTATCAATCAATATTTTTTAAACTCTTACTATGTGCCAGGCACTCTGCTATCAGTCAATAAGCTTTTATCAGGCACCTACTATGTGCCAGGAATTGTGCTAAGTACTAGGGATGTAAAAAGAGACAAAAAAAGTCCCTGCCTTCAGGGAGCTTATAGTCTAATGGAAGAGCTCACAATCTATGCACCAAATATGCAACTATTGCTAATGCCCCCTGCTTCCAATGGAAAACAAACCAAAGTAATGCTCCTTCATACGCTCCATAACCTCCTAATCACAACAGAGAGAGCAACAAAAACCATATTCTTCCTTTTGTCTCAGAGGTCCTGCCCAAAACAACTCAGGCAAAGTACATTCTAACAGCACACCCTGGTGCTAAATTGCAGCCACCACTGTCCCATTTCATAGAACACTTGAATGTCAAAGCTCTTATAAAGAACAGCAATGTTGGCTGGACCTATGAACATATGAAGTCCAATGCTTGTTCCCCAATACCATGGCTTCAAGGTCATCAAATGAAACTTGTCTCATTGAAATGAACATACATTTATAAAGCATGCTACCTTGCCAGGAAGAGATCTTTTTCCTCTGAAGAATATAGGTGGAACTTTCTTTCTCCTAAAAATCTTCTCAAGTCAGGAGTCAGGCCTCCTGGTAGGTCATCATTTTCTGCAGTAACTATGCATTCACCCTGTTCTTGTAAAGGCAATGTACAGCATTCATGGATTTTACTTGACAAGCTATCTTTTTGAGAACAGATGTAGGTAATAATTTCATTCTGTAAAAGATAAAATGACATCATCAGTTGGTAAATTGGAAATGCGGAGTTCCCCCACAATGGGGAAATTGTGAATATTCATACTGTCATCCATGGACAATGTGGCTACCTACCCTGTCCTGCACACACTCTGGGACATTGCCATTACAACATTCCATGTGGGCATGGGCACCATCCAGCACCAGATTCTGAATTACAGTAAAGTTGGCCTTTGGGAACTTTTGACTTAACTTGGTAAGTATTCTGCAAAGAAAGAGAATCAACAACAAAGAACATTCATTTCTCAGAATCCAAAAGTATTCGCAGTTAAATATCTCCATAGCCTTAAAAAATGTAAAACAAAATGACTTATGCAGTATTAGGGGGATACACATACATTTATTTCTTTTTTTTAGTATTTTACTTTCCCCCCAATTACATGTTAAAATGAATTTTAACATTTGGGTTTTTTTTAAGTTTTGAGTTCCAAATTCTAGCCCTCCCTCCCTTCCCTCCTCTCTCCTTGAGATAGTGAACAATATGATCACATATATTTCCTTCAAGACAGTGTTCCATTATCCAGGCATAACCAGGCTTCCAGCCGAGCCTGGAGTATTTTGCATGGTGCTGTCATTTAGGTCAGACATGACTCTCCTGACTGGCTAATTGGAGCTGAGATTGATACTGCATAAGGGGTAGTGTTGGATCCATAGGGTTTTGGTAGAAAACCACCTGTAGTTCTAGGGAGGGGTAGGGAACCTGCAGCCTTGAGGGCAAACTTGGAGTCAGTCAAAGGGCTGCACTTGAGGACCTAGAGGACTATACATGGCCTCAAGTCCGGAGGTTCCCCACCCCTGTATCTAGACACCATCCACCATACATCAAGACTTTAGGAGCGACAGACCTGTAGGGGGCGCCAGCTCCTCTGATTTCCAGCTTGCCTCCCAAGAGACGTCATAGAGAGATATTCCTGTGAATGGAATCTCTTTCTCAGACTGAGACTCCTATCTAGAATCCATTCCCTTATATGCTCTGTCTGGTATATTCTAATCTGTATAACTTCTCCAATATGTTTTCTGTTTGTTTCTGTAGGTGGCGCAGTGGGGAAGAGTTTGAAGCCTTACTCAGACATTTACTAGTTGTGTGACCCTGAGAAAGTCATATAACCTCTGTGCTTCAGTTTCCTCATCTATAAATGGAGACACTGATAGTATCTACCTTATAGGTTTTGTACTTTACATGGTTTTTTTGAGGATTAAATGAAATAGCATGTATAGCATTTTGTAATCCTTAAAATGCTATATAAATTTTAGGTAATGTTATCATTATAAACTGAATTTGTTCACTATTTGCTACTTGTCATGGTCTTTTGTATAATTAGGATTTGATAGGAAGGGGCCAAGTCAGCATGGCGTAAGTCTGGAGTTATTTTTCCCCCAAGAGCAACCAGGGAAATGGCTTTCCATATGAATCCCTAAATATTGTAACCCTAGACATGTAATATTTGAGGAGTGAAATAGATATAAATTTAGCCTGATACCCCTCTTGGAAATAGGGGAAGGAACCCTTCTCCTATTCTCCTCAAGGCAGAAATCATAATCTCCCTTGGAGAGGGATAGACCAGATTCCAAAGACATCTATCTGTACTTCCCTGAGCCACATTTAGACCACCCTTGTAGACATTGATATGGGTATTTTTGCTGTCGTTCGATTGTTTTCAGTCATGGCCAACTCTTCGTGACCTCATTTGGGATTTTCCTGGCAGAGAAACTAGTTTGCCATTTCTTTCTCCATCTCATTTTACAGTTGAGGAAACTGAAGCAAACACGGATAAGAGATTTGCCCAGGGTGACACATCTAGGAAACGTCTGATGCCAGGTTTGAACTCAGGAAGATGATCCTTTCTGACTCAAGGTCTGGCACTCCATCCAATGCAGTGCCACCTAGCTGCCCTAAATAGGTATACATATATCTTACAGGAGTTTTCTATCAGCCCTAATCTGAAACTCACTGATGGCCCTGAAATCATTTGTGATGTCCATCTCCTATCATCATTCCCTAGAATAAGAAAGACTCTCAGTAGAAACACTCTCTCTAATCTTCATTTCTAACGTAGACGATCTGGGCCAATTGTGGCATGTGACTGAAAAGAACTGAGAAGCAAAAGATGAAGAAATGGCAGACACAGGAAGGAAAGAAGAGGGGGTGATCTGCCCTTGGAGGGAAAGCTGCTTCATAAAGTTACTATGTATAAACAATACCCTGCTAAGCAGTCTCCTTATCTGTAACCTCTGTCCTCTCCAGTCCAGCCCACATCCCACCCTCAGACTTATTGTCTTCATGAACAGATATCAACACATCAGTCTTCTCAATCTGGATCTAATTTACCTTTTCTTTCTTATTTTATGTTCTTCCCAAGCTCTTACCCCTCTGCCACCTCTATTCTCACACCTCCAAATACCTATCAGACACCTCAAACTGGATGTCCTGTAGTCATCTTAAACTCAACACATCCATCACTTTTCCCCTAAAAATTCTTTACCCTTCCAAATTTCCCTATTTCAGTCGAGGATATCACTATTCCCACACTCCCCAGACTTGGAACCTAGATGTCATCTTCCACACCTCATTTTCTCATTACCTCCCCATATCCAATCTGTGGCCAAGGCCTGTAGATTTGACCTTTGTAACAGCTCTCAAATACCCCCTTCAATCCCTGGATACTGCCACCATCTTTGTGCAGTTCCTGATCACCTCTTCCCTATACTACTGCAATAGCCACTGGTGGAGGGGACGAGGATCTGCCTGCTACAATAACTAATCATTTCCCACTCCAGTTCATCCTCCACTCTGCCTCCTTTTCTTAAATTGGAGGTCCAACCATATCATCCCCACACCCCACCCCTATGCAATAAACTCCGGGGGCTCCCTATGGATTCCAGGATCAAACACAAAATCCTCTGTTTGGCATTCAAAGCTCTTCATAATCAACATAACCCACCCTCATACATCTTCTTACACCTTATACCCTACCACTATGTGATCTGGTGACACTATCCCCTTTGCTCTTCTTCCTCGCACACATACATCATCTCCCAACTCCAGGCATTTTCTCTGGGGGTCAGTGAAGAAGCCATTATTTCCTATTGAGAAATATGAGCTCGAAACTTACATGGCTTTAAAAGTCCGTTCTCCAAACTTCCTCAGGACCCCACATATGTGTTGGCTGATCAAACTGCTTTCTCTTAATTCTTTTGTGACTGGGGCTGCCTGGATTCAAAAGACACAGGACGTCAAAGGAATACACTTTCAAGGACAAGAATAGCAAACAAACAAGAAATTACGTTTTAAAATATGGAGCTCTATGTAGAAAAACAACTAGTGTGTCCTTTTTGTAAATTATTTTTTAAATTAAATTTTTAAATTAAAATTTTTTAAATTAAATTTTTAAAATTAAATTAAATTAAATCAATTAAATTAAAATACCATTGTCATAGGAATATAGCATGGCACAGTGGGGAAAGGGAATTAAGTGGCTCGGTGGACACTCAAGTAGAACCAAGTTCAAATCCAGCCTCAGACGTTTACTAACTCTGTGACCCTGGTCAAGTCACTTAACCTTGGTTTGCCTCCATTTCTTCATTCTTTTTTGTTTGTTTTGGAGGCAACTGGAGTTAAGTGATTTGCCCAGGGTCCATAGCTGGGAAGTGTCTGAGGCTGGATTTGAACTCAGGTCCTCCCTGAATCCAGGGCCAGTGCTCTATCCACCGCACCACCTAGCTGCCCACTCAGTTTTCTCATTCTCAAAATGGGGACAATAATAGCACCTAGCTCACAGAGTTGTTGTGAGGACCAAATAAGATAATAATTGTAAAGTGCCTTGCAAAACTTAAAGTGATATATAAAACTAATCCCACTCCAGCCCATTTCCAAAAAAGTGCTGGTTCTAGAGTAAGAGGCTATTGATTTGAATCCCCCTGGGCTTCAGTTTACTCATCTATAAACACTGGGGCTTGGACCACATCTTCTCTAAGGTCCCTTCTAGCTCTGAATTGCAATAATAAACTGAGTGCTTAGAAACTTATGTTGTTGTTTGTTGTTCAGTCGAGTCCAACTCTTTGCGAATGGCAAAGGTACTGGAGTGGTTTGCCATTTCCTTCTCCAGCTCCTTTTACAGATGAGGAAACTGAGACAAATAGGGTTAAGTGATTTGCTCAGGGTCACACAGCTAGTAAGTGTCTGAGGCTGACTTTGAACCCAGGAAGATGAGTCTTCCTGACTCCAAGCCTGGCACTCCATCTACCGTACCACCTATCTGGCCCTTATAAGCTAAAAATTCATTATAGAATGGTCATGGGGATAAAATTAATCCTTTAATAAGCATTTCTGATTCATGATACATACCCCTAATGGGTCAATTGTCATCAATCACTCAACCAAAAATATTGCAACTAAAAATAAAAACAAACCCTATGTTTTCTTTCATGCCCAATTTGTCCCATTTTGACAAAGTGTCCATGCTCTGGCAATGAACCTCCCTTCTGCGTCAGACCCTTCTTGTCTGTTCTCCCTCCTGTCTCAAGCCCAGAGTTGATGGCTATCTCCTTGCTTTTGATCTCAGAAATGGAAGATCACTCAGGCCCATCTGAGCAGGAACACAGCCTTCTCCATCTAACACGTGAGCTGCCCTGGAGCATTAATGAGCCCAGCAGCCACAGAAAGAGTTGGGAGGGACCATGCATGGTGTGCTGGGAGTACCCTCTTAAAAGACAATCATACACTCCCCGCACCCCTCCACCATGGCCTGAAGAGCATTGTACCAACAGGAGAGAACCAGTTCTGAGAACATACATGAGTTTAGCCCTGCCCTGACCTTTGCCAAGTCCCCTTTGGAGGTGTCATTCAATCAATCACTAAACATTTATTCAGTGCCTATCAAGAGTGAGAAAAACCTTGTCCTCAGTGAGCTTATGTCCTAACAACAACAGTAATAGTACAGTAATCACAGCTAGCATGTATATAGGGCTTAAAGTTTTGTAAAATGCTCTTTATATTTTATCTCATTTGACCTTTATAACAGCCTAATGAGGACAGTGCTCTTATTCTCCCCATTCTGCAGATAAGAGAATAAAGTTACAGCTAATAAAAATATGTACAAAATAAATATATAGAGGGGGGAGAGGGGAAAGGGGAAGACCAAAAATTGAAAAGAATCAGAAAAAGCCTATTGAAAGAAAGGAATGGGCCTTGACTGAACCTTGAAGGAAGTTAGAATTTCCAAGATATAGATAATAAGAAGGTAGCATAACCAAGGCATGGGAACCAGACTGTGCAAAGGCACAAAGAGTGGAAATATAGAATTCCATGGGTAGGTTTGGTTGGAATACCTAGAGAAGTAAGGTGTGATCAGCCTGAAAGGAGATGGAACCAGAGGGATGATGCTTGGGTAATGCAAACCATGGAACTGAGGAATAGAGGGATATTGGGATGGCTTCAGATTTTTTTCAATGAAGTATAAGGTAAGGTCCAAGAATAGGGGGAGGTGATATGGGTGGCCTGAGAAAAGAGCAGGTTTGGAACAGCTGTTGAGGTGTGCTATAGAGCAAGAGTCAGGAAAGAGGAAACACATAAGCGTTCATCGAGGGGCCAACTGAGACCGGATAATGGAGAATTGTAGTGCGCTATTTCTTGAGTGATTTTTTTCCAACTGTGTTTAGCTGCAAGGAAGCAGAAATCAAAAAGGTGAATGGTGGAAATAAGACAAAGTTGGTGTTTGAAAGGAATGAGTAGTGGTAGGACAAGGAGATGAAGAATCCATGAGTTAAGGACAGCATACAATTGGACTGGTTAACCAAGGGTTCAAGATTTTTAAGGGGGAAAGTTGACCAGAGTAGAAATGATTGGAGGTTGCAGTGAGAACAGGTTTGGCACAAGACACAGGGAGAGCTAGAATGAGAGAATGTTTGGGAAAGTTTTTTTTCAGTCATTCAATGCTGAATGTACCCACCTATACAAGTCCTCCCTGTTCCTGGTCCCTATCTGGATCACAGCCACGGACCTTTATACTTCACTGAAAAAGTCTGAAGTCACCACAATGTCAGCTCCCTCTACTCCCTAGTTCCACACTGAATCATCATCCCCTCCATCTTTTCCTGCTTTGCCTCAGGCTCAGAGGAAGAGGTTGCCAATGGCAACTCATGCCCTCCATCTCACCTTCCTCCATCTCTTCCAGGAGCTTATTCCTTCTATTATCTTCTCTCTCTCTCTCTCTCTCTCTCTCTCTCTCTCTCTCTCTCTCTCTCTCTCTCTCTCTCTCTCTCTCTCTCTCATTTTTAACCCTTTCTTATCCAGTGACTTCTTCTTTGTTGCTCCTGTGAACAGATCTGGAGACACACTAAAGACCACAGATCCCTTCTGTGGCCTTGATAACAAGGGAAGGAACATTCCACCTACCCCTTCACACAGTCCTTCACATTAGACCCCTTCCTCTGACACTCTTTCTATCTCCTCACAGTCTCAGAAAACTGGCACCCCTCTGAAGATACTGCACCCCTGGCTACTCTCTACAACATAGAATGTACCTTCTCTCATTCTTTCCCTCCCTCCTTACATACATACACATACTAGACCAGGAGAGGGTATGGGGGGCTCCTTGACCCCCTCATTGTTGTTCCCTCATCTCTTGCAATCAGCAAATTCTCCTCCTCTGAGGTTTCACTTCACCCAGATATATATGCCCAGGGTGTATAAGTCAGAGGCTGGCAGTAAACCAAGGTCTTCCTGGCTTTAAAGCTGGCACAGTCACCACCACCCCTAGGATACCTCTTTAGCTAGTTACTATTAACGTTATCATTCTTACAGGTATACAGGATGACCCAAAAGTCTTAAATCAGTGTTAAGCTTTAATAATCTGCATCTTCCTCCAGCTAAAGCTCTCCTCACTGCAATCTCTAGTCACTCCATCACCTGGGCCTACTTCCCCAGGTCATCAGCTAGGTAGATGGATGGTACAGTGGTTAGAGCATTGGTCCTGGAGTCAGAAGGTTCAAATCCAAACACTTACCAGCTATGTGACCATGGGCAAGTCATTTAACCCCCACTTGCCTCAGTTTCATCAGCTGTAAAATAAGAGAGGGGGGCAATAATAATACCTACCTTACAGGGTTGTTGTGAAGATCAAAGGAGATACTATTTGTAAAGTACTTAACACAGTGCCTAGCACACAGAAGGCGCTACATAAACGCTAGCTACTATTATGACCACCATCCTGCTTTAGCCCGACTTTCTTCCTCCTCAAAACTTAAAAGTTTAATAGCTTAAAACTGCACTCAGACTTTTGGGACATTAAGTACATAGCGTTGTTTTGATTAATTAATTAATAATTAATATATTAATTAATATGATTATTAATAAGATCATTAACATTCATGATGTTGTTGTTGTTTTTAATTGCTATTGGAATTCAGGTAAAATTAGTAATATATACACAGATATAAAGAAATAGAGCCATAGAATTTTAGACCTTAGAAGGGGGAAAGGAAAGGAAAAAAACATTTGTTAAGTGCCTACTATGTGTTAGGCAGTAAGCTAACTTCTTCACATACATTCTTTCATTTGATATTCACAACAACCCTGTGATATTTGTGCTATTGTCATCCCCATTTTACTGTTGAGGAAACTGAGTCAGACAATGGTTAAGTGACTTGCCCAGGGTCTCATAGCTACTAGGTATCTTAGGCTGGATTTAAATTCAGTTCTTTTTGATTCCAGACTCAGCACTCTATCCACTGCACCATGTAGTCTAACCCTCTTATTTTACAGACGAGGGAACTGAGGCCCAAAGTGTTAGAGACATCTTTAGGACAAATCTAAGTCCTCAATGATTTCCATATCTGTCTAGCTAACTTACATTAAATCTCCTTTAAACCTGCTGAAGATGAGGGTCATAGTCTGAGTCCCAGGAGGCATCAGAATGCTTATTCAAGAGTAGGGAAAGGATGGTATCCATGGTGTCTGAGCTATTCAGTATATGACCATAACCCTGCAGTCTATGAACACCTGTGCGCTGTCTCTAACTTCTGACTATATATGTTGCTCTCATGTTTTTGTGTTCTCTCAATGTTTCTCTGTGTCTCTGTGTCTGTCTATCTTTCTGTGTCTCTCTCTTTCACCATCTCTCTCTCTCCCCCTCCCTCCCTCCCTAAATCCCCCTTTTCATCTCCTTCCTCCTCTCCTCTTTGTCTCTGTCTCTGTCTCTCTGTCTCCGTCTTTCTCTCTATCTCTCTTTCCCTCCCTCTTTCCCTAAATCTCCCTTTTCCTTTCCTTCCCCTTCCCCTCTTTGTCTCTGTCTCCCTCCTCTTTGTCTCTGTCTCTGTATCTCTCTCCCTCTCTCTTTCCCTAAATCTCCCTTTCCCTCTCCTTCCCCCTCTCCTCTTTGTCTCTGCCTCTGTCTCTCTGTCTCTCTCTCCCTCTCCTCCTCCTCTCTCCTCTCTCTCTCTCTCTCTCTCTCTCTCTCTCTCTCTCTCTCTCTCTCTCTCTCCTCTCCCTCCCCCTTCCTCCCTCCCTCCCTCTTTCCCTGAATCTCCCTTTCCCTTTCCTCTCTCTCCTTAGGCTCCATTTTCCTTCCTTCTCCTTTCTTACTTATCCCTTCCACTTTCTTTAATTTCTCAAACTTTCTCAGTCTTTTAGTAAAAAAAGAGATCTGGATGCTGGAACAAGATATGACTCCTAGAAAGGTATGGATGATTCAAAAGGAGTATTCTAATTTTATCTTTAAACTTCTCTTTGACAGGTATCAAGCCGGGGACATTCATCAACCACAATATCGAGTTAATGTAGACACAACAAAACCATACCTTGTTATGGAAACATTCGACTGCATTTTCAGCTTGGCAACAATTGGAGATTATCTTGTCATATCGGGAGGCCAAAGAAAGGATTGTGGGTGCATAGAGGAATGGGTGCCTTCTGGATATTTCATAGATATATCTATAATCAAGCACATGCAGCAACAAGATTTACAACAATCACAAATGAAAAAGGAAGGTGAATTCAGTCAATTCTGGGATTTGTTTTAAAGTTTCTGATCTGGAAATGTAGATAATTTCAACTTTAATGCCTATGATGGAGCAAGAGAAGAAACAAGCTTATTTTCTCTCTAAATCCCACTGGTAAGCTTATGTTCCCTGATTTTTTTTAAATGAAAGTAAAATAACTTAAAAATTCAGATCATGTTTCTTATTCATTCAAAAATATTAAACATCTACTATTTATGTAGTAGATGCTAGGCATATAGAGTTCACAGTCTAGTGTGAAGAGGGGGAAATAAGACACAAATATCGATAACTATAATACATAATGAGCAGCTAGAACACCTTGGCTGGAGTCAGGAAGATCTGAGTTCAAATCCTGCCTCAGACACTTACCAGCTGTGTAACCTTGGGTAAGTCACTTAAACCCTATTTACCTCAGTTCCTAATCTGTAAAATGGAGACACAGTGGAGAAGGAAATAACAAATCACTCCACTATATTTACCCAAAAAAACCCCACGAACCTTGTCGATAGGGTTGTGTAGAGTCAGAACAACAACAAATAATGCATAAGAGTAGTCAACCAGTAAAATAGGGAAGTGTGAGATTAAGTTCTATATGAGCCCTGCGTAGGCAAGATGGTTGTCACTAACTACATCGCTCTGTAGGATGGCTCTGGAACAAAGAATCGGAAATCAAGGACATGCTTCACGGATCACCAAGTTCAGGCTTCCGATAAAGAATAAAGACTTGGGCTGGCATATTCAGTACAGGACATGACTATCTAGCCTGTCCAGAGATAGGTCTGCATGGGGCTGGGAGGCAGGCATAAGTACAGAGCATAACCTGGGGGAGGCTCATCCCCTGGAACACTAACTCCAAGAATTCTTAACCTGTGTTTGTGAACTGGTTTTTTTTTTTGGAAAGGGAGGTTTGTTCCTAAATATTTTGATAACAATTTCAATATAATTAACTTCCCTTGTTACCCTAAATATCTTATTTTATACATTTAAAGAATGATTCTAAGAAGAGGTCTGTGGGCTTTACCAGATTACAAAAATGTGAGGAGTATAGAATGAGAGCTCCTTGGGATGAAGGACTGGCTTCCTTTTCTTCTTGGATCTCCAACCCATAGCGTAGTGCTCTACACAGAGTAAGCGTTTAATACATGCTTCACTCACTCATGTAGTGTATACATACATATATATATGTGTGTGTGTGTGTGTGTATGTATATGTGTATATATATATTCATTATTTTTCAGTTGTGTCTGGACTCCATTTTGAGGTTTTCTTGGCAAAGATACTGGAGTGGTTTGCCATCACCATTTCCTTCTCCAGCTCATTTTTACAGATGAGGAACTGAGGCAAACACAGTTAAGTGACTTGCCCAGGTCACACAGCTAAAAAGTATCTGAGGCTGGATTCGAGCTCAGAAAGATGAGTCTTCCTGATTTCAAGTCCAGTGCTCTATCCACTGTGCAACCTAGCTGCTCTAAATACATGTAAATACAAATATATATATATATATATATATATATATATATATATATACATACACACAGGTGTATATAAATATGTATGCTTACATATACATTTGTATATATAGTGTCTTTAGTTACCAAAGTACATGTTGCCTGCCCTCTTGCTCCTCTCACTTAGAATGTAAGCCCCTGGAGGGCAGGAACAGTTTTGTTTTTCTTTATGTCCCTGGTACCTAACAGTGTCTGTCCCATACTATAGAAGGCTTAATAATAAATGTGTATCAAATTGAATTCAGTAAATCAAAGGCCTCCAACCAGAAGCAATCTCTTTTTCCTCTGAATTCCTTGGCACAGTTCATCTCTTACATTTAGTGTGACAATTATTGGAATCCATTTTATCTTCTCCACTAGTGTGTAAGGACAAAGAGTCTGACTATTGATGTCCTGCCCCCTATAGTGTCTTGTATGTAGGTGATCAGTAAACATTTGTTGAATGAATAAATTTAATAAAGTACCATTTTCACCTGCTTTCAGAAGCCTTTCCTGGTGTATCTTAATTCTAATGCCTTCCCTCTGAGGAATATCTCCAATTTATCTTGCATGTTTGTGTGTGCGCATAATCATATTGTTTGTACTAACTTGTTTGTATGTTATCTCACCCATTAGACTCCGAATTCCTTGAGAACAAGGATTTTTGCCTTTTTGTATCCTCAGTTCTTAGCACAGTGCCTGAAATACAGTAGGTGCTTAATAAATGCTTGTTGACAGATTGACATTTCACTGGGCCCAGAAGGCTAATTTGATACTATTACCTCTCCAGCATGTTATTTATTTATATTTTTATATTTTATATATATTATATTTATATCTTATCATTGACATTTTAATTTTTATTATTTTTATTTATTGTTATTGTTCATATTTGTTATTATATATTATATTTTTTTCCTTTTGTGGGAAATTTTGTGGACACAAAGCTGATCCATGATTCAATCCTTATGGAGTTTTCCCTTCCTATCCCTAGCACCTCAGACAGCTCCTGGCATATAGTTGGCTTTTTACGAGTACTTATTGATTGCCTAAATTCTTTTTATGGCATCTTAATATGTGATGCCTGAGAACAAGAGAAGAAAATGGAGGATGGACATTTTAGCTCACTTTTCCATGTGTTTTATAGCTTGCAAGGGCTTTCTTCACTTGAGTCTCACACCAACCCTGTGAGGTAGGTGCAATCCAGAGACACTGACCTCCTTGCTGTTTCTCGTATAAGACACTTCCTTTCTCTGCTCTGCAATTTTTCTTCACTGTCTGCCATGCCTGTACCTCTGTCCCTTCTCATCTCCGCCTCCTGGCTTCCCCTACGTCCTTCAAGTCTCACCCAACACTTCACTTTCTGCAAGATGGTTTTTTTTTCCAGTTCTCCTTAATCTCTGACAGTATCTCTAACTTATCCTATGTCTTGTTTGTATAGTTGTTTGCACACCGTCTCCCCCGCTAAACTGCAAGCTTCTTGAGAGACAGGACTCCCTCCCCTCCCCCTTTCCTTCCCTCCCCTCCCCTCCCCTCCCCTCCCCCTTTCCTTCCCCCCCTCCCCTCCCCTCCCCTCCCCCTTTCCTTCCCCCCCTCCCCTCCCCTCCCCCTTTCCTTCCCCCCCTCCCCTCCCCCTTTCCTTCCCCCCTCCCCTCCCCCTTTCCTTCCCCCCCTCCCCTCCCCTCCCCCTTTCCTTCCCCCCCCCTCTCCTCTCTTTCTCTCTGTTTTATTTTGATTTGGTTTTGGCTTTTAACTTTCTCTGTATTCTCAGTGCTTAGCACAGTGCTGAGAACATAGCAGCTAACTGTTGACTTGACTTATTCCCATTTTAGAAATGAGGGCACTGAGCCTCAGAGGGGTCACCCAACTTACCCAGAGTCACTTAGCAAATAAACGACCAAAGCCTAAAGGGAACCAGGTCTTCCTAACTCCAAACCAATTACCCCTCTAAGGAAATAGCCCTCCCTAATGCATTTACATCTGGTATATTATGCAGAGGCTGGTAAAACAAAGACCAATCACAACGGTCTGTAGTGTGAGATGACTGCCCTGCTGCTGACTTCACTTTGAGCAAGGGTGAAATAATTTGGGGTGAGTACCACGTGCTCAGCACAGCATTTTGCCTTTTCCAGAGAACTCATCAGCACCTCTGTAAGTGATCAAACCTGGGTTTCTCACCTGTTCATGAAAGTCACTGGATTCTCTTGATGTGCTTTACAACTCTGGGTAGGTTCTGGAACTTGGAATTCTGGGATGGATGCTGCATTGCCCCTCCTTTTGTGAGCCAGCAAACACTCTAATCGGTCACTTCCGGCTTTGCTGCAGCAGCCAGCAAACCCATGCTTTTCAGAGATGTCTTTATCATGACAAATTTCTTCCAAGAAGACAAGTAGCTTATACAATTAAAAGGGGTCGGGGAGGGGAGAGATAGGGAGAGAAGCATCTTTAACTGGGTATTCTACAAAGTTCATTAAAAACCTATACAACACCACCTGTCTTCCCCGTCCCCCAGCCCCACCCCCAAGCAAATGAGACCTGGAAAAATATCTTGAGAAAAAAAAAGGAGTTGTGGGCATTTCAATGTGTTGGTTTCCTCTCTATCCATTTAGGCACAGGTGTGGCTGAGCTCCGGGAGCCCAGGTGAGGAGGCAGCGGTAGGGATGGGGATGGGGGTGGGGCGGCACGGGAGAGGAGGATGTTTTATCGGTCTGGAATCATCACATTAGTGCAGCTCACTGTGCTCCTGAGCCAACTGGTAGCTGGGGACCTAAGAGTGACTCCTGTGGCCTCCTGCATGTAGCATTCCAAACTCGCAGCCAGTTCCTTTCAAATGTGAAAGAGGTCCAACCAAAGATAGTGGGAGCAGCAGGAATTTATAAAGAGTAAACAACTTTTACCTGGGCTTGAAAGAAGCGGGAGTGGAGAGAAAAGGACAATTGTGGTTGACTTTGAAAAGATATGTGATGTATGATGGATATTGTGTGCCTTCTCCATGGGTGGGAGAGGGGCTGGAGGGAGGGAGAGAATTTGGAACTCGAAATTTAGAAAAAAGAATGTTAAAAATCAATCAAAAGAAGAAAAAAAAAGACATGCAAATATCTCCCTCCTTTCTTTGCAGAGATTGGGGACTATGGGTATGGAATATTGTGTACACTCTCAGACACCATAGATCTTGGTGGACCTAGAAGGCTACAGGTGGCCTCAAGGCTGCAGGTTCCCCACCCCTACCATAGATCTATTGGTTGATTTTGCTGAACTGTTTTCTTTTCCTTCTCTTTCTCTTTTCATTTTATTACCAAGTATGGCTCACTAGGTAGGAGAAAAGCATATCTGGAAATGAAAGTATTATAAAAACAAAAGGCATCGATAACATTTTAAAAGATATGTTATTCCAGAAAAAAATAGAGATGGGGATTGAAGTCACCACAACAGCTATGATTCAGGAGGACATTCAATTCAGAAGATAGTTCTGAACCTGAATATGTAGAGAGGAAAACTAGTGAGCACCAAAGATCACAGAATCATAGGATGAAAAGTGCTTTTGAGCTCATCTAGGTCAATCTCTTCATTTTCTCTAAGTGGAAATGGAGGCATGGAGAAGGAATGAGATTTTTCCAAGTTCACTTAGAAAAGCAACTGGAAGAAGCAGGATATAAAACTCACTTCCATCTTGTGTCACAATCTTACAAATGCCTACTAATATCACCCCAAAAGGCAGATTGATCAAAAAAAAAACCTTGACTTCTGATAAAAAACTAAAGAATTTTGATTAGACTTGAGACTAAAAGGGAAAAATTAATATAGAAGAGAAATAGAAACCAGCTCTTTTCTTGTTAGGAATAAAGGAGGTACTTGGAATTTTTCACCCTACTTTATGCAGCAGAAAGGCACTGTGAGTCATACCTACCTGTTTTTCTAAACAGTCTTTGGGCTTCTCAGCCACAAGTTTCTCGAAATCAGCTAAGAAATCTTTAACCAGTTTGCCTATTTCCTGGTAAGTGGCTCCTGGAATAAACTGGGTAAAAAATATGGTGGCACTGAAACAAAAAACACAAAGTCGAAGACATTAAAAGAATAAAGATTCTGTTTTCTCAAGATGCCTGACTTTCTAATGACCTGCAAACCTACACAGTTAGATCACCTCAGGTGAAGGAGTATCTCTAGGCCTCCAAATAAAACAAAACAAAACTTCACTTCCCTTGCCCCCAATGAGCCTTTTGCTAAAATACAAAATGAACAGACAGTAAAGATTGGTTTCTCTTTTGTGCCCTACTTGCCCCCTGAAAAGTAGGTTTCCTTCTGCCTTTGGCTCACTTGGCCCCTGAAATAAAATCCTTAGCAACATATATCATGAATAGGACCAAATTCGGTTCTCCAGAAGAGTGCCGGTGAACTTCCTGGTTTATGTGCAGAGCACTAATTGCCTTAAGAAAAGTTCTGGAGAACGTAGAAAATAACTAGGATGTTTCCCTACCACCACTCCCACCCTCCTGAAATGGGGGCCAGGAACCAAAAAAATAATTTATTAATCCTGAGTAACAGGAAATGGCATCTCATTTCCTTTTGAAAATTACTTCTGAAATTTTAAATGTTCGTAAAGAGAGAATCTGGCTATTGCCATCTCATTGAATCAAGTGCCAAAACCCTGTAATTATTCACCTAGTAAGTCACAGTTGATTAGACACTCAGTGGCCCTGAATTTTTAAAATTAAATTGGAGTCATCTACAGAACAAAGAAATGAATGGTATTTAACCCATTGCAAGGGTAATTTAGCCGTTCAAGGGTGCCTTGAACTTGCGTTTCAAGAAGTCTTATATCTGACATCTGAAGCAAGAACCAACAAGGGACCCTCTCAATGATAATTTCATTTAAAATTCAGTGCTAAATTCTTATTAAACTCTATAGTTAGGCACTTACATTTTGCAAACCAATCAAACAGGATGTCTCAAAAGTCTCAGTTTACTTTTAAGCCTTAAGGGACATCAAGTAACAAAATGTAGTAATCTTTAGGAAATTTAAACTGTGCCAAGAATTTGGGGACATCATGTGTATTGATAATTCAAAGATATACTACATTTAAATAATATGAACAAAACTCACATGTCAGCCAAGTTTCCTTCTGTGGCACATTGGGAAGAACTTGTTGAAGCTGGAAAACAAGATTTATTTGAAATTGTGAAAAATGGCATTTTAGACATTACATTGCAACTTGGAAAACAATATTAGTTATTAACAAATGTACATGCATAAAATGTTAGAGCCCATCCAGTCTAAGCCCTCTCATTTTATAAATGTAGTAACTCAGGCCTAGGGACATTAAAGGATTTGTCCAAAGGCACACACCAAATTCATGGAAGAGTCAAGTCTAGAAGCCAGGTCTTCAAGGCTCTAGACCAATGCTAAGCTATCCTAATGTCCATGAAGAATGGATATTCAAAGATCAATTTCAGGTGCCTTTTTGGACAGGAGAATTCACAGCTCTTTGAGGAAATATGATCATAGACTGAGAGCTGGAAAGGACCCTGGGGTTCATCTAGCCCTATCCCTTCAATTAACAGAGGAAGAAACCAAGACCCAGAGAGGTTCTTACTTGACTAATGCAGTTAATGAGACAAAGAAGAGAGCACTGACTGTGGAGTAAGAAGACCTGAGTTCAAATCCCACCTTGGCCACTTACTACTTGAGGGACCCTAGTTAAGGCCTTTGGCCCGAGTTTTGTCATCTGTAAGATGTGAGGGATCTCTGTGGTTCTGTCCATATCTAGATCTATTACCCTATGAACAGTTAGTGAGTGACAGACCTGGGATCCTCTCGACTGAGCTTTTTCTACCATAGGTAAAAATCATACCTTTCAATGCAGGGCCAAATCCTACTGCTCCTACCCTTACCTGGTTTACCTGTAAGACCCACAGGATATAGAGGAATAGGACAATGGTGTTGGCTGTGTTGCATTTCCTTACTTGCCTTCTATTCTTTCTTTTTTGCCCTCCTCTCTAAGTTTTCCCTTCATCTCTGTTCTCATTATGCTCTCTCCTCCCGTCCGCCTATGCACACATGCACCTAGTTTTAACTCTTGGTTTCCCCATATTTAGCTAGACAATGTCATCTACCACTAAGCAATGTATTTAAGTGGGGCCGGAAGAAAAAAAAGGGGAAAAAGAAACTTACATGACAACTTTATTATATATTTAAAAGAATTAACAGGTTGTAGATAATATATTTGCAGTTTCATGTATGATTATCTTTTTTATTATACTGTGTTATGGAAGTGCTTGTTTTATTCCATAAATTAAAACTAAAATAAATAAAATTTTAAAACATTAAAATAGAATTCCAAGGTTGTTATCCAAAGAGGGTTAGAAAACCATTTGAGACTCTTTATTTAAGTTGTGGTCCTTGGGTATTTTTCCCCAGATATGTAAATTCACATACATTGGGCCAGGGTAACTAGAAGTATTCCAGCAGAGATCTGTCAAGGATAGGATCAACTCAAAGTATGATTGGCCTAAATTACACCAGTCCCTGATACAAAAGAGGAGGCACATCGCAAATGTTTGTTTTATTAAATCATGAGCAGGATTGGCTGAGATAACCTCAAAGATCCCTTCTGAGTTTAAGATTCCATAGGCCTATGCAATTCAAGAATTGCTGTGAGTTACTATTGATCATACTGATCCGAGGGGTCAGTTAACAACAACAACAACAAAAAGCCAGAATTTTGTATTGACGAGTTTGATATGCTTCCCAAGGAGACAACATACTATCAATCAAATAATCAGCCAATGAGCCATTATTATGTACCTACTGTGTGCTAAGCTTTGGGGATACAAAAAATGAGACAATCCCTCCTCTCAAGGAACTTCTAACAGAGGAGTCAATATGTACATACATATATACATATATTCAGAATTGATATAAAAAGAATAAAGACAAGTCAGTGCAAAGTAGTTAAATCCAAGGGCATTTGAGAGGGAAGGCATAGAAGTAATTTGAAAAGTTTCATGTAGAAAGTGTTCAGACTGGTCAGGAAGGAAAAGAGGCATTCTATTAAAAGAAAACTATGGGAAAACCACTGGATCTGGGATCAGATTTTTGAACTGAGTTCAAATTCCACTTCTAACACCTATAGCCTACGTTATTCTGGGCAAGCCACTTAACTTCCTTGGCTTCAGCGTACCCATCTGTAAAGTGACAGGGTTGGTCTAAATGGCTTCTTAAGTCCCTAACAACTATAGATCCATGAATCTATGTGTTTGAAATGGGATCAACATGAAATCTGTTGTGAACCCACCTTCATAATTATTGTATATCATCTCCAGAGTTCGGGATGTTATGAACTTCCAGAAAATACAAGGAAAATATTTAGCAGTTCTCAGAGTCCATTCATGTCTAAATGATTTTTTTTTCTCTTAGACTAACACATTTAAATGTCTGTACTTTGCACACAGGATAAACAGAGTCACAGAACCCTGGAGCTGCAAGTGACCTTAGAGGTTATAGTCACAGCGATAATAACTCACATATCTAACATAACAATTCTATATTTATTTGACGTTTACAAAGGGTTGGGAGATATCCTGAGGTTAGTAAACCAAATGGGATGATATATGTTAAGCACTTCACAAACCTTAAAGCACCACATAAATGTGAGCTATCACAGAAGCAACTCTCACTAGCTTCATTTTTACAGGTGAAGAAACTCAGAGAGATTGAACAACTTGGCCATGGTTACCCAGGGAGTTAAATGGCAGCTTCATAATTAGATCTTCTGACTCAAAGCCAGTGGCCCCTCCATTGCATTATAGGGATAGATATTAGACCTGTGAACTCATTGATCTCATTGGTACTCCGGAGTGAGGAAAATCCCTCTACCCGTGCAGGTCAGCACCTTCTCTGCTACTTACATTCTTAGAGAGTTACTTGAGACACTGAGAAGTTAAGTGATTTTTCCAGGGTCCCACAGCCAATGTGTGTTGGGGCAGGATTTAAACCCAGGTCTGTCTGGCTTCAAGACCAGCTCTCTGTCAGCTACATCATGTTGCTCTAAATCCCTTGAGCCATTTCATCAGGATGCTTATTCATTTTACAGAGGAGAAACTGAGGCCACAAACATGTAAAATGCCCAAGCTATGTTATTCTTATGTAAAATGCCTTTCTAGCTCCCAAGAATGGTTCATTACATTTTCATCACTCTAAACTGAGTAGTAACTCTACCTGTAAGATATCTTAAATTATAACAACCTGTCTTGAATAAGCTTCCTTATTACTACTTGAAGCTAATTCTGCTGGAAAAACGATATAATCCAGCATACCCCCAAAATGGTGGCTTACCTATACCGGAGGCACTTGTGTGTAGTATTTTTGATTCAGCAAAACCTAATAGAACCAGCAAGAGCATAGACGTTCCCCACTTCATGATGTCACTTGTTCCTCCCAGAGGACTTGCTGCTTCATGTTGAAAGTCAACCCGAAATCCTTTTATACTCTTCAAAAGCGATGCCTGTTAACCATTAACGATTTGTTAGCCTAGACTTCTTTTTTTTCCTTAGCCTGTTGGTTGAAAATTGGACAATATGACAATAATTAACAGCCTAAATATTATTTGCATGTTATTTTCAAGGGCAAAGGCCTCTTCTTGACAAAAGAAGACCTTGAAAAATCCATTCAATTTTTCGAATATAGACAAATATTCTCACACTACACAATATTCAAATAGATATTGGTTGTGTCTCTCTTCTAAAGGGAATGACCCTATTCTTAGAAGACCTGACTTGTGCCTACAATGCTTAGTAATCTTTTTGTTTTTTGCAAAGACATTGTATTGTGCATTTGGGAAATGCCAGATTGTGAATAAAGTCTAAACAGCCAAATTGCTTTACCTGCTCAAAATTCTGAATTACCAAGCATCTCATAAGACCAGTTCATTTGTTCAACTGTTAGTATGGATCTCATTCTTGGAGAAATGTGAGCAAGTAATATTTCCGGGGACCCAGTATACATCCCTTTGATGTCTAATGAAGCACCCAATTTATCTGCCCCTAATTAGTTGGATTGTTCAACATGTAGTTTTTGAATCTATGTGCTTTGTTAAAGAAAATTTACAAGGTGTTTTAAGTAATTAATATATATTTTAAAGCAAATAACTAAGCATCTAAATGACAACTTACTGTCATTTCTTCACATTTAACCTATGGCCCAGAACTAAAGACCATGTGTTTACACAGACAAGGTTCAAACTTGGGGGCCTCTCTAACAAATATCTTTTTGACTCATACCTCTATACAAACACAGGGTTTCCTTTGGAAACAGCAGATTTTGGTTCATATCTGGATCTCTTAGAAAAAAAAGGAAAAGGAAAAGGGGGGGAAGGAAAGGCTACTCAGCTGCAAACACTCAAAATAACAATAAATCAAATATAGAAGGTTATGTGGTGTAGAAAATAGAGCACTGGATTTGAAGCTAAGAAACCTTTGGTTCAAATCCTGCCTCAGACACTTATCTGTGTAACCTTTGCCAAGTCACTTTATTTTAGACTTCACTTCTATTTGACTCTGTTTCCTATCTTGTAGATGAGAGGGTTTGACTTAATGGCTTTTAAATTTCATTTCAACTAATTCTATGAGCGTAGACCTTATTTAAATCAATAAAAATGCAAAAACACAGAGGATTGATATCCAAGCCCATGAAAATTCAAAAACAATTACCCACCATCATTACATCTAGTAGACCTAGCCATCTTCTAGAGACCCACTTATAGCACTTCACTGATTGAAATTTTTCCCCGAAAGAAGAAAGCACCCTGGCTCACTAAAGAGCTGATCCTTCTGTCTGTCTCTGTCTCTGTCTCTGTCTGTCTGTCTGTCTCTGTCTCTCTCTCTGTCTCTGTCTGTCTGTCTCTGTCTCTCTCTCTCTCTCTCTCTTTCTCTGTCTCTCTCTCTCTTTCTCTGTCACTCATTTTGTCTCTCTATCTCTCCCTGTTTCTCTCTCTGTCTCTCTCTCTGTCTCTCTCTCTCTCTCTCTCTCTCTCTCTCTCTTTCTCTCTCTCTCTCTGTCTGTCTCTCTCTCTCATCCCCATTTTGTAGGGACCACTTACCTCCATACTTACAATACTACCCTGATTGTGATACTCACCTTCCCTGTTCCCTTCCTAAAAGAAGGAAAGTCATTCAGGCTTATTAAGCAAATCCCCTTGCCAGGTATTCCCTAACTTCCAAGAGAATATACATGCCTAGATTTATAGTACTACCCCGGCTGAGGTTTCCATAAGCCCCATATTTCCAGGTAACTAAACAGTCCTCCAAATTTATTTTACTACTTTGTGCTGCTCCAATATCCCTCTACCCTCAATCAGGATTCACCGCAAGTCTACTCCCCTTCTCTTGCCCACCTGCAGAGTCCACACAACTCATAATTCCACTACGAGTTGAAATAGCCAAGGTATGAGACTGTTCTTGCATATTTTGGTTCTATTCCTCAATACTCCTGGACTCTAAATTCTACTTGGTCCATTAACTCCTTCTTTATTGCCTTTCTACTCTTTCATGTCCCTACAGCTCTTGGCTTGGCCTCATCCCTCTACCACTGCCTCTGGCTACTCTCGTCTCTTAGTATCATGTGGTTCCTCCTTTCTTTGGAGCCATGTGATTTCTCACCTACTGGGAACATGTCTTTTCTCCTCTCCTGGAGAGGCCCTTGATGAAGTGCATGCTTCTCCTTCAAGGACAAGATATGAGTCCAAGTCTTCATACATAGTCCTTCCCTTCCCCATACTTCTCAACCATTATTGTCTATCTCTCTTTATTAAAAGCCTTGTACAAGAGAGTAGTCCAGATGCTGGAACAAGCCAAAAATCAGTCATTTCCAATGGTTCAAACATGTGTTCAAACAACACCCAGGGCAAGGAGCAGTCACACCCCTCAGGGAGGCATCAAGTCCAGAACAAAGACTTAAATGTGGTCTGCATGGAGATGTTGAAAGCTTTGTGTTAAAAGCCACAACTTTCAGAACCAGGAAGAGAGAAATCATCTACCTTCTGCTCTGGTTGCCCAGTGGGTGGTGCTTCCTGAAGCTGCACCCTTATCAGCTGAGAAAATGGCCACTCCTAGGAGAATGAGGCATCATGCCCAGACTGGCCAGAAGACCTGGAATTTGGGTTGCTGCTTGGACAATGCAGACTGACATGAAAGTGAAATCTCTTCAGCAGACCCATGCATCTCCTGAGAGTCTAGTCATGTCCAGCCTCTAGGACTATACTGGTTTAGGGCACCCCTAGCCACAAGTTCCACCTTCTTGAGGATCTTAACAATCCCTGGGAGACTACCTCCTAGGAGAGTATAATAGAGATAATGGATTATAGCTTATTTCAAGTATGCATTAATTTGCATTTATGAAGCACCTGGTTTTGGTATTTCTTTTGTGAGGGAGGCAATAAATAACTGTCTTTTACCTAATATCTACCTCTTTGTACTTCAAGTAACTTTTATAGAAGGGACCCTGTTGATCCCTTTTGGGGAAATCCTAAATATCAGCAAACATAAAATTTATTTAAGAATTTTTTCCCCTAGAACTATGGAGTGGGAACCAATGAACATGAGAAAAACATAATCTCTCTTTAGGATCAGGTATCCCGAGAACTGATCATGACTGAGTCCAGAGCTCCTGTGGGTAGGTTTCCACCACCCCTGCCCTCATCCATGAGTAGCAGTAAACTGTGATGTGAGATCTTTGCTTGGCAATTTCTGGCCATCATTTACTTTCCTCAAAACAAACTGAGATGCTGGATCACTGTCTGAAACTTTGCTTCTCACTCCTTGCCTACTAACAAAAATACTTTCATTATTTCTAATGAGTTGATAATGTATTTCTACCAGGGAAAGGTCTTTCCCACTAAAAATCAAATCAAGACGTGCACCTCCCTAAAAGCCCACATGTGAAAACAAGGCAGTTACTGGTTTTCCAAGAAAAGTGAGGGATAGTTACTACTCATTTTTTGCCCATTTCCAAGAAAATATTGACCAACCAACAGCATGAAACTTAGTAAACTTTTGGAATGGTTCCCAAATATAAAGCAAAACTGTTCTCTTCAAAAACAATCCTGATGCCTTAAGCTATGGTTTGTCTCATGTGTCTACTACTCACTAGAAAGCTAACAGTGTCCTATCTAGTGATGGCTATCATGCTCTTGTCTCTTTTTGGTATTTACATTTTGTATTTCTATTCAATCAATCAATGGACAAATGCATAGATGTGACTCCCAGGCTACTGCCAGGAAAATGTTGCCAGAAAAAAGTCAGACTCCAGAAATAATAGTGAATGAACTCTGTTCCAGGATTCACCAGCTGGGGAATTTTTCTTGAATTTGACCTTGGAAATCTGTGGGAGAGAGAAGCTAGAAGGACTCATCCATCTTGCATTCTATGTGGGAGGAAGTACAGCCAGCAGAGTCAAGCATTACATCTGGTTTCTGGATGCCCACTCCCCTATCTCCTTCCTCCTGCTTTCTAGTGGATTGCTGTTGCAAGACCATGGTAATTGGAACAGAGGGTATATTCACTATACTTCCTGTTCAGTTACAGAAAGGTGAGACAGAAGGAGAGACAGAAGTCTAACTGTAGTGCCTGTTGGCCAAAGGGGGCCACAGCTCATTTATTCTTTTACCTTCCAACCTTTCACTTTATCATACATGTCTTTGTATGTGATTATAAACAGGTCAGAGCTGTTTTTTTTTTGAATCACCTGCACACTTGTATGTTTAATGCTAACACACAAAGAGAGTTGGGAGGAGGTTTTGATCCTTTCAAAACAAGGCCTCTTAAACTCTTTTGTGTCCTGGATCCCTTTGACAATCTGGTGAAACCTAAGGACCTTTTCTCAGAATTTTGTTGTTCTTGGTTGTTGTTATTGTTGGTTAATTCACAATTGAAGGAAATGCTAAATTTTAGTTAGAACATGAAAATAAAGATGCAACTTTTTTCTATTTAAGTTCACGGACCCCTGAAAATTTCTCCACATATCCCTTGGGCGTCTGTGGATACCCAGGTTAAAAATCCCTGTTTCAATGAGAAAGACATCATCCCTCCTTTGGTAAAAGCATAGGGACTGGAAAAGAATTTGACACTGATCTTGTTGGATTTCTGAAAAGGAAGAGAGATATACTATATTCATACCCATAGGCAAATGTAAGTGTCTAATAAATAAAAGTGCATATAAGCAGATACCATAACTTAGTTATCTTTTGACCTAACATAGTTAAGCCCTTGAAGCAAATAATAGCAGGATGAGTTTCACAAGGGAAGAATTTTGAACTAAACCTCCTCTATCCAGCCTCATAAGGAGCAGCATTGGGTCTTCTTTGCCCAAGAGCCTTTAAAAAAGGATTTATTAAGCTCCTACGATGTGTCAGGAACTGGTCCAAGCACTCTACAAATATTATCTCATTCAATCCTCACGAAAACCCTGAGGGTAGGCATTATTTTTACCTCCGTTTTACAGAGGAGGAAACTAAGGTAGACTGTGCTCAAGTGACTTTTCCCAGGATCACACAGCTAGTAAGTGTCTGAGGTCAAATTTGAATTCCTTGCTCCAGACCCAGCCCTCTGCACTGCACCACCCACCTGCCTTCTCCTCATCCTTAACCTCTTCTGTCCTTTTTTTAAATTTCCTGCCTTCACAGCAAAGAAGCATTAGAGACTACAATGATCTCATGAGCTTTGAAAGGTCAGAATGATAAGCCACCATAAATCTGGGAGCCAAAGTCCGTGCTGGGATTTGCTGGGAGCCAGACTGTGTGGATTCCTGTTTTACTCAACCTCATGGTAGCAGACTACTGCTATCCATGGACTATGGTGCATTTAGAAGTGAATTTGGTGAAGCTAATGCAATGTAGAAAGTCTGTTCAATTTGAGCCCAAACTCCTCAGGGACTAAGGTGGTAGAGGAGAGGGTGTACCCCACCCAAACGTTAGAAGGAAAGGGATGTTACTTGTTCATTACCATGCCATCTTGTTTTTAGCTCTAGGAAGATAATTCATACAAGTATACTGTTATACAATAAGTAATGACATCTTTTTCTAAGTTTAGGATATTTATATTTAGGTGTGTTCAGAAAAGAAAAATCTCTTGCTATTCTGCATTTGGTTGTAAGTGAAACTACTGGAGGAACTCAACTACATTTTGATCACTTATGGTATTTGTCAAATTATGTGTCCAAGATCACCATCTTACTGCACCATTACAAATTTAGACTTCTGACATTCTTGATATTTGTTTGCCTTTGGGAAATGCCCATTCCATACCACCTTCCCAACTTCCTCCCCTTGGTTGGGTCCCCTGGGGCATAGCTACACCAGATTCATACCCTATGGGTTTGCATTCCCAAAACTATATCTCATGAACCCCCACCAATATGTTTATTCACTTTTAATTGTTAACCTGACAAAATTAGCACAAAGCAAAAGTATTTACTGGAATAGTATAGGAAAAACTGCAGCAACAGGATCTCCCCTATAAATTTGAGATACATTTTGTCATAAACACATACAAGAATTACTAGAATGAATGAGCACATATAAAGAGGATATTAGTAGAGAAGAACACTTTGGAAATACACATGAACAGGGCCACACAAGCCTCCAATGCTACAGAGCCCTAATGTCTTTTGTCCTTCCATAATGGCATCACTCTTCTCTCCATTGAGCTTAGGTGTATTTGCTGGGTGTGTTAGTCTGCTGGACTCTTTGGGCCTGCTCCTTTCCATGTTTGAACCCTATAACTGGACTCCCTTCTTGACTGCATGAGATTCTCTCTCAGATGACCCCTTCAAGGATGTCTGCAGAGCAGGCTGGATTAAGAAAACTCATCAAGAAGCATGGCTAAAACTTCAGCCATGAAATGGTTAACTATCCTACCATTCCTTTGAATTGATGGAGAAATTTATCTGTATTTCCTAAAGATGCAATGAAGTGTAAGCGTATTATATTAAAATTAAAGTGTACACATATTATAATTTCTACACTAGCTAATTAAAAAGAAGAGGGAGGAAAATCAAATAATCAAAAATTAAAAAGAATTAGGTGAAATCACACTAGAGTAAAAAGAAGAGTCTGCTAGACACAATTGTATGCCAGTTAAGCTAAGAATTTAGAAGATGACTGTAAAAATCTAACACCCAAATTAACAGAACATGAAATGATAATGTAAATCCAATTTTAGAAAATGAAATTGAGCTAGTTGTAAAGAAATGACCAATGGGGAGGTGAGGGGAGGGCAGGAGAGACCCCGCTCCATTACACATGAAATCTATCAAACATTTACAGAACAAATGATGGCAATGCTTCATAAATTCTTCTCAAATTTGGAGGAAGAAAACACCACTAAACTCCTTTTATGTTACAATATAATCATATTTCCAAAACTAAAGAAAGCTGAAGCAAAGAAAAAGAACTATAGACAAATGTCAGTAATGAATATTGATTTTTAAATTGTGAATAAAATCAGAGCAAAAAGCATTTTATCAAAAAAAATTATTCACTATGATCCAGCTAGATTTGTACCAGGAATGCAAACATAGTACAATATTAGGAAAATAAGTAACCTATTTAGTCATATAAAAATAAAAGCACCCCAAACTGCAAGAGTATCTCAATAGATATGGGGGAGGGGAGCCTTTGACAAAGTACAGCACTTATTTATGCTCCAAACCCAACAAAGCAATACATCCATCTAACTCACACATGGGTTTGAGACCTGTCAGTTACCCTCAACCTACTTTAGCTTGTCTGTGAAATCGTTTTTTTTTTTATACAGCTAAATTCCCACCAGTTGAGCATGGTGGAATGCCTCCCCTCTTCAGCCTGGGAAGCAGGAGACCCATAATGCAACCTCCAAGGGTGCAGGAATCACCCACAATTGGGACTAGCCCAGCACTGTACTGGAGGATGGGAGAAGTCAGAACCAGGCATCTCCTCTTCCCATGTCCTGTCCCCCCACAGCAGGTGGCTCCCCATCCCACCTCCCAGCCCCACCTTCTCTTCCTAGGGACACCATCCAACCTCTGCAATTCATTGGGTGCCCCACCCCACCTAGGTGTATGCTGGTGTCAGGTCACATTGGGTTCAAAAGAGACAAGTGTTAAATTTTCAGTGTGAACATTGACACCTTGGAAATGAGCAAACATTGCAAATAAAGGCTTGGTTTATTATTTTGTTGAGGAGGTATAGACTTAAGAAAGTCATGGGGAAATTCTTAATAATGCAGATTAAACTTAAGTGTGTCCTAAGTACATTTATTTGGAGACCCGTTAAACATTAATGCTAATTAATATATCTAGTGACTTTGTTGTTGTTCAGTCATATGGTCATGTCCAACTCTTCATGATCTCATGCACCATAGCACGCTCGGCCCTTCTACCCTCCTCTGTCTCTTGAAGTCTGTCCAAGTTTATATTCATTGCTTCCATGATATTATCTATCCATCTCATCCTCTGCCATCTCCTTTTCCTTTTTCCTTCAATCTTTCCAAATGGCAGAGTCATTTCCAAGGAATCCTGTCTTCTCATTATGTGGCTAAAGTATTTCAGCTTCAGTATTTGACCTTCCAGTCAATGGGGGGAAAAAGGCCAAGGTCTCCCCCTGCATCTGGGGCCATCTTCAGTCATTCCAATCTATAGCTCACCACAGGACCCAGATGGCTCTGGAAGAGAGAATAAGGCTTGTCACCTTGCACAGTCCTGGCTTACTTAAACCCGATTTGCTTGCAAGTCAAGACATCACCTTCCTGATGTCATTGGTCTTCTTCAAACGAAGGACAAAGAACAATAATCCAGTGAACAGCCTGAGTTAATATCTTTAAATATTGACTGATTTAATCTCCTTGCTGTCAAAAGGATGCTTCAAAGTCTTCTCCAGCACCACAATTCAAAACCATTGATACTGTGGCACCCAGCTTTCCTTGTAGTCCAACTCTCACAGCCATACATTGCTACCAGAAAAAAATTATAGCTGTGATTATATAGGCCTTTGTCCACAAGGTGATATCTCTGTTTTTTACTATGCTGTCCAGATTTGCCATAAAGCTCATTTGGATTCAACTTGACTATGCATTTAAACCCAAATCACTCTGGCTCTCACTGAGTAGCCAATAATATGCCCTGGTGTAAGCCTCACTTGCTCAATGTTTGGATTTTGATGGCTTAGAGTGAGTAGAAATAGCAATGTTTCCGTTCTGGCTGGAAACTCTAGGGGTCTTCCCTCCTTGATTGATTCCTTTGAGAAGGCAAAGTAGGACATCTTTTACTTCAATTCTTACCTAGCTTTTAACTACTGAATGGATGTTGTCTCAGATAAACTGGGGCCTGAGAAAGATCTTAGCTTAAAAAAGCCAAGGTCTCTCACTGCATGTTGGGCCATCACCAGTCATCTTGACCTTTGTCTTGAGACTGGACTCCAGTGACTAGAGAAGAGAGTGAGGCTGATGGCTTTGCCCAGCCTTGGCTTACTTAAATCCAATTCACTTGTAAGTCAAGACATCACCCTCTTGATATGATTGGTCCTCTTTAAGAACAAAGGACAAACAACAACAGCTTCCCTTCCAAGGAGCAAGCCTCTCTTAATTTCATGGCTGCAGTTGCCATCTGCAGTGATCTTTGAGTCCAAGGATATAAAATCTGACACGGCTTCCATTTCTTCTCCCTCCACTTGCGGGAAGTGATGGGACCAGTTGCCAAGATCTTAGTATTTTTTTTTTATGTTAAGCTTCAAGCCACCTTTTAGACTCTCCTCTTTCACCCTCATTAAGAGGCTTCTTAATTCCTCTTCACTTTCTGCCATTGTGTTGATAATACTCCTGGCAATCTTAATTCTGACTATTGATTCATCCAGCCAAGCATTCTGCATGATGTACTCTGCATGTAAGTTAAATAAGGTGACAATATACAGCCTCATTGTACTTCTTTTCTAATCTTAAACCAATCAATTATTCCATGTTCAGTTCTAATGATTGCTTCTTGGCCTCTGCACAGGTTCCTCGGAAGACAAGACAATCTGGTAGTCCCTCTTCTTTGAGGACTTACCACATTTTGTTGTGTTCCACATAATCAAAGGCCTTAGGATAGGCAATAAAGCAAAACTGAGATTTTTTTTTTTCTGGAACTCCCTTACTTTCTCCATAATCCCATAAATGTTGTCAATTTGGTCTCTATTTCCTCTGCCTCTTAAAAAACCAGTCTGCTCTTTTGGTAAATCTCAATTCACATATTGCTGAAGCCTGGCCTGATGAATCTTAAGCATAAGCGTGTTGGTATCTGAAATGAACACAATTGTTCAATGATTTGAACATTCCTTGGCATTGACACTCTTTAGGATTGGGACATAAACTGATGTTTCTAATCCAGTGGCCTCTGTTGTGTTACAGTTAGTTGTGTTTTCCAAATTTGCTGGCATGTTCAGTGCTGCACTTTAATGGCATCACCATTTTTTTCTTAATTTAATTTATTTTTTTCTCAACTAAGAAATAAAACAAGCATTTCCATAGCATAGCTAAATAGAAAAAAAGAGATGATTGCATATAAAACTACAAATCTGTTATGTACAACTTGCTATTGCTTTTAAAATATATTAAAAAATTACCATGTAACTTTTTTCTTCTTCCTCCCTTCCTAGAGATGGGCACCATTAGATGCAAATATATAGAGGTGTATGTATGTGTGTAAAATCATTCTATACATACTTCTATTTATCAGTTCTTTCTCTGGATACAGATAGCATCTTCCTTCGTAGGTCCTTTGTAGTTAATTTGGGTATTTATAATAGTCAAAATGACTTTGTCACTCAAGGCTTTTCTTAAAGCAACATTGCTGTTACATATACAATGTTACAAAATTCATTTGAGAGATCACAAAAAAGGGCCCACATGTACAAAAATATTTATAGCAGCTCTTTGCGTGGTGGCAAAGGATTGGAAATTGAGGGGATGCCCATCAATTGGGGAATGGCCGCACAAGTTGTGGTATATGGATGTAATGGAATAAGTATTGTACTATAAGATTTGATGAGCAGGCAGATTTCAGAAAAAACCTGGAAAGACTTACATGAACTGATGCTGAGTGAAGGAAACAGAACCAGAAGAACTTTGTACACAGTAACAGCAACATTAGATAACGATCAACTCTGAGAGACTTAGCTCTTCTCAACAATACAGTGATCTAAGAAAATTCCAAAAGATTCATGATGGAAAAAACTATCCACATCTAGAGAAAGAAATATGGAGTCTGAAGGCATATTGAAGCATGCTATTTTCTCTTGTTTGTTTTTCTTTCTCATGGTTTTCTTCTTTTGTTCTGATTCATCATCTTTTAAGGTTTTAAATAGCTTAGCTGGAATTCCATCATCTTCACTAGCCTTATTGTTAGCAATGTTTCCTAAGGCCCACTTGACTTCATTCTCCAAGACGTCAGGCTCTGGATCAGTAACCACACATGGTTATCAGTGATGTTAAGATCTTTCTTGTATAGTTCTTTTGTGTGATCTCAATGTTTCCTAAGGCCCACTTGACTTCATTCTCCAATGAAGTCAGGCTCTAGATCAGTAACCACACATGGTTATCAGCGATGTTAAGATCTTTCTTGTATAGTTCTTTTGTGTAATCTCAATGTTTCCTAAGGCCCACTTGACTTCATTCTCCAAGACGTCAGGCTCTAGATCAGTAACCACACATGGTTATCAGTGATGTTAAGATCTTTCTTGTATAGTTCTTTTGTGTAATCTTGCCACCTTTCCTTAATCTCTTCTGCTTCTGTTAAATCCCTACTATTTTTGTCTTTTATCATGCCCAGTTTTTGCACGAAACTTTCCCTTGATATCTCTCATTTTTTTGAAGAGGAGCCTTTGTCTTTCCCATTCTGTTGTTTTCTTCTGTTTCTTTGCATTGCTCATTTAAGAAAACCTTCTCTCTCCTTGTAAATAGAACTTGCCTATTGACTATCCTGGTCACAGGACTCTCACCTCGATATTTTTTTCATATACATGATAAAATATAAAAGAAAAAGGAACTCAAAAGTCCATATACATATAACTTATTCAAAATTTATGCTGATGGTCATAATTCCCAAATATGAAGTTGAAGATCTGGGTCTGGGGAAAGCTGCTTAAGGTGGAAAAGACAGTCTAATTCAGGCACCAGTAGATCTGGGAAGGTAGCATCCTCTGGTACAAGTGATCATCACACACCACAGAAAGATCAGTATTAGACCACTGCCATGAAAATTTATGCTTTTCTTTGTTATTTATTACAACACTGGAGAAGGATAAAAAAACTAAGACAAAATTAATATTTTCTTAATTCTGCTGGTTTGACACCAACAGAGAAACAAAACTGATGCCTTGTTTCCACAATTCTGTCTCTGTCTTCTTCCACTGGTCAACTAGAATGTGTGCATGGGGGGGGGGGATAATGTGTGTGTGTGATATATGTGTGCGTGTGTGGGGGGGGATAATGTGTGTGTGATATACAAAAATGATTTTTTTAAATTATTAAGCAAAAAGCACAGTTTGATATTTCTCCCTCCCTTTTGAAAAAAAAATACCGATATTTTTGTTTTTATATCACCTACATTTCCCAGTATATCCCTCCCTCCACTCCTTCATAGAGAAACATCCTTTATATGGATAATTAAAAGAAGAAATTTCAACTAAATTAACATATCTACTAAGTCAAATTATATATGGAAGTTCTGCGCCCATAGTCTCCCTTGGTAAAGAGGCCTCTCCTAATTTAAAAGACATTAAATTGGTTGGCTGAATCAAAAACAAACTACAAAGCAGCAATGATTTTAGCAAGTTTAAAGAAAACAGTTATCCATAAAGATCTGAAATTTGAAGTGCGCCCTTTCTTCCTGAGATGAGAAATCCTGAATAGATTTCATATGTACCTGCCTTAGGTACATATTACAATGCTATATCATGTCAATTAGAGTATGATTCAGTACAAAACAGATCCCTTTCAGCTTCCATCCTAAGAGGAATGATTTTTCTAGGACCACCAGCCTCTTGTACTTAGGCAGCTCAGTGGTATAGAGTTAAGTCCAGGCTTCAGCATTGCCCATATGCCAGGCAGCATGGCACAGGACATAGGGTGCTGGGCTTTGAGCCAAGAAGATTTGGATTAGTACCCCACCTCTGATGCTTATCATCTCCATATGAGCAAGTCACTTAAACTCAACTAAGACTGAGGTATCCATCAGCTCTGGAATGTGTCAGTAGAGGGTGTTCCCACAAAGTTGAAATCCTGGATGCTTGACATATCAACGTATTGCCAATGAAATACTCAAAGAGTATGACCTGAAATGCTAGTGATGGCTTGTCCATCTGGTGTTTAAGCTAAGGCAGCTTGAGCTGAAGCAACTAGTTTGAGACCCTCCATGCCAAGAAGTCACAGATGTGTGAGAAAGAGATTCCAGAGGGCCCAAGCAGAAGGTCCCTGAAAGGAGGCTATGTGAGTATTATCCATTAAGATCTGAAAACATGAGAGATTCTGGGAAGATGGCAGAGTAGGTAAGAAATTTCCAAGCTCTCCAAATTTCCTCCCCAAATGGACAGAATATCACCACAAAAATGAATGTAGAGCAGCAAAAATAAAGGAGTAAATCAGTTATCCTCCCAAGACAACTTGAGAGGACCTCAGGAAAGACACAACCTCCAAAGGCTGAAGTTTGGCCTGAGTGAAGTGTAAACACCTCCAGGCCAACTCCACTGAATCAACAAACAGCATGCCCTGGGGGCAGCCCTTTCAGGAAGCAGACTAGGCTTCAAGCACAAACTGTCAGGGCCTCAGGAACTTTCACTTCAGAAATTTTCACCTCAAAAAGACGACTGAGCAGGAGAAGATTGAAGGATCCAACACACACTGTTTCTAGAAACTAGGCTTTGTGGTGCTAACCAGACATGATCCCAGGCTATGGCTCTGGATAAAGAGGAGTTAGCACTTGCCCAATGAATGGAGTTGGGTACCACAGGGAGCAATAACATTTTTAGGACAGTATAGCTGGCAGCCCCAAATATGGGATGAGGAAGAAGAAGAGGGCCTGAGGTTGAGCCCTGAGACAAAATTCAGAAAATGATAGTAAGGAGGATTTGAGGCCTGGGCACCATTATCCACAATTTGGATTAAAATCTGATTATAATAATAAACTACTAAAAAATAAAACAAAATAAAAATGAATAAGCAAAGAAAAAAACAACCATAGATAGCTACTATGGTGTTAAAAGATCTGGGTTTATATTCAGAAGAAGATAGTGAGGTTAAAAAAAAGCCATTCCTACGCCAAAGAGTAATGTCAAATAGTCACAAGCCCAAAAAGAGTTCTTGGAAGAACTTAAAAAGGCATTCAAAAATCAAATAAGAGAGATCAAGGAGGAAAAAAAAGCAATTCAAGAAAATTATGAAAAGAAAGTTAACCAATTAGAAAAAGTTTAAAATCTTTTTTTCTTAGTATCTTATTTTTCTTCAGTTTCATGTAAAAACAACTTCTAACATTTGTTTTTAAAACCTTGAATTCCAAAATCTCTCCCTTCCTCCCTCTCCATCCCACCTCCATTGAGAAGGCAATCAATTTTATATAGGTCATACATGTGTGGTCATGCAAAACATATCTATAACCATGTTGTGAAAGAAAACACAGATTAAAAACAACCTCAAGAAAAATAAACTTTAAAAGCATGCTTCAATCTGTATTCAGAAACAAAAGGTTCAAAATCTTAAGGAAGAAAATAACTCCTTGAAAACTAGTATTTAGCAAGATGAATTGAATGATGTTATAAGACACCAACAAATAATAAAACTAGAAAAAAATAGAGAATCTGAAACATCTCATTAGAAAAACAGCTGATCTGGAGAACAGATTGAGAAAGGACTATGTAAGAATTGCTGGACTACCTGAAAATTATGGTAAAAATATTGATATACTATTACAAGAAATTATTATGGAAAATTGCCTGAAGTTCTAGAACAAGATGGTGAAATAGAAAAAAAATCTTCCATTCACCACCAAAAGAGATCCCTAGAGGAAAACTTATGTTATAGCCAAGTTTCAAAACACCGAAATTAAGAAGAAAATATTGGCAAGAAACAAGAAAAAAAAACAATTTAAATACTGCAGAGATACAATCAGAATTTCACAAGGTCTAGCAGATTCTACAGTAAAAGATTGTGGTGAGCAAAAGAGCTTAGGTTCCAACCAATAATAACTTGCCAAAGTTGAATATAATTCTGAATGGGAAAATGGACATTTGACAAGCTGAAAGACTTTCAGGCATTTGTGACAAAAAAGACCAGAATTCAATGGAAAATTCAATATAAAAGATCCAGAAGAAATATAAGGAAAACACTAAAGACTAATTATAAGGTCATTATGGTCAAAATGTTTACTTCCTATATATGAAAAAGTTATCAGTATTTTTAAGACTTATTATAGCTAGGGTGATTTGAAAGAAAAGGTGGGGCTGAGTTATGTATCATGAAGTGATGCTAAAAAAACTAAATGGAGTAGGAAAAGGTAAAAAAGAGTAATGATCTGGAGAGGTGTAGAAGTCTTCTGGACTTGTAGAGAGGTAAGAGGATGGGGACAGGGTGGGTAAGAGACTTTTTGAATGTGGATTAAAATGTAGGAGCAGGAGTGTGTGGATAAGAGGGGAACTCTTAGATGTGTGGGTAAAATAAGGAAAAGGAGGGTAAAGGGAAAGTATAAGGTGACCAGGATAATGTAAAGGGAGAGGCTGAGCAAGACAATAATGAATAAAAATAAGATGGAAGGAAATTCACAAATAATAACTACAACTATGAATGTGAATGGGACAAACTCACCAATGAAACAGAAACAGATAGCAAAATGTATTAAAAACCAGAATCCAACAATATGCTGTTGACAAGAAACACACTGCAAAATGAGAGATACACACAGAGTAAAAATGGAGGGTTGGAATAGAATTTAATATGCTTCAGCTAATGCAAAAAAGACAGGAGCAGCAGGCATGATCTCAGACAAAGTTATGGCTAAAATAGATTTAATTAAAAGAGATAAGCAGGGTAACTACATTTTGATAAAAGGTACCATAGACAATGAAGCAATATTAATAATGAACCTATATGTACCAAATACTATAGCATTTAAATTTTTAAAAGTTAAATGAATTACAGGTAGAAATAAATAGTAATACCATAATAGTGGGGGACTTTAATCTTCCCCTCTCCGAATTAGATAACTCTAACCAAAAATAAATAAATAAATAAGAAAAACAAAGAAAAATAAGCAAAGAAGTAATTAGAATTTTAAGATAAGCTAGATATGATAGATATCTGGAGAGAATTAAATGGAAATAGAAATACACCTTTTCTTGGCAGTTTATGATGGCTTTACAGTGATTAACCATATATTAGAACATAAAAATTTAATAGTCAAAAGCAGAAAAGCAAAAATATTAAAGGTATCCTTTTCAGATAGCAATGCAATAAAAATTATATTTAATAAGGGACTACAGCAACATAGACTAAAAATTAATTGGAGATAAATAATATAATCAAAGAATGAGTGGGCTAAAGAACAAATCATCAAATAGATCAATAATTTCATTAAAAAGAATGATAATAATGAAACAACATATCAATTCCTATGGGATACAGCAAAAGAAGTGATCAGAGGAAACTTTATATCTCTAAATGCTTACATCAATGAATCTCACCTCTACTACTACTATGACTACTACTACTACCACTATTTCTACTACTACTACTACTACTACTACTACTACTACTACTACTACTACTACTACTACACTATAATGATAATAATAAGAACCAGAAACATTTATGTAGTACTTACAATGTGTCAGGAACTGTGCTAAGTGCTTCTTCATTATTTTGACATTTGGTCCTCACAAAAACTCTGGAAGGTAGGTGTTATTTTTAGCCCCATTTTACAATGGAATAAATTGAAGCCAAAGGAGGTTAAATGACTTGGCCAGGGTCACCTAGTTAGTAAATGTCTGAGACCAGATTTGAAATCAGCTCATTCTCACTCCTGATCCAGGGCTCTATCCACTGCATCAACTAGCTTCCTCTCCTTTCTAACAACTCGATTTACCTTCTGCAATGAAAAGGCTTAGCCCCAATCATTATGTCTCCCTCTTTGACTAGTTGTTAACATAACTTCAGCTTGAATCTCTTAGTATGGGTCTCAAACCCCCTTATCCAGCCTGGCCCTAATGTTCAGCTGCAATACCATGCCATGGCCTTATCTATTGATGAAGATACTTGTTAACATATCTAGTAACTAGAACTTGTCTACTGACCATCCAGGTCCCAGGACTTACCCCAATGTTTTTAGATATGTTAAAAAATTAAAAAGAAAAAACCCAAAATCCATATCCTTATTACCATGCAAAATTAATGCTGATGTTCAAGAATTCACAAGTATGGAGTTGGGGGTCTTTCTCTATGGAAAACTGCTTAAGATGGGACAGAGTCTAATTCAGGCAGCAATAGATCTAGGAGGGTAACATCCTTTAGTACAATTCATTCTCACAAACCACAAAAAGATCATTCCTAGACAACTGCCATGATTATTATGCTTCTCTTTATTATTTATTGCAATGCTGGGAAAGGATAAACAATTTACGGCAAAACTGATGTTCTCTTAACTCTGTTGCTTTGACACCAACAGAGAAATGAAACAGATAGATGAATTTTGGGTCCTCAATTTCATCTCTGTTTTCTTCCACCAGTCAACTAGAAGACAGAAAAAATATGTTAAGGAAACATGATTTTAAAATCTCTTAATATTTTCTTTTTCCCAATTATATATAACAACAACTTTAACATTCTTTTTTAAATTTTGCATTACAAATTCTCTTTCTCGTTCCCTTTTCACCTGTCCCCGGGACAGTAAGGAGCTTGATATAAGTTATGCATGTGCAATCATGCAAAAAATATTCAATATTAGTTGTGGTGGGAGAGAAAATATGGAAAATATTTATGGAACATAAATATAGAACATGAGAAATAGTATGCTTGAATGTGCATTCAGACTCTATTAGCTCTCTCTAGGGAAGTGTATAGCATTTGTCACCGTGAGACCTTTAGAAATGTCTTGGATTGTTGTATTGCTGAGAATAGGTAAGTTATTCACAGTAGAACATCATATATTATTGCTATTCCTTGGTCCAGTGCCCTACTGGTTCTACCCATTTCTTTTTGTATCAGCTCAGGTAAGTCTTTCCAGGTTTTTAGGAGAGCCTCCTGTTCATCATTTCTTATAGCACAATAATGTTCCATCACAACTATAAACAAATTGTTCAACCATTCCCCAAGTGATGGGCATCCCCTCAATTTCCAATTCTTTGCCGGCAAAAAAAAGAGCTGGTCTACATATTTTTGTACAAATAGGTCCTTGACCTTTTCAAAATATCTATTTCAGATACAGACTACTAACGGTATTGCTGAATCAGATGGTATGCATAGTAAACATAATGGTAAAAATTATTAAGAAAAAACAATATTTTAATATTTCCCCCCTGCCTTTTGAAAAGAAGTATACTTTTTTTTATTTTCCATCACCTACTTTTCCCAATATATCCCTGCCTCCACCCCTTCCTCGAGAGACATTTTTATATGGGTTATTAAAAAAGAAAGTTCTACTAAATTAACACATCTACAAAGTCCAATTCTATATTCAAGGTTTCATACCCATAGTCTTCCTTCTTCCCCTCCTTATTTAAAAGACAATGGATTGATTTAAGGAATACTAAAAAGTACAAAGTAGAAATGAATTCATCAAGTGCAGAAAAAAACATTTATCTACAAAGATCTGAAATTTAAAGTGGGTCCTATCTATCGGAGGTGAGAAATCCTGAATAGATTTCATATGTACCTGCCTTGGATTTTTAATATAAAGCTACATCATGTCAAGTATAGTAAGATTCAATAAAAAACAAAACCCTTCAGCCTCCATCCTAGGAGGGAGGATTTCTCAAGGACCACCAGGCCCTTTGACTACCGCAGCCTGGAGCTGTAGAGTTAAATTCAGGATCCAGCATTGCCCGTAAGCCAGACAATATGGCACAGGTCATGGAGTGCTGGACTTTGAGTCAGGAGGATTTGGTTTGGCATCCAACCTCTGATGCTTATCCTCAAATCATTTAAACTCAACTAAGACTGAGGTATCCATCAGCTGTGAAATGTCACCAGAAGGTAGCCCCACAAGGTTGAAATCCCAGATACTGGACATATCAACCTATTGCCAATGAAATACCAAAAAGGGGTTACCTGAAATGCTGGTGGTGGCTTGTCCCTCTGAAGTTTAAGCTAAGGCAGCTTGAACTGAAGCAACCAGTTTGGGACCCTGCAGGCAAAGGTACCACAATGGTGTGAGAAAGAGATTCCAGAGAGCTCAAGCCTAAGGTCCCTGAAAGGGGGCTCTTTGAGTATTATCCATTGCCCTTGATTATACAAAACCATCCCTATCAAAGGATACAGGAAAATGTTTGTGCATAAACAGCCTTGAATGTTAGATTTCTGTGCAAGAAAAAGCTGCCTTCTGTATATTCATCTGGTTTTGAAGTCATAGGAAAACCTCTCCTACAAAAGGGGGTTTAGACTTCTTTTTGGGCCCTAGATGGTGGCAACACCTGGAGGAGAAATGGGTGGATGTTAAAGAGAAGTAGAGAATTCTTCTCCCTTAAGGTCTTCAACTGCAGCCTGGATGACAAATTGTCAGGTAGGGAAGAGATAGAATTCTGGAGTAGGGATTAGAATACATAAAGGGTTCTTAATTTTTTTTAATATTCAAAACTATTTTAATATGATTGGTTTTCTTGACACTTCTGTGAATTTAATTTGGTGTATTTCAAAAACATTAATGTGAGAAGGGGTCCAAAGGATTCAACAGGCTGCCAAAGAGGTCTGTGAAACAAAAAGGTTGGGAAGCCCCAGCCTAGAAAGGCTCTGAGGTCCCTTCCATCCTTCGGGTTCTGGATCCAGTGATTGGCTGAAACGGGGCTGTTTTACAACCTATGCACAAGCATTCAGATTTGGCTGGGTTACAGACTGGTCTTTTTTAAAAGATGGCCTGCTAAAGGAATTCTATTAAATCTTATGCATGCCTCAAACGCAACACACCTAGGATTTTCATTCAACCTGACACATGGCAGACAGGAGAGAGCAATAACAATTTCACAAGTAAAAGAAAACTACAAATGCTCAACAAAACAAGCATTCAATGGACACAGAGGAATATTTTAGTCAAGGGGAAAAGGGGAATTGGCTCTTGCTTTAAGAATGATCAGTGATGACCTTTTAGGAAACGAAGGGAGGAAACCTAAGTATTCCTGCCTAAGCCCACATTTGAGGACTCCCACAGGTAGATGCATTAAATGAAAAAAGAAGTCCATACATCTGCAGCAAAGCAGGCTTCCTGGTTGGCATCTTTGCAGCACTTCTCCACAAATGCTCTGAAATCAGTAATGACACCCTTGATCTGGTCATCAGTGATCTTGGGCTCGTGTTTCACAACTTCCACCAGTATACTGGAATCAAAGAAAACATAGAAATGCCCATGAGATGGAAGGAGTGACCAGGTTGGCCAACCATGCCCCATCTTCCCCCAGCTCTAGGTCACAAATCAGAGGGGAGAGGCTGACATTGAAGCCTGAAGTTTGGAGAAAGACATGAATAAAGACAATCTTTCTGAAGGCGTTAGAGCCACCTTAAGACATTTTGCTGTCTTCCCCTTCTGGGATCCTAGATATCTTTCCATAGGCTTCATCACATCTAACCAGACAGAGATGATCCTTTAGTTTGCATCATACAAAATGACAGACCCTCCAGATACTGACCTAGCTCTGTGTTTGACTCTATATTGGGTAGCAGTAGGCTTAGGTGGATGGCTAGGTGCTACGGTGGATACATTGCTGGATTGGAAGTCAAGACCTGAGTTCAAACACTGCCCCAGACTCTCACAAGATGTGTGACTCTGGGCTAGTTGCTTCATCTTTTTCAGCCTCTGGTTTCTCATCTGTAAAATGGGGATCATAATAGCCCTTACCTCTCAGGGTTGTTGTGAAGATCAAAGGAGATAATATATGTAAAGCACTTTGGAAGTCTTAAAGCACTATATAAATACTAGTAGCAATCATTGCTTTTAGATATTATTCATTTGTAGCCACTTGCCCCACAAGTTTCTTCTGAGTGGCTTGCACTTGAATCACTTTATAAATGCTTTTCCCTAACAGATTATTGCCCTAAAGCGAAAAGGTTTGCTCACTCTCAAGGAGGAAGCAGATAAGTTTGAGGAAAGGAGAAGACCAAATGTTCCTGACCTTTGCTTCTTCTATTTCTCCTCTTCGAGAGGTGTGTACAGGTCAGCATGGAAGATGAATGTTTCTGCAGAGAATGGCTTGGGTTGATATGTGTCATCAACTTCCAAAGCAGAGAAGCAGGACTGGTGGTTCACCAAGGAGTCTGTGCAGCATTTGGAGATTCTATCACTGGGGTCTTCTCATGCTGGTGACAAAGCTTGTCAAATGCAACAGCCAACTAACACAAAAAGAAAATAATGGGTGAATTCACCCAACGGGTAGGGTGAACACACGAGTATTTCAACAGATTAAATTAAACTGCTATATTCAACCCCACCCTCACTCATTGCCTCGATCCAACTTCAGCCATTGGATTTTTAAGCCTCAGTTCCATGTAGGGTTTTTTAAAATAAATCAGTTAAAGGGTTTGGATTTGCGGTTTTCTTAGGTACTCTACTTAAGAGGAGAAGTAATCAATATTTATGGAGGGCACTCCTCTGACACTAAAATTTTTATTTGTATCTCAAGGTAAAAGCTCACAACAGTAGTGTTAACATGGAAAAGAAAAGAAAAAACTCACATAACACTCACCACAGGCTGATTTTTCTTGGTCACTGAGTATACAGCATTTAGCAGCAACTTTTCCAAAGTGATGTACAAGGCCGACCAATGTTGCAGTTGACCATTGGGGTGCTTTCTTGGCATAACTGACCAGCACTCTGTAATTACAGTATTCCAAATGTTTGTAGTCAAAGAATCACTTTTTTATAAAACAATAATAATTATAATAATAATAATAGCATTAAAACTTGTCAAGCAACAAACACTAACCGAGAGTCGGCTTGACCTCATCGAACTGTCCATCCCTGATGGTCAATACGGCTCTTCCATTTTTTTTTCTCCCTGGCCCTCCACTGTCATAGCCTCCACCACTTACCCATTCCACCCAATACTGTGTTTCACATAGTGGTATATTATGAGGTTTCCCAGATCCCCTCAATGATGTTCACATTTTCAATGATGGAAGATTCCCAAATATGTTTTCCACAGTATTAATCTCTCATACATGGATCTTTCTTAAACATTGAACTTGTGTAACTCTTTAGTCTCCACACCCCTCTTTGTATTCTGTAAGTTTACTATCCAGTACAAAGAACAGTCCAATCATTTGTTTATCCTAAACCATTTTGTTTACATCTCAGATAGTGTCTCAAGCATCATATTTGCCTCAACAAGTCTGGCATTCTTTACCCCACTGCTTCCTTTCATAGTTTTTTAGGATTGCATCACATCACCTTTCAAGCTTGAACTTTCCATGCTAAGAAATCTTATTTAGTTTATCGTTGCATCATAGACTTGGAACTCGAAAGGATCTTAGAGGCCACTGAGTCCAAAACCCTCATCTTACAGAGAAGGAAACCAAGTCCTAGTGACTTGGCCAAGATTAGAGAGCAAACAGGTGTCAGAGTCAGTTCAGAACCCAATATCAAACTCAGGTCTTCCTACTCCACAAGCCCAGTGCTCTCTTCACTGCCCCAAACTGACTCAGTCTGTGAGTAATAGCAAAGCAGTGGACAGCCCAAGTGCTGCCCTCACAACTACAAGGTATTAAAAGAACCAAGGCTTTCAGAGCATTTTGAAATGGAAAGTTGAAGCTTCTGTGTTTTATGGCATTTTATAAGAGACAGTCCTTACGTCCTCTTAAACACTAAATAGTAAAAGCTGATCAAGCTGTGAGGTCCCACTTACATATTTTCAAAATCATATTCTCCAACTTTTTCAAAAAGATTACATCTTTCTTTGAATAAATGGTTGCTCTCATCAATAACAGCTTTCCGTTGTTCAGACTGAGAGAAAATAAAATGGTGCTTGTACCCTCTGCTGCCACATCATATATACTGTTTCTTATTTTTTATTGTTTATAGCCACTTTATAAATCATATTAGAATTAGCCCTCAATAGTCATTCCATCCAGCTCACTTAATTTCATACAAAACCATACATAAAAGATCACACGAGGGTTTTCAAAACTTCTATTTACAGGGATATTCCAATTCTTGTGCCAAATGACTTTCATGCTCAGGAAAACTCAGAAATTCTTCTATGCTGCTAAATTGAGTTCTTAAATCGCACCTCTAAGAATGCTTTATTTTTATTCTGTCTTAGTGTAAATGGAGACAAGCAAAACCTTCTCCTTTGTCAAAGAGCTCTTCTAGAAAGACAGTCTCATTTCCAACCTTCCCATCTCTAGGACAGCTGTTCTTAATTATTTTAAACATTGTTCATAAAAACCTGATTTGAAAGCCCAGCATGAGACAAGAGTCCCAAGGTAAGGTCCAATTAGTATTCATATGACTTCATTTTTTTCCTTAAAAAAAAAACACGGTTCTATCATTTCCAGATCAAGTGAATAAAGTAGTTGGGTTTTTCTTTGTTTCTCATGGAAACCTACCACTTTGGCATAGCAAGCGGGAGGGTCAGCCATGGCACGGCACTCTTCAAGGGTGTTTTTGTAGTCCTTGGCAAGCCTTAGCAGTGTGGTAGTAGCCAGCTCAGGGTGCCTTCTTGCACTGTCACACAAATAGCTTAAAAAGGAAGATCAAACAGATGTGAGCATGGTAAGGACCAGGATCAGTCCCCAGCACTATTCCTATGTCCTAAGGCTCAATAAATTTTGTAAATTCACAATCACAAAAATAATTTCGGAGATAAAATGGTTAGACAACTTCTCCTATTGATCTTTATATTGACGGATTTCCCAGGTGGCATTAAAGTTTCCTTTTTCCAAAAAATCAGTTCTGTCATGTCCTACTGTATAATATTACAGTGTATCACTGAGTCCAAAGGACACCAGAAATAGGTCTCCCAGTTCCACACTTCCAGCACTTAACTCCATCCTGCCTTCTATTCTGACTTAATGGTCACATGTCTGGATGGCTATCAACTTCTCAGTCTGTACATTCCTGGAATGTTAACATTCTGTCTTCTATTTTTTTTGTATCCCTTAAAGTGCCTTGCTCAGAACAGTGAGTGGAATATGGACTTCATCAAATATTTGTCCAATAAATGTGACTTAATGAATGGATGGACCAGTATGTAGTGGGATGCATGGATGGATTAAGAAAAGCTCAGTAGACATGGGACAATTCAAAGTTTCCCTTTCTTCCCTAATAAATGAATGATAATGTCATCAAGCCCCAAGGCCACAAAGCAGGTAGCTTCAGAGCTAAAATGGGCCTTTGCAGTACTTTGTACTTTTCCAGCCAGCACACATCCAAAGCTACCTCCAAGTGCCCAGATATCTATCCTCTCTGGGCCACGCAGGGACATTATAACTTCCTGCCATCATTGGCTTCTTCTTGAGGTTGAAGCAAAGAGAGTACATTTCATGGAGCCAAAGATGAGGGACAAATAAGCTGAAGTCACAGACCATTGGCTTGGATCCCATGACTAAGTACAGCAGAAGGCATGAAGAACAAGGCTTGTCTCTATTTCTGCCTAAAGGCTTGGGAGAGGAAAAGGCAAGGAGGATCCAACAGCTCTACAACTGTAAAGCAAGTAAAGTATCAGGGAAATGTCATTGAGCATATGAAAGAAACACAAGAATAAGATGAAAAGTTTGGTTACGTGGCTAAGTAGACATCTTTTGCTTCTTTGTAGTTTTGGCAAGCATCCTTGGTTTCTACATATTCAGCAAGGAGGTTAGGGAGGTTAGCAGGAATGTCATCATTCTCCAAATCAATAAGGCCTGGCTCTTCTCTATTAGAGACTTGTCACAGCATTTTCCCAGTTTGCTGGAGATTGCATCTTTGTTGTTACAGATGTAGTCAGAAAGAGCCACCTGCAAGAAGTAAGGTAGAAGTGGTTCAACAGAGGGCTCACTATTCTAAGACTGCAAGGATTCCACTCCAACTCTGCCTTTCCCTTCTGGAATGCCTGTGGAACCTCCCTATTTTTAACAAACTGTCCTTCACTTAGACCCCTTCCCCTGAAGCTGCTTCTACTTTCTTGCAGCCTCAGAAAACTGACATTCCCCTAGAGACAGATCATCACTGCCTACCCTTTCCTGAATGTCCCTTCTCTCATTCTTTATGTCTGTTCTGCACATATACACACGTGTGCGCGTGCGCGCGCGCACACACACACACACACACACACACTGCGCCAAGAGAGAATTCGAGGGGGGTGGTGTTCCTTCCTCCCCTCACCCCCACCCCCCCACCACTGCCACTTTCAGGCCCTTCCCCTACCACCAGCCCTCACTGTCTTCCTCTGATGTCCAACCCAAATAGATGTGTCACCCTGTCCAGACCCTATTGGGTTTCATCAACCACCCCTAGTTAATTCTCCCTCCTTTCTACTGAGCTTCAGTATTTGGTTTCAGCTCAAGTCTCTCCCCACTCCTGTCCATCCTCCACTTGGCTGATTTTCCCATGGCTTAGCTCTAAATATGTGACTCCCCTACTTAGTGAACTTAATGGGTCCTTAGGACCTGCAAGATCAAATATGAACTTCTCTGTTTGATATCCAAAGTTCTCCATCACCTGTCCCCTTCCTACCTTGCTAGTCTTTCTAAACTTTACTCCATTCCACAAGATCTCCCGTCCAGGGACAGTGACTGCTTTGCACTGGCTCTCTCCCATGCCTCAGTGCTCTATCCACATCACCTTTTCATCTTAGATTTCCCAGCTTCCTTAAGATGGATTAAGAGGTCCTCCAGCTGTAAGAGCTTTCCCTCCTCAGATTACCTTCCATGTACTCTATGTATATCTTGTATATTCATTATGTATTTGCATGTTGTCTCCTCCCACCAGAATGTAAGCTCTTTGAGGCCAGGAACTATTGTTATCTTTCTCTGCATCTCCAATGTGCATAGCACAGTGTCTGGCACATAGGAGGTGCTTAATAAATGCTTATTGATTGTCTGACCACCTGGCTAGCAGACACACTTACCTGAGCCTCGATGGGTTTCTTCCCAAGGTAACAACCAAAAATAACGATAGTATTATTTGCACTGTTAATACTTAATAGCACTATTAATAGTATCAAGTGTTATTAATGCTATTAGTAGTATTATTAGTACTACTATTAAGAAACTAATTTTGGTAAGGGAGGTAATACAGAGGCTTTGAGGATACTAGGAACCAGGGGGTCAGAAGAAATGGGAAAATTTCTCAAGATGGGGTTGGGGGAAAGCAATGAGAACACTAGAAATGAACCTTGTCTACTATATTTCACTGTCTTGCTAATGACCTCCCATATTTTATCCAGCAAGTAATTACTAAGTGCCTTCCATTGGTAAGGGACTATGCTATGCCCCAGGAATTCAAAGGCAAAAAATACTTATCATCTAACAGCTTATATCCAGAGAAATGACAAACATGTACATAAGTTTTATAGAAACAAACACCCATCAATACCTGGTCATTTTCTGCTCAAAGAAATGAATGGCTGGGGACATCAGAAAAGGCTTCCTATAGAGAGGAACACTGAAGCTTAGCCTACTGCCTGGCAGACAGTAGGTGCTTAAAGATGCCAGTTCACTGGCTGGCTGACAGAATAAGCTGAAGTTTGAAAGGAACTACAGATTCAAATTTGTTCGCTATGATTCCTCTGATTCCAAATTTCTTAAATTTGTGCATAAGAAAAAACTCAGGCAAATACATTACAGAGAAGCTTATATAACAACAATATGGGTTAATACCAATAAATACTTACACTATCAACGGCACATTCCAACGGTTCACCATGGCAACATTCTGTATGAATCTTGGCAAGATCATCCACTATTTTGTGAAGTTCAGCAAATTCAATCTTAGAGAATTTCTGACTTAGCCAAGCTACAAGCCTAGGAAGAAAGGCCACAAGAGGTTAATTATTAAAATTTAAAACATACAAGAAAATTTCCTGGAAATTATTTTTTAAATTTCTATGAAGTTCTTCCATAAGTTGACATATAGCAAGTATCACATGCAGGACTTGAACCCAAGTCATTCTGACTCAGGGGACAACACTCTATATACTCTGCCATACTTTCTTATTAAACTTTGGGAAAGAGAAGGATTGCCCAACTCCTTGCATTAGCAGTGGCTGTCATTATTATGTTTTCATGTTCTTAGAAGGCATTAGCCACATCTATCAGTCTTTTTGCAAATTCTAAGCACTTAATAAACATGGTTGCTCAGGCAATCCAACCCAAGGTGGATGAGTACTTTTACAGTGAAAAGAAAATCAAGGCTTAGCTGGGCTGTATGAAACAACATCATGAACCAAAGTGGTAGGCAGGGGATTAGAGAGAACCAGACCCCCTAACCAATGTGGCAGGTGGAAAAATTGAAGCATTAATCTGAGTCAAGCAGGAATGAAGTAAGAGTGGGTTGTGGAAAAACTCCTCCCAAAAGCCTCTCTAATACTCCAAATTGGAGGGTAAACATTTCTAGACCTTACTTATTACATTGGAATAGAAATGCCTGCCACTTTTAACACAAGGACTAAACAGGAAATGTCCAATTCTGAGATAATTAAATTGATTCTGGATCATATTTTCCTGATCCTATTTCCAGTTAATTGATTTGGTCCTCTAACTACCTCAGTCATGGTTCTTTGTCTCTGAGCTTAGTGCAGAAATACATTGACCTGTAATGAGTTAAGTTGAGAAATCCGCTTCTCCTGCTAATCACTGTTCTATTATTGCCTCAAGGAATTCTGCTCTTCTTGGGGGATGCGGGTGTGTACACAAGGCAAGCTTTCCCTCAAGGAAGTCTGCTTTGCTATCCAATGGCCCATTATCTTTTAACCTAGCAAGTGGACTCAAACAAGGAACTTTTCTCAGTCACAGGAGAAAAAAGGGAGCTGTTTCCTACTTCCATTCAATTTCCATCTTCCAATCAATCGTATTGTTGTCTGTGCTTCAGCCATGTAACCAATCATGTTGCCCTCAACCCCATGATGTAAGCTACTCTGTTCTATTCTTTCTTCTTGTGTTGGCAAACAAAATGGGCTGTTAGCACTCAGTTCAATCAAGAGCCCTTGAAGAGTTTGGCTTTTGTTTCCTTTGATTAATTCAGTGCATTGCATTTCATTTCTTACTAGGTGCTAAGCCCCAGGCCCAAACCCCTATTAGGTGCTAAACCTATGTGGGTGTGAATTGGTATCTAAGGTGGAGCCCCAGGTGGGGCTAACTAAGGGAGGCCTGATTAGATCTTTGCTCCCAAACCCCTAATTACTAGGTGCTAAGCCTATGTGGGTGTGAAGCTTCCAGGGTCCTAAGGGGAGGTGCTAACTCCAGAGCCAATCATAGCAGCCTAAGTTCTGGTCATTCAGATGACATTTGATGACCTCTGAAACGGTATAAAAAGAGAAGACAGCTATGTGCTCAGGGCTCTCACTCTTGGTGGCTCGCTGATGTGGAGACTCCGGGTAGCTGTAGCTAAGAGCCCTCCAGCTTGCCCGGATGTCCAGGCTTGCTTTTCTTGGTAACTATGAATTGTATTCGGTCTCTTTGTAATTTGTTTGTATGTGCTCTGAAGTTCAGGTTGCTGGCTTTTTCCCTTGAACTAAGTGAGTGATATTTGTATGCTGGATTAAAGTAAACTTGTCAACCCCTGAACATTGCTTTCCTTAGTAAAGCAGACCCAAAGAATCTGGGCTTTGGCAGCATTCTTGTTGTTGGGCTTGTGTTGGTTTTTCACACCCCACAGCAGCTGCTAGCCTGTAAGAAATGAAATGAAATGCAATGCACTGAATTAATCAAAGGAAACAAAAGCCAAACTCCTCAAGGGCTCTTGATTGAACTGAGTGCTAACAGCCCATTTTGTTTGCCAACACAAGAAGAAAGAATAGAACAGAGTAGCTTACATCATGGGGTTGAGGACAACATGATTGTTGAAACACTTCTATACTTATAAGACGAGTCACATCTTCAATTCTTTGTCTTTAGGCTAACTGAGGCAGTCATTAGACCCATTCCACTGGTAGGTTAATGCCCTTATAATAAAATGTTATTTTGCTTGAAGAAAGAGCCTCAGTGGACCTTTTTGTTGAATTTCACTTGCAACAGGGTTTTTGACTTTTTGGAAGTGATGAAATTAACAACAAAGAGTGGTGATTGGTATAGATGTTGGAATCCCAGGACTTTTTCCATCTTTGTTTCTTTAACAAATACAAAGGTTTTTAGGCAAATGGAACTTAGAAACTTACCCAGCCTTGAAAGTTCTCTCTCCAAACTTGTCTAAACTGGAGCATAGGAATCTCTGTTTTTCACCTTCACCTACTATTTTTCTCTTAAGGCAGAGAGTTGTAGAAAGAAGAAATCACTTTTTCAAAAATAATTTCCTTATTTTCATTAGTATGAAAATAATTTCCCTACAAAATCCGCACAAATTAATTCTACATTTTCTTCATAATGTAAAGGGTTTTACATGAGTACCATGACAGAGAGAGAGAGCCAGACAGAAAGAGAGAGAGGCAGAGAGAGACAGAGTTAAGAGACCTTGCTTTATGTGAAGATTGCTCACCCACCAATAATAAGGTTTGCACTTGGACTTGTTTTCTCAGTAGCAATGATAGAGGTTTGGACTCAGCCCTTAAATCTCACTTTCCTGATGCCTCTTATGACCAAGGTGACACAATTACAAGAGAATAATTCAAATTTAGGAAAGTTCGATGACTACCCCACTGGTATGTAATACATTGTAAGTTCCAAGAGGACAGAGGATATTTTGAGTTTTCTCTTGGTGCCCCTATGACTTTAATGTTATCTAATAGGATACTGATAATTGCTTGTTGGATTGGAATTGAAGCCAGAACCTTCATTTCCTTTATTTATTTTTTTTGGACGGGGAGGGCAGCACAGTTGGGGTTAAGTGGCTGGCCCAAGGTCACACAGCTAGTAAGTGGTTCAAGTGTCTGAGGTCAGATTGGAACTCAGGTCCTCCTGACTCCAAGGCTGATGCTCTACTCACTGAACCACCCAGGTGCCCCCAGAACCTTCATTTCTATTAACATAATACATGAATCTATCAAGTTAATCAGCCACCAGCACAAGGATTAGTTAATTGAATGCTTAACCTCTCTGGGCTTCAGTTTCCTCATCTGTAATGAAATTATTAAGTGTAAGGATCTCCAAGGTCCATCCCAGCTCTCAATCTTTGTTCCTATGTGCAATATGAAATCTTTAACATTCTATATCCTGATGGAACAAGCTATATATCTTTGCTACGTAGGATATTCTCTGCACATTTGGACATTTATGTAGCATATGTTGTTCTCAAAGAGAGTCTCAAAAGTATTTAACCCAGAAATATTATTCAATAGCTACCAAATTAAATTGCCTATTTACTAACCAGCATTAGACTTGGGAATAAAGTAAACATATGTGGGATTTGAGGGGGATCATAAAAGAGCTCAAATTGAAGGCATCTCTTTCACTGACTTATTGCGTGATGAAAATTTCACTGCTAGAGACACATTCCTTCAGGTTATGGAACTGTATCTCTTAGAAACCTCTTTTGAAAATGAAAACACCATTAGGGTAACAAAATTGAATTATTAACAATTGAATGTGAATTACCTTGAGAGATTATTTCTCAAAGAAGACATCAGGCTGAGAGTTTGGTGTCAAAGAGATAGAGAAGAGGACAGGGTATATTTTGATAGAGGAGGAACCCTTCTGGGGAGAGTGGACTTGGAAATGTTATTGCAGTGGGGTACTTTGGACAGTGAAGAGTAAGTATAATGGTACCAAATGCCTCCTGGGACGTGGGAAAGGGCCTAAAGGAACTAAGAAGACAAACTTCACCTGCTTCCCAATTTTCCTTTGGGCTAACTATGTCATAGGGCCAGTGGATAGAGTACTAAGCTTAGAATCAGGAAGACTTATCTTCATAATTTCAATTCTGGCCTCAGGCACTAGCTGTGTGGACCTGGGCAAGTCACTTATCCCTATTCACCTCAGTTCATCATCTCTGAAATGGCCAGGAGAAATAAATGACCAACCTCTCCAGTATCTATGCCAAGAAAACCCCAAATGGGGTCACAAAGAGACATGACTGAACAAGAAAAATTGTCATCAACTGTGTCATCAATCCTGTCTAATGGTCCAAATACCATCAGTCAGCACAGCTCATTCTTCTGCCTACAGTAGAGTCTGTCCACTCCAAATGCTTCAACAAATATAAATTCATGTGCTTGTGCACACACACACACACACACACACACACACACACACTCACTCTGCTGACACCAGGACTCAGAAAGTTGTCAATTGAATTATTACAAATAATGAAATGACAGAGTGGTTTGGAAAGTTTAAGCAACACAGAGGCAGGCCCGTTCACACTACCATTCACAGATGTGAGATCAGTGCTGAAGAGGAACAAAGGAAGGATCTTGTATTTACAGTTGGAAAGAGCATCAAGTACCATTCCCTCAAATTGCAGATTAGAAAATTGAGGTGAGGAGAAATTAAGTGACTTGTAGAGGGTCACACAGCTAGTAAGCACCTGAGATGGGACCCATCTTCCTTACTTCTCCCCCTACCCCAAGAGCCCTCTCTACTGTACCACAGAGCCTCTCCAGCCAAGCTCTCTCTGTGTCTCTCTGTCTCTCTCTCTGTCTCCCTCCCCCTCCCTCTCTCTCTCTCTCTCTCTCTCTCTCTCTCTCTCTCTCTCTCTCTCTCTCTCTCTCACACACACACACACACACACACACACACACACACACACACACACACACAGGAATACCTTTTCATTGAGGCACATAGCTTTGTCAGCAGCCTGACAACGTTCTTTCACTGTGTCCTTATACTGATGAGCATAGGCAAGGAGTGTTGGGGCATAGAAGTAGGGGTGCCTTCTGGCACCCTCATACAGGTAGCTGAAATTGGCAGAGAACCAAGTGGTCACTTTTGAGTAGCTAGGAACAATGAATGTCCTCAACCTTGTACCCACATCAACCAGAACCAGTGATAGCAGTTTACTCCTCCAACTGAACGTAACTAGATTTAATTTGAGCTGCTCTTTAATTAGGAGCTGCAAATTCATTGGCATTCTTCCAGCTCTAAGTGGGAATTGGTGTGTCCTGGGCAACCATCACCAACAAGGCCCTCCTTCGGTTGAGGAACGAAGAGACAGACACCCTGAGAGGGCAACAAAAGTCTCAGGGAAGGCCATGCATAGGGAGGGATTCACCAGGGCCAGCATCTTCTCATAGAAGTTAGTTATTCCTACTAATTCAGGGCTGGATACTGCTATTTCCATACTGACCAAAGTTCTATAAATGTTTACAGCTTTCTCTGAATCCACCACCCCTAGAACAGTAAATCTAGGTCCAGCTCTATACATAGGAAATTCTGAGCTCACTGAGCAAGGAAACTCCCTTTATCTCTGCAGATTGGCCACTTTGCAATTACATAATAGTCTTTGCCAAGCTGCTTGAGGAACTGGGACCATAGAATTCTAGAGCTAGAAAGGGGCTCAAAGACCATCTGATTCAACCCCTCATTGCATAGGTGAGAAAACTGAGGCCCCAGGAGCCTAAATGACTTGCCCTTGCCAACTAGATGGCACAGTGGGCCATCTAAAGCCTTGTGCCTGGATGCAGGAAGATGTGAGAAACTTAGTAGCTGTGTGACACTAGGCATGTCACATAATCTCTGCCTCAGTTGCCTCATTCAAAAATGAAAATCAGAACAGCATATAAATGATTTGTTGTGGCAATGAAATAAAATCATATTTGTGACCCCTTTAGCACAGGGCCCAGCACTTAGTGCATACTTCATAAATACTTATTCTCCTTTCCCCAGGGTCCCACACAGATGGTACCTATGCCCTATGTCAGGGCTCCTTGTCTCCTATGCTAGCACCCTAGCCCCTACACTAACTTTCTGATCTCACTTACTGTCCCATTACTCTTTTTTCATTCTCTTGGATGGCTTGGGACAGAATTTCAGATTCAGGTTTCACTATTTTAGGGAGGTCTGGGTGGTCATCTTTGTGACTCAGGAAACAACGATTCATCTCAGGTTCCTCTTTGGCACAACAGTCTGGCATTTCACCATACATCTCCAGAAGACTTTGCAATTACATAATTTATCCCCTAATAGTTGGGGCTAGGAAGAAAAAAATAGATGGATAGTCACCCATTTAAAGCTCTGGGCATACTTGACTTTCTTTTTTGGGTGGAACAATACTCGGGAGACAAGAAGTGAGGAGAGGAAGCTGCCTGAACAGTCTTCTCCTCCTCTCAAATTACCTGACTTTCTCTTAGATCAGAACAATTCCTTGAAGTTTTTTTTTTAATGAGAGAGAATAGTTCTGGACTGGTATTTGGGTGATAAGTCTAAGGACAAAGACAGAAATGGGCATCTTGGTAGGACATATTACTATTGATTCTGATCTCCTATCTGAAATGATATGAAGAGAGAAGGTCAAACTCAACCACAGGGTTGATACTAACAAGGGATTTGTCACAATTTTCTGCTGTCTCATCAGCAGCACAGCCTTTTGCAAAATTTGTAACCTGAAGAACTATTTTTTTGTGATGTTCATATAGGCATTTCTGGAGGTATTGAGCAAATGTGATCAACATTCTGAAACAAAGAGTTCTTATGGTTACTGAAAGCAAAAATGACATTAAATATAAATAAACCCACTATAAAGTGTTTGCTATGCTGAAGATCCAATTGCATCCATACCGCCTCCAGGTCGACTAGAGGACCATGCCAACTTGGTGAGAGTACCAAAGCATTCTGAGAGAGACAGGGGTAGCATCCGAGAGCGCTAGGAATCGCAGTACTCCTGTAAGGACACATCTTGCTTTGCTGACATCCCCACAGCCATTAACAAGGGGATCAACCCTTGTAGAGACGACCTATGGCAACTGGATCTGAGGCTGCTTGCAGCAGCCACAGTAACTGAAGTCCCAGAAAAGAAAATTCTCATCACCAAAGTCCTTGGCAAAGTCAGTTGGCTCAACTCCAGAAACAGTGCAAATGTCATTAAATGATAAGTATTACCACATACTTTGGTATTTTTCCCTAAAGTGCATGGAATTTTTCCCATCTGCCTTGTAAATTGCATTCTCCTAGATGGGTTACCCTTGAGAATAGGGACCAATTTGCTTTTCTATGTGTGTGTACCTCTAGCACTTAGCACAGTGTTCAATGCATGATTTTTCATTCATTCACTCTATAAGGATCAATGTATATTATCTCTCCCTCACTATTACTATAAAAGGTGGGGACAGCGGGACAGGGGGAGGGAAAAAACAAGCAATTATACAGTACCTACTATGTGCTAGGCACTGTGCTCAGCACTTTGATTCTCTGCAGAATATGTACATTCAATGTATACCACATGACAGACAATCACTGGGTAACTGAAGTCAATTCAGTTAGGCATAAACAACCTTAAGTCTACAAGACATGAGGACAAAGCCTGCCTTTGACACTTATTACATCACTGATTTCCAGGCATGTTACCCCGGGGAAGTCATTCAACCACTGTCTGCCTCAGTTTCCTTATCTGTAAAAATGGGGATAACAACAGCACCCAGCTCTCAGGGTTGTTGTGAGAACAAATGAGATAATATTTGCCAAGAACTTTGCTAACCTTGAAGCACTTTGTAAACACTAGCTATTATTGTTAATTTCACAAAGTGCCCTTTGTATGGTATGTACCAGCAACATACCAGCACAGTCTGAGGTATTGCATATGTTTCTCCACAGCATCCCTGTAGCAAAATGCCTGACCTCCCATCAAGAATACTTACAGAGGGACAGCAGTCACCAGTCTGTGAGGCTAAGGTTCAATTAGGTATAATGGATGCTGACAAACATAGTCCCTAATTGTTCTACTCCTAACAGCTCCCTTTCTGTCTCTCCAATAGATGCCAGGCTAATAGACTTGGGCCTGCTTAGGTCGATACAGAATGTCCTTTGTTAGATTTCTGAGCATCTCCATGGAACTCAATATCTCACTGAATCCCTTTGAGGATCAAGACTCTAGTTTGGCCTTCCATAGACCAGAAAAACCAGGATGGAGTGGCATTGGAAGAACATTTCAGAGAAGATCTTTTCCAAAGTAGGCTCTTTTCTAAGTTTTGCATTGCTCAATAATTTGTTTTAATGACAACAGCACTTGGGAGCTTCATGATCATACCATATTCCATCCCACAGGCTGTGAAATAACTTTGATACCAAAAGAACTATATTATAGAGCAATCACAGCCTGCCCTATTCCTTGGGAAGGGCCACCATAGGAGAGATCTTGAAAACAAACTTATAAGTGTAATGATGCCCTTGCACTGCCCATAGAGCATGCTCGACTGCCATCCCTGGTGACCATGTGGAAATGTGGGGTGCCTGCTTCCAGTCATAAGTGACATCAGGACTTTATAGGGAGATGTTGAAAAGTTATAGAATTAGCTACTGAGCCAGAAACCAATGGTAACTGAGTATGTTCCATGGGAGAGGTGGCAGAAAGAGGAGAAAGGGACCTGCTATGTAAGGTATAAAGGGATAATGTCACAATCAATATTAATGGAAAAAGGAATTCAAACTTTCAAACATTAGACTTACAGGGCTTTCAGATTGTCTTCACCCAAATCTCTATATCATTTGGCAATATCACTCTTAGCTGCAAGTAAAACAAAGGACGTTGATTTATACATACATACATATAACAAGTATGTGTATATATATATATATGTATGTATGTATATATATATACATGTTATATATATGCTTAACCACCAAGTGAAGAATCCCTCCTCAATCTAGGCATAGTTTATCTAACTGACTCAAAAGATGGTGCTTCCAGTACAGGAAAATCTTTGTAGAATACTCAAACTCAGATGAGTATAACATCTAGGGGATTGTTGATTAGCAAAGGTACTTCTTGAACCATCATTTGAAATTTGTGGTTTTTTCCTCAGATCTAAGGTAGGATATTTATTGTTTATTTTTTATGAAAATTTAAATACAAAATAAGAAAATAAAAGAAATATTTTGGAAATGTGAATATTTAAATATAGCAATAGATTTCCATTTCAAGAAAGCCTATATAATAAATATTGCATGTTGTGTTCAGAGCTGTACATCTTTTCTTTGTTTCCTTGTAAGTATTCTTTTTTTCTCTGCTGCGCATTTTTTACTTTGTTATTTTTCCCCCTTACTCCCCTTTAGATATACCTTTGAGCATAGATATATTTATATATAGATATATACATAAATATATATATACAGATATACATATGTACATACAGACATACATATTTAGACATATACTTTCCCTAACAAATTCTATTCCTGATCTTTGATTTTATGTTTGTATCTCTTATTTCCTATCTCTCCTAACTCCTCTACTTTACATCTACCCACTACCTTGTCCTCCTATTACTTAACCTATCCCCCCTCCAAGGATCCCTGCCTTGTCCTCCCATTCCCATAAATCTAAACACCCTTATATACCCACCTTTAGCCTATTCCCTCACCCTCTCTTCTAGTGATCCCTTCCTTATCATCTCCCCCCTTCCCTATCCCCTTAGCATTTTATTTCTTTCCTAATTTAGAAGACTTTTATATTCTTCTAGGTATACATGTATTGTCCCCTCTTGAACTCATTCCCAATGAAAGTAGGTTCACAGAACTACCAGCTCTCCTCCCCCATCTAATTCCTCTGTGTGAGTTCTTCGTCTTGCCCCTCATTGGTATAAGATAATTACTCTTCTTAGATGTGCATAAAGTTTTACTTTTTAAAGTCATATCATACTCAAATCTACCCCAATATTTCTTTTTTTCTAATCAAATAAAGGGAACAAGCATTTTTTAATATTTTATTATTTATTTAATATTTTTTGGTTTCAGCATTGATTTCCACAAGATTTTGAATCACAAATTTTCTTCCCATTTCCACCCTCCACCCCCGCTCCAAGACGGCATTTTTCGGATTTCCACATTTCCCAGTGATCCCTCCCTTCTGTCACCCCACTCCCCCCATGCGCTTTTCCCTTACTTTCTTGTAGGACAAGGTAGATTTCTATGCCCCATTGCCTGTGTATCTTATTTCCCAGTTGCATGCAAAAACGACTCTTTTTTTGAACATCTGCTTTTAAAACTTTGAGTTTCAAATTCTCTCCCCTCTTCCCTCCACACCCACCCTCCCTAGGAAGGCAAGCAATTCAGCATACATCACACGTGTATCATTATGCAAAACCCTTCCACAATACTCATGTTGTGAAAGACTAACTATATTTTGCTCCCTCTTATCCTGTCCCCCTTTATTCAGTTTTGTCCCTTGACCCTGTCCCTTTTGAAAGTGTTTGCTTTTGATTAGCTCCTCCCCTATCCAACTTCCCTTCCATCGTCTCCTTTTTTATCCCCTTCCTCCTTCTTTCCTGTGCAGCAAGATACCCAATTGAGTGTGTATGTTATTCCCTCCTCAAGTCAAATCTGATGAGAGCAAAGTTCACTCATTCCCCCTCACCTGACCCTCTTCCCTTCCCACAGAACTGCTTTTTTACCACTTTTATATGAGAAAATTTACCTCATTCTATCTCTCCCTTTCTCCCTCTCTCCATATATTCCTCTCTTATCGTTTTATTTTATTTTTTAGATATCATCCCTTCATACTCAGCTCACCCTGTACCCTCTGTCCATATATATGTATGTATTTATGTATGTATGTATGTATGTATGTATGTATGTATGTATGTATATTCCCTTCAGCTACCCTAATACTGAGAAAGGTCTCATGAATTACACACATCATCTTTCCATGTAGGAATGTAAACAAAACAGTTCAACTTTAGTAAGTCCCTTATGATTTCTCTTTCTTGTTTACCTTTTCATGCTTCTCTGGATTCTTGTGTTTGAAAGTCAAATTTTCTAGTCAGCTCTGGTCTTTCCACTGAGAAAACTTGAAAGTCCTCTATTTTATTGAAAATCCATATTTTGCCTTGGAGCATGATACTCAGTTTTGCTGGGTAGGTGATTCTTGGTTTTAATCCTAGCTCCATTGACCTCTGCAATATCATATTCCAAGTCCTTCAATCCCTTAATGTAGGAGCTGCTAGATCTTGTGTTATCCTGATTTTGTTTCCACAATACTCAAATTGTTTCTTTCTGGTGGCTTGCAGTATTTTCTCCTTGATCTGGGAACTCTGGAATTTGGTGACAATATTCCTAGGAATTTTCTTTTGGGGATCTTTTTCAGGAGGCAATGGTTGGATTCTTTCAACTTCTATTTTACTGTCTGGCTCTAGAATATCAGGGCAATTTTCTTTGATAATTTCTTGAAAGATGAGGTCTAGGCTCTTTTTTTGATCATGGCTTTCAGGTAGTCCAATAATTTTTAAATTATGTCTCCTGGATCTATTTTCCAGGTCAGTGGTTTTTCCAATGAGATATTTCACATCATCTTCTACTTTTTCATTTCTTTGGTTCTGTTTTATAATATCTTGATTTCTCATAAAATCACTAGCTTCCACTTGCTCCAATCTAATTTTTAAGGTATTATTATCTTCAGTGGTCTTTTTGACCTCTTTTTCCATTTGGCTAATTCTGCCTTTCAAGGCATTGCTCTCATTAGCTTTTTGGAGCTCTTTTGCCATTTGAGTTAGTCTATTCTTTTCTTCAGTATTTTTTGGGTCTCCTTTAGCAAGTCGTTGACTTGTTTTTCATGGTTTTCTTACGTCACTCTCATTTCTCTTCCCACTATTTCCTCTACTTCTCTGACTTGCTTTTCCAAATCCTTTTTGAGCTCTTCCATGGCCTTAGACCAATTCATATTTTTCTTGGAGGGCTCTTTGACTTTGTTGACTTCTTCTGGTTGTGTGTTTAGGTCTTCTTTGTCAGCAAAAAAGATTTCAAAGTCTGAATCTGAATCTGGGTTTGTTTTTGGTGCCTGTTCAAGTTCCCAGCCAACTGCTTGACCCTTGAGCTTTTTGTCAGGGTACAACTGCTTGGAGAGTAGATAGTACTTTGTCCCAAGCTTGAGGGGCTGCGCTGCTATTTCCAGAGCTACTTCTACACAGCAAACTCTGACACACCAGCACTCCTTCTCCCCTAAGAACCACCAACCAGGATTGCAGCCCATATCCAGCCAGGCCAAGGCAAGCTTTGCATTCCCGCTCTGATCCACCACTTAATTCCTCCCACCAGGTGGGCCTGGGGTCAGAAGCAACTGCAGCTGTAGTTGTGGAAACATCCTCAAAGCTGCATCACTTCTGCTGCCTGTGGGGCAGTTGCCCACCGTGAACTCCATTCACTCTGTCCCAGCAGCTTTTCCCAGTAACTTGCTCTGTTGTATTTGGAGTTTGTGGGTTGGGAAGTCTTGTAACTGCCCCAGCTCAGTGATTCAGAGCGCTATGGCCTGTTCCACCCAGCTCCCAGTCTGGTTGGTCCTGGCGTGGCCCATGCTGGACCCTTCCCAGCAACCATCCAGGCTATCCTGGGCTGGAGCCTTGTTTCCCTCTGCTATTTCATGGGTTCAGCAGCTCTAGAATTTGTTCAGAGCCATTTTTATAGGTGTTTGGAGGGACCTGGGGGAGAGTTTAAGCAAATCCCGGCTTTCCAGCCACCATCTTGTTTCCGCCCTCTACCCCAATATTTCTTATGAACTACCCAATTACTAATAACAAACTTAGGCATACATTTTATGTTTTATATACATAAAAGGGAAATGGCCTGTCCTTATTGAGTCTTCTGTAATTAGCCTTTGGTATGTACCTTATATTTCTCTTGGCTCTTGTATGTCAAAACTTCTATTAAGTTCAGGTTTCTTTTTTTTTTGTTTTGTTTTTTAACAAAGTCCTGAAAGTCTGACAGCTTCATTAAATGTCTAATTTTTTTTCACTCAGAATTATACTTAGCTTTTCTGGGTATGATATATTGGGGTCAAAACCCCAGTTCTTCTCCTCCTTGATATATAGTGTTCAAAGACCTGGAGTCTTTTAGTGTTACCGCTGCTAGATCTTGTATGATTCTAATTGTGGCACCATTGCATTTAAATTGTTTTTTTTTTCCTGCTATTCATAGTATTTTATCCTTGAGCTGGGGATTTGAGAATTTGACTATAATATCCCTGAGGGTTTTCCTCATAGCATCTCATTCAGGTTGTAATTGGTGAGTTTTTCTATTTTTACTTTCCCCTCTTGTTCTAATGCTTCAGAACAATTTACTTTATTCTTGTATTAGTGTATCAAGATTCTTTTTTTGATCATAGCTTTCAGGTAGTCCAATTATTCTTCTGTTTTCTCTTCTTGACCTCTTCTCCAGATCAGTTGTTTTTCTTATGAGCTGTTTCACATTCTCTTCTATTTTTTCATTCTTTATGTTTTCTTTTATTATTTCTTGATCTCTTATAACTTTGATGGCTTCCCTTGCCCAATTCTAATTTTCAAGGAATTCTTTTCTTCCTTAACATTCTGGATTTCTTTTCTAATTGGTTGACTTTCTTTTCATAACCTTCTTGTTTTCCTTGAATTGTTATTTTCTTTTTAGTTTTTCCTCAATCACTCCCATTTGACTTTAAGGTATTTTTTAGGTTCCTCTATGACTTTTTTCGCAGATGACCATTTCACATTACTCTTTGGTGTAGAAGAGGATTTCTTTGCTTCAGTATCCTCCTCTGAAGATGAGCCCTGGTCTTCTCTATTTCCATAGTAACTCTCTATGGTTGAATTCTTCCTCCTTTGCCCCTGCATTTTTTAAAAATTTGTAGTAGCTTAATTTTTGTTATCAGCAGTAGTCCAGGAGTATGGGACATGATGTCTCTGTCCTCAGATCTTCCTTCAATTCTCCCTTCTGGCCTGGCACCTGAAACAAAGACCTCCAGCCTCCTATGAGTGCTCACAGACAGCAGTTTCCCCAAATCACTGCTTCTGCACTCATTGAGGTGTGTGCTGGTTCCTTCTCACCCCCACCACTCTTCGCAGCACAGTTGGGTCTGGCATTCCTGATCAGCAGAGGTTCCCTCCATCTTCCCTGGCTCATATGCCCAAATCCCCTCACTGTCCCAGGGGTAAAAGTTCCCGACCTGGGGCCAAGACAGCCTCCCAAACCAGCTGTCCCCAGGTTTTGCCTCTTGTTGTTTAAGCTGTCCCAGGACCTGGCCTTGAGGGGTTTACTCTTCACAAACACCAAACCACGACCTGAGATTTTTGTCCAAATCTTCTCCAATTGGCTCAAGAAGAGTCCTGTTCTGCCCTTACTTTTATTTATTTTTACTGTCCTATGTTCACCCTGAAGCATTATTTCATCCCTTTAGTGGGGAAAATCTTGAGGGCTTGGCATTTTCTGACCTATTCCACCATCTTCCGGAATCCTCTCATTTTTACTGTTTGTTAGGTCATTTTCAGTCATGTCTGACTCTTTATGACCCTTCAAGGATGTTTTTGGCACAGATACTGAAGCAGTTTTCCATTTCCTTCTCCAGCTCACTTGACAAATGAGGAAACAGAGGCAAACAGGATTAAGTGACTTACCCAAGCTTGCACAAACTAATAAATGGCTGAAGCCAGACTTGAACTCATGTCTTCCTGACTCCAGGTCCAGATTCATTCACCTAGTGACCAAAGTAGGATTAGTTCTTCTATACCTCCTTCGAGGGAGTAATGAGAGGTCTGCCTGAAATGCAAGTGCAATAAACCCAAACCATAAACATAAAATTTATCTAATGATTCCAGATTTTTGTATGATAAGGCAAAGCTGAAGAAGTCCTAGCTGAGGAGATGGGAGAAATAAGTGGTTTTTTGTCTTTGGGAGTGTACAACTTTAAAAAGCCATGGTGGCTCCATTATCTCCATCTGAAACAGAAGATTACAGAAACCATCCTGTCTAGCTCATTGACAATAATAGACAGACTAAAAAATAATTTCTTTGACACTATATAGACGCAATCATCTTGATGAATATATTTTGCCTCCAATGGAAAAAAACAAAAAGATACCACAAATCCCAAAAAGATACAAACTTCATTTAGCCTCTCTTTCTGTACTAAGAGAGACCTTGAATAGAAGGATTCTTACGTGCATCTCAACAGAAGATTTCCCTGGAATGATCAGAGCTGAAGAGGAAAATAAGAGAAATAAAGGTGACCCACTTCATCTTGTCAACAGTTTGTGGGAATTGGTGGAAGAGAGAAGGTAGGATGTTGAGAGGAGAAATAGATTAATATGCATTTTTAACCAATAATTGTAAATTATTAACTTTGCATTTCATATCCTCCCACTGATTTCAAAATGCAGACTATTCTTGCAAAAACTGTGTTTGCCGAAATTCCTTACACAGGCTTGCCATCTGGAACTCTCTTCTCAAAAAGACCTTGTAAATTCATTAAACTTATGTAAAATATCTTATCAAATTATAAACAAAGATCTAATCAATTGGTGCCATTTATTCAGTACCATGTCCTTTATCCTAGATTCTTATTTAGACATTTTATTTTGTGATAGTTGTAAAATTATAACCAACCTGCAAACTGGATTTGGAGAGGTGAATGAACCAGGGACCTAAGTTCAAAAATGTGCCTTGGCAAACCATTTGCACTGCTGAACTTCCCTAAAGGTAATGAGGGTCTTGAAAAAAGCATTACTGAATACAAATGATTAGAATTGTTCCATTTCATTCATTCCTACATTTATTCAGGAAGTTCTGAAGGTAAAAAAGTTCTCATATGACTCAGAATGCAACAAATGGAAAGAGCAATTTTTACAACATCTTAGATGTCCAAGAATGTTGTATCATCAGTTTCAGGCCAGACCCTCAAAAGCAGTTGCCCATTCTGAAGCTCACTTAATTTGGCCTCATTTGTGATTCTAAGAAATGATGGTAGAAAATAATTGAAATTATTGGTTGTAATAATGATCTTGGCAACATTGAGGTACAAATCAAAAGCTTAAAACCACATGACCAGGTGGCATCTCGTGTAACCTTGAAAATGCTGAGATACCCCTGATCAGACTGAAGCAGCCTGGGTATTCATGGGAGACATAGCAACACAGGTAGGGATAGACATTAAGCTCACATTATCAGGGAGTTGTGGATACATATAAGCCAGAGAAAAGGGGGAGGGAAAGAAAAAAAGGGTAAGGAAACAGAAGGACAGAGGAGTGGAGTCCAGATAGTGGATTAAAGGCAGGGACTTACTGAGATTTCCCACAAGCCCCTCCAAATCCCCTTTAAAAATGACTCTAAACAAATTCTAGAGCAGCAGAAACCACAGAAAGACTGAGTGAAACAAATTTCCAGCTCAAGAAAACTTGGAACATCAGCAGGAAAGGTCTGTTGCACCAGAGTGAGAAAGGAGCACAATCCAGCACAGTCTGCGACACAGCAAAACCAGATCGACATTGGGAGTGACATTCTCTTACACCCCTAAGGAAAATCTCATTTACTTTCAAGGCAATTGCTAGCTGTAGCAGACTTTCCTTCTATAAGGAGTTTAGATTTCACCCTGGGAGACCTAATCACACAGTCCCAGAATCTGAGTTCAGAGGCTACCTAGCCTAATTTGTATCTGACTAAGAATATTGTCTATAACATCACAGACAAATGGTCATCTAAGCCCTACTTAAAGATCTCTGATGAGAGAGCCACCATCTTCCAAGTCAATCCATTCCATTTTCAGACACTTCTAATTATTATGAAGTTTTTCCTTTCCTTGAGCCTAAACCTACCATTTTGAATTACCATCCATTCTTCCAATTTAGGGCCATTGACACCCAACATAAGATGAATCCTACATTAACATGAAAACTCTTGGAAGCGGTGCGGTCGCTATCCTCATAAGTCTCTTTTCCACTTACTTCAATCAGATCCTTCACCATCATTTTTGCCCACCTGTAGAAGGGTTCTGACTTTCCTGGTGTAGTGAAAAGAGCATTGGACTTGCAGTCGGGAAGTACTGGGTTTGAATTTCACCTCCACCACATGCTTGCTCTCTATTTTATGGGCCAGACATTTAACTTCTCTGACACTTAGTTTCCTTTTCTGTAAAATGGGAATAACAAGACCTAAAGCACCAATCTCAAGTGATTGTTATATCAAATAACATGATTTATGCATGGCACATTGTAAATTTTGAAGTGTGATATAAATGTCAGTTATTTTACTTATTACTATTACTGCAGTCCTACCAAGCTCCTTTTATGAAAAATATATGGTGCTGATACATAAACCAGGAAGAGCAAAAACAGAGAAAGCATACTATACATCAATTTCACTCATGAATATTGATGCAAAAAATCCTAAATAAAACACTAGATAATTGACTAGAGCAATACCTCACAAATACTAAATATTGTGACCAAACAGGATTTATACAAGAAAAGCAGGGCTGATATCCACATAAATCATCATTATTTCAATATTTAACCTACAAAGCCCTACAAGAAAAGATAGTAAGAAATATTTCATTTAAAATAACCAGAGGCAATATAAAATAACTGGGAGTATACCTGCAAAGACAAAACCAAATACGTATGAACACAATTAAAAAGACCTTTTTATACACATAAAGTCAGATTTAAATGATTGGGAAAATGTTAATTGTTCATGAGTAAGCCAAGCCAATATAATCAAAATGATGATTGTACCTAAATTAATCTATTTATTCATTGCCATCTCAAGTAAACTACCAATAATTATTCTATTCAGCTAGAAAACAATAATGAAAAATTCACTTGAAGAGCAAAATGTCAAGATATCAAAGGAATTGATAAAAAAAAGTAAAAGAAGGTGTCTGGCAGTACCAAATCTCAAACTGTATTTTAAGGAGGAAACGATCAAAATTATTTGGTATTAGCTAAGAAATTGAAGGATAGATCAGTAGAATGGAGAAGATATACAATATACAATAGAAAATGATTATAGTAAGTTGATGTTTGATAAATACAAAGATCTAACCTTTGGGGGTAAGAATTAACTATTTGGGAAAAACAAAACAAAGAAAGAAGGAAAGAAAGAAGGAAAGAATGGAAGGAAGGAAGGGAAGAAATTGCTTGGAAAACTGGAAAGCAGTCTGACAGAAACTAAGCATTGACCAATACCTTGTACCATTTAGCAAAAAAAGGTCAAAATGGGTACATGACCTACCTCTAAAGAAAGATATCATAAGTAAATTAGAAGAGTATGGAACCTATTACCTATCAGACTTATAGATAGGAGAACAATTTAAGAATAAATAAGAAGAGATAGAGAGCACTGTGAGGTGTAAAATGGATAATTTTGATTACATTAAATTAAAAAGATTTTGTACAAATAAAACCAATGTAGCCACGATTAGAAGGAAAGCAGAAAGTTAACCACGTTTTTAAATAACCAGTTTCTCAGAATAAGGCTTCATACCTCAAATACATAAAAAACTGAGACCAATTTATAAGAATGTGAATCAGAGCCCAATTGATAGGTGGTCAAAGGATGTGAACAGGCAGTTTTGGGGGAGAAGAAATCAAAGCTATCTATAATCATGTGAAAAATGCTCTAAGTCATTACTGATTAAAGAAATGCAAATTAAAACAACTATGAGGTAACATCTGACACCTATCAAATTGGCTAAAATAATTGGGGTAAATGACAAATGTTGGGGGATATATGGAAAAATTTGGACAATAACAAACTGTTGGCAGAATTGTGAACTGATACAATCATTCTGGAGAGTGACCTGTAACTATGCCCAAAGTGATATAAATTCTGTACACACTTTGACCCTATTAGGTCTGTTTCCCAAGGTAATTAGGAAAAAAGGAAAAGAACTTATATGTTCTAAAATATTGGTAACAGCTCTCTGTGTATTAGCAAAGAATTGGAACTGGTATACATGCACATTTAATGAAGAACAGCTAAACAAGTGGTGGTATATGATTGTCATGGGATACTACTGTGCTGTAAGAAATGACAAGCAGTTTGGTTTTAGAAAAGCATGAAAAGACTTGCATGAAATAATGCATAAAATGAGCAGAACCAAGAGAATATTGTAAACAGTAACAGCAATATTTTTGAAAAGTAACTATGAATGACTAATTTATTTTGAATGAAATGGTCATTTGAATCAGCTACAAAGGACCTGTGAAGTAAAATGTTATCCACCTCCAGAGAAAGAATTGTGATGTATGGACATATATATTATAAGCTTTCACATATATGTGTGTGTGTGCACACATATGCACCCACATAAAGACATAGAATTATATGTATGTGTGTATATACATACACATATGTGTAGGTGTGTGCATATGAGCATGCCCACACACACACACATAAATTATTGGCCGTCTGTAGTGTGGGGATGGGAGGGAAAGAGGAAGACAGCTCAGCATTCAAAATGAAACAAAATTAATCATGAAAAGAAGAGGCATTAACATTTTCTTTGCCACTGTATCCTGAGAACCATGGGACCTTTCCAACTGACACTCTGATGAAAGCTTCCATATGTGTTCTCATTCTCATTAGGATGTGTGCCCCTCAGGAAAAGGGACTCAATTACTCTTCCATTTATATTTCCACTCCTGTACACAGGATAAGCATTTCATAAGTGCTTCATTCATTCATCCAATTGAGTATAGAGTCCAGTGAATCCTATACAATAGGCATTTATCTGAATGAACTTCTACGTAACCAGCACTCCATCCTATATTACGGAACTTTTAACCCCAGGAAAGAGTTCCATATCAGTCCATGTTAAATGTCATCTTATTAGATTAAACCTGTTATTCAAGCCTGCCAAGTTGATTGCAGAGCCTCACTTTGTCATCTAACATATGAGATCTCCATGTGAGCTTCACATCATCTTAAATTTCATGAGAATCTCTTCTATGGCTTTAGCTAAGTCATTGAAAAAAATGTTGAAAAGTACAGGAGAAAGGACAGAGCGCTGGGCCACTCCTCCACAAGATTTCTTTTGAAATTAACATTGACTTCTTAATACTGGAAATTCAATATCTCTGAATCTACTTTGCCCACATTTCTTTAATCTGTTCACAAGAATACTGTTATAGACTTTGTAAAAAAAAACCAACTTTGCTGAATATCAAACGTGTAGCCTTCACAAATATTTAGAAGTCTGTTGTAGTTTTTAAATAAATAAAGACATTTTGATGATGGTGGTGATGATGATGATGATAGTGATGATGGCTAGCATATGATCAAGGTTTATAAAACATTTCACAATAATTTTCTCATTTTATCCTCACAGCAATCCTAGTAAGGAAGTGCTATTATTTGCTCCTTTTTACAGATGACAAAACCAAGGCTTAGAGAGGTTAACTCACTTGTCCAGGGTCACACAGCCACTAAAGGTCTGAGGAAGAATTTGAACTCAGGTGTTTCTGACTCCAGATCCCAAAATTTATCCACTGAACCATCAGCACATACTCCATGAATGCTGGTTTCTTAAAACAGAGAAGAAACCATTGCGTCTCAAGCAATAATATGCTTCAATGCAGTGATTCCAACTTTAGAATAGAAAAACATCCAAATCTTCAGGTCTGAACCAGATACATGGAGATGACTTTTCTCCTATTCGCACAAAACATCAAAGTAACTTTGTAGTACCTTTGGTATTCTAGAATTAAACATATCTGAAAAAATTAATTACATGATATTATCTGACCTCTATAGTTTCAGGTAAGGTACTGTCTGCACAAAGGAGGCAAAACACAGGTGATTTAATGAGCAAAGGCCTGAGATTCTAAAAATCCAGACCTATATTTAGTGGTCAGTGTGATCACAAGGAAGCCTTTTCTACTGTCTGCATGGCCTAAAGGATCTGGACCTTTCCAAAATGGTTGGGGCATTTAAATGACCTGAGTCACCTTGTAAAAGGTGACACCCACTGGAGGACCTTCACTGATTCAACTTGCCCTCCTAGGAGAGGTATTGGCTATTACTTTTTAATCAATCAATCAATGGGCATTTCTTAGCTACCTACTGTGTGACAGCCACTGTGCTATGTATGGGGACTACCAAGACAATAAAATGAAAAGGAACTTACGTTCTATTAAAAGAGGAAACAATGTACACAGACAAATATATATGAAAGAAATGCAGAGGATTGTGTGTAGGGTGGAAACACTAGTAGCAGGGGGCCTCAGGTAACAAGAAATGCCTCATGGAAGAGATGGCCTTGGTGCTGAAATTTGAAGGAAGCTACAGATCCTCATAGACAGAAGTCAGGAGGAAGGAATGCCAGGAACAGGGCACAGCCTGTGCAAAGGCCCAGAGATGAAAACCTGCGTGTAAGGAAAAACAAAGAAGGCCAGTTTGGCTGGACTAAAGAGTGAATCTTTGAAGGCAAGAAATGGAGATTAAGGGAAGTGACCAGCTGCGCTCCGGTGGGGCTGTCCGACGGCCGGGCAGGGCCGGGATGGAGGCAGCGGCGGGTCCCGGTCCGGGGGCGGGGGCGTCCCCGGAGGAGCCCGAGGCCCCCGAGCGGCGGCGGAAGGCGCACGGGATGCTGAAGCTGTACTACGGCCTCCCCGAGGCCGAGGCCGCGACCCCCGACCCGCGGGACCCTACGGACCTCAACGGCGCGCACTTTGACCCGGAGGTGTTCCTGGACAAGCTGAGGAAGGAGTGTCCCCTGGCCCAGCTGATGGACAGTGAGACGGACATGGTCCGGCAGATCCGCGCCCTGGACAGTGACATGCAGACCCTGGTCTATGAGAACTACAACAAGTTTATCTGCGCCACGGACACCATCCGCAAGATGAAGAACGATTTCCGGAAGATGGAGGACGAGATGGACCGCCTGGCAACCACCATGGCAGTCATCACCGACTTCAGTGCCCGCATCAGCGCCACGCTGCAGGACCGCCACGAGCGCATCACCAAGCTGGCAGGAGTCCATGCCCTGCTGAGGAAGCTTCAGTTCCTTTTTGAGCTGCCTGCACGCCTCACCAAGTGTGTGGAGCTGGGGGCATACGGGCAGGCTGTGCGCTACCAGGGCCGGGCCCGGGCTGTGCTGCAGCAGTACCAGCACCTGCCCTCCTTCCGGGCCATCCAGGACGACTGCCAGCTCATCACCGCCCGGCTGGCCCACCAGCTGCGCCACAAGTTCAGGGATGGTGGGGCCGGGGCCCCAGAGCTGGCTGAGTGCGTGGAGCTGCTGCTGGCCCTGGGGGAGCCGACGGAGGAGCTGTGTGATGAGTTCCTGGCCCACGCCCGGGGGCGCCTCGAAGGCGAGCTGGGCAGCCTGGAGGCCGAGCTGGGCCCCTCACCACCGGCCCCCGACGTGCTGGAGTTCACTGACCGCGGTGGCAGCGGCTTTGTGAGTGGACTTTGCCAGGTGGTGGCATCCTACCAGGAGCTCTTCTCTGCTCAGGGACCGGCAGGCGTGGAGAAGCTGGTGGCCTTTGCCCGGGACCTGGGCAGCCGCTACTTCGCTCTTGTGGAGAGGCGGCTGGCGCAAGAGCAGGGTAGCGGGGACAATTCGCTCCTTGTACGGGCCCTGGATCGTTTCCACCGGCGCCTGCGGGCCCCGGGCACGATGCTGCCCTCAGCAGGGCTGACAGAGGGGGCCACTGAGATCGTGGAACGGGCGGCTTGGGAGCGGCTGGACCAACACCTGCAGGGTCTGTGTGCTGCCTTCTCAGGCTGCCTGACAGATGTGCGCCAGGCCCTGGCTGCCCCCCGGTTGGCGGGCAAGGAGGGCCCGGGCCTGGGGGAGCTCCTGGCCTCGGTGTCTGGGGCTATCCTGGGCCACATCAAGGCCTCCCTGGCTGCTGTTCACCTCTTCACTGCTAAGGATGTGTCCTTTTCCAACAAGGCCTACTTCAGGGGTGAGTTCTGCAGCCAGGGCGTTCGTGAGGGCCTCATAGTGGGCTTCATCCGCTCCATGTGCCAGACTGCACGAGGCTTCTGTGACAGCCCCGGGGAGAAGGGGGGGGCCACACCCCCGGCCCTGCTCCTGCTGCTCTCCCGCCTCTGCCTGGACTACGAGACCTCCACCATCTCCTACATCCTCACGCTCACCGACGAGCAGTTTCTTGGACAGGACCACTCCCCCGTCACCCCGGTAAGCACCTTGTGTGCAGAGGCAAGAGAGACTGCTCGGAGGCTGCTGACACACTACGTGAAGGTGCAAGGGCTGGTGGTGTCCCAGATGCTCCGCAAGAGCGTGGAGACCCGCGACTGGCTCACTACGCTGGAGCCACGCAACGTGCGGGCTGTCATGAAGCGCGTGGTGGAGGACACGACCGCCATTGACGTGCAGGTGGGGCTTCTGTATGAAGAGGGTGTTCGCAAAGCCCAGAGCAGTGACTCCAGCAAAAGGACCTTCTCCGTGTACAGCAGCTCCCGGCAGCAGGGCCGCTACGCCCCCAGCTACACCCCCAGTGCCCCAATGGACACCAATCTCCTGAGTAACATTCAGAAGTTGTTCTCAGAGCGCATCGATGTCTTCAGCCCCGTGGAATTCAACAAGGTGTCTGTCCTCACGGGCATTATCAAGATAAGCCTGAAGACCCTGCTGGAGTGCGTGCGGCTGCACACCTTTGGCCGCAACGGCCTCCAGCAGGTCCAGGTGGACTGCCACTTCTTCCAGCTATACCTGTGGCGCTTCGTGGCTGACGAGGAGCTTGTCCACCTGCTGCTGGACGAGGTGGTGGCCTCTGCTGCCCTGCGCTGCCTCGACCCTGTGCCCATGGAGCCCAGTGTAGTGGAGGTCATCTGTGAGCGGGGCTAGTGCCAGGCTTCCCTGATGCCCTTGCCCTGCCCAGCCACAGCAGCCACCTCCCCAGGCGGTGGGGATTTGCCCTCCCTGTGGCGGTGCGGCCAGTCACCTTCTCCCTCTCTCAGAGTCTGTCCGCCCCTCTACCTTCCCCCATCAAATAAAAAAACGAATTTAAAAAAAAAAAAAGAAATGGAGATTAAGTCCAGACAAGAAGGTCAGAGCCATTGTGTCACAGGCTTCAAGGCCAGACAGAAGGTGTGTTTGAATCTAAAGGCAAAAGGATGCAGTGGAGGTTATGGAACAGGGGAGTGCCTTGATCGGATTTTAGCATCCTCACTTTGATAGTGGTGTAGGGAAGTGACTGAAGAGGAGACAAATTACAAAGAAGGACCCCTGTTAGGAGAGTTCGCACTTATTCTTGGACCTTACTTTGTTACACTGTCAGATACTCTCATTCCAACCAGGCTAATTGACCATACATCTGTTGGCCAGCTTCATTACTACTACTACTACTACTACCACCACTACTACAACTACTATGACTATTAGTACTACTACTACTACCACTACCACTACTACTACTACACTACAATGATAATAATAAGAACAAAAACATTTATGTAGTGCTTACAACATACCAGGCGCTGTGCTAAGTGCTTCTTAAATATTTTGATACGTGGTCCTCACAAAAACTCTGGTAAGCAGGTGCTATTATTATATGCATTTTACAGTGGAATAAATTCAGTCCAAAAGAGGTGAAATGACTTTGCCACGGTCACCTAGCTAGTAAATGTCTGAGACCAGATTTGAAATCATCTGTTCCTCCCTCCCAATCCAGGACTCTATCCAGTGTATCACCTAGCTTCCTCTCCTTTCTAACAACTCAGTTTGCCTCCTGAAATGAAAAGGCTTAGCCCCTATCATTCATTATGTCTCTCTCTCTGCCCAGTTGTCCCCACAACCTCAGCTTGGATCTCTTAGTATGAGTCACAAACACCCTTATCCAGCCTGGCCATAATTATCCAGCTGCAGTATCCATGCTATGGCTTTACACTTCAGCCATATAATTCTATTGATGAGGATACTTGTTAATGTATCTAGTAACTAGAACTTCCCCACTGACCATCCAAGTCCCAGGATTCAGCCAAATATTGTCAAATTAAAAATAAAAAATAACCCAAAATCTATATCCTTATATCCCATGCAAAACTAATGCTGATGATCATAAACTTACAAATATGGAGTTGGTGGTCTTTGTCTGGGTAAAACTGCTTAAGGTGGGAGAGAAAGTCTAATTCAGCACCAGTAGATCTTGAGGCTCATACCCTCTAGTACAAGTCATTATTACACACCACAGAAAGATCACTCCTAGACAACAGCCGAGATTATTATGTCTTTCTTTATTATTCATTGCAACACTGGGAAAGGAAAAAAATTTCAGGCAAAATTGATGTTTTCATAAATCTATTGGTTTGACACCAACAGAGAAACAAATCAGATGGGTGAATTTTGGGTCCTCATTTTCATTTCTGTTTTCTTCCTATGGCCAACTAGGAGAAAAAAATGGGATAAGGAAATGTGATTTTTAAAATCTCTTAATATTTTATTTTTCCCAATTGTATATAAAAACAATTTTAACATTCATTTTTTAAAAGTTTTGCAAATTCTCTCTCTCTCTTTCCCTCCTCACCCTTCCCTGAGACAGTAAGCTGTTTGATATAAGTAATATATGTGTAATCATGCAAAACATATTAAATATTAGATGTGTTGGGAAAGAGAACACAGGTTACCCCAAAAAAGAAGCCATAAAATGAACATGAAAAATAATATGCTTCAATCTGCATTCAGACTCCATTAGCTCCCTCTAAGGCAGTGTATAACACTTTTCTTATTGGGTTCTTTGGAAATGTCTTGGATTGTTGTATTGTTGAGAACAGTGAAATTATTCATAGTAGAACATTATATAATATTGCTGTTGCTTGGTACAGTGCCCTACTGCTTCTCATTTCACTTCGTATCAACTCATGTAAGTATTTCCAGGTTTTTGCAGAACATCCTCTTCAGCATTTCTTACAGCCCAATAATATTCCATCAGAACCATAATCAACTTGTTCAACCACCCTCCAAATGATGGCCATCTCTCAGTTTCCAATTCTTTGCCAGCACAAAAAAGAGCTGCTCTACAGGTTTTTGTAGAGATAGTTCCTTGTCCTTTTTGTGTGGGACGAGTGAAGACCTCTCATAAAAGGGAACAAATTAAATAAATAGAAATAAGTAGGATAGTGAGTCCCATTTCTCTACTTAGATATTTTCCCCTCCACAAGCTTAGCTAGTGACCATAGGCCCCCGAGGTTAAGAACAGGTCCTGTGTATTTACCTAATGGCGAGAGGCCTGGAAGAAAGAAGGGTTGAGGTGAATAAGTCAGCAACTATAAAATTCTCTGAGGATAAGGATAAGACACAGGACACTCACCCCCTGTACATTGACCCCAAGATAAGAGAACCTCTGTTTGGGGAAGAATGGATGGAAAGCCGAAAAGCCAGGTGCAATATAGATGTGCAAGATTAGGTAACTAACAACTAATTCCTGCCTGTCACCGATAACCGAACTGTTTGTTTAATCGTCATTGTCATTTAAGACAGATTTACTACCTTGAAATTGATAGTAGAATGAAGTAAGGATGGTGGGAGGTTTATGACTGTGGCCTGCTTGTAAAAATAACTATACTGTTTGTCCCTGGGTAGATTTATCGCGTCTAGATTGTACCCTCAAGGCTTACGTCTGCAAGCTGAGAGGAAGGAGGTGGGGAGGGGGAATTGCGAATAGGGACCTATATAAACACCCCAATTTTCTGTGTCCAGCGCGCTCTGACACTGAGAGGACCCCCAAGTCCTCTCGATGTCCGGGTGGCCCTTTCCTGCAGGATCGTAATAAATTTTCCTTTCTACTTTCACCTTGAGCCTCTGTTGTTAATTTTTGGATTCGTAAAATCCATCCCACACAGTTTCAAAAAATCTATTTCAGATATAGACCTACTAATGGTATTGCTAAATCAAATGGTATGCATTACTTTAAAAATTATTAAGCAAAACAATAGTTTAATATTCTCCCCTTTGAAAACAGTATAATTTTTTTTAATTTTACATGGCCTGCTCTTCCCAATATATCCCTGCCTCCACCCCTTCCTCGAGAGCCATTCTTTATATGGATAATTAAAAAAGAAAGTTCTACTAAATTAATGTATCTACTAAGTCCAATTCTATATGCAAGGATCCATACCGGTAGTCTTCCTTCCTCTACAAAAAGGCCCCTCCTTATTTAAAAGACAATGGATTGATTGAAGAAATAACACAAAAAAGTACAAAGTAGTAATGAATTGATCAAGTGCAGATAAAAAAATATTTATCCATAAAGATTTGAAATCTAAAGTCAGTCCTTTCCATCGGAGGTGAGAAATCCTGAATAGATTTTATATGTACCTGCCTTGGATTCTGAATATAAGGCTATATCATGTCAGGTATAGTAAGTTCAGTACAAAATGGATCCCTTCAGCCTCTATCTTAGGAGGGAGCATTTCTCAAGGACCACCAGCCCCTTTGACTACCACAGCCTGTTGGTGTAGAGTGAAATTCAGGATCCAGCATTGCCCATATGCCAGACAATATGGCATAGGTCACGGAGTGCTGGACTTTGAGTCAGGAGGATTTGGACTGGTACCCAACCTCTGATGCCTATCCTCAAATCTTTTAAATTCAACTAAGACTGAGGTATCCATCAGCTATGAAATGTCACTGGAAGGTGGTCCCACAAAGTTGAAATCCCAGTTACTGGACATATCAACCTATTGCCAATGAAATATCCAAAGAGAGTTACCTGAAATGCTAGTAAGAGCTTGTCCATCTCTTGTTTAAGCTAAGGCAGCTTGAACTGAAGCAACCAGTTTGGGACCCTGCAGGCAAAAAAAAATCACAATGGTGTGAGAGATTCCAGAGAGCTCAAGCCTAAGGTCCCTGAAAGGGGGCTCTTTGAGTATTATCCATTGCCCTTGATTATGTAAAACCATCCCTATCAAAGAATGTGGGAAGATATTTGCACATAAACAGCCGTGAATGTTAGATTTCTGCTCAAGAAAAAGATACTTGTCTGTATATTCATCTGGTTTTGAAGCATAGCTTCAAAGGAAAGCTTCTCCTGTGAAAGGGAGTTTAGAATTCTTTGTTCGGCTCTAGATGATGGCAAAAGCTGGAGGAGAAATGGGTAGATGTTAAAGAGAGAAATAGAGAATTCTCCTTCCTCAAGGTCTTCAAGTAAAACCTGGATGACAACTTGTCAGGTAGTGAAGATAGAGAACTCTAGAGTAGGAATTGGAATACGTAGGGGGCGCATAATTTTATTAATATTTGAAACTATTTTTAATATGATTGGTTTTCTTAATGCTTCTGTGAATTTAATTTGGTGTATTTCAAAAACAGTAATGTGAGAAGGGGTCCAAAGGATTCAACAGGCTGCTGAAGAGGTCTGTGAAACAAAAAAGTTTAGGAAGCCCCAGCCTAGAAAGGCTCTGAGGTCCCTTCCATCCTTCGGGTTCTGGATCCAGTGATTGGCTGAAATGGGGCTGTTTTACTAGCTGTACACAAGCATTCAGATTTGGCTGGGTTACAGACTGGTCTTTTTTAAAAGATGGCCAGGTAAAGGAATTCTATTAAACCTTATGCATGCCTCAAATGCAACACACCTAGGATTTTCATTCAACCTGACACATGGCACACAGGAGAGAGCAATATCAATTTCACAAGTAAAAGAAAACTACAAATGCTCAACAAAGCAAGCAATCAATGGACACAGAGGAATATTTTAGTCAAGGGGAAAGGGGAATTGGCTCTTGCTTTAAGAATGATCAGTGATGACCTTTTAGGAAATGAAGGGAGGAAACCTAAGTATTCCTGCCTAAGCCCACATTTGGGGACTCCCACAGGTAGACGCATTAAATGAAATAAGAAGTCCATACATCTGCAGCAAAGCAGGCTTCCTGGTTGGCATCTTTGCAGCACTTCTCCACAAATGCTCTGAAATCAGTAATGACACCCTTGATCTGGTCATCAGTGATCCTGGGCTTGTGTTTCACAACTTCCACCAGTATGCTGGAATGAAAGAAAACAGAGAAATGCCCATGAGATGGAAGGAGTGACCAGGTTGGCCAACCATGCCCCATCTGCCCCAGCTCTAGGTCACAAATCAAAGGGGAGATGCTGACATTGAAGACTGAAGTTTGGAGAAACACACAAATAAAGATAATCTTTCTGAAGGCATTAGAGCCACCTTAGGACATTTTGCTGCTTTCCCCTTCTGGATCCTAGAAATCTTGCCATAGGCTTCAACACATCTAACCAGACAGAGATGATCCTTTGTTTGCATCATTCAAAATGACAAATCCTGCAAATGGTAACCGAGTTCTCTGTTTGACTCTATATTGGGTAGCACTAGGCTTAGATGGGATGGCTAGGTGACATGGTGGATACATTGCTGGATCGGAAGTCAAGATCTGAGTTCAAACACTGCCTCAGACTCTCACAAGATGTGTGACTCTGGGCTAGTTGCTTTATCTTTTTCAGACTCTGCTTTCTTATCTGTAAAATGGGGATCATAATAACCCTTATCTCTCAGGGTTGTTGTGAAGATCAAAGGAGATAATATGTAAAGCACTTTGGAAGTCTTAAAGCACTATAAATACTAGTAGCAATCATTGCTTTTAGATGCCATTCATTTGTAGCCATTTGCCCCACAAGTTTCTTCTGAGTGACTTGTACTTGAATCACTGTCTAAATACTTTTCCCTAAAGCTAAAGAGTGTTTCTCCCTCTCAAGGAGGAAACAAATAAGTTTGAGGAAAGCAGGAGACCAAATGCTCCTGACCTTTGCTTCTTCTTCTGTTTCTCTTCTTCAGGAAGCGTGCACAGGTCAGCATGGAAGGTGAATGTTTCTGCAGAAAATGGCTTGGGTTGATATGTGTCATCATCTCCCAAGGCAGTGAAGCAGGTCCTGCGGTTTGCCAAGGAGTCTGTGCAGCATTTGGTGACTCTCTCACTCACTGGTGTCTTCTCATGCTGGCGACAAAGCTTGTCAAATACAAGACCCGCCTAAAGCAAAATGAAAAACTTGGATGAATTCACCAAACGGGTAGGGTGAACACACAAATATTTCAACAGAATAAGTTAAACTGCTACATTCAAGACCACTCTTATTCATTGCCATATCTAACTTCAGCCATTGAATTTTTAAGCCTCAGTTTCATGAACTTATGACAATGGAGGGTTTTTTTTAAATAAATCAATTAATTAAGGGGTTTGGATTTGGGATTTATTAGGTACTGTACTTAAGAGGAGAAGTCAGCATTTATGGACCGCACTCCTCTGCCACAAATTTTTTTATTTGCATGTCAAGATAAAAGCTCACAACAGTAGTATTAAGGTGGAAAAGAAAAAAAAAACTCACATAGTCCTCAGCACAGGCTGTTTTTTCTTGGTCACTGAGTTTACAGCATTTAGCAGAAATTTTTCCAAAGTCATGTGCAAGGCCAAGCAATGTTGGGGTTGACAATTGTGGTACTTTCTTGGCATAATTGACCAGCGCTCTGTGATTACAATATTCCAAATGTTTGTAGTCAGTCAAAAAAACAATGAAAGTAATAATAATAGCATTAAAAACTTATCAAGCTACAAACACTAAGCCAGAGTTGGCTTGACCTCATTAAACTGTTCATTTCTGGGGGTCAATATGGCCCTTCCATTTTTCTCTTTTCCTGATGCTCCACTGTCATGGCCTCCACCATCCACTCATCCATTCTACCCAATACTGTGTTTTGCATGGTAGTAACAAGGACATTTTAGGAGGTTTCACAGATCCCCTCAATGGTGTTCACATTTTCAATGATGGAAGTTTCTCGAATAGCCCAGGTTTCCCCAGTATTAATCTCTCATACATGGGTCTTTCATAAACATTGAACTTGTGTAACTCTTTTGTCTCCACCACCCTTTAGTATTCTGCAAGTTGATTATCCACTACAAAGAGTAGTCCAATCATTTATTTGTCCTGAACCATTTTATTTACATTTCAGATAGTGTCCCAAGCCTTATGTTTGCCTGAACAAGTCTGGCATTCCTTCCTGTTGTAGTTTCTTAGCGTTGTATTAAATCACCTTTCAAGCTTCAACTTTCCATGCTGAGAAATCTTATCAAGTTTATCATTGAATTATAGACTTAGAACCAGAAATGATCTTGGAGGCCACTGAGTCCAATGCCCTCATCTTACAGAGAAGGAAACCGAGTCCTAGTGACTTGGCCAAAACTAAACAGCAATCAAGTATGAGAGTCAGGTCACAAACTAATGTCAAACTCAGGTCTACCTGACTCCAAGCTCGGTGCTTTCTTCATGGCCCCAAGCTGACGCAGTCTATGAGCAATAGCAAAGCAGTGGACAGCCCAAGTGCTGCCCTCATGACTACAAGGTATTAAAAGAACCAAGGCTTTCAGAGACACTTTGAAATGGAAAGTTGAAGCTTTTGTGTTTTATGGCCTGTTATAAGAGACAGTCCTTCCATCCACTTAAACACTAAATAATAAAATCTGGTCAAGCTGTGAGGTCCCACTTACATATTTTCAAAAAAGTATTCTCCAACTTTTTCAAAAACATCACATCTTTCCTTGACTAATTGGTTGCTCTCATCAACAATAGCTTTCTGTTGTTCAGTCTAAAAGAGAATAGAATGGTATTTATAGTACATCCTCTGCTGCCACATTACACATATTGTTTCTTAATTTTTATTGTTTATACCCAGTTCATAAATCATATTAGAATTAGGCTCAACAGTCATTCCATCCAGCTCACTCAATTTTATACAAAAGCATACCTAAAAGATGAAACAAGGGTCTTCAAGACTTCTATACAGGAACATTCCAATTCTTGTGCCTAATGACTTTCATGCTCAAGAAAACCCAGAAATGCTTCTGTGCTGCTAAAGTGAGTCTCTTAAATGGAACCATTCAGAATGCTTTATTTTTATTCTGTCTTAGTGTAAATAGAGACAAGCAAAACCTTCTCCTTTGTCAGAGAGCTCTTCTAGAAGGACAGAGTCTCATTTCCAACCTTCCCATCTCTAGGACAGCTGTTCTTAATTACTTTAAACATTGTTCATAACACAACCTGATTTGAAAGCCCAGAATGAAACAAGAGTCCCAAGGTAAGGTCCAATTAGCATTCATATGACTTCATTTTTTTTCCTTTAAAAAAACACAGTGCTATCATTTCCAGATGAAGTGAGTAAAGTAGTTGGATTTTTCTTTCTTTCTCATGAGAAACCTACCACTTTGGCATAGCAAGCAGGAGGATCAGCAGTGACACAGCACTCTTCAAGGGTGTTTTCATACTGCTTGGCAACCCTTAGCAGTGTGCTAGTAGCCAGTTCAGGGTGTCTTCTTGCAACGTCATACAAATAGCTTAAAAATGAAGATCAAACAGATGTGAGCATGGTAAGGACCAGGATCAGTCCCTAGCACTATTCCTCTGTCCCAAGCTTCTATAAATTTTGTAAAATTTCAATAATAAAATTTCTGACATAAACAATTTAGACTTAACTTTTCCTGATCTTTATATTGATAGATTCACTAGATGGTGTTAAATTTTCCTTTTTTGTCAAAAGATCAGTTCTGTCATGTCCTACTGTATAATATTACAGCATATCACTGAGTCAAGAAGACACCAGAAAAAGGTCTCCCAGTTCCACACTTCCAGCACTTAACTCCATCCTGCCTTCCACTCGGACTTAGTGGTCACGTCCGGATAGCTATTAACTTCTCAGTCTATACATTCTTGGAATGTTAACATTCTGTCTTCTATTTTTTTCTATCCCTTAAAGTGCCTTGCTCAGAACAGTGAGTGGAATATGGACTTCATCAAATATTTGTCCAATAAATGAGACTTAATGAATGGATGGACCAGTATATGGTGGGATGCATGGATGGATTAAGTAAAGCTCAGCAGACATGGGATAATTCCAAGTTTCCCTTTCTTCCCTAATAAATGAATGATAATGTCATCAAGCCCCAAGGCCACAAAGTAGGTAGTTTCAGAGCTAAAATGGGCCTTTGCAGTACTTTGTACTCCTCCAGTCAGCACACATCCAAAACTACCTCCAAGTGCCCAGATATCTATCCTCTCTGGGCCGAGCAGGGACATTATGACTTCCTGCCATCATTGGCTTCTTCTTGAGGTTGAAGCAAAGAGAGTATATTTCATGAAGCCAAAGATGAGGGACAAGTAAGCTGAAGTCACAGAGCCATTAGCCTGGATCCCATGACTAAGTACAGCAGAAGGCATGAAGAACAAGGTTTGTCTCTATTTCTGCCTAAAAGTCTTGGGAGAGGAAAAGGCAAGGAGGACCCAACAGCTCTACAATTATGAAGCATGTACTGTCAGGGAAACGGCATTGAGCATATGAAAGAAACACAAGAATAAGATGAAAAGTTTGGTTACGTGGCTAAGTAGACATCTTTTGCTTCTTTGTAGTTTTGGCAAGCATCCTTGGTTTCTACATATTCAGCAAGGAGGTTAGGGAGGTTAGCAGGAATGTCATCATTCTCCAAATCAATAATGCACTGGCTCTTCTCTAGTACAGGCTTGTCACAGCATTTTCCCAGTTTGCTGGAGATTGCATCTTTGTTGTTACAGATGTAGTCAGAAAGAGCCACCTGCAAGAAGTAAGGTAGAAGTGGTTCAACAGAGGGCTCATTATTCTAAGACTCTAAGATTCCAATCCAACTCTGCCTTTCCCTTCTGGGATACCTGTGGAACCTCCCTATTTTTAACAAACTGTCCTTCACTTAGACCCTTCCCCTGAAGCTCCTTCCATATCCTTGCAGCCTCAGAAAACTGACATTCCCCTGGAGACAGATCATCACTGCCTACCCTTTCCTGTATGGGATGTCCCTTCTCTCATTCTTTATGTCTGTTCTGCACACACGCGCGCGCACACACACACACACACACACACACACACACACACTTCACCAAGAGAGAATTCAAGGGGGGTGGAGTTCCTTCCCCACCCTCCACTGCCAGTTTCAGGCCTTTCCCCTACCGCCAGCCCTCACTGTCTTCCTTTGATGTCCAAGGCAAACAGATGTGTCACCCTGTCCAGACCCTGTTGGGTTTCATCAACCACCCCTGGTTCATTCTCCCTCCTTTCTCCTGAGCTTCAGTATTTTGTTTCAGCTCAAGTCTCTCCCCACTCCTGTCCATCCTCCACTTGCCTGATTTTCCCATGGCTTAGCTCTAAATATGTGACTCCCCTACTTAGTGAACTTAATGGTTCATTAGGACCTGCAGGATCAAATATAAACTTCTCTGTTTGATATCCAAAGGGCTCCATCACCTGTCCCCTTCCTACCTTGCTAGTTTTTCTATACATTACTCCATTCCACAAGCTCTCCTATCCAGGGACACTGAATACTTTGCACTGGCTCTCTCCCTTGCCTCAGTGCTCTGTCCGCCTCACCTTTTCATCTTAAGAGGTCCTCCAGCTGTAAGAGCTTTCCCTCCTCAGATTATCTTCCATGCCCCCGATGTATATCTTGTATATTCATTATGTATTTGCATGTTGTCTCCTCCCACCAGAATGTAAGCTCTTTGAGGACAGGGACTATCGTTATCTTTCTCTGCATCTCCAATGTATGTAGCACAGTGTCTGACACATAGGAGGTACTTAATAAATGCTTATTGACTGTCCGACCACCTGGCTAGCAGCCACATTTACCTGAGCCTCAACGGGTTCTTCCCAAGGTAACAACCAAAAATAATGATTATTATTAATAATACTTAATTGCACCATTAATACTTAATAACACTATTAATAGCATCAAGTGTTATTAATGCTCTTAGTAGTATTATTAGTACTACTATTAAGAACTAATTTTGGTAAGGAGGTAATAGAGAGAATTTGAGGATACTAGGAATCAGGGGGTCAGAAGTAATAGGAAAATTTCTCAAAATGGGGTTGGGGGAAAGCAATGAGAACACTAGAAATGAACCTTGTCTGCTTTGTTTCACTTTCTTGCTAATGACCTCCCATATTTCATCCAGCAACAAGTAATTACTAAGTGCCTTCCATTGGTAAGGGACTATGCTATGCCCCAGGAATTCAAAGGCAAAAAATACTTATCATCTAACAGCTTATATCCAGAGAAATGACAAATATGTACAGAAGTTTTATAGAAACAAACACCCGTCAATACCTGGTCATTTTCTGCTCAAAGAAATGAATTGCTGAGGATGTCAGAAAAGGCTTCCTATAGAGAGGAACACTGAAGCTTAGCCTACTGCCTGGCAGACAGTAGGTGCTTAAAGATGCCAGTTCACGGGCTGGCTGACAGAATAAGCTGAGGTTTGAAAAGAACTACAGGTTCAATTTGTTCATTATGATTCCTCTGATTCCAAATTTCTTAAATTTGTGTATAAGAAAAAACAGGCAAATACATTATAGAGAAGCTTATATAACAACAATATGGGTTAATACCAATAAATGCTTACCCGATCATCAGCACACTCCAACAGATCACCATGGCAACATTCTGCATGAGTCTTGGCAAGACCATCCACTAATTTGTGAAGATCAGCAAATTCAATCTTAGGGAATTTCTGACTTAGCACACCTACGATTCTATGAAGAAAGACCACAAGAGGTTAATTATTAAAATTTTAAACATACAAGAAAATTTCCTGGAAATTATTTTTTAAATTGCTATGAAGTTCTTGAATGAGTTGACATATAGAAAGTATCAGATATAGGACTTGAACCTAAGTCATTCTGACTCAGAGGACAGCACTATACACTCTGAAATACTTTCTTATCAAACTTTGGGAAAGAGAAGGATTGCCCGACTCCTTGTATTAGCAGTGGCTGTCATTATTATGTTTTCATGTTCTTAGAAGACAAGCCACATCTATCAGTCTTTTTGCAAATTCTAGGCATTTAAACATGGTTACTTAGAGACTGTATTGGGTACTTTGGGGAACCATTTAGAACAAGGTACTTCAGGCAATCCAACACAAGGTGGATGAGTACTTTTACAATGAAAAGAAAATCAATCAAGGCTTAGCTGGGCTGAATAAGATGACATCATGAACTAAAGTGGTAGGCAGAGGATTAGAGAGAACCAGACCATCTAACCAATATGGCAGGAGGAGAAATTAAAGCATTAATCTGAGTCAAGTAGGAATGAAGTAAGAATAAGGTTGTGGAAAAACCCCTCCCAAAAAGCCTCTCTAATACTCCAAATTGGAGGGTAAACATTTCTAGACCTCACTTATAACATTGGAATAGAAATGCCTGCCACTTTTAACACAAGGACTAAACAGTAAATGTCCAATTCTGAGATAATTAAATTGATTCTGGATCATATTTTCCTGATCCTATTTCCAGTCAATTGATTTGGTCCTCTAACTGCCTCAGTCATGGCCTCAGTCAATCCACTTCTCCTGCTAATCACTATTCTATTATTGCCTCAAGGAACTCTGCTATTCTTGGGGAACGAGGGTGGACACAAGGCAAGCTTTCCTTCAAGGATGTCTGCTATGCTATCCAATAGCCCACTCTCTTTTAACCTAGCAAGTGGACTCAAACAATGTACTTTTCTCAGTCACAGGAGAGAAAAGGGAGCTGTTTCCTACTTCCATTCAATTTCCAACTTCCAATCAATCATATTGTTGTCTGTGCTAACCAATCATGTTGTCCTCAACCCCATGATGTAACCTACTCTGTTCTGGTCTTTCTTCTATACTTATACAATGAGTCACATCTTCAATTCTTTGTCTTTTGGCTAATTGAGGCAGTCATTAGACTCCTTCTACTGGCAGGTTAATGCCCTTATAATAAAATATTATTTTGCTTGGAGAAAGAGCCTCAGTGGACCTTTTTGTTGAATTTCACTTGCAACAGGTTTTTTGCCTTTGTGGAAGTGATGAAATTAACAACAAAGAGTGGTGATTGTTATAGATATTGGAATCCCAGGCCTTTTTACATCTTTGCTTCTTTAGACAAATACAATGGTTTTTAGGCAAATGTAACTTAGAAACTTACCCAGCCTTGAAAGTTCTCTCTCCAAACTTTTCTAAAGTGGAACATACAAATCTCTGTTTTGCACCTTCACCTACTACTTTTTCTTGTAAGGCAGAGAGCTGTAGAAAGAAGAAATCACCTTTTTCAAAAATAATTTCCTTATTTTCATTAATACGAAAAATAAATTCCCTACAAAATCCTCACAAATTAATTCCACATTTTCTTCATAATGTAAAGGGTTTTACCTGAGTACCCTGACAGAGAGACAGAGACCCAGAGAGAAAGAGAGAGCAAGAGGGCTAAGAGATCTTGCTTTATATGAAGATTGCTCACCCACCAATAATAGGATTTGCACTTGGGCTTGTTTTCTCAGTAGCAATGATAGAGGTTTGGACTAAGCCCTTAAAGCTCACTTTCCTGATGCCTCTTATGACCAAGGTGACACAATTAGAAAAGAATAATTGGGATTTAGGAATGGTCAATGACCATCTCACCAGTATGTAATACATTGTAAGTTCCAAGAAGACAGAGGATATTTTGAGTTTTCTCTTGGTGCCCCTATGACCTTAATGTTATCTAATGGGATACTGATAATTAATTGTTGGATTGGAATTGAGGCCAGAACTTTCATTTCTATTAACATAATGCGTGAATCTATCAAGTTAATCAGCCACAAGCACAAGGATTAGTTAAATGAATGCTTAACCTCTCTGGGCCTCAGTTTCCTCATCTGTAATGAAATTATTAAGTGTAAGGATCTCCAAGGTCCGTCCCAGCTCTCAATCTTTGTTCCTATCTGCAATATGAAATCTTTAGCATTCCATATCCTGATGGAACAAGCTATATATCTTTGCTAGGTAGGATATACTCTGCACATTTGGACATTTATATAGCATATGTTGTTCTCAAAGAGAGTTTCAAAAGTATTTAACCCAGAAATGTTATTCAATAGCTACCAAAAAAATTGCCTATTTACTAACCAGCATTAGACTTGGGAATAAAGTAAACATGTATGGGATTTGATGGGGATCAGAAAGAAGCTCACATTGAAAGCATCTATGTTACTGGCTTACTGCATGCTGAAAATTTCACTATTAGAGATACCTTACTTCTGGTTAAGGGACTGTATCTCTTAGAAATCTCTTTGAAATGGAAAATACCATTAGGGTAACAGAATTGAATTATTAACAATTGAATGTGAATTATATTAAGAGATTATTTTTCAAAGAAGACATCTGGCTGAGAGTATGGTGTCAAAGAGATAGAGAAGAGGACAGGGTATACTTTGAGAGAAGAGGAAGCTTTCTGCGGAGAATGGGCTTGGGAATGTTACTGGAGCCTTTGGGATTCGACTTAGAAATGTTATTGCAGTGCGGTACTTTGTACAGTGAAAAGTAAGTATAATGGTACTCAATGCTTCCTGGGACATGGGGAAGAGCCTAAAGGAACCAAGAAGACAAACTTCACCTGCTTCCCAATTTTCTTCAGTTCTAACCATGTCATAGGGCCAGTGGATGGAGTGCTAAGCTTAGAATCAGGAAGGCTCATCTTCATGTCTTCAAATCTGGTTTCAGACACTAGCTGTGTGGACCTGGTCCTGTCACCTATCCCTGTTTGCCTCAATTCTTCATCTATGAAATGGCCAGGAGAAGGAAATGACAAACCACTCCAGTATCTTTGACAAGAAAACCCAAAAATGGGGTCACAAAGAGACATGACTGAACATGACTGGACAACAAGAAAAATTGGCATCAGCTGTGTCTTCAATCCTGTCTAATGGTCCAAATACCATCAGTCAGCACAGCTCATTCTTCTGCCTACAGTAGAGTCTGTCCACCCCAAATGCTTCCACAAATATAAATTCATGTGCTTGTGCACGCACACACACACAAACACACACATACACACAATGCTGACACCGGGACTCAGAAAGTTGTCAATTGAATTGTTACAAATAATGAAAGGATAGAATGGTTTGGAACGTTTAAGCAACACAGAGTCAGACCCATTCACACCACCATTCACAGATGTGAGATCAGTGCTGAAGAGGAACAAAGGAAGGATCATGTATTTAGACTTGGAAAGAGCATCAAGTACCATTCCCTCAAATTGCAGATTAGAAAATCGAGGTGAGGAGAAATTAAGTGACTTGCAGAGGGTCACACAGCTAGTAAGAACTTCAACTTCTCTTTCTGACTTCACCCCCTCCACCAAGGGCCTTCTCTACTGTACCACAGGGCCTCTGCAGCCAAGGGCCAGGACTCAGGAAGGTACTGATCAATGATCCTGGTAAGCTAGATAAGATTTCTTGGGTTTGGGGATCCTACACTGATTGTCTCTCTCTCTCTCTCTCTCTCTCTCCCTCTCTCTCTCTCTCTCTCTCTCTCTCTCTCTCTCTCTCTCTCTCTCTCTCCACCTCTCTCACAAATACCTTTTCATTGAGGCATGAAGCTTTATCAGCAGACTGGCAACATTCGTTCACTGTGTCCTTATACTTATGAGCATACACAAGGAGTGTTGGGGCGTAGAAGTAGGGGTGTCTTCTGGCAACCTCATACAGGTACCTGAAATTGGCAAAGACAACCAAGAGGTCATTTTTGAGTAGCTAGGAACAATGAATGTCCTCAACCTTGTACCCACATCAACCAGAACCAGGTGTTAGCATTTTAGTCCTTCGACTGAACGTAATTAGGTTTGACTTTTACTGCCCTCTCTAATCTGGAGCTGTGAATTCATTGGCATTCTTTCACCTCTAAGTGGGAATTGGTGTGTCCTGGGCAACCATCACCAACAAGGCCCTCCTTCAGTTGAGGAATGAAGAGACAGACACCCTGAGAGGGCAGCAAAAGTCTCAGGGAAGGCCATGCATAGGGAGGGATTCACCAGGGCCAGCATCTTCTCATAGAAGTTAGTTATTCCTACTGACTCAGAGCTGGATGCTGCCATTTGTACACTGACCAAAGTGCTATAAATGTTAACAGCTTTCTCCAAATCCACCACCCTTCTAGGGTCCAGCTCTGAGCATAAAAACTTCTGAGCAGGGAAAGTCCCACTACCTCTTCAGATTGGCCAGTTTGCAATTACATAATGGTCTTTGCCAAGCTGCCTGGGGCACTGGGACCACAGAATTCTAGAGCTAGAAAGGGGCTCAAAGACCATCAGATCCAGCCCCCTTGTTGCATGGATGAGAAAATTGAGGCCCCAGGAGCCTAAATGACTTGCCCTTGCCAACTAGATGGCACAGTGGGCCATCTAAAGCCTTGGGCCTGGATGCAAGAAGATGTGAGAAACTCTGCAGCTGTGTGACACTGGGCATGTCACATAATCTCTGCCTCAGTTGCCTCATCCAAAACATGAAAATCACAACAGCATCTAAATGATTTGTTATGGGAGTCAAATAAAATCATATCTGTGACCCCTTTAGCACAGGGCCCAGCACATAGTAGGTGCTTCACAAAAACTTATCCCCCTTTCCCCTGGGTCACACACAGATAGCACCTATGCCCTATGTCAGGGCTCCTTGTCTCCTGTGGTGGCCCACTTGCCCCTACACTCACTTTCTGATCTCACTTACTGTCCCATTACTCTTTTTTCATTCTCTTGGACGGCTTGGCACAGACTTTCAGGTTCAGGTTTCACTATTTTAGGGAGGTCCGGGTGGTCGTCTTTATGGCTCAGGAAACAATGATTTCTCTCAGGTTCCGCTTTGGCACAACAGTCTGCCATTTCTCCATACATCTCCCGAAAATTTTCCATTGTACATGATTTATCACCAAAAATTTTGTGCTAGGAGGGAAAAAACAGGTGGTTAGTCGCTGACCCATTTAAAACTCTGGGCATACTTGACTTTCTTTTTTTGGGTGGAAAAATACTCAGGAGACAAGAAGTGAAGACAGGAAACTGCCTGAACAGTCTTCTCCTTCTCTCAAATTATCTTTCTCTTAGTTTAGAACAATTTGTTACAATTTTTATGAGCGAGAATAGGTCCAGACTAGTATTTGGGTGAGAAGTCCAAGAACAAAGACAGAACTGGGCATCTTGGTGGGACACATTACCATTGACTCTGATCTCCTATCTCAAATGAAATGAAGAGAGAAGGTGAAACTCAATCACAGGGTGGATACTCACAAGTGATTTGTCACAATTTTCTACTGTCTCATCAGCAGCACAGACTGCTGTAACCTCAGCCACTAATTGTTTGTGATGTTCATATGGGCATTTCTGGAGGTATTGAGCAAATGTGATCAACATTCTGAAAAAAAGAGTTCTTATGGTTATTGAAAGCAAAGATTGCATTAAATATAAAAAACCCCAGTATAACGTTTGCTGTGCCGCAGACCCAATTGCACCCATACCACCTCCAGGTTGGCTAGAGGACCATCCACACCATGCAACTTGGCTAGAGTACCAAGGCATCCTGAGAGAGAGACAGGGGTGGCACATGCCTCAAGGTTGAACCACCACCACACCGTCACTACGTGTACTCACACCCAGGTGGAGACAGCCCAGGACTCCACTCAAGAGCCCGAGGAATAGCAGCACCCCTCTAAGGACACATCTTGCTTCTGTGCTGACATCCCCACAGCCATTAACATGGGGATCAACCCTTGATGATATGACCTATGGCAACTGGCTCTGAGGCTGCTTACAGCCAACCACCTCTTCAGCAGCCACAGCTACAGAAGAGCCAAAAAAGCAAATTCTCATCACCAAAGTCCTTGCCAAAGTGAAATGGCACAACTCCAGAAACAATGGAAATGTCATTGAAGGATAAGTATTACCACATGCTTTGCTCTTTTTCCCTAAGGTCCATGGGAATTTTTTCCATCTGCCTTGCAACTGCATTCTCCTAGATGGGTTCTCCTTGAGAATACGGACTGCTTTGCTTTTCTACATGCATATATACCCCTTAGCACAGTGTTTGATGCATGATGTTTCATTCATTCACCCTACAACGATCAATGTATATTATCTCTTCCTCACTGCTCCTACCAAAGTGGGGGGGGGGAGGTAAGGGAACAAGCATTTGTATAGTACCTACTATGTGCCAGGCACTGTGCTCAGCACTTTATGAATATTCTCTCATTTGATTCTCAGAATCCCCAGTCAGGATCAATGACTCAAGTTTAAAGTGGGACTCATCCCTAAGGCATTTATTTTAACAGTTAAACAAATGAGAACAAATCTTCAGGTAGAACTCCAAGCTATAGTCAGTGGATGAGGATTTTCTGGAGGAAGGAAAGGATCCTCCCAGCTGCCAAAAACCATTCTCTGTCAAATGTGTACATTCTATGTACCCTACATGAAAGACAATCACAGGGTACCTGAAGTCAATTCAATTAGGCATAAATGACCTTAAGTCTACAAGACATGAGGACAGAGCCTACCTTTAACCCTTATTACATCTCTGATTTCTAGGTATGTTACCCCGGGGAAGTCATTCAACCACTGTCTGCCTCTGTTTCCTTATCTGTAAAAATGGGGATAACAACACCACCCAACTCTCAGGGTTGTTGTGAGAATGAATGAGATAATATTTGCCAAGCATTTTGCAAACCTTGAAGCACTTTGTAAACACCAATTATTGTTGTTAATTCCACAAAGATTATTAAGGGCCCTTTGTATGCTATGTACTAGCAACACACCAGCACAGTCTGAGGTAATGGATATGTTTCTGCAAATCATCCCTGTAGCAGTATGCCTGACCTCCCATCAAGAATGCTCACAGAGGGACAGCAGTCACCAGTCTGTGATGCTAAACTTCAGTTAGGTGTAATGAATGCAGACAAACATAGTTCCTAATTGTTCTACTCCTAACAGGTCCCTTTCTGTCTCTCCAATCAATGCCAGGTTAATGGACTTCAGTCTCTGTTAGATTTCTGAGCATCTCCTGGAACTCAATATCTCACTGAGTCCCTTGGAAGATCAACACTCTACTCTAGGCCTTCCATAGACCAGAAAATCCAGGATGGAGTGATACTGGAAGAACATGTCAGAGAAGATATTTTCCAAAGCAGGCTCTTTTCTAAGTTTTGCATTGCTCAATAATTTATTTTAGTGACAAAAGCACTTGGGAGCTTCATGATCATATCATATTCCATCGCACAGGCTGTGAAATAACTTTGATACCAAAACAATCATATTACAGAACAATCACAGCCTGCCCTATCCCTTGGGAAAGGCCACCACAGGAGAGATCCTGAAAACAAACTTATAAGTGTAATGATGCCCTTGTACTGCCCATAGAGCATGCTCAGCTGCCATCCCTGGTGACCATGTGGAAATGTGGGATGCCTACTTCCAGTCATAAGTAACATCAAGACTTTATAGGGAGATATTGAAAAGTTCTTTAATTAGCTACTGAGCCAGAAACCAATGGTACCAGAGTATGTTCCATGGGAGAGGTGGCAGAAAGAGAAGAAAGGGACCTGCTATGTAAGGTATAAAGGGATAATGTCACAATCAATATTAATGGAAAAAGGAATCCAAACTTTCAATAATTATACTTACAGGGCATTCAGATTGTCTTCACCCAAATCTCTGTAATGTTTGGCAATCTCACTCTTAGCTGCAAATAAAACAAAGAACATTGATTTATATATACATACATACATATGTATATATTACACATACGTAATTATGTATATATGTGTGTATGTATATATGTGTGTATATATACATATATGTGTGTGTGTGTATATATATATATATATATATATATATATTTATATGCTTATCCACCAAGTGAAGAAACCCTCCTCAATCTAGGCATAGTTTATCTATCTAACTGACTCAAAAGATGGTGCTTCCAGCAAAGAAAAATCTTTGTAGAATAGTTAAACTCAGGTCAGTATAACAATTAGGGGATTGTTCATAAGCCAAGATACTTCTTGAACCATCATTTCAACTTTATGTTTTTTTTCTCAAATCTAAGGTAGGTTTTTATTGTTTATTTTTTTATGAAAGCTTAAATACAAAATAAGAAAATAAAAGAAATATTTTGGAAATTTAAATATTAAACTTAAATACAACATAAGAAAAGGAAAAAAGATGTCATGTGTCCATAGAATGTGAGAGGATTCAAAATATAAAGCAGTAAATTTCCATTTCAAGAAAGCCTATATAATAAATACTGCATGTTGTGTTGAGAGCTGTCCATATTTTCTTTGTTTCCTTGTAAGTATTCTTTTGTTTTCTGCTGTGCCCTTTTTACTTGGTTCTTTGTCCCCCTTCCTCCTCCCTGACCCCTAGAAGCCTACCTTGGAGCATCAATATATTTAAATACAGATATATACATACACATAGACATATATACACATACATACATATATGCATACAGACATACATATTTAGACATACACTTTCCCTAGAAAATGCTATTCCTGATCTTTGATTTTATGTTTGTGTGTATCTCTTATTTCCTATCTCTCCTAACTGCTCTTATTTACATCTACCCACTACCTCGTCCTCCTATTACTTAACCTATCTCCCCTTCAAGGATCCCTGCCTTATCCTCCCATTCCCATAAATCTAAACACCCTTCTATACCCACCTTTAGTCTATTCCCTCACCCTCTCCTCTGGTGATCCCTCCCTTATCCTCTACCCCCTTCATATTCCCTTAGCATTTTATTTCTTTCTGAATTGAGAAGACTTTTATACTCTTCTAGGTACATATGTATTGTTCCCTCTTGAACTCATTCCCAATCAAAGTAGGTTTACCGAACCACCAGCTCTCCTCCCCCATCTAATTCCTCTGTGTCAGTTCTTCCTCTTGCCCCTCATCTGTATAAGATAATTATTCTTTTTAGCTGTTCCTAAATAATTTTACTTTTTAAAGTTTTATCATACTCAAATCTACCCCAATATTTCTTATGAACTATCCAATTACTAATAACAAACTTAGGCATACATTTTACGTTTTATATACATAAAAGTTAAATGGCCTGTCCTTATTAAGTCTCCTGTAATTAGCCTTTGGTGTGTACCTTATATTTCTCTTGGCTCGTGTATGTCAGATCTTCCATTATGTTCGGGTTTATTTGTTTTTGTTTTTTAACAAAGTCCTGAAAATCTGACAGCTTCATTAAATGTCCAATTTTTTTCACTCAGGATTATACTTAGCTTTTCTGGGTGTGATATATTGGGTCAGAACCCCAGTTCTTCTCCTCTTTGATATATAGTGTTCAAAGACCTGGGGTCTTTTAGTGTTGCCGCTGCTAGATCTTGTGCTAGATCTAATTGTGGCACCATTGAATTTAAATTGTTTTTTTCCTGCTGCTCATAATACTTTTCCTTGAGCTGGGGATTTCATAATTTGACAATAATATTCCTGTGGGTTTTCCTCATAGGATCTCTTTCAGGTGATAATTAGTGGGGTTTTTTCTATTTTTACTTTCCCCTCTTGTTCCAATGCTTCAGGACAATTTTCTTTATTCTTGTACTATTGTACCAAGATTTATAGCTTTCAGGTAGTCCAATTATTCTTCTGTTTTCTCTTCTTGATCTCTTCTGCAAATCCATTGTTTTTTTTTATGAGATGTTTCACATTCTCTTTTATTTTTTCATTCTTTGTATTTTCTTTTATTATTTCTTCATCTCTTATAGCTTTGCTGACTTCCCCTTGCCCAATTCTAATTTTCGAGGAGTTGTTTTCTTCCTTAAGATTTGGGATTTCTTTTCTAATTGGTTAACTTTCTTTTCATAACCTTCTTGTCTTCCTTGAACTGTTCTTATTTTTTTATTAGTTTTTCCTCAATCATTCCCATTTGACTTTAAAGTCTTTTTTTATGTTCTTCTATGACTTTTTTGCAGATGAGCATTTCACATTACTCCTTGGGGTAGAAGAGGGTTTCTTTCCTTCAGTATCCTCCTCTAAAGATGAACCCTGGTCTTCTCTATTTCCCTAGTAACTCTCTATAGTTGGATTCCTCCTCCTTTGCCCCTGAATTTTTAAAAAAATTCAATAAAGGGGGATGGGTTGGGAAGGAGCAAAATATAGTTAGTCTTTCACAACATGAGTATTGTGGAAGGGTTATACATAATGATACACATGTGGCCTATGTTGAATTGCTTGACTTCTTAGGGAGGGTGGGTGGGAAAGGAAGAGGGGAGAGAATGTGGAACTCAAAGTTTTAAAAACAGGTGTTCAAAAACAAAAAAAAAAATTTTTTTGCATGCAACTAGAAAAAAAGATACACAGGCAATGGGGTGTAGAAATTTATCTTGCCCTACAAGAAAGGAAGGGAAAAGGGGATGGGAGGGGAGTGGGGTGGCAGAAGGGAGACCTGAATGGGGAACAGGGCAACCAGAATATACGTCATCTTGGAGTGGGGGGGAGGGTAGAAATGGCTAGAGAATTTGTAATTCAAAGTCTTGTGAAAATCAATGCTGAAAACTAAATATGTTAAATAAATAAATTTTTTAAAAAAGGAGAAATCCAGCGAAGGGTTCTAGGGATGTGAGAGGAGGAGGAGGAAATACTTTGTCCTGGGGCTGGGGACAACCAAGGAAGGCTTCCCAGGATAGGGAGAACTGGACCTGATCCTTGAAGAGACAGAAAGGTTCTAAAAGGTGGGGATGAGGAAGAGTACCATGTTTTCCCATTTATAAGATGTACCCTTTTCCAAAAAATTTGGGGTCTAACAACTGGGTGCATCTTATACAGTGGTTGTAGATTTTTTTTTTACTTGCATTTCACACTTTTTCATGCTTGTTGTCTTTGCGCTCATTGTTTTGCATTTGTTACTGGTATATTAGGTTACGTTTTGCCACGTTCTGCCTAGAAATGGCTCAGAAAAGATTTTTGTACAGTGCTGAATTCAAGTTAAAAGTGATCCAGTTTGCAAAAAGTGAATGGAAATTGTGCTGCTGAATGTAAGTTTGGTACTCCTCCAACTGAGAAAACAATCCAAGCCTGGCTACAGGAAGAAGAAACTCTACTGAAAACACCACAGCAGAAGAAGGCCATGAGAGGCAAGTCAGCAAAATGGCCTGATTTGGAGAGGGAATTGAATGATATGGATTGAAGAGCAAAGGGCAATTGGAATTCCTGTGTCCACAAAGATGGTTCAGCATGAGGCAAGAAGAATTGCTGATGAAAAAGAAGTTACTGATTTCAAAGCAGGACACAATTGGTGCTTCAGGTTCATGAAAAGGGATGGACTAAGCATGCATACATGCACCAAACTAGCCCAAAAGATGCCTGACAGCTATGAGCAGTTGAATAAAACTTGAGTTCAATAAAAAAAATTTTGTAGTAGCTTAATTTTTGTAATCATCTCTAGTCCAGGGGAAGGAGGGATGGTGTCTCTGTCCTCAGATCCTCCTTCATCTCTCCACTCTGGCCTGGAACCTGAAACAAAGGCCTCCAGCTTCATGTAAATTCTCACAGCCAGCAGTTTTCCCAAACCACTGCTTCTGCATTCATCGTGGTGTGGGCTGGTTCCTTCTCACCCCCGCCACTCTTCGCAGTACATCTGGGTCTGGCATTCCTGGTCAGCAGAGGTTCCCTCCACCTTCCTTGGCTCAGATGCCCAAATCCCCTCACTGTCCCAGGGGTAAAAGTTCCCTGCCTGCGGGCCAAGGCAGCCTGCCAACCCAGCTGAAGCCAGGGTTTGCTTCTTGTTGTTTAAGCTGGCCCAGGACCTGGCCTTGAGGGGTTTACTCTTCACAGACACCAAACCATGTCCGAAACTTTTCCCACTGGCCCTGGAGGAGCCCGCTCTGCCCTTACTCTTATTTACTTTTACTGCCCTATGTTCACCCTGAAGCACTATTTCATTCCTTTTGTGGGGAAAATCTTGAGGGCTTGGAATTTTCTGACCTATTCCACCATCTTCCAGAATCCTATCATTTTTACTGTTTATTATGTCACTTTCAGTCATGTCTGACTCTTCATGACCCTTCAAGGATGTTTTTGGAAAAGATACTGAAGCAGTTTTCCATTTCCTTCTCCAGCTCACTTGACAAATGAGGAAACAGAGGCAAACAGGTTTAAGTGACTTGCCCAAGGTCCCACAAACTAAGTGGCTGAAAACAGACTTGAACTCATGTCTTCCTGACTCCAGGCCCAGACTCTATTCACCTAGTGACCAAAGTAGGATTAGTTCTTCTATACCTCCTTCAAAGCAGTGATGAGAGGTCTGCCTGAAATGCAAGTGCAATAAACCCAAACCCTAAGTATAAAATTTATCTAATGGTTCTAGATTTTTGTATGTTGAGGCAAAGCTGATTAAGTCCTAGCTGAGGAGATGGGAGAAATCAGTGCCTTTTTTGTCTTTGGGAGTGCACAACTTTAAAAAGTCATGGTAGCTCCATTATCTCCATCTGGAACAGAATACTACAGAAACTATCCTGTCTAGCTCACTGACAATGATAGATAGACTAATGAAGTAGCTTCTTCGACTCTATATGGATACAATCATCCTGATGAATATTTTTTGCCTCCAATGGAAAAGAAACAAAAAGGTACCACAAATCCCATAAGATACAAACTTCATTTAGCCTCTCTTTCTGTACTAAGAGAGACCATGAATACAAGAATTCTTACGTGCATCTCGACGAAAGATTTCCCTGGAATGAGCAGAGCTGAAGAGGAAAAGAAGAGAAATAAAGGTGACCCACTTCATCTCATCAACAGTTTGTGGGAACTGGTGGAGGAGAGAAGGTAAGATGATGAGAGGAGGAATGGATTAATATACATTTTTAACCAATAATTGTAAATTATTAACTTTGCGTTTCATATCCTCCCACTAATTTCAAAATGCAAACTATTCTTGCCAAAACTGTGTTTGCCAAAATTCCTTACACAGACTTGCCATTTGGAACTCTCTTCTCAAAAAGACCTTGTAAATTCATTAAACTTATGTAAAATACCTTATCAAATTATAAACAAGGATCTAATCTATTTGTGCCATTTATTCAGTACCATGTCCTTTATCCTAGATTCTTATTTAGACATTTTATTTTGTGATAGTTGTAAAATTTTAACCAACCTGTAAACTGGATTTGGAGAGGTGAATGAACCAGGGCCCTAAGTTCAGAAATGTGCCTTGGCATACCATTTTCACTGCTGAACTTACCTAATGGTAACGAGGGTCTTGAAAAAAGCATTACTAAACACAAAGGATTAGAATTGTTCCATTTCATTCATTCCTACATTCACTCAGGAAGTATGGAAGGTTAAAAAGTCCTCATATGACTCAGAATGCAACAAATGGAAAGAGCAATATCTAGAACATCTTAGATGTCCAAGAACTTCGCATCATCAATCTCAGGCCACACCCTCAAAAGCAATTGCCCATTCTGAAGCTCACTTTATTCCTTTAATTTGGCTTCATATGGGATTCTTAGAAATGATGGTAGAAAATAATTGAAATGATTGGTAGTAATAATGATCTTGGCAACATTGAGGTACAAATCAAAATCTTAAAACCACATAACCAGGTGGCATCACCTGTAACCTTGAAAATGCTGAGATAACCCTGATCAGACTGAGGTAGCCTGGGTATTCATGGGAGACACAGCAAAACAGATAGGGATAGACATTAAGCTCACATTATCAGGGAGTTGTGGATACATATAGGCCAGAGAAAAGGGGGAGGAGAAGAAAAAAAGGTAGGGAAACAGAAGGATAGAGGAGGAGTGGAGTCAAGATGGTAGAGTAAAGGCAGGGACTTACCTGAAATTTCCCAGAAGCCCCTCCAAATACCTTCTAAAAATGACTCTAGACAAATTCTAGAGCAGCAGAATCCATGGAAAGACAGAGTGAAACAAATTTCCAACTCAAGAAAACTTGGAACATCAGCAGGAAAGGTCTGTTGCACCAGAGTGAGAAAGGAGCACACTCCAGGGCAGTCTGCAACCCAGCAAAACCAGAGGAGAAATCGGGAGTGACATTCTCAAACACCGCTAAGGAAAATCTCATTCATTTTCAAGGCAATTTCTAGCTCTAGCAGACTTTCCTTATATAAGGAGTTGAGATTCACCCTGGGAGACCTAATCACACAGTCCCAGAATCCAAGTTCAGAGGTTACCTAGCCTAATTTGTATCTGACTAAGAATATCGTCTATCACATCACAGACAAATGGTCATCTAATCCCTACTTAAAGATCTCTGATGAGAGAGCCACCATCTTCCAAGTCAATCCATTCCATTTTCAGACACCTCTAATTATTATGAGGTTTTTCCTTTCCTTGAGCCTAAACCTACCATTTTGAATTACCATCCATTCTTCCACTTTAGGGCCATTGACACCCAACATAAGATGAATCCTACATTAACATGAAAACTCTTGGAAGCGGTGCGGTCGCTATCCTCATAAGTCTCTTTTCCACTTTCTTCAATCAGATCCTTCACCATCATTGTTGGCCACCTTAAGAAGGGTTCTCGCTTTCCTAGTGTAGTGAAAAGAGAATTGGACTTGCAGTGAGGAAGTCCTGGGTTTGAATCTCACCTCCACCACATGCTGGCTGTCTGTTCTATGGGCCAGACTTTTAACTTCTCTGACACTTAGTTTCCTTTTCTGTAAAATGGGAATAACAAGACCTAAAGCACTTATCTCAAGGAATTGTTATATCAAATAGCATGATTTATGCATGGCACATTGTAAATGTTGAAGTGTGATATAAATGTCAGTTATTTTACTTATTACTATTACTGCACTCCTACCAAGCTCCTTTTATGAAACAAATATGGTGCTGATACATAAAACAGGAAGAGCAAAAACAGAGAAAGCATACTATACATCAATTTCGCTCATGAATATTGATGCAACAAAATCCTAAATAAAACACTAGATAATTGGCTAGAAATAACTCACAAATGCTATATATTGTGACCAAACAGGATTTATACAAGACATGCAGGGCTGACACCCACATAAATCATCATTATTTCTATATATAACCTACAAAGCCCTACAAGAAAAGATAGTGAAAAATATTTCATTTAAAATAACCAGAGGCAATATAAAATAAGTGGGAGTATACCTGCAAAGACAAAACCAAAACATATGAACACAATTAAAAAGACCTTTTTATACACATAAAGTCAGATTTAAATGATTGGGAAAATGTTAATTGTTCATGAGTAAGCCAAGCCAATATAATCAAAATGATGATTGTACCTAAATTAATCTATTTATTCACTGCCATCTCAATTAAATTACCAAAACTTATTCTATTCAGCTACAAAACAATAATCAAAAATTCATTTGGAAGAGCAAAATGTCAAGATATCACAAGAATTGATAAAAATGTAAAAGAAGGTGTCTGGCAGTACCAGATCTCAAACTGTATTTTAAGGATTTAATGATAAAAATTATTTGGTATTAGCTAAGAAATAGAAGGATGCATCAGTGGAATGGAGTAGATATACAATGTACAAAAGGAAATGATTATAGAAATTCATTTTTGATAAATACAAAGGTAAGAATTAGCTATTTGGTAAAAAACAAAGAAATAAGGGAAGGAAGGAAGGAAGGAAGGAAGGAAGGTAGGAAGGAAAGAAGGAAAGAAGGAAGGAAGAAAAAACTATCTTGGAAAACTGAAAAGCAGTCTGACAGAAACTAAGCCTAGACCAACATCTTGTACCTTTTACCAAGAAAAGGTCAAGACAGATACATGACCTAGCTCTAAAGGGAGATACCATTAAGTAAATTAGAAGAGTATGGAACCTATTACTTATGAGACTTATGGATAGGAGAACAATTTAAGAATAAAATAAGAAGAAATAGAGAACACTGTGGGATGGAAAATGAATAATTTTGATTATATTAAATTTAAAAAGTTTTGTACAAATAAAACCAATGTAGCCAAGATTAGAAGGAAAGCAGAAAGTTAACCACATTTTTAAATAACCCGTTTGTCAGAATAATGCTTCATATTTGAAATACATAGAAAACTGACACAAATTTATAGAATATGAGTCATAGCCCAATTGATAAGTGCTCAAAAGTTATGAACAGGCAGTTTTGGGGGAGAAGAAATCAAAGCTATCTATAATCATGTGAAAAATGCTCTAAGTCATTACTGATTAAAGAAATGCAAATTAAAACAACTATGAGGTATCATCTGACACCTATCAAATTGGCTAAAATAATTGGGGTAAATGACAAATGTTGGGAAAATTGGGACAATAATAAACTGTTGGCAGAATTGTGAACCGATAGAACCATTGTGGAGAGCAATCTGTAAGTATGCCCAAAGTGTTGTAAATTCTGTATACCCTTTGACCCAGCAACACCACTATTAGGTCTGTTTCCCCAGGTAATTAGGAAAAAAGGAAAAGAACTTATATGTTCTAAAATATTGGTAACAGCTCTCTGTGTATTAGCAAAGAATTGGAACTGGTATACATGCACATTTAATGAAGAACAGCTAAACAAGTGGTGGTATATGATTGTCATGGGATACTACTGTGCTGTAAGAAATGACAAGCAGTTTGGTTTTAGAAAAGTATGAAAAGACTTGCTTGAACTAATGCATAAAATGAGCAGAACCAAGAAATGTTGCAAACAGTAACAGCAATATTTTTGAAGAGTAACTATGAATGACTAATCAATTTTGAATTGAATGATCATTTGAATTAACCACATAGCACCTGTGAAGTAAAATGCTATCCACCTCCAGAGAAAGAATTGTGATGTATGGACATATGTATTATAAGCTTTCACATATATGTGTGTGTGTGCATAAATGTACATTATATATATATATGTATATATATATATGTGCACACACATAAAGACATAGAAATATATTTAGGTGTGTATACATATACACATACATATATATACAGGTATGTGCGTGCATGCACACACTCAAACACACACACACACACATGCACACACAAAATGTTGGCCTTCTCTAATGTAGGGATGGGAGGGAAGGAAGCAGACAGTGCAGCATTCAAAATGTAACAAAATGAATAAATCATAAAAAGAAGAGGCATTGCCATTTGCTTTGCTACTGTATCCTGAGAACCATGGGCCCTTTCCAACAGACACCCCAATGAAAGCTTCCATATGTGTTCTCATTCTCATTAGGATGTGCACTCCTCAGGAAAACATAGTCAATCACTCTTCCATTTATGTTTCCACTCCTGTAAACAGGATAAGCATGTCATTCATCCAATTGAGTATAGAGTCCACTGAACCCCACATGCCAGGAATTTATGTGAATGAACTTCTACATCACCACCAGGCCATCCTGTACTTATAGAACTGATTTTTTTAACCCCAGGGAAGCGTTCCATATCAGTCCATGTTAAATTTCATCTTATTAGATTCAATTTATCATTCAAGCCTGCCAAATTGATTGTGGAGCCTGACTTTGTCCATCTAACATATGAGTCCTCCATCTCAGCTTTACATTATCCGAAATTTCATAAGAATCACTTCTACGGCTTTATCTAAGACTCTAAGTCATTGAAAAAAAAGTTGAACAGCCCAGGACCAAGGACAGAGCCCTGGGCCACCCCTCCACAAGATTTCTTTTGAAATTAGCATTGACTTCTTCATACTGGTCATTCAACTAGCTCTGCATCTCCCTAGCCCACATTTCTTTAATCTCATCACAAGAGTACTGTGATAGACTTTGTAAAAACAACTGACTTTGCAGAATGGCAAACATGTAGCCTTCACAAGTATTTAGGAGTTTCCTGTACTTTTTACATAAAGATTTTTTGATATTGATGATGATGATGATGACGAAGATGACTAGCATATGCTTAAGGTTTATAAAATATTTCACAATTATATTCTCGTTTTATCCTCACAGCAATCCTGGAAAGAAAGTGCTATTATTTGCTCCATTTTACAGATGACAAAACTGAAGCTTAGAGAGGTTAACTCACTTGTCCAAGGTCACACAGTCACTAAAGGTCTGAGGGAGAATTTGAACTCAGGTGTTTCTGACTCCAGATCCCAAACTCTATCCCCTGTACCATCACCACATACTCCATGAATGCTACTTTCATAGAACAGAGAAGAAACCATTGCCTCTCAAGCAATAATATACGTCAATGCAGTGATTCTAACTTCAAAGAAGAAAAACATCCAAATCTTCCAGTCTGAACCAAGTACATGGAGATGACTTTTCTGCTATCCCTACAAAACATCAAAGTAACTTTGGAGTACCTTTGGTATTCTAGAATTAAACATATCTGAAAAAATTAATTACATGATATTGTCTGACCCCTATAGTTTCAGGTAAGGTACTGTGCACAAAGGGGGCAAAACACAGGTGATTTAATGAGCAAAGGCCTGAGATTCTAAGACTCCAGACCTATATTTAGTGGTCAGTGTGATCACAAGGAAGCCTTTTCTACTGTCTGCATGCCCTAATGGATCTGGACCTTCCCAAAATGGTTGGACCATTTAAATGACCTGAGTCACCTCGTAAAAGGTGACACCCTCTGGAGGACCTTCACTGATTCAACTTGCCATCCTAGGAGAGGTTTTGGTTATTACTTTTTAATCAATCAATCAATGGGCATTTCTTAGCCACCTACTGTGTCACAGTCACTATACTATGTATAGGGACTACCAAGACAATAAAATGAAAAGGAACTTACATTCTGTTAGAAGAGGAAACCATGTACAAAGACAAACATATATGAAAGAAATACAGAGGATTGTGTGTAGGGAGGAAGCACTAGTAGCAGGAGGCCTCAGGGATCAAGAAATGCCTCATGGAAGAGATGACCTTGGTGCTGAAATTTGAAGGAAGCTACAGATCCTCAGAGATAGAAGTAAGGAGGAAGGAATGCCAGGAGCAGGGCACAGCCTGTGCAAAGGCCCAGAGATGGAAACCTCTGTGTAAGGAAAGATGAAGAAGGCCAATTTGGCTGAACTAAAGAGAAATGGAGGCAAGAAATGGAGATTAAGCCCAGACAGGAAGGTCAGAGCCATGTTGTCACAGGCTTCAAGGCCAGACAGAAGGTGTGTTTGAATCTAAAGGCAAAAGGATCCAGTGGAGGTTATGGAACAGGGGAGTGTCTTGATCAGATTTTAGCATCCTCACTTTGATAGTGGTGAAGGGAAGTGACTGAAGAGGAGACAAATTACAAACAAGGACCACTGTTAGGAGAGTTCACACTTAGTCTTGGACCTTACTTTGTTACACTCTCAGATACTCTCATTCCAACCAGGCTTATTGACCATACATCTGTTGACCAGCTTCACTACTACTACGACTATGACTACAACTACGACTACGACTATGACTACTACTACTACTACTACTACTACTACTACTACTACTCCTACCACTACCACTACTACTGCTACCACTACAATGATAATAATAAGAACAAAATACATTTATGTAGTGCTTACAATGTACCAGGAGCTGAGCTAAGTGCTTCTTAAATATTTTGACATGTGGTCCTCACAAAAACTCTGGCAAGCAGGTGCTATTATTATCTGCATTTTACAGGGGAATAAATTGAGTCCAAAAGAGGTGAAATGATTTGGTCAGGTTCACCCAGCTAGTAAATGTCTGAGACCAGATTTGAAATCACCTCTTCCTCCCTCCCAATCCAGGACTCTATCCAGTGTATCACCTAGCTTCCTCTCCTTTTTTAATAACTCGGTTTGCCTCCTGAAATGAAAAGGCTTAGCCCCTATTATTCATTATGTCTCTCTCTGCCCAGTTGTCCCCACAACCTCAGCTTGGATTTCTTAGTACAGGTCACAAACACCCTTATCCAGCAAGGCCATAATTGTCCAGCTGCAATATCCATGCTGTGGCCTTACACTTCAGCCATATAATTCTATTAATGAAGATACTTCTTAATATATCTAGTAACTAGAACTTCCCCACTGACCATCCAGGTTCCAGGATTCAGCCAAATATTTTTACATATATTATCAAATTAAAAAGAAAAAAATAACCCAAAATCTATATCCTTATAACCCATGCAAAACTAATGCTGATAATCATGAATTCACAAATATGGAGTTGGGGGTCTTTGTCTGGGGAAAACTGCTTAAGATGGGAGAGAAAGTCTAACTCAGCACCAGTAGATCTTGGAGGTTCACACCCTCTGGCACAAGTCATCATTACATACCACAAAAAGATCACTCCTAGACAACAGCCATGATTATTATGCCTTTGTTTATTATTTATTGCAACACTGGGAAAGGAAAAATATTTAAGGCAAAATTGATGTTTTCATAACTCTGTTGGTTTGACACCAACAGAGAAACAAATCAGATGGATGAATTTTGGGTCCTCAATTTCATCTCTGTTTTCTTCCAATGGCCAACTAGAAGAAAAAAAATGTGATAAACAAAAATAATTTTAAAATCTCTTAATATTTTATTTTTCCCAATTATATATAAAACAATTTTAACATTCTTTTTTTAAAAAATTTGCAAATTCTCTCCCTCTTTCCCTCTTCACCCTTCCCTGAGACAATAAGCAGTTTGATATAAGTTATATATGTGCAAGCATGCAAAATGTATTAAATATTAGATGTGTTGGGAAAGAAAACACAGTTTCCCCCTAAAAAGAAGACATAAAAATGAACATGAAAAATAATATGCTTCAATCTGAATTCAGATTCCATTAGCTCTCTCTAGGGAAGTGTATAGTGTTTTTCTTATTGGGTTCTTTGGAAATATCTTGGATTGTTGTATTGTTGAGAACAGTGAAATTATTCATAGTAGAGCATCATATAATATTGCTATTCCTCAGTCAAGTGCCCTCCTGCTTCTCATTTCACTTCTTATCAGTTCATGTAAGTCTTTCCCAGTTTTTAAGAGAGCATCCTGTACATCATTTCCTATACCACAATAATATTCCATCACAACCATGAACAACTTGTTCAACCACTCCCCAAATGATGGGCATCCCCTCAGTTTCCAATTCTTTGCCAGCACAAAAAAAGCTGCTCTACATATTTTTGTACAAATAGATCCTTGTCTTTTTCAAAAAATCTATTTCAGATAGAGACCTACTAATAGTATTGCTGAATCAAATTGTATGCATGATTTTAAAAATTATTAAACAAAATAATATTTTAATATTTCCCCTCCCTTTTGAAAAAAGCATGTACATTTTTTATTTTACATCACCTACTTTTCCCAATATATACCTGCCTCCACCCCTTCCTCGAGAGACATTCTTTATGTGGGTAATTAAAAAAGAAAGTTCTACTAAATTAACACATCTACTAAGTCCAATTCTATATACAAGGTTCCACACCCGTAGTCTTCCTTCCTTTAGAAAAAGGCCCCTCCTTATTTAAAAGACAATGGATTGATTGAAGAAATACCATCAAAAAGTACAAAGTAGTAATGAATTCATCAGGAGCAGAAAAAAAAAGACATTTATCCATAAAGATATGAAATTTAAAGTGGGTCCTTTCTTCCTCCAGTGAGAAATCCTAAATAGACTTCATATATATCTGCCTTAGATATACATTACAATGCTACAGTATATCAAGTATAGTAAGATTCAGTATAAAATGTATCCCTTCAGCCTCCATGATAAGAGGGAGGATTCCTCAAGGACCACCAGCCCCTTTGACTAACACAGCCTGGTGGTGCAGAGTTAAGTTCAGGATCCAGCATTGCCCATATGCCAGACAATATGGCATAGGTCACAGAGTGCTGGACTTTGAGTCAGGAGGATTTGGATTGGTACCCAACCTCTGCTGCCTATCCTCAAATCATTTAAACTCAACTAAGACTGAAGTATCCATCGGCCGTGAAATGTAACTGGAAGGTGGTCCCACAAAGTTGAAATCCTGGATACGTGACATATCAACCTATTACCAATGAAATACCCAAAGAGACTTACCTGAAATGCTAGTAGGGGCTTGTCAATCTCTTGTTTAAGCTAAGACAACTTGAACTGAAGCAACCAGTTTGGGACCCTGCAGGTAAAGATATCACAATGCTGTGAGAAAGAGAATCTAGGGAGCTCAAGCCTAAGGTCCCTGAAAGGGGGCTCTTTGAGTATTATCCATTGCCCTTGATTATACAAAACCATCCCTATCAAAGGATATGGGAAGACACTTGTGCAAAAACATCCTTAAATGTTAGATTTCTGCTCAAAGAAAAACTGCCTATATGTATATTAGTCTGGTTTTGAAGCTATAGGAAAGCTTCTCCTGTGAAAGAGTTTAGACTTCTTTTGTCGGGCTCTAGATGATGGCAAAACCTGGAGGAGAAATGGGTGGATGTTAAAGAGAAGTAGAGAATTCTTCTCCCTCAAGGTCTTCAAGTGAAGCCTGGATGACACTTGTCAGTTAGGGAAGAGAGTGAATTCTGGGGTAGGAATTGGAATACATAAGGGGTTCTTAATTTTTTTAATATTGGTAACTATTTTAATGTGATTGGTTTCCTTGATACTTGTGGGAATTTAATTTTGTGCATTTCAAAAACATTAATGTGAGCAGGGGTCCAGAGGATTCAACAGACTGCCAAAGAGGTCCATGAAACAAGAATGGTTACAAAGCGCTGGCCTAGAAAGTAATTGAGGTCTCTTTCATCCCTAAGATTTTGGATCCAGAGACTGGCTGAAACTGGGGCTGTTTTACCACCTGTGTACAAGCATTCAGATTTGGCTGGGTTACAGACTGGTCTTTATCAACAAGATGGTCAGCTAAAGGAATTCTATTAAATCTTATGCATGCCTCAAATGCCTAGGAATTTCATTCAACCTGACACATAGGAAGCAGAGGAGAACAATAACCATTTGACAAGTGAAAGAGAACTACAAAAGCTCAAAAAAACAAGCATTCAATGGACAGGAAGCATTTTAGTCAAGGGGAAAAAGGAAAATGTCTCTTGCTTTAAGAATGATCAGTGATGACCTTTCAGGAAACTAAGGGAGGAAACCTAAGTATTCCTGCCTAAGTCCATATTTGAGGTATCACCAAGGACTCCCAAAGGTAGGTGCATTAAATGAAAAAAGAAGTCCATACATCTGCAGCAAAGCAGGCTTCCTGGTTGGCATCTTTGCAGCACGTCTCCACAAATGCTCTGAAATCAGTAATGACACCCTTGATCTGGTAGTCAGTGCTCCTGGGCTTGTGTTTCACAACTTCCACAAGTATGCTGGAATGAAAGAAAATAGAGAAATGCCCATGAAGCCCAAGGAGCTACCCCGTTGGCCAACCATGCCCCATGCTCCTAGCTCTAGGTCACAAATCAGAGGAGATGCTGACATTGAAGCCTGCAGTTTGGAGAAATACATGAGTAAAGATAATCCTTCTGAAGGCATTAGGGACACCTTAGATCATTTTGCTGCCTTCCCCTTCTGGGATCCCAGATATCTTACCGTAGGATTCATCACATCTAACCAGACAGAGATGATCCTTTAGTTTGCATCATCCAAAATGACAGATCCTGCAGATGGTAATCAATGACTCTATATTGGGTAGCAGTAGGCTTAGATGAATGGCTAGGTGCCATGGTGGATACATTGCTGGATTGGAGGTCAAGATCTGAGTTCAAACACTGCCTCAGACTCTCACAAGATGTGTGACTCTGGGCTAGGTGCTTTATCTTTTTCAGCCTCTGGTTTCTCATTTGTAAAATGGGCATCATAATAACCCTTACCTCTCAGGGTTGTTGTGAAAATCAAAGGAGATAATATATGTAAAGCACTTTGGAAGTCTTAAAGCACTATATAAATACTAGTAGCAATCATTGCTTTTAGATACTATTCAATTATAGCCTTTTGCCCCACAAGTTTCTTCTGAGTGACTTGCACTTGAATCACTTTCTAAATACTTTTCCCTAACAGATTATTGCCCTGAAGCAAAAAGTTTTGCTGATGTTGTCAATAGAATGTTTCTCCCTCTCAAGGAGGAAACAAATAGGTTTGAGGAAAGGAGAAGACCAAATGTTCCTGACCTTTGCTTCTTCTTCTGTTTCTCCTCTTCGGGAGGTGTGCACAGGTCAGCATGGAAGGTGAATGTTTCTGCAGAAAATGGCTTGGGTCGATATGTGTCATCAGCTCCCAAAGCAGAGAATCAGGACCTGCGGTTCACCAAGGAGTCTGTGCAGCATTTGGCAATTCTATCACTCACTGGTATCTTCTCATGCTGGCAACAAAGCTTGTCAAATACAACAGCCAACTAAAGCAAAAAGAAAAAAATGGATGAATTCACCAAACGGGTAGGGTGAATGCATGAGTATTTCAACAGACTAAATTAAATTGCTGTATCGAAGTCCATGCATACTCATTGCCTCGATCGATTTCAGTCATTGAATTTTTAAGTCTCAGTTCCATGAGCAATTTGAAGCTTCTGAAAATTCGGGGTTTTTAAAAATCAATCAAGGGGTTTGGATTTGGGATTTTTTAGGTGCTCTACTTAAGAGGAGAAGTGATCAACATTTATGGAGGGCACTCCTCTGCCACAAAATTTTTTGTTTGCATCTCAAGATAGAAGCTCACAACATTAGGATTAAAATGGAAAAGAAAAGAAAAAAGTCACATAGCCTTCAGCACAGTCCGATTTTTCTTGATCACTGAGTTTACAGCATTTAGCAGCAACTTTTTCAAGGCCAACTAATGTTGAGGTTGACAATTGTGGTGCTTTCTTAACATAACTGACCAGCACTCTGTAATTACAGAGTTCCAAATGTTTGTAGTTAGTCAAAGAATTACTTTTTTGTAAAACAATAATAATAACGGCATTTAAAACTTATCAAGCAACAAACACCAACTCAGAGTCAGCTTGAACTCATTAAACTTTCTATCCCTGGTGGTCAATACGGCCCTTCCACTTTGGTCTTTTCCTGACCCTCCTCTGTCATGGCCTCCACCATCCACCCATGCATTTTACCTAATTATGTGTTTGGCGTAGCAGTGACAGGGATGTTTTATGATGTTTCACAGATCCCCTCAATAATGTTCAAATTTTCAATGATGGAAGATTCCCAAATATCTCGGTTTTCCCCAGTTGTCATACATGAGTCTTTCTTAAATTTTTAACTTGTGTAGCTCCTTAGTCTCCACCACCTCTTTGTATTCTACAAATTTGCTATACAGCACAAAGAGTAGTCCAATCATTTATTTGTCCTAAACCATTTTGTTTACATTTCAGATGGTGTTCCAAGCCTCATATTTGCCCGAACAAGTCTGGCATTCCTTGCTCTGTTGCTTCCTTTCACGGTTTTTTTTTTAGCATTGGATCACATCACTGTCCATGCTCAGGCATCATATTTAGCTCAACATTGTATCAGAGACTTAGAAATAGAAAGGCTCTCAGAGGCAATTGCGTCCAACACCCTCATCTTACAGGGAAGGAAACTGAGTCCTGGTGACTTGCCCAAGACTGGACAGCAAGCAAGTGTCAGAGTCATTGTTTGACATTGGTCAAACTCAGGTCTTCCTACTCCAAGCTCAGTGCTCTCTTCATTGCCCCAAGCTGACTCAGTCTATGAGTAATAGCAAAGTAGTGGACAGCCCAAGTGCTGCCCTCACAACTACAAGGTATTAAAAGAACCAAGGCTTTCAGAGCACTTTGAGATGGAAAGTTGAAGCTTTTGTGTTTTATGGCCTTTTATAAGAGACAGTCCTTCTATCCACTTAAACACTAAATAGTAAAAGCTGGTCAAGCTGTGAGGTCCCACCTACACATTTTCAAAATCATATTCTCCAACTTTTTCAAAAAGATCACATTTTTCCTTGAATAATCAATAATAGGTTTCCATTGTTTGGACCAAAAGAGAATATAATGGTGCTTATAGTATGTCTGTGGACTTATTACATATAAATATCCTCTGTGGACACATTAAATACATTGCTTATTATTGTTCACTGTTTATACCCAGTTTATAAATCATACTAGAATTAGCCCTCAACAGTCATTCCATCCAGCACACTTAATTTCATGCAAAAGCATACCCGAAAGATCAAACAAGGGTCTTCAATACTTCTATACAGGGACATTCCAATTCTAGTGCCTAATAACTTTTATGCTCAGGAAAAATCAGAAATTCTTCTATGCTGCTAAGTTGAGTCTCTTAAATTGAACCATTCAGAATGCTTTTATTTCCATTCTGTCTTAGTGGAAATGGAGACAAGTAAAGCTTCCTTTGTCAAAAAGCTGTTCTAGAATGACAGAGTCTCATTTCCAACCTTCCCATCTCTAGGATGGCTCTTCTTAATTATTTTAAACATTGCTCATAACAACCTGATCTGAAAACCCAGAAGACAAGAGTCCCAAGGTAAGGTCCAATTAGTATTCATATGGCTTCATTTTTTTCCTTTAAAAAAACACGGTGCTATCATTTCCAGATTAAGCAATCCTAAGCACATGTCATCCCAGGAGAGTACTTTGATTTTTCCTTCTTTCTCATGAGAAACCTACCACTTTGGCATAGCAAGCAGGAGGGTCAGCCATGGCACAGCACTCTTCAAGGGTGTTTTCATAGTCCTTGCCAACCCTTAGCCATGTGGTAGTAGCAAGCTCAGGGTGTCTTCTTCCGCTGTCATACAAATAGCTTAAAAATGAACATCAAACAGATGTAAGCATGGTAAAGAATAGGATCAGTCCCCAGCATTATTCCTCTGTCCTAAGGTTCCATCAATTTGGTAAAACTACAATAACAAAATTTCTGACATAAAACATGAAGACTTAGCTTTGCCTGATCTTTATATTGATGGATTCACCAGATGGTGTTAAATTTTCCTTTTTTGTCAAAATATCAGTTCTGTTATGTTCTACTGTTATAATATTAGAGCAAGTCACTGAGTCCAGAGGACACCAGAAATATATCTCCCAGTTCCACACTTATGACACTTAACTCCATCCTGCCTTCTACTCTTACTTAGTGGTCACATGTCTGGATGGCTATCAACTTCTCAGTCTATACATCCCTAGAATGGTAACATACTATCTTCTATTTCTTTGTGTTCTTTAAAGTGCCTTGCTCAGAACAGTGAATGGAGTATGCGCTTAACACATATTTGTTCAATAAAAGGGAGTGAATGAATGGATGGATCAGTGTATGGTGGGATGCATGGACAAATGAAGAACATCTCAGCAGATGGGAGAATTCAAAGTTTCCTTTTCTTCCCTAAAAAATGAATAATAATGTCATCAAGCCCCAAGGCCATGATGTGGGTAGTTTCAGAGCTAAAAGAGGCCTTTGCAGTCCTTTGTACTACTCCAGCCAGCACATATCTAAAACTACTTCCACGTTCCTAGATATCTGTCCTCTCTGGGCCAAGCAGGGACATTATGACTTCCTGCCATCATTGGCCTCTTCTGGAGTTTGAAGCAAAGAGAGTATATTTCATGGAGCCAAAGATGAGGGACAAGTAAGCTGAAGTCACAAAGGCATTGACCTAGATCCCATGACTAAGTACAGCAGAAGGCATGAAGAACAATGTTTGTATCTATTTGTGCTTAAAAGGCTTGGGAGAGGAAAAGGCAAGGAGGAGCCAACAGCTGTAACAACCGTGAAGCAAGTAGAGTGTTAGGGAAATAGTATTGAGCATATGAAAGGAACAGAAGAATAAGATTAAAAGTTTGATTACGTGGCTAAGTAGACATCTTTTGCTTCTTTGTAGTTTTGGCAAGCATCCTTGGTTTCTACATATTCAGCAAGGAGGTTAGGGAAGTTAGCAGGAATGTCATCATTCTCCAAATCAATAATGCACTGGCTCTTCTCTATTAGAGGCTTGTCACAGCAGGCTGTCAGTTTGCTGGAGATTACATCTTTTTGTTGCAGATGTCAGAAAGAGCCACCTGCAAGAAGTAAGGTAGAAGTGGTTCAACAGAGGGCTCACTATTCTAAGACTCTAAGGATTCCAATCCAACTCTGCCTTTCCTTTCTAGCATACTTGTGGAACCTCTATATTTTTAACAAACTGCCCTTCACTTCAACCCCTTCCCCTGAAGCTCCTTCCATATCCTTGCAGCCTCATAAAACTGACATTCCCCTGGAGACAGATCATCACTGCCTACCCCTTCCTGAATGGGATATCCCTTCTCTCATTCTTTGCCTATTCCCTCCCCCCAAAACACATACACAAAGACACTGGGACAAGAGAGAATGGGGGGTTCTTACCATACCCTGCCACTTTCAGTCCCTTCCCCTACCACCAGCCCTCACTGTCTTCCTTTGAAGTTCAATCCAAACAGATGTATCAACCTGTCCAGAACCTATTGGGTTTCATCAACCACCCCTGGTTCATTCTCCCTCCTTTCTCCTGAGCTTCACTATTTGGTTTTAGATCAAGTCTCTCCCCACTCCTGTCCATCCTCCACTTGGATGATTTTCTCATGGCTTAGGTCTAAATATGTCACTCCCCTACTTAGTGTACTTAATGGGTCCTTAGGGCCTCCAGTATCAAATATGAACTTCTCCGTTTGATATCCAAAGTTCTCCATCACTTGTCCCTTTCCTATCTTGCTAGTCTTCTTACACTGTACTCCATTCCACAAGCTCTCCTATCCAGGGACAAAGATCTACTTTGCACTGTCCTTCCCTCATGCTTCAGTGCCCTGTCCCTCTTGCCTTTTCATCTTAGAATTCCTAGCTTTTTAACACAGATTAAAGGGTCCTCCAATTGTAAGAGCTTTCCCTCCTCAGATTGCCTTCCATGTACTCTATGTATATCTTGTGTAGTCATTATGTATTTGTATGTTGTCTCCTCCCACCAGAATGTAAGCTCTTTGAGGACAGGGACTATTGTTGTCTTTCTCTGCATCCCCAAAGTATAGAGAAAAGTGCCTGGCACATAGAAAGTGCTTAATAAATGTTTATTGACTCTCTGACCAACTGGCTAGCAGCCAGATTTACCTTAGCATCAATTTTTTCCAAGATAACCAATAATAATAATAATAATAATAATAATAATAATAACTAGTTTTGGTAAGGGAAGTAATAGAGAGAGTTTGAAGATGCTGTGAACCAGGGGGTCAGAAGGAGTGGGAAAATTTCTCACAACAGGGGGTTGGGGGGAAGCAATGAGTACACTAGAAACAAATCCTGTCTACTGTATTTTACCACATTGCTAATGACCTCCCATATTTTATCCAGCAACAAGTAATTTACTAAGTGCCTTCCACTGGCAAGGTACTATACTATGCCCCAGGAATTCAAAGCCAAAAAGTACTTATCCTCTAATATCTTGTATCCATGGAGATGAAAAATATATACATAACTTTTATAGAAATATATACAAGTCAATACATGGTCATTTTCTGCTCAAAGAAATGAGCAACTGAGGAGATCAGAAAAGGTTTCCTATAGAGACAGACACAAGCTTAGCCTACTGCCTGGCATACAGTAGGTGTTTAAAGATGCCAATGGACTGGTTGGCTGACAGAATAAGCTGAGGTTTAAAGAAACTACACATTCAAAATTATTCTTTATGATGCCTCTGATTCTAAATTTATTAAATTTGTGCTGAAAAAATCAAACAAGTATGCTATAGGGAAATTTATTTAACAACAATATGAGTTAATACCAATAAATACTTACCCTATCAGCACACTCTAACAGATTACCATGGCAACATTCCTTGTGAACCTTGGTAAGATCATCCACTATTTTATGAAGTTCAGCAAATTCAACCTTAGGGAATTTCTGAATTAGCCAAGCTATGAGCTTAGGGAGAAAGTGCACAAGCCATTAATTATTAGTATTTAAAACTTCCAAGAAAATTTCCTGGAAATAATTTTTTAAAGTGCTATGAAGTTCTTGAATGACTTGACAGTTAGAAAGTATCAGATATAGGACTTGAACCCCAGTCATTCTGACTCAGAGGACAACACTACACACTCTGCCATACTTTCTTATCATTAAACTTTGGGAAAGAGAAGGATTGCCCAACTCCTTGTATTAGCAGTGGCTGCCATTATTATATTTTCATGTTCTTAGAAGGCATTAGCCACATCTATCACTCTTTTTGAAAATTCTAAGCACTTAAACATGGGTTACTTAGGGACTCTACTGGGTACTTTGGGGACCAAACTAGGATGAGATACTTCAGGCAATCCAACCCAAGGTGAATGAGTACTTTTACAATGAAAAGAGAATCAAGGCTTAGCTGGGCTGAATGAGACATCATGAGCCAAAGTGGTAGGCAGAGGATTAGAGAGAACCAGACCCCCTAACCAATATGGCAGGAGGAGAAATCAAAGCATTAATCTGAGTCAAGCAGGAATGAAGTAAGATTGGGGATGTGGAAAAACCTCTCCAAAAAAACCTGTCTAATACTTCAAATTGGAGGGCAAATGTTTCTAGAACTTACTTATAACATTGGAATAGAAATGCCTGCCACTTTTATCACAAGGACTAAACAGGAGGTGTCCAATTCTGAGATAATTAAATTGATTCTGGATCATTTTTTCTTGATTCAATTTCTAGAAAGTTGATTTGCATCTGCCTAGGTCATTTGTAACTGCCTAAGTCATGGTTCTTTGTCTCTGAACTTAGTGAAGAAATACTCTGACCTGTCAGGATTCAAGTTTAGAAATCCACTTCTGCTAATCCCTGTTCTATTATTGCCTCAAGGAATTCTGCTATTCTTGGGGAATGAGGGTAGACACGAGGCAAGTTTCCTTCAAGGATGTTTGGTTTGTTATCCAAAGAAGACTGGCCCACTTTCTTTTAACCTCAATAATGGACTCAAACAATGAATTTTTCTTAGTCACAGGAAACAAGAAGGGAATAGTTTCCCACTTCATCCAATTTCCATCTTCCAATCAATCATATTGTTGCCTTGCTTCAGCTTTGTAACCAACCATGTTGTCCTCAACCCCATGATGTCACCTACTTTGTTCTATACTTTGTTCTAAGCTTATAAAAAATTAGTTGCATCTTCAATTCTTTGTCTTTTGGCTAATTGAGGCAGTAATTAGACCCATTTTATTGGTAGGTAATGCCCTGATAACAAAATGTTATCTTGCTTGGAGAAAGAGTCTTGAGTCACCTTTCTGTTGAATTTCACTTGCGATAATTTTTGTTTCGGAAGTGATGAAATTCACAACAAAATTGGTGATAGCTATAGATATTGGAATACCAGGCCTTTTTCCATCTTTTCTTCTTTAACAAATACAAAAGATTTTAGGCAAATGGAACTTAGAGATTTACCCAGCCTTAACAGGTCTCTCTCCAAATTTTTCTAGACTGGAACGTTGGAATCTCTGTTTTACACTTTCACCTCCTACTTTTTCTCTTAAAGCAGACAGCTGTAGAAAGAAGAAATCACCTTTTTCAAAAATAATTTTCCCTATTATCATTAATATGAAAAATAAATTACCCACAAAGTCCTTACAAATTAATTCCATATTTTCTTCATAATTTAAGGGGTTTAACCTGGGTTCCATGACAGAGAGAGAGAGAGAGAGAGAGAGAGAGAGAGAGAGAGAAAGTTAAGAGACCCTACTTTATATGAATATTACTCACTCAGCAATAATAAGGTACGTACTTGGGCTTGTTTTCTCAGTAGCAGTGATAGATTTTTTGGACTAAGAACTTTAAAGCTTCCTTTAGTGGTGCTTCTTATGACAAGGTGACACAATTAAAAGGGAATAATTCAGATTTAGGAATGGTCAATGACTATCTCACTACTATGTAATACATTCCAAGTTCCTAAAGTATAGAGGATATTTTGAGTTTTCTCTTGGTGCCCCCTAGGACTTTAATGTTATCTAATAGGGGACTGATAATTGCTTGGTGGATTGGAATTGAAGCTAGAACATTCATTTCTATTGACATAATATGTGAATCCATCCAGCTAATCAGCCACAAGCACGGTGATGAGTTAACTGAATGCTTATCCTCTCTGGGCCTTGGTTTCCTCATCTATAATGAAATTATTGAGTTTAAGGATCTCCAAGGTCCTTTCTAGATCTCACTCTGTGCTCCTATCTGCAATATGAAATCTTTAGTATTCTATATCCTGATGAAACAAGCTATATATCTTTGCTAGGTAGGATTTACTCTCCATATTTGGAAAATTATATAGCATATGCTGTTCTCAAGAACAGTTTCAAAAGGATTTAAGACAGAAAAATTTTTAATAACTTTCAAAGTTAAATTGCTTATTTACTAACCAGTATTAGATTTTAGAACAAAGTAAAAATGTATGGGATTTGAGGAGGATCCAAGAGGAGTTCATATTCAAAACATCTCTTTCACTGGCTTGCTGTGTGCCTAAAATTACACTAATAGAAATACATTCCTTCAGGTTATGAAATTGTATCTCTTAGAATCCTCTTTAAAAAAGGAAAACCCCATTAGAGTAACAGAATTCAATTACTAACAATAGAATTTGAATTACTCTACTAGATATTTACCAAAGAAAATATCTGGCTGAGAGTTTGATGTCAAAGAGATAGGAAAGAGGACAAGGTATACTTTGATAAGGGAAGAGCCTTTCTGGGGAGAGTGGACTTGGTAATGTCACTGTAGTGGGATGCTCTGGAAAGGGAAGAGTCAGTATAAGGATATGAAATGCCTACTGGAGTGTGGGACAGAGCCTAAAGGAACCAAGAAGACAAACTTCACCTGCTTCCCAATTTTCCTTAGGGTCAATTATGTCATTGGGCAGCTACATGGCCCAGTGGATAGAGTACTAACCTTAAAATCAAGAAAACTTATCTTCATGAGGTTAAATCTGGCCTCAGACACTTACTAACTGTGTGAACCTGGGCAAGTCACTTATCCCTGTTTGCCTCAGTTCTTCATCTATAAAATGAGCTGGAGAAGGAAACAAAAAACCATACCAGTATCTTTGCCAAGAAAAACCCAAATGGGGTCACAAAGAGTCAGACATGATTGAAAATGATGGGACAACAAAAAAACTATGTTGTCAACTACATCTTCAATCCTATCTAATGTTCCAAATATCATCAGTCAGCACAGCTTGTTCTTCTGCCTACAGTAGAGTCTGTCCTGTTCAAATTCTTCCACAAATATAAATTTGCATGCTTGCATGCGCGCGTGCGCGCGCACACACACACACACACACACAAAATGCTGACACTGGGACTCAGAAAGTTGTCAATTGAATTATTACAAATAATGAAATGATAGAGTGGCTTAGAAGGGTTAAGCAACACAGAGGCAGGACCTATCATAGTACCATTCACAGATGTGAGATCAGTACTGAAGAGGAATAAGGGAAGGATCATATATCTAGAGTTGGAAAGAGCATCAAGTACCATCCCCTCAAATTGCAGATTGGAAAATTGAGGCCAAAAGAAATTAAGTAACTTGCAGAGAGTCACACAGCTAGTAAGTATCAGAGATGGGACTTCAACCGAAGTCTTCCTCACTTCACCCTCTCTCCCAGGGGCCTTCTCTATTGTACCACAGTGCCTCTCCAGCCAAGGGCCATCACTCAAGAAGGTACTGATCAATGATCATGGTGAGTTAAATGGAATTTCTTGGGTCCATGGATCCTACAATTATTCTCTCTCTGTGTGTGTCTGTCTGTCTCTCCTCTCTTCTCTGTCTCTCTGTCTCTTCATCTCTCTCTGTCTCTCTCTCTGTCTCTCCCTCTCTCTCTGTCTCTCTCTCTCTGTCTCTCTCTCTCTCTCTCTCTCTCTCTCTCTCTCTCTCTCTCTCTCTCTCTCTCCCTTTTTCTCCCTCTCTCTCTCTCTCTTCCCACCCTGTCTCTCCCTACCCTCTCTCTCCTATGAATACCTTTTCATTGAGGCATGTGGCTTTGTCAGCAGCCAGGCAACATTCTTTCACTGCTCCCTTATACTGATGAGAATAGGCAAGGAGTTGTAGTAGCAATTTGGATTTGAAGATCTTTCCCACCCATTAATAGGCCATGTGACATGCTTACTTCACAGGAAGCCTAAGACATATGTAGTGGAAGGAGCTTCCTAACAGGAGAAAGAAGTTATGTCATAGGAAATGCTGAGAGAGAGAAAGATGTTATGGCTGCTAATGGCCTCCCTCATGATTGTTAGAGCTGAATAGGCTGACTTAGCTGTGCTGTGAGTTTGTTTTGGGGAAGACCCCAGCAGGGGTTCAGAGAAGTTTGGGGAGGGCAAGGCTCCAGGCTGTTATATGGTGTTTTAAGTTCCTTGCTGATATGATAAAGTGGGCTGACTGGCTGTGGAAGCTGAACATTTGGTTATGGGATATGATTTTCTGGTGTCTGAATAAATGTTATACTTCTTTTACCTTCTTTATGGAGAGTCTGTCATACCTTGCGATACAGAACTACATAGGCATATTCATGATTATCATTGATGTTGCTTATTGACTTACTGTTTCAGGAGTGCTGGGGCATAGATGTCTTCTGACAACCTCATACAGAAAGCTGAAATTGGCAAAGAGCACCAAGTGGTCACTTTTCAGTAGCTATGAACAATGAATGTCCGCAACCTTGAACCCACATCAACCAGAACCAGTGATAGCAGTTTTCTCCTTCAACTGAACCTAATTAGATTTGACTTCTGCTGCTCCCTCTAATCTGGAGCTGTGACTTCACTGGCATTCTTTCAGCTGTAAGTTGGAATTGGTATGTCCAGGGCAACCACCACAAACAAGGCACCCCTTCAGTTGAGGAATGAAGAGACAGACACCCTGAGAGGGCAGCAGAAGTCTCAGGGAAAGACATGCATAAGGAGTGATTCACCAAGGCCCCACATCTTCTCATCAGGACTGAATGCTGCTATTTCTACACTGACAAAGTTCTATAAATGTTTTCAGCTTTCTCTGAATCCACCACCTCTTGGACCCTAAATCTAGGTCCAGCTCTGAGCATAGGAAATTCTGAGCAGGGAAACTCCCTCCACCTCTGCAGATTGGCCACTTTGCAATAACCTAATAGTCTTTTCCAAGCTGCCTGGGGCACTGGGACCACAGAATTCTAGAGCTATAAATGGGTTCAAAGACCATCTGATCCAATCCCCTCATTGCATGGATGAAGAAACTGAAGCCCAAGGAGGCTTTTGACCATCCCTTGCAAACTAGATGGCACAGCGGGCCATATAAAGCCTTGGACCTGGATGCAGGAAAACGTGAGAAACTGAGTAGCTGTGTGACACTGGGCATGTCACATTCTCTCTGCCTCAGTTGTCTCATCCATAAAATGGGAATCATAATAGCAACTAAATGATTTGTTGTTGGAATCAAATGAAATTATATTTGTAACCCACTTAGCACAGTTGTCATAGACACACCTACTTTATACAGTAGGTACTTCATAAATACTTATTCCCCTTACCCCTCAGTCCCACACAGTTCTTACATGTGACCTATGCTAGGGTTCTTTGTCTCCTGTGATGGCTGACTATCCCCAACACTCATTTTCTGTTCTCACTTACTATCCTACTACTCTGTTTTCATTCTCTTGGAAGTTTTGGCAGAGTTTCACATTCAGGGCCTACGATTCTAGGGAGGTCTGGGTGGTCATCTTTGTGGCTCTGGAAACAATGATTTCTCTCAGGTTCCTTTTTTGGCACGACAGTCTGCCATTTCACCATACATCTCTTGAAGACTTGGCAATTTACATAACTCATCCCCTAAACTTTGGTGCTAGGAAGGAAAAAATAGGTGGTTAGTTACTGACCCGTTTAAAGATCTGGGTATACTTGACTTTCTTTTTTGGGTGGACCAAGATTCAGGAGACAAGAAGTTAGGCATGGAAGCTGTCTGAATAGTGTTCTCCTCCTCTCAAATTATCTGACTTTGTCTTATTTCAGAACAATTCCTTGCAGTTTTTTAATGACAGGGAATAGTTCTGGACTGGTATTTGGGTGAGAAGTCCAAGAACAAGATGGAAATAGGCATCTTGGTGGGACACATTACTATTGACTCTGATCTCCTGTCTGAAATGAAATGAAGCGAGAAGGTCAAACTCAATCACAGGGTTAATACTCACAAAGGATTTATCACAATTTTCTGCTGTCTCATCAGCAACATAGCCTTTTGCAGATTTTGTAAACTCACTCACAAATTTTGCATGATCTTCAAATGGGCATTTCTTGCAGGTATTGAGCAAATGTGATCAACATTCTGAAACAAAGAGTTCTTATGATTACTGAAAGCAAAGATGACATTAAATATAACAAACCCTATTATAAAGTGTTTGCTATGCTGACAATCCAACTGCATCAACACCACCTCCAGGTTGGACCATAGACACCATACCAACTTAGCTAGAGTACCAAAGGATCCTGAGAGAGAGACAGGGGTGGCATGTGCCTCATGGGTAAACCACCACCACCACCTCCTCAACCACCACCACCACCTCTACTCACACCCAGATGGAGACAGCCCAGAACCCTGCACCCAAGAACACCCCTCTAAGGACACATCTGGCTTCTATGCCAACATCCCCACAGCCATTAACAAGAGGATCAACCCTTGTAGATATGACCTATGGCAACTGGCTCTGAGGCTGCTTGCAGCCCCAATCTCTTCAGCAGCCACAGCTACTGAAGAGCCAGACAAGAAAGTCCTCATCACCAAAGCCCTTGGCAAAGTCAATTGGCTCAACACCAGAAACAGTGGAAATGTCATTAAAGGATAAGTATTACCACATCCTTTGCTATTTTTCCCTAAAGTCCATGAGATTTTTCCCATCTGCCTTGTGGCTGCATTCTCCTAGATGGGTTCTCCTTGAGAATAGGGACTGCTTTGCTTTTCTATATGCATATATAGCCCTAAGCACAGTGTTTGATGTATGATTTTGCATTCATTCACTCTACAAGGAACAATATATATTATCTCTCCTTCACTGCTCCTACCATTGGGGGGGGGGAGAACAAGCATTTATACAGTACCTACTATGTGCCAGGCACTGTGCTGAGCACTCTACAAATATTCTTTCATTCAATCCTCACAATCTCATACAAGCCTTGCTCTCAGAATCTCCAGTCTCACTACATGCTTAGTGCCTGTAAAGTTTAAAGTAGTATTCATCCAAAGGACATTTGTATTTTAACAGTTAGACAAATGAGAACAAGTCTCCAAGATTAAGCCAATGGATAAAGATTTTGTGGAGGAAGGAGAGGATCTTCCTAGCTGACAAAAACCATTCTCTGTAGAATATGTATATTCTATGTACACTACACGAAAGTCAATCACTGAGTATCTGAAGTCAATTCATTTAGGCATGTAGGACCTTAAGTCTAGAAGACATGAGGACAAAGCCTGCTTTTGACACTTATTACGTCAGTGACTTCTAGGTGTTTTACCCCAGGGAAGTCATTCAACCACTGTCTGCCTCAGTTTCCTTATCTGTAAAAATGGGGATAACAAGAGCACCCAACTCTCAGGGTTTTTGTGAGAATAAATGAGATAATATTTGATAAGCATGTTGCAAACCTTAAAGCACTTTGTGAACACTAGCTATTATTGTCAATTCCACAAATATAATTAAGTGCCCTTTGTATGCTATGTATCACCACCATACCAGCACAGTCTGAGGTAATGCATATGTTTCTGCACAGCACCCCCGTAGCAATATGTCTGACCTTCCATCAAGAAAGCTCACAGAAAGACAGCAGCCACCAGTCTGTGATGCTAAGCTTCAGTTAGATGTAATGGATGCAGACAAACATAGTCTCTATTTGTTCTATTCCTAACAGCTCCCTTTCTGTCTCTCCAATCAATGCCAGACTAATAGACTTGGGCCTGCTTCGATCAATACAGAATGTCCTCTCTCAGATTTCTGAGCATCTCCTGGAACTCAATATCTCACTGAGTCCCTTGGAAGATCAACACTCTACTCTAGACCTTCCATAGACCAGAAAATCCAGGATGGAGTGAGATTGGAAGAACATGTCAGAGAAGATCTTTTCCAAAGCAGTCTCTTTTCTAAGTTTTGCATTGCTCAATAATTTGTTTTAATGACAATAGCACTTGGGAGCTTCATGATCATACCATATGCCATCCCACAGGCTGTGAAATAACTTTGATACCAAAAGAACCATATTATAGAGCAATCACAGCCTTCCCTATCCCTTGGGAAGGGCCACCACAGAAGAGATCCTGAAAACAAACTTATAAGTGTAATGATGCCCTTCCACTGCCCATAGATCATGCTCAGCTGGCATCCCTGGTGACCATGTGGAATTGCGGGGTGCCTACTTCCAGCCATAAGTGACACCAGGACTTTATAGGGAGATGTTGAAAAGTTCTTTAATTAGCTACTGAGCCAGTAACCAATGGTAACTAAGTATGTTCCATGGGGGAGCTGGCAGAAAGAGGAGAAAGGGACCTGCAATGTAAGGTATAAAGGGATAATGTCACAATCAATATTAATGGAAAAAAGGAATCCAAACTTTCAATAATTAGACTTACAGGCCTTTCAGATTATCTTCACCCAAATCTCTACATCATTTGGCAATCTCACTCAGCTAGAAATAAAACAAAGAACATATGTGTGTGTGTATATTTATATATGTATATATGTATGTCTATGTATGTATGTATGTATTTTTAGACCGTGAAGTGAAGATCCCCTCCTCAATATAGGCATAGTTTATCTATCTACCTGATGCGAAAGATGGTGCTTCCACCCACCCAGAAAAATCTTTGTAGAGCAGTCAAACTCAGAACAATATAACACCTAGAGAATTGTTGAATGACAAAGATACTTCTTGAACCATCATTTGAACTTTATAGGTTTTTTTCCCTCAAATTGAATGTAGGATTTTTATTGTTTATTTAGTCATTTTCAGTCATATTCAACTCTCCATGACACTTCGGATGTGTTTTTGGTAAAGACATTGAAGTACTTTTCCATTTCCTTCTCTACCTCATTTAACAGTTGAAGAAACTGAGACAAACAGGATTAAGAGGCTTGCCCAAGATTACACAAACTAATAAGTGGCTGAAGGCAGACTTGAACACAGGTCTTTCTGACTCCAGAGCCAGACTCTATTTACCTAGCTGCCAAAGTAGGATTAGTTCTTCTGTATTTCCTTCAGAGGAGTGGTGAGAAGTCTGCCTGAAATGAAAGAGCAATAAACCCAAACTCTAATTATAAAATGTATCTAATGGTTCTACATTTTTGTATGCTGAGGCAGAGCTGATTAAGTCCTAGCTGAAGAGGTGGGAGGAATAGGTTCCCTTTCTGTCTTTGAGATTGTGCAACTTTAAGAAGTCATGATGGCTACATTTTCTCCATCTGCAAAAGATTACAGAAACTATCCTGTCTAGCTCATTGACAATATTAGACAGACTAATGACTCCTTTAATACTATATAGATACAATAATCCTGATAATTATTTTTCATCTCCAAAGGAAAATATACACAATGGGACTGCAAATCGTCATTTAGCCTCTCTTTCTGCATTAAAAGAGACCATGAATAGAAAGATTCTTACGGACATCTCGATGAAAGATTTCCCTGGAATGAACAGAGCTGAAGAGGAAAATTAGGGAAATAAAAGTGACCCACTTCATCTTGTCAACAATTTGTGGGAATTGATGTAGGAGAGAAGGTAGGATGTTGAGAGGAAAAATTTACTAATATACTTTTTAAACCAATAATTGTAGATTATTAACTTTGCCCTTCACTTCCTCCCACTGATTTCAAAATTCAGAATATTCTTGCCAAACCTATGTTTGCCCAAATTCCTTACACAGGTTTGCCATCTGGAACTCTCTTCTCACAAAGACCTTGTAAATTCGTTAAACTTATGTAAAATACCTTATCAAGTTCTAAACAAGGATCTAAGCTATTTGTACCTCTTATTCAGTACCATGTCCTTTATCCTAGATTCCCATTTGGACATTTTATTTTGTGATAGTTGTAAAATTTTAACCAACATGGAAGCTAGATTTGGACAGTTGAATGAAACAGGTCCTAAATTTAAAAATAACCCATGGCAAACCATTAGCAGTGCTGAACTTACCTAAAGGTAATGAAAGTCTGGAAAAGGCATTACTAAATAAAAAAGATTAGAATTCTTCCATTTCATTCATTCCTACATTTACTCAGGAAGTGTTGAAGTTTTGGAAAGTCCCCATATATCCCAGAATACAAAAAATGAAGAAATGGAATCTAGAATATCTAGAATACAGCTAGATAGATGTCCAAAAACTGCATCTTCTGTCTCAGGCCAGCCCCTCAACAGCAATAATTCTTTCTGTGGTTCACTTTAATTCTTGAATTTGGCTTCATTCATGTTTCTTAAGAATGATGGTAGAAAATAATTGAAATAATTGGTATCAATAATGATCTTGGCAACACTGAGGTACAAATCAAAAGCTTGAATCTACATGACCAGATGACACCTTCTGTAACTTTAAAAATGCTGAGATAGCCCCCATCAGACTGGAGCAACCTGGGTGCTCATGGGAGACAGGACAAGAAAGGCAGAGATAGAAACTCATAAACTGAAATTATCAGGGAGTTATGGATACATGGAGGCCAGAGAAGAAGAGGAGGAAAAGAAAAGAAGGTAGGGAAAGAGAAAGAAGGATGATATTGAGAAGTATTGGAAGAAGAAACTTAAAATAAACTTGAGTGGTCAATTTAATCAGCATCATCGGCCAAATTATTCTACCTAAGCAAATTTGTGTTTCTGGTAAACTTTGCTCTCTCAAAAAGAAAAAAACACACATCCTTTCCCCACATTCTCTTGCACTCTAAGGAAAATACTATTCATTTTAAGCCAATTGCTAACTCTGGCAGATTCTTCCTCTACAAGGAGTTTAGATTCACTCTTTGAGACCTAATCACACAGTCCCAGAATCTGAGTTCAGAGGCTATCTAGTCTACTTTGCATCTTACTAAGAATACTGCCTATGACATCACAGACGAGTGGTCATCTAGCCCCTGCTTAAAGACCTCTGATGAGAGGAGAACTGCCATCTTCCAAGTAAATCCATTCCATTTTCATATGGCTCTAGTTATTAAGAAGCTTTTCCTTTCCTTGAGCCTAAACCTACTATTTTGAATTACCATCCATTCTTCCTTTTTAGGGCCATTGACACCCAACATAAGATGAATCCTACATTAACATGAAAACCCTTCAGTGACTTGTAGGTGCTGTCACTACCCTCATAAGTCTCTTTTCCAGTTTCTTCAATCAGTTCCCTCACCATCCTTGTTGCCCACTTTTGGAAGGGTTTTCACTTTCCTGGTGTTGTGAAAAGAGCAGTGGAACTTGCAGTCGGGAAGTCTTGGGTTTGAATCAAACCTCCACCATGTGCTGACTGTCTATTCTATGTATCAGGCATGTAACTTCTCTGTGACTTAGTTTCCTTTTCTTTAAAATGATAATAACAAGGCCTAAAGCACCTATCTTAAGTGATTGTTATATCAAATAACATGATTTATGCATGGCACATTGTAAATGTTGAAGTGTGATATAAATGTCAGTCATTTTACTTATTACTATTATTGCAGTCTTACCAAACTCCTTTTATGGAACAAATATGGTATGGTGCTGATACCTAAACCAGGAAGAGCAAAAACAGAAAGAAAACTATAGCTCAATTTCACTCATGGATATTGATGCAAAAAAATCCTAAATAAAATACTAGCTAGTTGACTACAGCAATATATCACAAATATTGTACATTGTGACTAAAAGGGGTTTTTACAAGGAGTGCAAGAATGCTTCAATATGAGGGAAACTATTAGTATAATTGATTATATTAATAATGAAACCAATAAAAATCATATAATTAAATTAAAAGACCCAAAAAAGCTTTTCACAAAACAACACTCATTCTTATTTTAAAAAGAAACACTTGAAAGTATAGGTACAAATGGATTTTTTCACTTAAAATTATAAGAAACATCTACCTACCACATCAGTAAACATTTTTGTAATGGGGATAAGCTAGAAACCTTCTCAATAAGCTCAGGAGTAAAACAAGGATGCCCATTAGCACTACTCTGATTTAATACTGTACTAGAAATGCTAGCAATAAGAGAAGAAAATATATTGAAGGAATCATAATGCACAATGAGGAAATAAAACTATCTCTCTCTGCAGACGATGTCTTTTTCCAGTTACTTGGAAAATCCTAGAGATTCAAATAAAAATGAGTTAAAACAATCATTATGGTGAAGTAGGCTATAAAATAAATTGACATAAGTTTCTATATTATTTCTATTCTATCTATATATTTTCTATATGTATTCCTACACAATTATTTATTGAAATAAAGTCAGATTTAAATGATTGCAGAAATTTTAATTTTTAATTTAATTAAATTTAATTTAATTGGCCAAGCCAATATAATCAAATTGACAATTGTACCTAAATTAATCTATTTATTCAGTGCCATCCCAATAAAACTACCAAAAAATTTATTTTATTCAGCTAGAAAAACATTCATAATGAAAATTCATTTAGAAGAGTAAAAAATCAACATATGAAAGGAATTAATGAAAAAAAATGTAAGGGAAAGGGGTATAGCAGTACCAGATCTTAAACTATATAATAAAGAGGTAATTATTAAAACTATCTGGTACTAGATAATAAATGGAAGTATAAATCAGTGGAATTGAGTAGATATACAATACTCAATAGTAAATTATTATAGTAAGTTCATGTTTGATAAACACAAAAATCTCAGCTTTGGGGATGAGAATTCAATATTTGGATAAAAAATTGTTTGGAAAACTGAAAAGCAATATGACAAAAACTAAATATAGATCAATATCTTGTATCATTTACCAGGAAACAGTCAAAATGGATGCGTGACTGAGCTCTAAAGGGAGATAGGACAAGTAAGTTAGAGGAGCATGGAACATATTAACTATCAGACTTATGGATAGGAAAACAATTTATGACTAAACAAGAGATAGAGAACACTGTGGGATGTAAAATGGATAATTTTGTTTACATTAAATTAAAAAGGTATTACAAAAGCATGGAAAGGGCAGAGCCAAGATGGTGGAGTGAAAGCAGGGACTCACCTGAGCTCTCCCACAAATTCCTTAAGATAACTCTAAAAAGTGAATCTGAACAAATTTTAGAGTGGCAGAATCCACTAGGAGACAGACTGTAGCAGATTTTCAGCACAGGACAACCCAGAAGGTTGATGGGAAGGATCTGTTGCACCTGGCTGGGAGAAGAGTACAGAGTGTGTGGGTCTATACCTGGCCATAGCAGAGCAGGAGCAGACCCTGGCACACTGAATCACTGGTGGCAGTGGAGACTCCCAAACCTCTCAGCACCTGACAAGGGTCTGTTGGAGCTGGGTGAGAGAGAAGCACAGGGCCTGTGGCAGCAGCAGCAACTACTCCTGCGGCTATCAGCCCACAGATTAAATGTTTGAAAGTCAACTACTTGAACTTCTGGGAGCCAAGATGGTGGAATAAACTGTACGTTGCCCTAGCCCTCCCTTGTTGACCTTGAAAAATCCAGAGAATATTGCCCCAGGAAAAATCCTAAAATAGTGGAGGCAACAGAAGGGATACAGCAGTCTTTTAACTTGGGAGGCTAGTGGGATTACCAGGAAGGTTCCCTCTTGCTGTGACTGAAGGGGGCCAGGATAGGATGGGAGGCATCTCTACAAACCCCACCTCAGCTGACCAGCAGGAGATCTTGAGCCCCAGGGGTGGGGGGGGAGCCAACGAGTGTCAAAACCAGGTCCCTAGGTGTGCCTTTGCACAGCCAGGGGAATCGGAAAACGCCAGTGCAGACAGGCATCCACCAGAGGCTGAGCCTACCTGGACTCTAACACAGCCCTAGGGGAGGAAGAGATCTCCAGCAGCCAGACCACCCCTCCCCCACATCTCACACCTGGAGCTTCAGTGTAACCCTGGGGAAACACAGAAAACTTCACCTGGCCTCGGCACACACCAGCTAGCTCCAGCCCAACACTAGGTAAGCTTCAGCATTTTATAGCTTCTAGCTGCCAGAATCAGAGGCCAGAACACATAAAGCCAGTAATCAGGCCCTTAGCTCCCAGCACAAGAAGCATGGAACAGAGCCCCTGTGCCCCAGAAGCAGAGATCTACTTTAAAAGCCAGGAAAAAGGCAATCAATGAGCAAGAAGCAAATTAGAAAAGCAAAGACCATAGATTCTTAGTATGGGGACAGGGATGATCAAAATATGAATTGAGAAAAAGACAGCACTGACACTATATCCACAACTGAAACCTCAAAAGGAATATGAACTGGTCTCAAGCCCGAAAAACATTCTTGGAGGTGCTCAAGAAGGATTTTAAAAGCCAAATTAGAGAGGTAGAAGAAAACTTGACCATTTCTTTTAAAAATACAATTGACAAAATGTAGGAAAAAAATTCACTGAAGAGAACAATTCCTTAAAAAGTAAAATTGGCTAAAAGGAAGAAAATGATTTGTTAAAAACTAGAATTGGGCAAGTAGAAGCTAACGACTCTGTGAAGCATCAAGAATCAGTTAAACAAAATCTAAAGAATGAAAAAGTAGAAGAAAATGTGAAATATCTCATTGGGAAAACAACTGACCTGGAAAATAGATCCAGGAGAGATCATCTAAGAATTATTGGTGTACCAGAAAGGCATGATAAAAAAAGAGCCTGGACAGTATCTTCCAAAAAATCATCAAGGAAAACTGGACTGAAGTCCTAGAACCAGAGGGTAAAATCATCATCAAAAGAATCCACTGATCACCTCCTGAAAGAGATCCCAAATTAAAAATGCCAAGGAATATCGTAGCCAAATTTAAGAATTATCAGGTATAGGAGAAAATACTGCAAGCAGCCAGAAAAAAACAATTCAAATATCATGGAACTACAATCAGGATTATACAGGACCTTGCAGTTTCTACATGAAAAGACTGCAGGGAGTGGAATGTAATATTCCATAAGGCAAAGGAGCTTGGAATACAACCAAGGATAAACTACCCAGCAAAACTGAGAATAATCTTTCAGGCAAGTAGATGGACATTCAAAGAAATAAGGGACTTCCAGACCTTCCTGATGAAAAGGCCACAGCTCAATGAAAATTTGATCTTCAAATACAAGACTCAAGACAGGAACAAAAAGGTAAACAGGAAAAAATAGTTAAAAACCCATGTTATTCAAAAAGGGCAAACTGTTTGCATCCCTACATTGGAGGACAGTACCTGTAAATCTTGAAAATTTTATCTTTATTATGATGTTTAAAAGGGATATACATAGACATAGAGTGTGGGTATAAATTAACTGATGTCATGATAAAAATCCTAATTAAGGGGTACAAAGGGATTGTATTGGGAGAAGAGGAAAGGAGGCAGAAAAAGGTGAATTACATCACATGAAGAAGCACAAAAACATATTATAGTAGAGGGAAAGAAGGGAGGGAGATGAACATTGTTTGAACTTTAGTCTCATTGGATTTGGTTCAAGGAGGAAATAACATACTCAGTTAAGTGTAGAAATCTAACTTGTGCTACAGGCAGTAGGAGGGGAAAGGGAAAAGAAAAGGGAGGGGTGGTTAGAAGGGAGGGAAGTAGTAGTAAGGGAAAAAGGAAAGAAAAGAGAGAGGCTGCTAGGAGGGAGGGAAGATTGAGGGAGGTGGTGGTGAAAAGCAAAACTCTTTTGAGGAGGGTAAGGGAGAAGGGAGAAATAAAAGCATGAATGGGGGGATGGAAGTAGGATGGAGAGAAAGATGCAGATAGGAGAAAGACACAGACAGTAATCATAACTCTAAATGTGAATGGGAAGAACTCTCCTACAAAATGGAAGCAGATAGCAGAATGGATTAAAAACCATAATCCTACAATATGTTGTTTACAAGAAAGATGTTTGAAACAGGAGAATACACACAGGGTAAAGGTAAAAGACTGGAGCAGAATATATTATGTTAAAAATTAAAGTTTAAAAAAGCTGAAGTTAAAAAAAGGAGTAACAATCCTAATCTCAGACAAAGCAAAAGCAAAAAGAGATCTAATCAAGAGATAAAGAAGAAAACTATATCCTGCTAAAAGGCACACCATTGACAATGAACCAATATCATTACTAAACATATATGCACCAAGTGGCATGGCATCCAAATTCTTAAAAGAGAGGTTAAGGGAATTACAGAAAGAAATAGACAGCTAAACTATACTACTGGGGGACCTTAACCTCCTCCTCTCTGAACTTGATAAATCTACCTCAAAATAAACAAGAAAGAAGTTAATGAGGTGAACAGAATTTTAGAAAATATAGGTATGTTAGACCTTTGGAGAAAACTGAATAGGGATAGAAAGGAATATACCTTTTTTCAGTGGTACATACAAAAAAAAATTGACCATGTACTAGGCCACAAAAACCTCACAATCCAGTGAAAAAAGGCAGAAATATTAAATGCATCCTTTTCAGCTTATGAAACAATGAAAATTACATGTAATAAAGGGCCATGGAAAGAGACTATAAATCAATTGGAAACTAAATAATCTAATCCTAAAGAATGACTGAATCAAACAAAAAATCATAGAAACAATAAATAACTTCATTCAAGAGAATGACAATGATGAGACAACACACCAAAACTTATGGGATGCAGTGGTTCTTAGAGGAAGTTTTATATCTCTGAATGCTTATGTGAATAAAATAGAGAAAGAGGTCATCAATGAATTAGGCATGCAAATGAAAAAGCTAGAAAAAGAACTAATTAAAAATCCACAATTAAATACCAAATTAGAAATACTGAAAACCAAAGGAGAGATTAATAAAATTGAAATTAAGAAAACTATTGAACTAATAAATAAAACTAAGAGCTGGCATTATGAGAAAAAATAAAATTAATAAAATTTGGTTAATTTGATTTTAAAAAGAAAGAAGAAAACCAAATTATCTGTATCAAAAATGAAAGGGGTGAATTCACCACCAATGAAGAGGAAATTAAAACAATAATTAAGAATTATTTTGTCCATATTATTATGCCCATAAATTTGACAATCTTAGTGGAATGGATGAATATTTACAAAAATATATATTTCCCAGGTTAACAGAAGAGGAAGTAAAATACTTAAATAACCCCATCTCAGTAAAAGAAATTGAACAAGCCATCAATGAACTCCCTAGGAAAAAAATCTCCAGGGCCAAATGGATTTTCAAGTGAATTCTATCAAACGTTTAAAGAACAATTAATTTCAATATTATATAGATTATTTGGGACAATTGGAGGAGTCCTACTAAATTCTTTTTATGAGACAAATAGGGTACTGATACCTAAATCAGGAAGAGCCAAAACAGAGAAAAAGAACTATAGACCAATTTCCCTAATGAATATTGATGCAAAAATTTTAAATAAAATATTAGCAAAAAGATTACAGCAATTTATCATGAAAATAATACACTTTGATCAGATAGGATTTAGACCAGGAATGCAGGGCTGGTTCAATATTAGGAAAACTATCAGCATAATTGATCACATCAACAACAAAACTAACAGAAACTATATGGTTATCTCAATTGATGCAGAAAAACCTTTTGACAAAATACAACACTAGAGAGCATAAGAATAAATGGAGCCTTACTTAAAATGATTAAGTAGCATCTACCTAAAACTTTCAGCAAGCATTATATGTAACAGGGATAAGCTAGATGCATTTCCAATAAGGTCAGGGATGAAACAATGATGTCCATTATCACCACTGTTATTCAATATGGTACTAGAAATGTTAGCTTTAACAATAAGAGAAGAAAAAGAAATTGAAAGAATGAGAATAGGAAAAGAAGAAACTAAGTTATCACTCTTTGCAGATGATATGATAATATACTTAGAGAATCCTAGAGAATCAAGTAAAAAAAAACTACTTGAAATAATGAATGACTTTAGCAAAGTTGCAGGATATAAAATAAACCCACATAAATCATCAGCATTTCTATATATTACTAACAAAGCCCAACAGCAAGAGATAGGGAAATTCCATTTAAAGTTATTGTAGACATTATGCCTGCCAAAACAAACCCAGGAATTATGTGAACATAATTACAAACCACTTTTCACACAAATAAAGTCAGATCTAAATAATTGGAAAAACATCAGTTGCTCCTGGGTAGGCCAAGCTAATATAATAAAATGACAATTCTACCTAAATTAATTTGCTTATTCAGTGCCATACCCAATCAACCTACCAATAAATTATTTTATAAAGCTGGAAAATAATAATATAAAATTCATCTGGAAGACCAAAAGGTCTAGAATATCAAGGGAACTAATGAAAAGAAATGCTAGGGAAGGTGGCCTAGCTATACTAGATCTTAAATTGTATTATAAAGCAGCAATCATCAAAACTACTTGGTACTGGCTAAGAAATAGAAGGATAGATCAGTGGAATAGGTTAGGTGCACAAGACACAGTAGTAAATGATTATGGCAATTGGCTATTTGACAAATCCAAAGACCTTCTGGGATAAGAACTCACTGTTTGATGAAAACTGCTGGGAAAACTGGAAAATAGAAACTGGGCATAGACCAACATCTAACACTGTATGCCAGAATAAAAATCAAATGGGTACATGATCTAGGTATAAAAGGTATAAACAAATTAGGGGAGTAAGGAATAGTTTATCTGTCTGATTTATGGAGAATGGATGAATTTATTACCAACAAGAAATAGAGAACATTATGAAATCCCAAATGGATAATTTTGATTACGTAAAATTGAAAAGGTTTTGCACAAACAAAGCCAATGCAACCAAGATTAGGAGGGAAGCAGAAAACTGGGAAAGAATTTTTACAACTAATGTCTCTGATAAAGGCCTCATTTCTAAAATATATAGAGAACTGAGTCTACATGATTTTATCTGACCCCTATAGTTCCAAGTAAGGTACTATCTGCACAGAAGGTGCAAACACAGGTGATTTAATGAGCAAAGGCCTGGGATTCTAAGAATCCAGTCCTATGTTTGGTACTCATCTTGATAGCAGGAAAGCCTTTTCTACTCTGCATGCCCTAATGGACCTGGACCTTTCCCAAATGGTTGGACCATTTAAATGACCTGAGTCACCTCCTAAAAGGTGATACCCAGTGCCATCCTAGGAGAGGTCCTGACCATTACTTTTTAATCAATCAATCAAAGGGCATTTCTTAAATGCCTGATACATGACACTGTGTACATGGACTACCTAGAGAGCATAAGACAATAAAGCACCAAGAAAATAAAATGAAAAGGAGCTTGCATTCTTTTGGAAGGGAAACCATGAACACAGACAAACATATATGAAATAAATACAGAGGATTGTGTGTAGGGTAGAAACACTAGTAACAGGGGGCCTCAGGGGTCAAGAAATGCCTCATGGAGGAGATGGCCTTGGAACTGAAATTTGAAGGAAACTAGAGATCCTCAGAGATAGAAGTGAGGAGGAAGGAATGCCAGGAACTGGGCATAGCCTGTGTAAAGTCCCAGAGATGGAAAGCTGTGTGTAAGGAAAGATGAAGAAGGCCAGTTAATCTGGACTAAAGAGTGAATGAAGATGAGTAATGGAGACCAAACCCATAAAGAAGAGTCAGAGGCATGTTGTCACAGGCTTCAAGGCCAGAGAGAAGGTGTGTTTGAATCTAAAGGCAAAAGAAGTCAGTGAAGGTTACGGAAGAGTGGAATTCCATGATCAGACTTTAGCATCCTCACTTTGATGGTGGTGTGGGGAAGTGACTAAAGAGGAGAGAGATGGAGAGTTCACACTTAGTCTGGACCTTACTTTGTTACACTGTCAGATTCTCTCATTCCAACCAGGCTCATTGACCATACATCTGTTGACCAGCTTCATTCCTCCTTCTCCTTCTCCTTCTCCTCCTCCTCCCACTACTACTACTCCTTCTACTACTTCTGCTGCTGCTGCTGCTGCTGCTTCTGCTGTTCTGCAGTTGCTACTACTACTACTACTACTACTACAACTACACTACAGTGATAACAATAAGAACCAAAAACAATGTGCCAGGAACTTTGCAAACTTCTTATTAATTATTTTGACATTTAGTCCTCACAAAAGTCCTGGGAGGTAGGTGCTATTATTATACCCATTTTACAATGTAGTAAATTGAGGCCAAGCTAAATGACTTGCCCAGGGTTACCCACCTAGTAAATGCCTGAAACCAGATTGGAAATCAGCTCTTCTTCACTCCAGATCCTCTACTAACCAGATACACTCTAACCACTATGTCATTGAGATTTCTCTCCTTCTTAACAACTCGGTTTGCCTCCTGAAACGAAAATTTTTATTTCCCATCATTAAGTCTCGCTTTCGACTAGCTGTCACCATAACCTCAGCTTGGATCCCTTAGTATGAGTCTCAAACCCCCTTATCCAGCCTGGCCCTAATTACTCAGCTGCAGTATCTATGCTGTGGCTTACACTTCAGCCATATTTTCTATTGATGAGGATACTTGTTAATGTATCTAGTAACTAGAACTTGCCTACTGACCACCCAGGTCCCATGACTCACCCCAGTATTTTTAGATGTATCAAATTAAAAAGAGAAAAAGGACCCAAAGTCCATGTCATTTTAACCCACTCAAAATTATTGCTGGTATTCACAAATTCACAAATATGGAGTAGGGAATCTTTGTCTGGGGAAAACTGCCTAAGGTTGGAGAGAGTCTATTTCAGGCACGAGTAGATCTAAGAGGGTAACACCCTCTGATACAAGTCATCATCACACACCACATAAAGATCAGTCTTGGACAACTTCCATGATTGTTTATGCATTTATTGCAACACTGGGGAAGGATAAAAAAATTAAGGCAAAATTGATGTTTTCTTAACTTTGTTGATTTGACACCAACAGAGAAACAAAACAGATGCATGAATTTTGGGTCCTCAGTTCAGTCTCTGTTTTCTTCCACTGGTCAACTAGAAGAAAAAAAATGCCGTAAGCAAAAAATCTTTTAAAATCTAGATATGTAGACAATTTTAACATTCATTTCTCTAAAATTTTAAGTTCTAAATTCTCTCCCTCACTCCCTCCTCACCCTTCCCTGAGACAGTAAACAGTATGATATATTATATATGTGCAGTCATGCAAAACATTTCAATATTAGTTGTGTTGTAAAAGAAGACACAGGAAAAAAGAAACCATTAAAAATGTAGAAAGTGAAAAATAGCATGGTTCAATCTGCATTCAGACTCCATTAGCTCTTTCTTTTAAGGTGATTAGGATTGTTGATCATTAATCCTTAGAAATTTTCTTGGATTGATATATTGCTGAGAATATCTAAGTTATTCATAGTAGAACATTATATGATATTGCTCTTACTGTGTACAATGTTCTCCTGATTCTACTCGTTTCACTTTGCATCAGTTCATATAGGTCTTTCCAGGTTTTTTTGAGAGCATCTTGCTCATCATTTCTTATAGCACAATAGTATTCCATCACCATCATATAAAACTTGTTCAGCCATTTCCCAATGAGTGAACATCCCCCCAATGTACAATTTTTACAACCAAAAAAAGAGCTGATCTAAATACTGTTGTACAATAGGTCCTTTCCTCTTTTTTAAAATCTATCTAGGATACAGACATAGTAATGATATTGCTGAATCAAATGTTATGTACAGTAAACATGATTTTAAAAATTGTTGAGAAAAAATAATAGTTTGATATTTTCCCTCCCCTTTTGGAAAAGAGTGTAATGATTTTTTAAAAATTTTACATCACCTGCTTTTCACAATATATCCCTGCCTCCACCCCCTCCTAGAGAGACATTATTTGTATGAGTAATTAAAGAAAGTTCTAACACGTTACTTAAATTAGCATGTCTGCTAAGTCCAATTCTATATTCAAGGTTCCATAACCATAGACTCCCTTCCTTGGTAATGAGGCCCCTCCTAATTTAAAAGACAATGGATTGGTTGGTTGAATCAGAAATTAAGTACAAAACACTAATGAATTCAACAAATGCAAAGAAACAGTAATCCATAAGGATCTGAAATTTAAAGTGAGTCATTTCTTCCTGCGATGAGAAATCCTGAATAGATTTCATATGTACCTGCCTTAGATATACATTACAACGTTATATCATGTCAGGTATAGTAAGATTCAGTACAAAACAGATACCCTTCAGCCTCCAATGTAAGAGGGAGGATTTCTCAAGGATGACCACTCCCTTTCACTAAAGCAGTGGTGTAGAGTTAAATTCAGGCCCCAGTATTGCCCATATTCCAGGCAACATGGCATAGCTCAGAGCACTGAACTTTGAGTCAAGAGGATTTGGGTTGGCACCCAACTTCTGATGGCTATCCTCAAGTCATTTAAACTCATCTAAGACTGAGGTATCCCTCAGCTGTGAAATGTGTCAGAGGAAGGTGGTCCCACAAAGTTGAAATCCCAGATACTTGACATATCAACCTATTGCCAATGAAATACCCAAAGACAGTTACCTGAAATGCTAGTACGGGCTTGTCCATCTCTTTTTTAAGCTAAGGCAGTTTGAACTGAAGCAACCAGTTTGGGACCCTGCAGGTAAAGAAATCACAAGGGTGTGAGAAAGAGGTTCCAGAGAGCTCAAGCCTAACGTCCCTGAAAAGAGCTCTTTCAGCATTATCCATTGCCCTTGATTATACAAAATCATCTCTATCAAAGGATGTGGGAAGATATTTGTGCATAAATATCCTTAAATATTAGACTTCTGCTCAAGAAAAAGCTGCCTGTCTGTATGTTCATCTGGTTTTGAAGCTATAGGAAAGCTTCTCCTGTGAAAGGGAGGTTAGATTTCTTTGTTGGGCCCTAGATGGTGGCAATACCTGGAGGAGAAAAGGGTGGATGTTAAATGGTGGAAGTAGAGAGTTTTTCCCCCTCAAGGTCTTCAAGTGAAGCCTGGATGACAAATTGCCAGGTAGGGAAGAGACAGAATTCTGGAGTAGGGATTAGAATACATCAGGGGTTCTTAATTTTTTTAATATTGGTAACTATTTTTAATATGATTGGTTTTCTTGACATTTGAGTGAGTTTAATTTTGGGTATTTCACAAACATTAATGTGAGAAATGGTCCAGAGGATTCAACAAGGTGAAAAAAGAGGTCCATGAAACAAAAAAGGTTATGAAGCCCTGGCCTAGAAGGTCTCTCAGGTCTCTTCTAATCCTAAGATTCTGGATCCAGCAATTGGCTGAAAATGGGACTGTTTTGCTACCTATGCACAAGCATTCAGATTTGACTGGGTTACAGACTGGTCTTTTTCTAAAAGATGGCAAGCTAAAGGAATTCTATTAAATCTTATGCATGCCTCAGATGCAACAAACCTAGGATTTTCATTCAACCTGACACATAGGAGACAGGGGAGACTGGTAAACATTTCACAAGTAAAGGAAAACTACAAATACACAGCAAAAACCAAGCATTCAATGGACGCATAGGAATATTTTAGTCAATGAGAAAAGGGGAATTGGCTCCTGCTTTAAGAATGATCAGTGATGACCTTTTAGGAAACTAAGGGAAGAAACCTAAGTGTTCCCGCCTAAGCCCATATTTGAGCTGTCACCAAGGACCCCCAAAGGTAGATGCATTAAAGGGAAAAAGAAGTCCATACATCTGCAGCAAAGCAGGCTTCCTGGTTGGCATCTTTGCAGCACTTCTCCACGAATGCTCTGAAATCAGCAATGATGGTCTTGGCCTGATCCTTAGTGATCTCGGGCTTGTGTTTCACAAGTTCCACGAGTATGCTGGAATGAAAGAAAACATAGAAATGCCCATGAGATGGAAGGAGTGACCAGGTTGGCCAGCCATGCCCCTTTTGCCCCTAGCTCTAGGTCACAAATTAGAGGGGAAGCCTGAAGTTTGGAGAAAGATGTGAGTAAAAATGATTCCTGTGAAGACATTAGGGCCTCCTCGGAATATTTTCCTGCCTTCTTCTTCAGTGATTCTAGACATCTTACCATAAGCTTCACCATATTAACTTTGGAAATTTTAAAGCACTATATAAAAACCAATAGCAGTCATTGCTATTAGACACTATTCGGTTCTAGCCATTTGCCCAACAAGTTTCTTCTGAGTGACTTACACTTGAATCACTTCCTAACTACTTTTCCCTAAGAGATTCTTGCCCTAAAACAGAAAGGTTTGCTCATGATGTCAGCAGAATATCTTTCTCACAATCAAGGAAGAAGGAAATAAGTTTGAGGAAAGCAGGAGACCAAACACTCCTGACCTTTGCTTCTTAATCTGTTTCTCCTCTTCTGGAAGTGTACACAGGTCAGCATGGAAGGTGAATGTATCTGGAGAAAATGGCTTGGGTTGATATGTGTCATCAGTTCCCAAGGCAGTGAAGCAGGTCCTGCGGTTCACCAAGGAGTCTGTGCAGCATTTGGTGACTCTCTCACTCACTGGGGTCTTCTCATGCAGGCGACACATTTTGTCGAGTACAATAGCAAGCTAAAGAAAAAAAAAACAATTGGGTTAATCCATCAGGTAGGTAGAGTGGATACCTTAGTATTTCAACAGATTAAAATAAACTGCTACATTGAAGCCCACTCTTATTCATTGCCTCAGTCTAATTTCAGCCATTGAATTTTTAAGCCTCCATTGCATGAGCCATTAGAAGCTTCTGAAAATGTAGGGTTTTTAAAAATAAACAAATTAAGGGGTTTTGATTTGGGATTTTTAGGTGCTCCACTTAAGAGGAGTAAGCAATATTTGTAGAGGGCACTTCTCTGTCACAGATGTTTTTTATTGGCCTCTCAGGTAAAAACTCACAACAATAGTATTAAAGTAAAAAAAGAAAAGAAAAAACTCACGAAGCCCTCAGTACATCTCATTTTCTCATTGTCACCGAGTTTACAGCATCTAGAGCCAACATTTGCAAATTTATGTGCAAGGTGGACCAATGTTGGGGTTGATACTTGAGGTGCTTTCTTGGTATAACGGACCAGCAATCTGGAATTACAATGTTCCAAATGTTTATAGTCAGACAAAGAATTAATTTTTAGTAAAATAATAATGATAATAATGATATCATTAAAAACTGTCAAGCAACAAACACCAACCCAAAGTCAGTTCAACATCATTAAACTATCCATCCCAGGTGGTCAATGTGGCCCTTCCATTTTTCTTTCTCCCTGGCCGTCCACTGTCATGACCCACCATTCACCCATTCTACTCAATACTGTGTTTTGCATAGCGTCAACAAGGACATTTTGTGAGGTTTCCCAGATCCCCTCAATGATGTTCACATTTTCAATGATGGAAGATTCCCAAATATCTCGGTTTTCCCCAGTATTAATCTGTCATGCATGGGTGTTTCTTAAACATTGAACTTCTTTAACTCTTTATTTTTCCCCACCTCTTGGTAGTCTATAAGTTTATTATCCACTACAAAGAGTAGTCAAATCATTTATTTGTCCTAAACCATTTTGTTTACATTTCAGATGGTGTTCCAAGCCTCATATTTGCCTGAACAAGTCTGGCATTCCTTGCTCTGTTGCTTCCTTTCATGGTTTTTTAACATTGGATCACATCACTTTTCAAGCTTCAACTTTCCATGCTGAAGAATCTTAATTTAGCTCAACATTGGATCACAGACTTAGACTCCAAGAACCAGAAAGGATCTTGGAGGCCATTGAGTCCAACAGCCTCATCTTACAGAGAAGAAAACTGAGTCCTAGGGACTTGGCCAAGACTAGACAACAAGCGTCAGAGTCAGGTTAGAACCCAATGTCAAACTCAGGTCTTCCCACTCCAAGCCCAGTGTTCTGCCCATGCTGCCACAGTCTATGAGTAATAGCAAAACAGTGCTGCCCTTAGAACACCAAACCCGAGGCTTACAGAGCAATTTAAAAGGGAAAATCTAAGTTTTGTGTTTTATAGGCTTTTATAAGAGGCTGCCTTTTTTCCTGCTTGGCCATCTCTAGTGATCTTGATCTATATCTGGTCACTAGACCCAGATGGCTCTGGAGGAAAAAGTGAGGCGGCTCACTTAACACAGCCCTGCCTCACTTAAATCTAATTCGATGCAAGTCATGGCATCATCTTCTTGATGTCATGATCCTCTTCAAGAATGAAGGACAAACCACAATCATACCTTAATTAATCTGAAATATTTAAAACTGTTCAAGCACCAAGGTCCCACTTACGCATTTTCAAAATCTTGTTCTCCAACTTTTTCCAAAAGATCACAATTTTCCTTGACTACATGGTTACTATCATCGATAATAGCTTGCCGATGTTCAGCCTGAAAGAGGACAAAATGGCACTTATAGCATGTTCTCTGTGGACATGTGACATATATTGCTTATTATTTTTCATGGATTATACCCAGTTTAGAAATCATATTAGAATTAGCCCTTAACACTCATTCCATCCACCTCACTTAATTTCATGCAAAAGCATACCTAAAAGATCGAACAAGGGTTTTCAAGACTTCTATACAGGGACATTCCAAATTCCAGTGCCTAACAAACCTCATGCTCAGGAAAACTCAAAAATTCTTCTGTACAGATAAATTGAGTCTCTCTTAAATAGTATGTCTCAGAATGCTTTCTCACATTCTGTCTTAGTAGAAATGGAGACAAACAAAACCTCCTCCTTTCTCAAAGAGCTGTACTAGAATGACAGTCTCATTTGCAACCTTCCTATCTCTTGGATTGCTCTTCCTATTTATTTTAAACATCACTCATAACAACCTGATTTGAAAGACCAGACTGAGACAAGAGTCCCAAGGTAAGGTCCAATTAGCATTCATATGACTTCACTTTTTCCTTTTTTTAATACATGGTGCTATCATTTCCAGATCAAGCAATCCTGAGCACACAGCATCCCAGAAGAGTAGTTTGCTTTTTCTCTTTCTAGTGAGAAACCTACCACTTTGGCATAGCAAGTTGGAGGGTCATCTGTGGCACAGCACTCTTCAAGTGTGTGTTCATAGTCTTTGCCAATCCTCAGTAGTACGATAGGAGCAAGCTCAGGGTGTCTTCTTCCATTATCATACAAGTAGCTTAAAAACAAACATCAAACACATGTGAACATGGTAAGGAACATGATCCGCTCCCAGCATTGTTCTTCTGTCCTAAGGCTCCATAAATTTTGTAAAATTACAATAACAAAAAAATTTCTGACATAAAATATTTAGACGTAACTTTGCCTGATCTTTATACTGATGGATTTACCAGATGGAGTTAAATTTTCCTTTTGTGAAAAAATCAGATCTGTATAGCCCTACCATTATAATATTAGACCATGTCACTGAGTCCAAAGGACACCAGAAATATATCTCCCAGGTCCACACTTATGGCATTTAACTCCATCCTGCCTTCTACTCTTACTTAGTGGTCACATGTCTGGATGGCTATCAACTTCTCAGTTAATCTGTACATCACTGGAATATTAACATTCTCTTTTACTTCTTTGCATCCAGTGCAGTGCCTTGCTCAGAACAGTGAATGGAGTATGCACTCAACACATATTTGTCCAATAAACGGGAGTGAATGAATGGATGAATCCTTGTATGGTGGGATGCATGGACAAATGAAGAACAGCTCAGCAGACAGGAGAGAATTCAAAGTTTCCCTTTCTTCCCTAATAAATGAACGATAATGTCATCAAGCCCCAAGGCCATGAAGTGGGTAGCTTTAGAGCTAAAATGGGCCTTGGCAGTCCTTTGTACTCCTCCAGCCAGCACACATCCAAAACTACCTCCAAGTGCCCAGATATCTATCCTCTCTAGGCCAAGCAGGGGCATTATGACTTCCTGCCATCATTGGCCTCTTCTGGAGGTTGAAGGAAAGAGAATATATTTTGTGGAGCCAAAAATGAGGGAAAATTAAGCCACAGTCACAGAGTCACTGGGTGGATCCCATGACTAAGTACAGTAGAAAGCACAAAGAACAAGGTTTGTATCTATTTCTGCCTAAAAGGCTTGGGAGAGGGAAGGCAGAGAGTAGCCAACAGCTCTACAACTGTGAAACAAGTAGAGTGTCAGGGAAATGACATTGAGCATATGAAAGGAACAGAAGAATAAGATTAAAAGTTTGATCACTTGGCTAAGAAGAGATCTTTTGCTTCTTTGTAGTTTTTGCAAGCATCCTTGGTTTCTACATATTCAGCAAGGAGGTCAGGGAGGTTAGCAGGAATGTCATCATTCTCCAAATCAACAAGGCACTGGCTCTTCTCTACTAGAGGCTTGTCACAGCAGGCTGTCACTTTGCTGGAGATGGTGTCTTTGTTATTACAGATGTATTCAGAAAGAGCCACCTACAAGCAGTAAGACAGAAGCAGTTCAACAGAGGACTCAATATTCTAAGACTGTAAGAATTCCATTCCAACTCCGCCTTTCCCTTCTAGAATACCTGTGGAACCTCCCGATTTTTAACAAACTGTCCTTCTCCTAAGCTCCTTCCACATCCTTGCAGCCTCAGAAACCTGACATTCCCCTGGAGACAGATAATCACTGCCTACCCCCTCCTGAATGGGATGTCCCTTCTCTCATTCTTTGCCTATTCCCTCCCCCACAAACACATGCACAAAGACACTGGGACAAGAGAGAATGGGGGAGTTCTTACCATACCCTGCCACTCTCAGTCCCTTCCCCTACCACCAGCCCTCACTGTCTTCCTTTAAAGTTCACCCCAAACAGATATATCACCCTGTCAAGATCCCCATGGGTTTTATCAACCTCCCCCAATTCATCCTCCCTCCTTTCTCCTGAGCGTCAGTATTTGCTTTCAACTCAAGTCTCTCCCCACTCCTGTCCATTCTCCACTTGGCTGATTTTTCCCATGGCTTAGGTCTAAATATATCACTCTCCCACTTAATGAGTTCTTAGGACCTCCAGGATCAAATACAAACTTCTCTGTTTGTCATCCAAAGTGCTCCATAGCCTGTTTCTTCCTTGCTAGTCTTTCTATACATTACTCCATTCCACAAGCTGTGCTATCCAGGGACACTGACCTACTTTGCACTAGCTGTCCCCCATGCATCAATGCTCTGTCCCCCTTGCCTTTTCATCTTAGATTTCCCAGCTTTCTTAAGATGGATTAAGAGATCCTCCAGCTGTAAGAGCTTTCCTTCCTCTGATTATCTTCCATGTACTCTATGTATATCTTGTATATTCATTATGTATTTGCATGTTGTCTCCTCCCACCAGAATTTAAGCTCTTTGAGGATAGGGAGTATTGTCTTTCTTTGCATCCCCGATGGACATAGCACAGTGTCTGGCACAAAGAAGGTGCTTAATAAATGTTTATGACTGTATAAACAACTGACTAGCAGCCACATTTACCTGAGCCTCAGTGGATTTTTCTTCTAAGATAAGAATCAAAAAAAATCATAATAATACCATTAAAAACTAATTTTGGTAAAGGAAGTAATAGAGAGAGTTTGAGGATAAATTTTTTATAACAGGGGGTTGGGGGAAAGCAATGAGAACACTAGACACAAACCTTGTCTACTGTATGTCACCATCTTGCTAATGACCTCCTGTATTTTATCCAGCAGCAAGTAATTACTAAGTGCCTTCCACTTGCAAGGTACTACGCTACACCTCAGGAATTCAAAGACAAAAAGTGGTTATCCTCTAACATCTTATGTTCTATCCAGGGAGATAACAAATACATGTGTGTGTGTGCGTGTGTGTTTTATAGAAATATGTACAAATCAATACATGGTAATTTTCTGCACAAAGAAATGAGCAGCTGAGGAGATCAGAAAAGGCTTCCTATAGAGAGGGACACTTGAGCTTAGCCTACTTCCTGGCATACAGTAGGTGCTTCATAATGACCATTAACTGGCTGGCTGACAGAATAAGATGAGATTTGAAAGAAACTGCAGATTCAAGTTTATTCTTTATTATCTCTCTGATTCTAAATTTATTAAATTTCTGATTAAAAAAACTCATATTAGTACATTATAGAGAATCTTGTTTAACGACAATATGGGTTAATTCCAATAAATACTTACCCTATCATCAGCACACTCCAACAGGTCACCATGACAACATTCTGTATAAATCTTGGCAAGATCATCCACTATTTTGTGAAGTTCAGCAAATTCAATCTTAGGGAATTTCTGACTTAGCCTAGCTATGAGCCTAGGGAGAAAGTCCACCAGACCTTAATTATTAGAATTTAAAACTTACAAGAAAATTTCCTAGAAATTATTTTTTAAATTGCCATGAAGTTCTTGAATGAGTTGACATATAGAAAGTATCAGATATAGGACTTGAACTCAAGGTATTCTGACTCAGAGGACAACACTATATACTCTGCCATACTTTCTTATCTCTGCATAAGTATTGTCCAATCCTTGGTGTTATCGGTGGCCATCATTATTATATTTTTAAGGTCTTAGAATGCATTAGCCACATCTATCACTCTTTTTGTAAACTCTAAGTACTTAATAAACATGGTTACCTAGGGACTCTACAGAGTACTTTGGGGACCCCACTACAATGAGGTACCTCAGGCAATCAAACCCAAGGTGGATGAGTACTTTTACATTGAAAAGAAAAACAGGGATAGCTGAGATGAATGAGACTACATCCTGAGCCAAAGTGGTAGACAGAGAATTAGAGAGAACCAAATACCCTAACCGTTATGTCAGGAGGAGGAATTGAAGCATTAATCTGAGTAAAGCAGAAATGAAGTAAGAGAGGGGCTGTGGAAAAAAAAACCTTCCCAAAAAGCCTGTCTAATACTCCAAATTGGAGGGTAAACATTTCTAGACCTTATTTATAACATTGGAATAGAAATGTCTGTCACTTTTATTACAGGGACTAAACAGGAAATGTTCAATCCTGATAATTAAATTGATTCTGGATCATTTTTCCTGATCCTGTTTCCAGTTAATTGATTTTGTCCTGTAACTGCCTAAGTCATGGTTCTTTGTCCCTGAACTTAGTGCAGAAACACACTGACCTTTAATGAATCAAGTTTAGAAATCCACTTCTCCTAATCACCATTCTATTATTACCTCAAGGAATTCTGCTATTCTTGGGGGATCAGGGTGGACATGAGGCAAGTTTTCCTTCAAGGATGTCTGGTTTGCTATTCAAAGAAGACGGGCCCACTATCTTTTAACCTCGCAATGGACTCAAACAATGAACTTTTCTCAGTCACTGGAAATAAAGAGGGTGTTGCTTGCCTTTCATTTCTAGCTTCCAATCAGTCATATTGTTGCCTATGCTTCAGCTATGTAACCAATTAAGTTGTCCTGAACCCCATGATGTAACCTACTCTGTTCTATTCTTTATCCTATGCTTCTAAAAATGAGTTGCATCTTCAATTCTTTGTCTTTGGGCTAATTGAGGCAATCATTAGACTCATTTTACTGGCAGGTAACACCCTGATAAAAAAAATGTTATCTTGCTTGGAGAATTGCCTCAGTTTACCTTTTGGTTGAATTTCATTTGTGATTTTTTTTTACTATTTGGAAGTGATGAAATTGACAACAAAAAGTGGTAATAGCTGTAGATATTGGAATCCCAGACCTTTTTCCATCTTTGCTTCTACAACAATTACATTTTTAGGCAAATGAAACAGTAGACTTACCCAGCCTTGAGAGGTCTCTCTCCAAACTTGTCTAAACTGGAGCATTGGAATCTCTGTTTTGCACCGGAGGTTAATGCTTTCTCTCTTAAAGCAGAGAGCTGTAGAAAGAAGGAATCACCTTTTTCAAAAATAATTTCCATATTTTCATTAATATGAAAAATAAATTCCCCATAAAGACTTCACAAATTAATGTGACATTTTCTTCAATATTTAAGGGGTTTAACCTAAGTTCCATGAATAATAACCAGAGAGAGACAGAGAGGGAGAGAGAGAGAGAGAGAGAGAGAGAGAGAGAGAGAGAGAGAGAGATTTTTTGATAGGTGTATTTCAGCATTATTAATTTTATTTGTGATCCTATGTATTTCCTTTCATGCATTGAAAGACATAATTTTGAGAAGGGTCCATAGGTTTCACTAAAGTGCCCAAGGGATCCATGACACAAAAAATTTTAAGGAACCCCACTTTATATAAAAATGACATTGCTCACCCACCAATAATAAGGTATGCACACTTGGGCTTGTTTTCTCAGTAGCAGTGATAGATTTTTGGACTAAGCCCTTAAAAGTCACTTTCCTGGTGCCTCTTATGACCAAGGTGACATAATTAGAAGAGAATAATTCAGATTTAGGAATGGTTAGTGACTGTCTTGCCAGTCTGTAATACATTTTATGTTTCTAGAGGACAGGGGGTATTTTGAGTTTTTTCTTGGTGTCCCTATGACTTTAATGTTATCTAATAGGGTACTTATAATTGCTTGGTGGATTGGAATTGAAGTTAGGACATTCATTTCTAGTAGCATAATGTGTGAAAACCTCCAGCAAATCAGCCACAAGCACAGTGATTAGTTAATTGAATGCTTAACCTCTCTGGGCCTCAGTTTCCTCATCTGTAATGAAATTATTGAGTGTAATGATCTCCAAGGTCCCTCCCAGCTCTCAATCTTTATTCCTATCTACAATATGAAATCTTTAACATTCTATATCCTGATGAAACAAGCTATATATCTTTACTAAGTAGGATACACTCTGCACATTTGGAAAATTATATAGTACATGTTGTTCTCAAAGAGAGTTTCAAGATTAAGACAGAAATATTTTTCAATAGCTACCAAATTAAATTACCTATTTACTGACCAGCATTAGACTTGGGAATAAAATAAACAGGTATGGGATTTGAGGAGTATCAGAAAGGAGCTCACATTGAAAGCATCTCTTTCACTGGTTTACTGTGTGACAAAAATTTCACTATTAGAAACACATTCCTTCAGGTTATGGAACAGCATCTCTTAGAATCCTCTTTTGAAAATTAAAACACAGAATTGAATTATTAACAATTGAATGTGAATTATATTGAGAGATTAATTTGCAAAGAAGACATCAGGCTGAGAGTATGGTGTCAAAGAGACAGAGAAGAGGACAGTATATTTTGATAGGGCAGGAAACTTTCTGGGGAGAGTGGGCTTGGGAATGTTATTGGAGCCTTTTGGGGAAGAGTGGACTTGGAAATGTTATTGCAGTGGGGTACTTTGGACAGTGAAGAGTCAATATAGCAGTACTAAATGCCTCCTGGGACATGGGAAAGAGCCTAAAGGAACCAAGAAGACAAACTTCACCTGCTTCCCAATTTTCCTTAGGGCTATGTCATAGGGCCAGTAGATAGAGTACTAAGCTTAGAATCAGGGAGACATCTTCATGACAACAAATCTGGCCTTAGACACTAGCTGTGTGGACCTGGGCAAGTCACTTATCCCCGTTTGCTTCAGTTCTTCATCTATGAAATGGCCAGGAGAAGGAAATGACAAACCATTCCAGTATCTTTGCCAAGAAAACCCCAAATTGGGTCACAAAGAGACATGAGTGAACATGACTGGACAACAAGAAAATTTGTTGTGAACTGTGTCTTCAGTCTTATCTGTCTGTCTGTTTCTCTCTCTCTCTCTCTCTCTCTCTCTCTCTCTCTCTCTCTCTCACCTTTTCATCGAGGCATGTGCCTTTGTCAGCAGCATGGCAACATTCTTTCACTGTTTCCTTATAATGATGAGCATAGGCAAGGAGTTCTGGGGCATAGAAGTAGGGGTGTCTTCTGGCAACCTCATACAGGTAGCTGAAATTGGCGAAGAGAACCAAGTGGTCACTTTTGAGTAGCTATGAAAAATGAATATTCTCAACCTTGTACCCACATCAACCAGAATCAGGTGATAGCAGTTTACTCCTTCAACAGAACATAACTAGATTTAATTTGAGCTGCTTCTTTAATTAGGAGCTGCGAATTCATTGGCATTCTTTCAGCTCTAACCAGGAATTGGTGTATCCAGGGCAACCACCACCAACAAGGCCGTCCTTCAGTTGAGGAATGAAGAGACAGACATCCTGAGAGGGCAGCAAAAGTCTCAGGGAAGGCCATGCATAGGGAGGAATTCACCAGGGCCCAGCATCTTCTCATGGAAGTTAGTTATTTCTACTAACTCAAGGCTGGTGTTGCTATTTCCACACTGACCAAAGTGCTATAAATGTTTACAGCTTTCTCTGAATCCACCATTAGCACCCTAAATCTAGGTCCAGCTCTGAGCACAGGAAATTCTGAGCAGGGAAACTCCCTCTATCTCTGCAGATTGGCCACTTTGCAATTACATAATAATCTTTGCAGAGCTGCCTAGGGCCCTGAGACCACAGAATTCTAGACCTAGAAAGGGGCTCAAAGAACATCTGATCCAATCCTCTCATTTCATAGATGAGTAAACTGAGGCTCAAGGAGCCTTGTGACTTGCCCTTGCCAACTAGATGGCACAGTAGGCCATCTAAAGCCTTGGACCTGGATGCACGAAGATGTGAGAAACTTTGCAGCTATATGACACTAGGCATGTCACATAATCTCTGCCTCAGTTGTCTCATCCATAAAATGGGAATAATAACAGCATCTAAATTATTTTTGTGGGAATCAAATGAAATTATATTTGTAACCCCCTTAGCCCAGGGCCCAGGACATAGTAGGTGCTTCATAAATGCGTATTACCCTTCCCCCTTGGTCCCATAGAGTTAGTATGTATGACCTGTGTCGGGGCTCCTTGTCTCCTATGTTGGCCCAGTGGACACTACTCTCATTTTGTGATCTCACTTACTATCCTGTGACTCTGTCTTCATTCTCTTCGATGGCTTTGCACAGAGCTTCAGGTTCAGGCGCTGTAATTTTAGGGAGCTCTGGGTGGTCGTCTTTGTGGCTTAGGAAACAATGATTTCTCTCAGGTTCTTCTTTAGCGCAACAGTCTGCCATTTCGCCATACCTCTCCCGAAGACTTGCCACTTTACATAGCTCATCGCCTAAAAGTTGGTGCTAAGAGGGAAAAAAATAGGTGGTTAGTCACTGACCCATTTAAAGCTCTGGGTATACTCGACTTTCTTTTTTGGGTGGAACAAGACTCAGGATACAAGAAGTGAGGAGAGGAAGCTGCTTGAACAGTCTTCTCCTCCTCTCAAATTATCTGACTTTCTCTTAGTTCAGAACAATTCCTTGCAGTTTTTTTAATGAAAGAGAATAGTTCTGGACTGGTATTTGGGTGAGAAGTCCAAGAACAAGACAGAAATGGGCATCTTGGTGGGACACGTTACTATTGACTCTGATCTCCTATCTGAAATGAAATGAAGAGAGAAGGTCAAACTCAATCACATGGGTGATACTCACAAGGGATTTGTCACAATTTTCTGCTGTCTCATCAGCAGCACAGCCTTTTGCAAATTCTGTAAACTCATTCACTAATTTTACATGATCTTCAAATGGGCATTTCTGGAGGAATTGAGCAAATGTGATCAACACTCTGAAACAAAGAGTTCCTTTGGTTACTGAAAGCAAAGATGACAATAAATATAAAAAACCCCATCATAAAGTGTTTGCTATCCTGACGGGCTGACTGCATCCACCCCACCTCCAGATTGGACCATACACATCATGCAACTTGGCTAGAGCACCAAAGCATCCTGAAAGAGAGATAGGGGTGGCATGTGCCTCATGGGTGAGCCACCAGCAGCAGCACCCCAACCACCACCACCACCTCTACTCACACCCAGGTGCAGACAGCCCAGAACCCTGCACCCAAGAGCACTCCTCTAAGGACACATCTTGCTTCTCTTCTGATATGCCCACAGCCATTAACATGGGGATCAACACTTGGAGAGATGACCTATGGCAACTGGCTCTGAGGCTGCTTGCAGCGCCCACCTCTTCAACAGCCACAGCTACTGAAGAGCCAGAAAAGAAAATTCTCATCACCAAAGTCCTTGGCAAAGTCAAATGGCTCAACACCAGAAACAGACAATGGTTTTCTCAATGGAAATGTCATTAAAGGAGAGTTAATACAACATCCTTTGCTATTTTCCCCTAAGGACCGTTAGATTTTTTCCATCTGCCTTGTAGCTGCATTCTTTTAGATGGGTTCTCCTTGAGAACAGGGACTGATTTGCTTTCCTATATGTGTGTGTACCTCCAGCCCTTAGCACAATCCATAGGGCATGATTTTTCATTCATTCACTCTACAAGGATCAATGTATATTATCTCTTCCTCACTGCTCCTACCAGAGTGGGTGAAGAGAACAAGCATTTATACAGTACCTACTATGTGCCAGGCACTGTGCTCAGCACTTTACAGATATTCTTTCATTTGAGCCTCACAATCTCATACAGAGCCTATTCAAAGAACCTCCAGTCACACTACGTGATAAGTGACTGATAAGTTTAAAGTGGTGTTTAGCCCAAAGGCATTTGTATTTTAACAGTTAAACAAATGTGATTAATTCTTAAGGTAGAACTCCAAGCATTAGCCAGTAGTTTAGAATTTTGTGGGAGGAGTAGAGGATCTTCTTAACCTCCCCCCAAAAAAATCATTCTGTGTAGAAGGTAACCCCCTATATGTAAGACCATCACTGAGTAACTGAAGTCAATTCAAGTAGGCATCTAGACCTGAAGTCTAGAAGACTTAGCACAAAGTCTGCCTTTGACACATTACATCAGCACTTACTAGGCATATGACCCATGGGAAGTGACTCAACCACTGTCTGCCTTAGCTTCCTTATCTGTAAAAATGGGGATAACAATTGCATGCTCAGGTGCCATCCCTGGTATCCATGTGGAAATGTAGGGTGCCTACTTTCAGTCATAAATGATATCAGGGCTTCACAGGGGTGATGATGAAAAGTTCTTTAATTACCTACTGAGATAGAAACCAATGGCAACTGAATATGTTCCATGGGGGAGGTAGCAGGAAGGGAAGAAAGGGACCCACTATGTAAGGTATAAAGTGAGAATGTCACATCAATTTTAATAGGAAAAATTAATGTAAATTTTCAATAATTATACTTACAAGGCTTTCACATTCTTTTCACCCAAATCTCTATACCGTTTGGCAACCTCACTCTTAGCTAGAAATAAAACAAAGAACATTGATTTATATAGAAATATAGATGCATACATACTATATGTATATATATATATTAAACCACCAAGTGAAGAATCCCTCCTCAATCTAAGCATGATTTATTTATCCATTTAGCTCAAAAGATGATGCCCCTACCAGCACTGAAAAAAAAATCTTTGTAGAATAGTCAAACTCAGTTCAGTATAATACCTGGGTAATCGTTGAATGACAAAGAGACTTCTTGAACTATCATTTGAACTTGGCAGTTTCTTTATTTTTTCCTCAAATCTAGAGTAGGATTTTTGTTATTTATTTAGTCATTTTCAGTCATGTTCAATTCTTCATGACCCTTTGGAGTTTGTTTATTCTTATTTTTTAGCAAAGATACTGAAGTAATTTTCCATTTCTTTCTCCAGCTCATTTAACAAATGAAGAAACTGAGGCAAACAGGATTAAGTGACTTGCCCAATGTCATACAAAGTAATAAGTAGCTGAAGTCAGACTTGAACTAAGGTCTTCCTGACTCCAAGCCCAGAATTCTATTTACCAAGCTGCCAAAGTAGGATAAGTTCTTCTATAGCTCCTTCAAAGGAGTGATGGGAGGTCTACCTGAAATGAAGGTGCAATAAACTCAACTCTAATTATAAAATTTATCTAATGGTTCTACATTTTTGCATGCTGAGGCAGAGCCAATGAAGTCCTAGCTAAGGAGGTTGGAGGAATAGGTTCTCTTTCTGTCTCGAGATTGTGCAATTTTAAGAAGTCATGGTGGCTTCATTTTCTCCATCTGCAAAAGATTACAGTAACTATCCTGTCTCATTCATTGACAATAATAGACAGACCTGGGGCAGCTAGGTGGTGCAGTGAGTAGAACACCGGCCCTGTAGTCAGGAGGACCTGAGTTCAAATCTGGCCTCAGACATTTGACACATGTACTAGGTGTGTGACCTTGGGCAAGTCACTTAACCCCAATTGCCCTGCCAAACCCCTCCCCCCAGAAAGATAATAGACAGACCAATGACTCCTTTAACACTACTTAGATACAATCATTCCAATGATTATTTTTCACCTCCAAAAGAAAATATACATGATGGGACCACAAATCCCCAAAAGGTACAATCTTCATTTAGCCTCTCTTTCTGCATTGAAAGAGACCATGAGTAGAAGGATTCTTACGTGCATCTCGACGGAAGATTTCCCTGGAATGAACAGAGCTGAAGAGGAAAATAAGGGAAATAAAGGTGACCCACTTCATCCTGTCAACAGTTTGTGGGAATTGGTGGAGGAGAGAAGGTAGGATGTTGAGAGGACAAATATACTAATATACTTTTTTTAACCAATAATTGTAGATTATTAACTCTACATTTCATTTCCTCCCACTGATTTCAAAATTCAGAATATTCTGGCCAAAACTGTGTTTGCCCAAATTCCCTGCAAATGTTTGCCATCTGGAACTCTCTTCTCAAAAAGACCTTGTAAATTCATTAAACTTATGTAAAATACCTTATCAAATTATAAACAAGGATCTAAACTATTTGTACCTTTTATTCAGTACCATGTCCTTTATCCTAGATTCCCATTTGGACATTTTAGTTTGCTTTAGTTGTAAAATTTTAACCAACCTGAGAGGTAAGGTTGGAGAGCTGCATGAATGGGGCCTTAGGTTCAGAAATGTGCCTTGGCAAACCATTCACACTGCTGAATTTACCTAAAGGTAATGAGAGCCTGGAAAAAAAATTCTTAAATGAAAAGAATTAGATGGTTTCCATTTCATTAATTCTTAACTTTACTAAGGAAATGATGAGGGTTGAAAAGTCCTCATATGGCCCAGAATGCAACAAATGGAAAGAGTAGCATCTAGAACATCTAGAATACAGCTAGATATCCAAGAACTTTGCATCATCAGTCACAGGCCAAATTCTCAAAAGCAATTACCCTTTCTGCAGTTCACTTTAATTTTTGAATTTGCCTTCACTTGTGTTTCTTAGAAATGATGGTAGAAAATAATTGAAATAATTGGTAGCAGTAATGATCTTAGCAGTATTGAGGCACAAACAAAAAGCTTAAAACCACATGTCCAGGTGGCACCTCCTGTAACCTTGAAAATGCTGAGATACTTCCCATCACACTGAAGCAACCTGGGTATTCATGGGAGAAAGAGCAACAAAGGTAGTGATAGAAACTCATAAGCTCAAATTATCAAGGATTTATAGACACATGGAGACTGGAGAAGAAGGGGAGGAAAAGAAAAGAAGGTAGGGAAAGAGAAAGAAGCATGAGATAGAGAAGTATGAGAAGAAGAAATTTAAAATAAACTTAAGTGGCCAATTCAATCAGCATCATCAGCCAAATTATTTTACCTAAACAAATATGTGTTTCTGGTAAACTTTTCTTTCTCAAAAAGAAAAAAACAGATCCTTTCCCCACATTCTCTTGCACTCTAAGGAAAATACTATTCTTTTTTATTTTAATTTTATAATTTTTATTTAACATTTTAGTTTTCAACACTGACTTCCACCAGATTTTGAGTTACAAATTTTCTCCCCATTTCTACCCTCCGCCCCATTCCAAGATGGCATATATTCTAATTGCCTCATTCCCCAGTCAGCCCTCCCTTCTGTCACCCCATTCTCAACCCCCCATCCCTTTTCCCCTTACTTTCTTGTAGGGCAGGATAGATTTCTGTGCCCAATTTCCTGTATATCTTGTTTACCAACTGCATGCAAAAACAACTTTTTTTTGAACATCTGTTTTTGAAACTTTGAGTTCCAAATTCTCTCCACTATTCCCTTCCCACCCACACTCCCTAGGAAGGCAAGTAATTCAACATAGGTCACACATGTATCATTATGTAAAACACTTCCACAATGTTCATGTTGTGAAAGGCTAACTATATTTCCTTCCATCCTATCCTATCCCCCTTTATTCAATTTTCTCCCTTGATCCTGTCCCTTTTCAAAAGTGTTTGTTTTTGATTACCTCCTCCCCCCTTCTGCTCTCCCTTCTATCATCCCCCCTTTTTAACCCTTTCCCCTTACTTTATTGTGGGGTAAGATACCCAATTGAGTGTGTATGGTGTTCCCTCCTCAAGTTAAATCTGATGAGAGCAAGATTCACTCATTCCCCTTCAACTGCCCCCTCTTCCCTTCCCACAGAACTGCTTTTTCTTGCCACTTTTATGTGAGATAATTTACCCCATTCTATCTCTCCCTGTCTCCCTCTCTCAGTATATTCCTCTCTCACCACTTAATTTTTTTTATTTTTTTAGATATCATCCCTTCATATTCAACTCACCCTGTGCCCTCTGTCTATATATATGTGTATTCCCTTCAACTACCCTTATACTGAGAAAGGTCTCATGAATTACGCACATCATCTTTCCATGTGGGAATGTAAACAAAACAGTTCAACTTTAGTAAGTCCCTTTTGATTTCACTTTCTTGTTTACCTTTTCATCCTCTTGATTCTTGTGTTTGAAAGTCAAATTTTCTATTCAGCTCTAGTCTTTTCACTGAGAAAGCTTGAAACTCCTCTGTTTTATTGAAAGTCAATATTTTGCCTTGGAGAATTATACTCATTTTTGCTGGGTAGGTGATTCTTGGTTTTAATCCTAGCTCCATAGACCTCTGGAATATCATGTTCCAAGCCCTTCGATCCCTTAATATTGGAACTGCTAGATCTTGTGTTCTCCTGATTGTGTTTCCACAATACTCAAATCGTTTCTTTCTAGCTGCTTTCAGTATTTTCTCCTTGATCTGGGAGCTCTGGAATTTGGCAACAATATTCCTAGGAGTTTTCTTTTTGCAATCTTTTTCAAGAGGTGATTGATCAGTGGGTTCTTTCAATTTCTATTTTATCCTTTGGCTCTAGAACATCAGGGCAATTTTCCTTGATAATTTCTTGAAAGATGATGTCTAGACTCTTTTTTTGATCATGGCTTTCAGGTAGTCCAATAATTTTTAAATGAACTCTCCCAGATCTATTTTCCAGGTCAGTGACTTTTCCAATGAGATATTTCACATTGTCCTCCACTTTTTCATTCCTTTGGTTCTGTTTTATAATATCTTGATTTCTCATCAAGTCACTAGCTTCTACTTGTTCCAAACTAATTTTTATGGTAGCTTTTCTTCAGTGGTCTTTTGGACCTCCTTTTCCATTTGGCTAATTCTGCCTTTCAAGGCATTCTTCTCATTGGCTTTTTGGATCTCTTTTGCCATTTGAGTTAATCTGTTCTTTAAGGTGTTATTTTCTTCTTTAGCAAGTTGTTGACTTGTTTTTCATGGTTTTCTTGCATCTCTCTCATTTCTCTTCCCACTATTTCCTCTGCCTCTCTGACTTGCTTTTCCAAATCCTTTTTGAGCTCTTCCATGGCCTGAGACCAATTCGTATTTTTCTTGGAGGCTTTTCATGTAGCCTCTTTGACTTTGTTGACTTCTTCTGGCTGTAGGTTTTGATCTTCTTTGTCACCAAAAAAGGAATCTAGAGTTTGAGTTTGAGTCTGAGATCATTTTCGCTGCCTGTTCATGTTCCCAGCCAACTACTTGACCCTTAATCTTTTCGTCAGTGTAGGACTGCTTGTAGAGTAGAGAGTACTTTGTCCCAAGCTTTAGGGTCCAAGCACTGATTTTTTCAGAGCTACTTCTACTCCACCATCACCTCAGGCTCTGTCACAGCAGTGCTCCTCCTCCCCCAAGAACCACCAACCAGGACTGCAGTCCATATCCAAGCAGGACACAGCAAGAGAATCTTCCTTTGTGCACTCCCGCTATGATCCCCTGCTAGATTCCTCCCACTGTGTGAGCCAGGGACTCAGGAAGTAGCTAACACTGGAGCTCTGGAAGCAGCCTTAAGAGCTTCCTGCTGCTGCCCCCACCACCGCTGCAACACCTCTGCCACCCCTAGGGCTGGGGCTGGACCACTCTCACCTCAATCCTGCAGTTTCCCAATAATCTGCTTTTTGAGAAGTCTGGTAACTGCTACAGCTCAATGATTCATGGCCCTAAGGCCTGTTCTGGCCTGCTGACTCCAGGTCTGGTCTGTCCTGGTGTGGCCCACAGGCTGCGCTCCACTCCCAGCACCATGCGATAGACCCTTCCCAGCAACCATCAAGGCTCTCCTGGGCTGAAGACCTGTTGCCCTCTGCCATTTTGTGGGTTCCACAGCTCTAGAATTTGTTCAGAGCCATTTTCACAGGTGTTTAGAGGGATTTGGGGGAGAGCTTAAGCAAATCCCTGCTTTCTAGCCACCATCTTGGCTCTCCCCCCAACTACCATTCATTTTTAAGCCAATCGCTACTCTAGCAGACTCTCCCTCTACAAGGAGTTTAGATTCACCCTGAAAGAGCTAATCACACAGTCCCAGAATCTGAGTTCAGAGGCTATCTAATCTAATTGGTGACAGACTAAGAATATAGTCTATGACATCACAGACAAATGGTCATCTAGCCCATTCTTAAAGACCTCTGATGAGAGAAGAACCACCATCTTCCAAGTCAATCCATTCCATTTCAGATGGCTCTAATTATTATGAATCTTTTTCAGTCCTTGAACCTAAACCTACCATTTTGAATTGCCATCGATTCTTCATATTTAGGGCCATTGACACCCAACATAACAAGATGAATCCTACATTATTAACATGAAAACTCTTCAATGACCTGTAGGTGCTGTCACTACCCTCATAAGTCTCTTTTCCAGTTTCTTCAATTAGTTCCCTCACCATCATTGTTGCCCACTTTTGGAAGGGTTCTCACTTTCCTGGTGTAATGAAAAAAGCAGTGGGACTTGCAGTCAGGAAGTCCTGGGTTTGAATCAAACCTCCACCACATGGTGACTATCTTCTATGGACCAGGCATTTAACTTCTCTGAGACATAGTTTCCTTTTCTGTCAAATGGGAATAACAAGGCCTAAAGCATCTATCTTGAATGATCGTTGTATCAAATAATATAATTTATGCATAGCACTTTGCAAATGATGAATTGTGGTATAAGTGTCAGTTATTTTGCTTATTACTATTATTGCTGTCCTATGCAACTCCTTTTAGGGAACAAATATGGTATGGTGCTGATACCTAAACCAGGAAGGGCAAAAACAGAGAAAGAAAATTATAGCTCAACTTCACTCTTGAATATTGATGCAAAAAAATCCTAAATAAAATACTAGCTAGTTGACTACAGCAAGTAATGCAGGGATGCTTCAATATGAGGGAAACTATTAGTATAATTGATTATATTAGTAATAAAATCGACAAAATCATGTAATTAAATTAAAAGATGCAAAAAAAGGCTTTTGACAAAACAGTAATTCTTATTGAAAGCATAGGTTCAAATGGATTTTTTTCCTTAAAATGACAAGAAACATCTACCTAACACATCAGCAAACATTATCTACAATGGGAATAAGCTAGAAGCTTTCTCAATAAGCTCAGGAGTAAAACAAGGATGCCCATTAGCACTACTATGATTCAATATTGTACTATTAATGCGATAGCAATAAGAGAAGAAAAAGATATTGAAGGAATAGTAATGCACAATGAGGAAACAAAACTATCTCTTTCATGGGGCAGCTGGGTGGCACAGTGAGTAGAGCACCGGCCCTGGAGTCAGGAGGACCTGAGTTCAGGTCCGGCCTCAGACACTTGACACATGTACTAGCTGTGTGACCTTGGGCAAGTCACTTAACCCCAATTGCCCTGCCCACCCCCCAAAAAAACTATCTCTTTCTGCAGATGATATCATAGTATATTTGGTAAATCCTAGAGATTCAACTAAAAATTAGTTGAAACAATAATTATAGTGAAATAGGATATAAAATAAACCCACTTAAATTTCTACATTATTTCTATTCTATCTATATGTTCTATATATGAGGGATGGAGCCAAGATAGCAGCTGGAAAGCGGGGACTTGCATGAGCTCTCCTCCAGGTCCCTCCAAACACCTATAAAAATGGCTCTGAACAAATTCTAGAGCTGTAGAACCCACGAAATAGCAGAGAGAAGCAGGGCTCCAGCCCAGGAAAGCCTGGATGGTCACAAGGAAGGGTCTATCACATGCATCTGGGAACGGAGTGGAGCAGAACCCAGCGTGAACCACACCAGGACGAACCAGACCAGGAGCCAGGGAGAACAGGCCATAGGGCCCTGAATGATTGAACTGTGGTAGTTACCAGACTTCTCAACCCACAAATGCCAAAGATAACAAAGAAGGTTAGTGGGTAGAACTGCTAAAAGCCTCCAAGAAAAATATGAATTGGTCTCAGGCCATGGAAGAACTCAAAAAGGATTTGGAAAAGCAAGTCAGAGAAGAAGAGGAAAAATTGGGAAGAAAAATGAGAGTGATGCAAGAAAATCATGAAAAACAGGTCAATGACTTGCTAAAGGAGACCCAAAAACTATTGAAGAAAATAACACCTTAAAAAATAGACTAACTCAAATGGTAAAAGAGCTCCAAAAAGCCAATGAGGAGAAGAATGCCTTGAAAGGCAGAATTACCCAAATGGAAAAGGAGGTCCAAAAGACCACTGAAGAAAAACTACCATAAAAATTAGATTGGAGCAAGTGGAAACCAGCGACTTTATGAGCAATCAAGATATTATAAAACAGAACCAAAAGAATGAAAAAATGGAAGACAATGTGAAATATCTCATTAGAAAAAACCACTGACCTGGAGAATAGATCTAGGAGACATAATTTAAAAATTATTGGACTACCTGAAAGCCATCATCAAAAAAAGAGCCTAGATATCATCTTTCAAGAAATTATCAAGGAGAACTGCCCTGATATTCTAGAGCCAGAGGGTAAAATGGAAATTGAAAGAATTCACCAATTATCTCTTGAAAAAGATCCCAAAAAGAAAACTCCTAGGAATATTGTTGCCAAATTCCAGAGCTCCCAGATCAAGGAGAAAATACTGCAAGCAGCCAGAAAGAAACAATTTGAATATTGTGGAAGCACAATCAGGATAACACAAAATCTAGCAGTTCCAATATTAAGGGCTTGAAGGGCTTGGAACATGATATTCCAGAGGTCTATGGAGCTAGGATTAAAACCAAGAATCACCTACCCAGCAAAAAATGAGTACAATTCTCCAAGGCAAAATATGAATTTTCAATAAAATGGAGGACTTTCAAGATTTCTCAGTGAAAAGACCGGAGCTGAATAGAGAATTTGACTTTCAAACACAAGAATCAAGAGGAGGATGAAAAGGTAAACAAGAAAGAAAAATCAAAAGGGACTTACTAAAGTTGAACTGTTTTGTTTACATTCCTACATGGAAAGATGATGTGTATAATTCATGAGACCTCAGTATTAGGGTAGCTGAAGGGAATATACATATATATAGACAAAGGGCACAGGGTGAGTTGAATATGAAGGGATGACATCTTAAAAATAGAATCAAATTAAGAAATGAGAGAGAAATATATTGAGAGAGGGAGAAAGGGAGAGATAGAATGGGGTAAATTATCTCACATAAAAGTGGCAAGAAAAAGCAGTTCTGTGGGAAGGGAAGAGGGGGCAGTTGATGGGGAATGAGTGAATCTTGCTCTCATCAGATTTAACTTGAGGAGGGAATACCATACACACTCAATTGGGTATCTTACCCCACATTAAAGTAGGGGGAAGGGGATAAAAAAGGTGGACAATAGAATGGAGGGCAGATGGGGAAAGGAGTAATCAAAAGCAAATACTTTTAAAAACGGACAGGGTCAAGGGAGAAAATCAAATAAAGGGGGACAGGATAGGAAGGAGGGAAATATAGTTAGTCTTTCACAACATGACTATTTATGGGAGTGTTTTGCATAATGATATATGTGTGGCCTGAGTTGAATTGCTTGCCTTCTTAGGGAGAGTGGGTGGGGAGAAAGGAGGGGAGAGAATTTGGAACTCAAAGTTTTAAATGCAGATGCTCAAAAAAAATGTTTTTGCATGCAACAGGAAAATAAGACATGCAGGCAATGGAACATGGAAATCTACCTTGTCCTACAAGAAAGTAAGGAGAAAAAGGATGGGGAGGAGGGGAAGGGGGGTGATAGAAGGGAGGGCTGACTGGGGAACAGGGCAATCAGAATATATGCTGTCTTGGAGTGGAGGGGAGGGTAGAAATGGGGAGAAAATTTGTAACTCAAAATCTTGTGGAAATCAATGCTGAAAACTAAAAAATATCAATAAAAAATAATGAAATTATGTATTTTATATGTTTTCTCTATGTATTTCTACACAACTATTTATAAAAAATAGTCATTTAAATGACTGGAGAAATTTTAATTGATCATGGGTAGGCCAAGCCAATATAATCAAATTGACAATTGTAATCTATGTATTCACTGCCATCCCAATTAAACTACCAAAAGAATTATTTTATTCAAGTAGAAAAAAAAATGAAAATTCATTTGTAAGAGCAAAAAGTCAAGATAGGAAATAAATTAATAAAAAATGAAAGGAAAAGGGGTCTAGCAGTACTAGATCTTAAACTGTATGATAAAGAGGTAATTATTAAAAGCTATTTGGTACTGGCTAATAAATGGAAGTATGGATTAGTGGAATTGAGTAGGTATATAATATACAATAATAAATTATTATAGTAAGTTCTTGTTTGATAGACACAAAGATGTCAGGTTTGGGGATAAGAATTCAATATTTGGTTAAAAAATTGCTTGGATGATAAACCCAAAGAGTCCAGCTTCTGGGTTAAGAATTCACCATTTCACAAAAACTTCTGGGAAAACTGGAAAATAGTATGGCAGAAACTGGGCATAGGCCAATATTTTATACCGTATACCAAAATAAAATCAAAATGGGTTCATGATCTAGGTATAAAGGTTGATACTATATAAGCAATTTGGGAGAGCAAAGAATACCTGTCAAATTTATGAAGAAGGGAAGAATTTATGACCAAACAAGAGATAGAGAACATTATGAAATCCAAAATGGTTATTTTGATTATGTCAAATTGAAAAGTTATTGTACAAACAAAGCCAATGCAACAAAGATTAGGAGGGAAGCAGAAAATTGAGAAAAAAAGTTTACAACTAGTATCTCTGACAAAGGCCTCATCTCTAAAATATACAAAGAACTGAGTCAAATTTATGGGAATGCAAGTCATTCCCCAATTGATAAATGTTCAAAGGATATGAACAGGCAGTTTTCAGAGGAGGAAATTAAAGATATCTATAGTCATATGAAAAAATGCTCTAAATCACTATTGATTAGGGAAATGCAAATCAAAACAACTCCAAGGTACCACATCTGTCCTGTCAGATTGGCCAATATGACAAAACAGGAAAATCATAAATGCTGGAGAGGATATGGGGAAATTGAACATTGTTACACTGTTGGTGAAGTTGTGAACTGATACAGCCATTCTGGAGGGCAATTTGGAGCTATGCCCAAAGGACTATAAAAATGTGCATACCCTTTGACCCAGCAGTACCACTTCTATAGCTGTATCCCAAAGAGATCATAGAAGTGGGAAAGGAACCTGTACATAACAAAAACATTTATAGCAACTCTTTTTGTGGTGGCAAAGAATAGGAAATCAAGGGGATGCCCATCAATTGGGGAATGGCTAAACAACTTGTGGTATATGAATGTAATGGAATACTGTTGTGCTATAAGAAATGGGCAAGAGATGGACTTCATAATAACCTGGAAAGAACTACATGATATGGTGCTGAGTGAGAGGAGCAGAACCAGGAGAACATTGTACACAACCACAGACGTGGATTCTGTGATGACTAACTTTGATAGACTTGGCTCTTCTTACCAATGTAAAGATTCGAAGATAGCACCAACAGACTCATGATGGAAAAAGCTGTCCACATCCAGAGAAAGAATTAGAGAGTCTGAAAGCATATTGAGGCAAACTATTTGCTCTCTTTTTTTACCCTTCTTTTTTCGTTTTGTTTCTTCTTTCTCATGATTCATTCCACTGGTAATAATTCTCTTTTACAACTTGACTATTTGTAAATAAGTTTAATGTGAAGGTATATGCAGAACATATATTGGATTACATCTGTTTTAGGGAGGAGAGGGGAGGGAGAGGGAGAAAATTTGGAACTCAAAAACTTGTGGAACTGGGTCCTATAAACCAAAAATAAAAAATAAATTTAAAAAAAACACAAAAAATAGCTCGGAAAACTGGAAAGCAATATGACAAAAAAACTTAAACATAGATCAACATCTTGTACCATTTACCAAGAAAAGGTCAAAACAGATACATGACCAAGCTCTAAAGAGAAATATCACAAGTAAATTGGAGGAGTATGGAACATATTGTCTATCAGAATTATGGACAGGAAAAGAATTTATGACTAAACAAGAGATAGAGAGCACTGTGGGATGTAAAATGGATCATTTTGATTACATTAAATTAAAATGGTTTTGTACAGATAAAACCAATGTAGCTAAGATTAGAAGGAAATCAGAATACTAGGAAAATTTTTAATAACCGGTTTCTCCGATTAAGGCCTCATATTTCAAATACATAGAAAACTGACACAAATTTATAAGAATATGAGTCACTCCCCAATTGATAAATGGTCAAAGGATATAAACAGTCAGTTTTGGGGAGAAGAAATCAAAGCTACATATAATCATGTGAAAAAATGCTCTAAGTCATTACGGATTAAAGAAATGCAAATTAAAACAACTATGAGGTACCATCTGACACCTATAAGACTGGCTAAAATGATAGGGGGAAATGACGAATGTTGAAGGGGATGTGGAAAAATTAGGGCCTTAATACACTCTTGGCATAATTATAAACTGATCCAACCATCCTGGAGAGCAATCTGAAATTATACCCAAAGAGTTACAAAATTATGTATACCCTTTGACCTAGCAATACCACTATTAGGTCAGTTTTTCAAGGTTATCAGGAAAAAAGGAAAAGAACTTTTATGTTCTAAAATATTGATAACAGTTCTCTCTGTGGGGGCAAAGAATTGGAACTGGAGCATATGCACATCTAACAGGGAACAGCTAAACAAGTGGTGGTATATGATTGTGATGGGATACTACTGTGCTGTAAGAAATGACAAGCAGTTTGGTTTTAGAAAAGCATGGAAATACTTGCATGAACTAAAGCATAGTAAAATGAGCAGAGCCAAGAAAATGTTCTAAACAGTGACAGCAATATTGTTCAAAGAGTAACTATGAATGACTAAGCTATTTTGAGTAATATGATCATTTGAATCAACTACAAAGGACTTGTGAATGAAAATGTTATCCAACTCCAAATAACTCATGTATGGATATATGTATTGTATGATTTCACATACATTTGTACATATATATATATATATATATATATATATATGCACAAACGTGGACATAGACCTATATGCATATATACACATATATACATACACACCTATATATGTGTGTACGTATATGTGCTGGGTATGTGTATAAGATATATATATACACACATATACACATATATATACATATATATGTATATATGTGTGTGTGTGTGTGTGTGTGTGTATATATATATATATGTTTTCTTTAATGTGGGGATGGGAGGGAAGAAGCATTACCATTTGCTTTGCCAATGTCTCCTGAGAACCATGCAACTTTTCCAGCTGACACACTGATGAAACCTTCTATATGTGTTCTCATTCTCATTAAGATGTGTACTCCTCAGAAAAAGAGACTCAATTACTCTTCCATTTGTATTTCTACTGCTGTACACAAGATAAGCATTTCATAACTGCTTCATTCATTCTTGCAATTGAGTATAGAGTCCACTGAACCCACTCCCAGGTATTTATCTGAAAGAACTTCTACATAACCACCACATCATCCTATATTTACGGAACTGATTTTTTTGTAACCCAAGGGAAGAGTTCCATATCAGTCCATGGTAAATATCTTATTAGATTCAAGCTGTCATTCAAGCCTGCCAAGTTGATTGTGGAGCCTGACTTTGTCATCTAACATATGAGTCCTCCATCTCAGCTTCACATCATCTGAAATTTCATGAGAGTCTTGTCTATGACTTTAGCTAAGTCATTGATAAAAATGTTGAACAGCACAGGACCAAGGACAGATCCCTGGGCCACTCCTCCACAAGACCTCTTTTGAAGTTAATGTTGACTTCTTGGGTCTGCTCATTCAACTAGCTCTGAATCCACCTAGCCCACATTTCTTTAACCTGTTCGCAAGAATACTGTGAGAGATTTTGTCAAAGGCTTTGCTGAATATCAAACATGTAGTCTTCACAAGTATTTAGATTTCTGTTGTAGTTGCATAAGCAAAGACTTTTTGATAATGATGATGGTGGTGGTAATGGCTAGTATATGCTTAATTTTTATAAAACACTTGACAGTTATTGTCTTATTTTATCCTTACAACAAACCTAGGAAGTAAGTGCTATTATTTGCTCCATTTTACAGATGATAAAACTGAGGCTTAGAGAAGTTAACTCACTTGCCCAGGGTCACACAACCACTAAGGATCTGAGGAAGAATTTGAACTCAGGTGTTTCTGACTCCAGATCCCAAACTCTATCCACTACACTATCCACATATACTCCATGAATGCTGATCACACAAGACAGAGAATAAGCCATTGCGTCTCAAGCAATAGCATGCTTTAATGTTGCAATTCTAACTTCAGAAAAGAAAAAAAATCCAAATCTTCTGATCTGAACAGAATACATAGAGAGGACTTTTCTCCTATTCCTGCAAAATATCAAAGTAACTTTGGAGTACCTTTCATATTGAACATAGCTGAAAAAATTAATTACATGACTTTATCTGACCAAATAAAGTACTGTCTGTACAGAAGGTGCGAAACAAGGCAATTTAATGAACTGTGACCAGGGATTCTAAGAATCCAGCCTTATGTTTAGTGCTAATCTTGACCACAAGAAAGCCTTTTCTACTATCTGAAGGCCCTAATGAACCTGGGCCTTTCCCAAATGGTTGGACCATTTAAATGACCTGAGTCACCTCCTAAAAGATGATACCCCATGGAGAACCTTCACTGATATAACTCACTCTCCTAGGAGAGGTCCTGGCTATTACTTTTCATTCAGCCAATCAAAGAACATTTCTTAATTGCCTGATATATGACAACTATGTATGGTGACTACCAAGACAATAAAATGAAAAGGAGCTTGTATTCTATTAGAAGGGAAACCATGAACACAGACAAGCATATATGAAAGAAATACAGGAGGTTATGTGTAGGGTGAAAACACTAGTGTCTAGGGGCCTCGGGGATCAAGAAATGCCTCATGGAGGAGATGGCCTTGGTGCTGAAATTTGAAGGAAGCTAGAGAACCTAAGAGATAGAAGTGAGGAGGAAAAAAAAATGCCAGGAACAGGACACAGCCTGTGCAAAGGCCCAGAGATGGGAAGTTACAGTAAAGATGAAGAAGGCCAGTTTGGCTGGATTAAAGAGTGAACGAAGGTTAGAAATTGATACTAAGCCCAGAAAGGAAAGTCAGAGCCATATTGCCACAGGCTTCAAGGCCAGAGAGAGGATGTGTTTGAATCTAAAAGCAAAAGGAGCCAGTGGAGGTTATGGAAGGGGGGAGTGCCTTGATCAGACTTTAGCATCCCCACTTTGACGGTGGTGTGGGGAAGTGACTGAAGAGGAGAGAGATTACATACAAGGACCCATGTCAGGAGAGTTCACACTTAGTCTTGTACCCTACTTTGTTACACTGTCAGATTCTCTCATTCCAACCTTGCTCATTGACCTTCTATCTGATGACCCATGAATAAAAATACTAATAATAACCAAAAACATTTATGTAGTGCTTACAATGTGCCTGGAACTGTGCTAAGTGCTTCTTAATTACTTTGACATGTTGTCCTCACAAAAACCCTAGAAGGTAGGTGCTATTATCATCCCAATTTAACAATGGAATAAATTGAGGCCAAAAGAGATTAAATGACTTGGCCAGGGTCACCCAGCTAGTAAATATCTGAGACCAGATTTGAAATCAGCTCTTCCTCACTCCTGATCCAGGGCTCTATCCACTGCATCACCTAGCTTCCTCTCCTTTTTAACAACTTGGTTTTCCTCCCAAAATGAAAAAGTTTAGTCCCCATCATTATCTCTCTCTCTCTCTCTCTCTCTCTCTCTCTCTCTCTCTCTCTCTCTCTCTCTCTCTCTCTCTCTCTCTCTCTCTCTCTCTTTCTCTCTCTCACTAGTTGTCCCCAAAACCTCAGCTTGGATCCCTTAGTATGGGTCTCAAACACCCTTATCCAGCCTGGCTCTAATTACTCAGCTGCAATATCCATGCTTCAGCCATATTTTCTATTGATGAGGATACTTGTTAATATATCTAGCAACAAGAACCTGCCTACTAACCACCCAGGTCGCAGGATTCAGCCCAATATTTTTAGACATATCAAATTAAAAAGAGAAAAAGAACCTTAAAGTCCATATCCTTGTAACCCATGCAAAATTAATGTTGATGTTAATGAATTCACAATATTGAGTTGGGGATCTTGGTCTGGGGAAAACTGCTTAAGGTATGAGAGAATCTAATTCAGGCACAAGAACATCTCAAAGGGTAACACCCTCTGGTACAAGTCATCATCACACACCACAGAAAGATCACTCCTAGACAACCGCCATGATTGTTTATGCTTTTCTTCATTATTTCTTGCAACACTGGGGAAGGATAAAATAAGAATTTTGAGGCAAAATTGATGTTTTCATAACTCTATTGATTTGACACCAACAGGGAAACAAAACAGATGCATGAATTTTGGGTCCTTAGTTCCATCTCTGTTTTCTTCCACTGGTCATCTAGAAGGAAGAAAAGATATATCATAAGCAAAAATGATTTTAAAATCTAGTATTTTATTTTTCCCAATTGCACATAAAAACAATTTAAACATTTGTTTCTTTAAAATTTTGAGTTCTAAGTTCTCTCCCTCCTTCCCTCCTCACCCTTCCCTGAGACAGTAAACAGTTTGATATGTTATGCATGTGCAACCACACAAAACATATTTCAATATTACTTGTGTTATGAAAGAAAACACAGAATAAAAAAAGAACCATTAAAAATGTAGAAAGTGAAAATTAGTATGGTATAATCTGGATTCAGATTCCATTAGCTCTTTCTTTTAAGGTGGATAGCATTGCTTATCATGAGTCCTTAGAAATTTTCTTGGATCATTGCATTGCTGAGACTAGGTAAGTTATTCATAGTAGGACATCATGTAATATTGCTCTTACTGTGTACAATGTTCTCCTGATTCTAATCATTTCACTTTGTATTAGTTAAAGTCTTTCCAGGTTTTTCTGAGAGCATCCTGCTCATTATTTCATATAGTGCAGAAATACACTGACCTATAATGAGTTAAGTTGAGAAATCTACTTCTCCTGCTAATCACTATTCTATTATTGCCTCAAGGAATTCTGCTATTCTTGTGAGATGAGAGTAGACACAAGGCAAGCTTTCCTTCAAAGATGTCTGGTTTACTGTCCAGAAAAGCCTGACCCACTTTCTCTTAACTTTGCAAATGGATTCAAATGATGAAGTTTTTTTGGTCACAGTAAAGAAGAAAGATGTTGCTTTCCCTTCATTTCCAACTTCCTGTCAATCATATTGTTGCCTGTTATTGTTGCCTGTTATTGTCTTATTTTATCCCTACAACAAACCTAGGAAGTAAGTGCTATTATTTGCTCCATTTTACAGATGATAAAACTGAGGCTTAGAGAAGTTAACTCACTTGTCCAGGGTCCTCAACCCCATGATGTAACCTATTCTGTTCTATTCTTTGTTCTATGCTTATAAAAATGAGTTGCATCTTCAATTTTTTGTCTTTGGGCTAATGGAGGCAGCAATTAGACCCATTTTACTGGCAGGTAGTGCCCTGACAATAAAGTGTTATCTTGCTTGGAGAAAGGGCCTTGGTTGACCTTTTTGTTGAATTTCACTTGCAGCAGATTTTTTTACTTTTTGGAAGTGATGAAATTAACAGCAAAAAGTGGTGATGGTTATAGATATTGGAATCCCAGGCCTTTTCCATCTTTGCTTCTTTAACAAATACAAAGCTTTTTAGGCAAATGCAACTCAGGGATTTACCCAGCCTTCACAGCTCTCTCTCCAAACTTGTCTAAACTGGAGCATCGAAATCTCTATTTTGCACCTGAAATTGATACTTTATCTCTTAAAGCAGAGAGTTGTAGAAAGAAGAAATCGCCTTTTTCAAAAATAATTTTCCCTATTTTCATTAATATGAAAAATAAGTTCCCCACAAAGTCCTCACAAATTAATTCTACATTTTCTTCATTATTTAAGAGGTTTAACCTAGGCTCCGCATCAGAGGGAAAGACAGAGAGAGAGACAGAGACAGAGAGAGAGACAGACAGAGAGAGAGACAAACAGGGAGAGAGAGACAGAGACAGAGAGAGAGAGAGAGAGAGAGAGAGAGAGAGAGAGAGAGAGAGAGAGAGAGAGAAAGAGAGAGAGAGACAGAGAGAGAGAGAGAGACAGAGAGAGACAGAAACAGAGACAGTGAGAGAGTTAAGAGACCTTGCTTTTTATGAATATATCTCACCCACCAATAATAGGGTATGCCCTTGGGCTTGTTTTCTCAGTAGCAATGACAGAGTTTTGGACTAAGCCCTTAAACCTCACTTTCCTGGTACCTCTTATGACCAAGGTGACACAATTAGAAGACAGTTATTCAGATTTAGGAATGGTCAATGGCTATCTCATCAGTTTGTAATACATTGTAAGTTGCAAGAGGAAAGAGGATACTTTGATATTTCTCTTGATGCCCCCTAGGACTTTAATGTTATCTAATAGGAGACTGATAATTGCTTGGTGGATTGGAATCGAAGCTGGGACCTTCTTTTCTATTAGCATAATGTATGAATCCATCAAGTGAATCAGCCACAAGCACAGTGATTAGTTAATTGAATGCTTAACCTCTCTGGTCCTTGATGTCCTCATCTATGATGAAATTGTTCAAGGTCCCTACCAGCTCACAATCTGTGCTCCTGTCTGCAATATGAAATCTTTAACATTCTATATCCTGATGGAATAAGCTATATATCTTTGCTAAATAATATCCTATTATTCTCCACATCTAAAAATTACTCAGCATATGTTGTTCTCACAGAGCATTTCAAAAGCATTTAAGATAGAAAAACTTTTCAATAGCTATCAAAGTTAAATTACTTATCTACTAACCAGTGTTAGACTTGGTAATAAAGTAAACATGTATGGGATTGAGGGAAATCCAAAAGGAGCTCACATTCAAAACATCTCTTTCACTGGCTTACTGTGTGTCTAAAATTTCACTATTCACTATGAATTCACTCCTTGAGGTTAAGGAACTGTAACTCTTAGAATCCTCTTTGAAAAAGAAAACACCGTTAGGATAACAGATTTCAACTATTAGTGACTGAATGTGAATTGCTTTTCAAGACTATTTTTAGAGAGGACATCTGGCTGAGAGTATGGTGTCAAAGAGATAGGGAAGAGGACAGGGTATATTTTGATACGGGAGGAGCCTTTCTGGGGAGAGTGGGCTTGGCAATGCTACTGCAGTGGGGTACTTGGGACAGTAAAGAGTTAGTAGAAAGGTCCTAAATACCTCCTGTGGCATGGCACAGAGCCTAAAGGAACCAAGAAGACAAACTACACCTGCTTCCCAATTTTCCTTAGGGCCAACTAGGTCATTGGGCAGCTAGGTGGCCCAGTAGCTAGAGTACTAAGCTTAAAATCAGGAAGACTCATCTTCATGAGTTCAAATTTGGCCTCACTCACTAACTGTGTGAACCTGGGCAAGTCACTTATCCCTGTTTGCCTCATCTATGAAATGGCCTGGAGAAGGAAATGACAAATGACTCCTTTCCAAGGAAAACCCCAATGGAGTCAAAAGGGTCAGACATGACTGAAAAAGACTGGACAAAAACGAAACTATGTTGTCAACTGTATCCTCAGTCCTACCTAATGTTCCCAATATCATCAGTCAGCACAGTTCATTTGTCTGCCTATAGTAGTCTGTCCACTCCAAATTCCTCCACAAATATAAATTTACATGCTTGCACACACATACACACACACGATACTGACAGCAAAATACAGAAAGCTCTCAATTTCATTATTACAAATAATGAAATGGTACAGTGGATTGGAAAGTTTAAGCAACACAGAGGCAGACCCTATCATAGTACCATTCACAGATGAGAGATCAGTGCTGAAGAGGAACAAAGGAAGGATCATGTATTTAGAGTTGGAAAGAGCATCAAGTACCATCCCCTCAAATTGCAGATTAGAAAATCGAGCCAAGGATAAATTAAGTGACTTGCAGAGGGTCACACAGCTAGTAAGTTCCTGAGATGGGACTTCAACCCAAGTCTTCCTGACTTCACCCCCGCCAAGGGCCTTCTCTACAATGCTACAGTGCCTCTACAGCCAAGGGCCAGGACTCAAGAAGAGGCTGATGGATGATCATGGTAAGCTAAATGGGATTTCTTGGATTCAGGGATCCTACACTGATTCTCATTTTCTCTCTGTCTCTCTCTCTTTAAATGAATACCTTATTATCAAAGCAGGTGGATTTAGCACCACTCTGGCAATATATTTGCATTACACTGATGAGGATAGACAAGGAGTTCTGATGCATAGAAGGAGGGTTGCCTTCTGGCAACCTCATACAGGTAGCTGAAATTGGCAAAAAGAACCAAGGGGTCACTTTTGAATAGCTAGGAACACTGAATGTCCTCGACCTTGTACGCACATCAACCAGAATCAGGTGAAAGCAGTTTACTCCTTCAACTGAACGTAACTAGATTTAATTTGAGCTGCTCTTTAATTAGGAGCTGCAAATTCATTGGCATTCTTTCAGCTCTAACCAGGAATTGGTGTATGCAGGGCAACTACCACCAACAAGCCCCCCCCCCCCCCCCCCCCCCGTCAGTTGAGGAATGAAGAGACAAACATCCGGAGAGGGCAGCAAAAGTCTCAGGGAAGGCCACGCATAGGGAGGAATTCACCAGGGCCCAGAAGCTTCTCATGGAAGTTAGTTATTTCTACTAACTCAGGGCTGGTGCTGCCATTTCCATGCTGATCAAAGTTCTATAAATGTTTTCAGCTTTCTCTGAATCCACCACTGTTTGGACCATAAATCCAGGTCCAGTTCTGAGCACAGGAAATTCTGAGCAGGGAAACTCCCTCTATCTCTGCAGATTGACCACTTTGCAATTACATAATACTCTTTGCAGAACTGCCTGGAGCACTGGGACCACAGAATTCTAGAGCTAGAAAGGGGCTCAAAGAACCTCTGATCCAACCCCTTCATTTCATAGATGCAGGAAGATGTGAGAAACTTAGTAGTTGTATGACACTAGGCATGTCACACAATGTCTGCCTCAGGTGTCTCATCCATGAAATTGGAATAATAACAGCATCTAAATGATTTTTTTTGTGGGAATCAAATGAAATTATATTTGTGACCCCCTTAGCCCAGAGCCCAGCACATAGTAGGTACTTCATAAATGCTTATTCCACTTCCCCTTCAGTCCCACACAAATAAAAACGTATGACATATTCCAGGGCCCCTTGTCTCTTATGGTGGCCCACCACTTCCTACATTCATTTTCTGATGTCACTTACTGTCCTATTACTCTGTTTTCATTCTCTTGGACTATTTTGCAGATAGTTTGAGAATCAGGAGCTTTGATTTTAGGGAGCCCTGTGTCATCTTTGTGGCTTAGGAAACAAAGGTTTCTCTCAGGTTCCTCTTTGGCACAACAGTCTGCCATTTCACCATACATCTCCCAAAGTCTTGGCAATTTACATAACTTATCCCCTAAAAGTTGGCACTACAAGGGAAAAAATAGGTGTTTAGTCACTGACCCATTTAAAGCTCTGGGCATACTTGATTTTCTTTTTTGAGTGGAACAAGACTCAGGGTACAAGAAGTGAGGAGAGGAAGCTGCCTGAACAGTCTTCTCCTCTCAAATTATCTGACTTTCTCTTAGTTCAGAACAATTCCTTGCAGTTTTTTTAATGAAAGAGAATAGTTCTGGACTGGTATTTGGGTGAGAAGTCCAAGAACAAGACAGAAATGGGCATCTTGGTAGGACACGTTACTATTGACTCTGATCTCCTATCTGAAATGAAATGAAGAGAGAAGGTCAAACTCAATCACAGGGTTGATACTCACAAGGGATTTGTCACAATTTTCTGCTGTCTCATCAGTAGCACAGCCTTTTGCAAATTCTGTAACCTCACCCACTAATTTCATGTGATCTTCAAAAGGGTATTTCTGGAGGTATTGTGCAAATGTGATCAACACTCTGAAACAAAGAGTTCCTTTGGTTACTGAAAGCAAAGATGACAATAAATATAAAAAACCCCATTATAAAGTGTTTGCTATGTTGAAGATCCAACTGCATCCACCCCACCCCACCCCCAGGTTGGGCCATACACACCATGCAACTTGGCTAGAGTACCAAGGCATCCTGAGAGAGAGACAGGGGTGGCATGTGCCTCATGGGTGAACCACCACCAGCAGCACCCCAACCACCACCACCACCTCTACTCACACCCAGGTGGAGACAGCCCAGAACCCTGCACCCAAGAGCCCTAGGAATACCAGTACCCCTGACATCCATACAGCCATTAACAAAGGGATCAACCCTTGCAGAGATGACCTATGGCAACTGGCTCTGAGGCTCCTTGCAGTCCCAACCTCTTCAGTAGCCACAGCTACAGAAGAGCCAGAGAAAGAAAACTCATCACCAAAGTATTTGGCAAAGTCAAATGGCTCAACACCAGAAACAGACAATGGTTTTATCAGTGGAAATGTCATTAAAGGAGAGTTAGTACAACATCCTTTGCTATTTTTCCCTAAGGACCATGGGATTTTTTCCATCTGCCTTGTAGCTGCATTCTTGGGTTCTCCTTGAGAACAGGGACTGATTAGGGTATACACCCTATGTGTGTGTATACCTGCAGCCCTTAGCACAATCTATAGTGCATGATTTTTCATTCATTCACTCTACAAGGATCAATGTATATTATCTCTTCCTCACTGCTCCTACCAAAGGTGGGGAAGAGAACAAGCATTTATACAGTACCTACTATGTGCCAGGCACTGTGCTCAGCACTTTACAGATATTCTTTCATTTGAGCCTCACAATCTCATACAAAGCCTACTCAAAGAACCTCCAGTCACACTACGTGATAAGTGACTGATAAGTTTAAAGTGGTGTTTAGCCCAAAGGCATTTGTATTTTAACAGTTAAACAAATGCGATTTGCTCTCTTAAAACTCCAAGCATTAGCCAGTAGTTGAGAATTTTGTGGGAGGAGTAGAGGATCTTCTTAACCTCCTCCCAAAACAATCATTCTGTGTAGAAGGTAACCCACCATATGTAAGACCATCACTGAGTAAATGAAGTCAATTCAAGTAGGCATCTAGACCTGAAGTCTAGAAGACTTGGCACAAAGTCTGCCTTTGACACTTACTACATCAGCACTTACTAGGCATGTGACCCATGGGAAGTGACTCAACCACTGTCTGCCTTAGCGTCCTTACCTGAAAAAATGGGGATAACAATTGCATGTTCAGGTTCCATCCCTGGTATCCATGTGGAAATGTAGGGTGCCTACTTTCAGTCATAAATGATATCAGGGCTTCACAGGGGAGATAATGAAAAGTTCTTTAATTACCTACTGAGACAGAAACCAATGACAATTGAATATGTTCTGTGGGGGAGGTGGCAGAAAGGGAAGAAAGGGACCCACTATGTAAGGTATAAAGTGAGAATGTCATATCAATTTTAATAGGAAAAATTAATGTAAATTTTCAATAATTATACTTACAGGGCTTTCACATTCTCTTCACCCAAAAGTCTATATGGCTTTGCAATCTCACTCTTAGGTAGAAATAAAACAAAGAACATTTAGATTACATAGACAGATAGATAGATAGATAGATATAAAACCAATAAGTGCAGAACCCCTCCTCAATCTAAGCATGATTTATGTATCCATTTAGCTCAAAAGATGGTGCCTCTACCAGCACCAAAAAAAAAATCTTTTCAGAATAGTCAAATTCAGTTAAGTATAACACCTGGAGAATTGTTGAATGGCAACGATACTTCTTGAACCATCATTTGCACTTGGCAATTTCTTTATTTTCTCCTTGAATCTAAGGTAGGGTGTTTGTTGTTTGTTTAGTCATTTTCAGTCCTGTCCAACTCTCCATGACCTTTGGGGTTTGTTCAGGGTATTTTTTTTCTTTTTTAGCAAAGATACTGAAGTAATTTTCCATTTCCTTCTCTAGATCATTTTACAAATGAGGAAAATGAGGCCAACAGGATTAAGTGACTTGCCCAATGTCATACAAAGTAATAAGTAGCTGAAGTCAGACTTGAACTAAGGTCTTCCTGACTCCAAGCCCAGAATTCTATTTACCATGCTGCCAAAGTAGGATAAGTTCTTCTATAGCTCCTTCAAAGGAGTGATGGGAGGTCTGCCTGAAATGAAAGTGCAATAAACCCAACTCTAATTATAAAATTTATCTAATGGTTCTACATTTTTGCATGCTGAGGCAGAGCTGATGAAGTCCTAGCTGAGGAGGTGGGAGGAATAGGTTCCCTTTCTGTCTTTGAGATTGTGCAACTTTAAGAAGTCATGGTGGCTACATTTTCTCCATCTGCAAAAGAAGATTACAGAAACTATCCTGTCTAGCTCATTAACAATATTAGACAGACTAATGACTTCTTTAATACTACATAGATACAATCATTCCAATGATTATTTTTCACCTCCAAAGAAAAATATACATGATAGGACCACAAATCCCCAAAAATACAATCTTCATTTTGCCACTCTTTCTGCATTAAAAAAGACCATGAATAGAATGATTCTTACACGCATCTCAATGAAAGATTTCCCTGGAATGAACAGAGCTGAAGAGGAAAATAAGGGAAATTAAGGTGACCCACTTCCTCTTGTCAACAGTTTCTGGGAATTGGTGGAGAAGAGAAGGTAGGATGTTGAGAGAAGAAATGTACTAATATACTTTTTTAACCAATAATTGTAGATTATTAGCTCTACATTTCATTTCCTCCCACTGATTCCAGAATCCAGAATATTCTTGCCAAAACTGTGTTTGCCCAAATTCTTTGCATGTATTTGCCATCTGGAACTCTTTTCTCACAAAGACCTTGTAAATTCATTACACTTATGTAAAATACCTTATCAAATTATAAACAAGGATCTAAAATATTCCTACCATTTATTCAGTAGCATGTCCTTCATCATAGATTCCCATTTGGACATTTTAGTTTGTGATAGCTGTAAAATTTTAACCAACTTGAGAGCTAGGGTTGGAGAGCTGCATGAACAGGGGACCTAAATTCAGAAATATGCCTTTGCAAACCATTTCCACTGCTGAGCTTACCTAAATGTAATGAGGATCTGGAAAAAATTCCTAAATGAAAAGAATTAGATGGCTTCCATTTCATTCATTCTTATCTTTACTCAGGAAGTGTTGAAAGTTGAAGAGTCTTTATATGGCTCAGAATGCAACCAATGGAGAGAGTGGCATCTAGAACATTAGAATGCAGATAGATGTCCAAGAACTTTGCATCATCAATCTCAGGTCGGACCCTCAAAAGCAATTCCCCTTTATGAAGGTCACTTTATTTCTTTGATTTGGCTTCGTTTGTGGTCCGTAGAAATGATGGTAGAAATAGTTGAAATGATTGGTAGTAGTAATGATCTTGGCAACACTGATGTACAAATCAAAAGCTTAAAACCACATGACCAGGTGGCACCTCCTGTAACCTTGAAAATGCTGAGATACCCCTCATCAGACTGACATAGCCCAAGTATTCAAGAAGCAGTACAGGTAGGGATAAGACACAAAGCTCATATCCTTGGGAAGTTGTGGGGAGATATAGGCTTGAGACAATGGGGAGGAGTAGGATAGTAAGAAAAGAAGTAGGGAAAATGAAGAAGGGAAAAGGAGGAAAAGGAACAAAGAAGAGAAGAACAAATGAAAAACAAACTTGAGGGGACAATTCAATTAGCATCATCAGTCTAATTATTTTACCTAAACAAAGGTATTTTTCTGGTAAATTTCTCTCTCTCAAAAAGAAAAAAAGGGATCCTTTCTCCACATTCTCTTACACCCTTAAGGAAAATTCAATTCATTTTGAAGCCAGTTGCTAACTCTAGCAGACTCTCCCTCTGCAAGGAGTTTAGATTCACCCTGGGAGACCTAATCACACAGTCCCAGAATCTGAGTTCAGAGGCTATCTGGTCTAATTTGCATCTGAATAAGAATATCATCTGTGACATCACAGATGAGTGGTCATCCAATCCTGGCTTAAAGACCTCTGATGAGAGTGGAACCACCATCTCCCAGATCAATCCATTTCACTTTCAGATGGCTCCAATTGTTAGGAAGTTTTCCCTTTCCTTGAGCCTAAACCTATCTTTCTGAATTTCCATCCACTCTTCCTATTTAGGGCCATTGACACCAAACATAATAAGATGACTCCTACATCAACATGAAACACTTGTAGTTGCTGTCACTACCCCCACAGGTCTTCTCTTTCACGGTCTCTTTGGTCAATTCTCTCACCATCATTGCTGCCCTCTTTTGGAAGTATTCTCACTTTCCTGGTGTTGTTAAAAGAGAACTGGACCTGAAGTCAGGAAGTTCTGTGTTTGAATCCCACCCCCACCACATGTTAGCTGTCTGCTCTATGGCACAGGCATTTAAATTGTCTGATTCTTAGTTTCCTTTTCTGTAAAATGGGAATAATAAGTCCTGTAGCACCTACCTTAAATGATTGTGATATCAAATGACAATTTATGTACGGCACTTTGCAAATATTGAAATGTGATATAAATGTCAGTTATTATGTTTAATACTATTATAAAGGTTCTTTCTAAAATGCAGCCTCAAAATGAAACAGAGAAGTGCAGATGTCAACTTACTTATCCATTTTTATTTCCTTGCTTTGCACATAGTAAACATTTGATAAGTGCTTCATTCATTCATTCATCCAATTGAGTTTAGAGTCCACCGAACTCCCCAGTTATTTAATTGAATGAACTTCTATCTAACCATCCCATGCCACCATCCTGTATTTTAAACCTGTTTTTTTTTAACCCAAGGGAAAAGTTCCATATCAGGCCATGTTAGATGTTACCTTATTAGATTCAGCCTAGCATTCAAGCCTGCCAAGTTGATTGTGGGGTAGGACTTTGTCATCTAACGTATGAGCTCTCCATCTCAGCTTCACATCATCTGAAATTTCATGAAAGTCTCTTCTATGCCTTTAGCTAAGTCAACGATAAAAATGTTGAACAGCACAGGACCAAGGATAGATCCCTGGGGTACTCTTCCCCAAGACCTCCTTTGAAGTTGACATTGATTCTTTGGGTTTGGTCATTCAACCAGCTCTGAATCCATGTAGCCTATATCTCTTTAATCTGGCCAAAAGCACAATATGAGAGACTTTGTCCAAAGCTTTGCTGAAAATCAAATGTGTAGCCCTCAGAAGTATTTAGATGTCTGTTGTAGTTACATAAAGATGGGCATTTTGATAATGATGATGATGATGATGATGATCACTAGCATAGGTTAAAGCTTCCAAAGCACTTTACAATCATTGTATCATTTTATCTTCGCAGCAATCTTGGCATGTAGGTGCTATTATTTGTCGAGACTTAGAAAAGTTAACTGACTTGCCTAGGGTCATGTAGCCAGCAAGTGTCTGAGGGAGAATTTGAAGTCAGGTCTTCATGACTCTGGATCTGCACCATCCACACATATTCCATGAATGCTGGTTTCACAGGAAAGAGAATAAACCATTGCCTCTCAAGCAATAAGATGCCTTAATGCAATAATCATAACTTCAGAGAAAAAAAAGTTCCAAATCTTCAGGTCTGAACAGGATACACAAAGACGATTTTTCTTCTTTTCCAGAAAAATGTTTAAGTAATTTTGGAGTAGCTTTAATATTTTAGAATTGAACACACCTTAGGGGCATCTAGGTGGTACAGTGGATAGAGCGCTGGCTCTTGAGTCAGGAGGACCTGAGTTCAAATCCAGTCTCAGACACTTGACACTTACTAGCTGTGTGACCCTGGGCATGTCACTTAAGCCCAACTATCTTACTAAAAAAAATTGAACACACCTGAAAAAATAACCATATGATTTATCTGATGCCTATAGTTCTAAGTAGGTACTACATATGGATTATTTAATGACTGAAATTACCAGAGGATTAGGATTCTAATAATCCAGCCCTCTATGTAAATCAGCTTGATCACAAGAGATCCTTTTCTGCCATCTGTCAGTGGATTCCTAATATAAGTGTACCTAGATATTCTTTCTGCAAAAAAAAAAAATCAGCATATATACACTTACTGTCTTAGAAAGAGATCTATTAGTTTTTAGATCAACAATTTGGAGCTAAAGAGAGCTTCAGAGACTTTCTAATTTGTCCAACCCCTTCATTTTTACAGATGAAGAAACTTGGGTCCCAAGAGATAAGGTAATTAAATAGTGAGCATTTTGGCACTTCGAGTTTTGCAAAGTGCCTTACAAATATTATCTCATTTTATCTTTACAACAATCCTGGGATCCACATACTATTATTAGCTACATGCCGTTTTATAGATGAGGAAACTGTGGCAGATAATGATTCATGGAGTTTGTCCAGAGTCACACAGCTAGTGAGCATCTGAGGCCAATTTTTAACATGGATCTTTCTCATTCCCGGTCCAGTGCTCTGTCCACTGCACCATCTTTCCAAGGTGATACAGGTAGTTTCTGTCAGAGGAGGTGTTTGAACCCAGGTCTTCAGACTCCAGATTCAGTTCTCTTTCCAATGTACCACAGTACCTCTGAAAATATTCTTCTTAAATCTTTTCAACTATTTGTTAATTAACCACCAAAGATGACTAGCAAAAGCATATATGTTAAGGGTGAGGGGATGGAATGAAGAGCAAGAGAGGAGAGAGACAAAAGAGAGAGAGATAGATACAGAGAGAGACAGAGAGAGAGAGAGAGAGAGAGGGAGAGAGAGAGAGAGAGAGAGAGAGATAGAGAGAGAGAGAGAGAGAGAGAGAATCTGAATAATTTAGGGCTAAAGCTACAAATGTAAGTTAGAAAATTTAGTTTTTTAATTATTTAATAGCATATTTTTAACTAGGACATTAAAAAACACCTTTCTTGTAATATAGAATCATTGTGCTCTCCAGTCACATGGCATTGCAGAGTTCAAATCCTAGACTACTGTTTCTATTTTCTGCACAAAAATTAGCCAAAGGCATTCCTGAGATTTTAAATTTTGGTTTGGTTTGGGTTTGAAAATTAAGCACTTCCTTTTTCCTTCTGCTTATCTAAAAAAGGGAATGGGTGGGGAATCCATGTTGACAAAATGGAACTTTAAATGACATGTATGAAGAACTGAGAAAGGAATACTCTAACGGGTGAGTAAGTCCAAGTACAACTGGAAATTAAGCCATAACTTTGTTTTATTCCTTTTTTATTGGAGGATCCTAAGTAAAACAATTAAGCAGGTGAAAGTTCTCTTTATTGAATTTCCCCTTCCTCCTGAACAACTAACACAATCATTCTATGTTAGCTGCCCAAAGTTCCACCATGGCACTCCAACCAGGCCTACCTCCCAAAACTCCAATTTTTTGCCAAACTCCTCACATCAAAACTTGTCTGTCCAGAATTTCTTCCCTTGCAAACCAGGTCTCTTCTAAGCAATGGCCTAGATAATTAGAGAAACTTGTTCATCCTTATGTGTTCAGTGGACAGTAATGAGTTAATGTGTTACCCTTCTTAGATGATACATCCATACTTTAAGCTGCACTTTTATTTGAATTATAAATCATATAGTATTTACTTAATTGTGAAATTATATAAATCAAACAGGAGAACACTGTATCCAGTAACATCAATATTGTAATGACGATCAACTGAGAAAGACTTAGCTACTTTGATCAAGACAGTGATCCAAGATAATTCCCAAGGACCTGTGAGGAAAAATGACAACCCCCTCCAGAGACAGAACTGATGAACTCTAAGTGAAGACCAAAGCATGCTTCTTTCGCTTTCTTTCTTTTTCTTGTGTGTGTATGTGTGTGTGTGTGTGTGTGTTTTCTTTTGCACTTTGGCTAATATGGAAATGTGTTTTGCATGACTCCATATGTATAATCAGTATCATATTGCTTGCCTTCTCAAGAGGTCGAGCAGAGAAGGAGAGATTTTAGAACTATTTTTTAAATATATTGGAAAATAATAAAATATATAAAAATATATTTAATATATAAATGATTCAATAAGCATTTATGAAGTAGCCCTGGCCATTGTACTCATTTACAAAAAAAAAATCAAAACTGTATCTGCCTTCAAAAATGTTACATTCTACCAGGAGAAATAATATGTACATACATAAACAAATAAAAAATATATACCCAGCAAACACAGGAGTTGCAGGTCAAACTTATGTTTTAGGAATTCCATGCAGAGTTTTATCATGGTGAAGCTCTGAGCACCCCGGGAGGTATCAGAAGGACACTGGGTGCCTCTGGGGAAGGGTAATATCAAGAAGCAGTTTGAGGTCCTCTGTTATCAGTTGTCTGGCATGCAATAACAGTCCAAAATGCAGCAGGATGCAGTATTGATCCAAAGGTATACAATGAGCAAGTTGGGGAGTTGTGATTCATTGAATTTTCAAGCTCCATAAGAGTATTTAACAAACATATTATTTTATTCTATATATAATTAGGTTTGATATTTTTAATGGACAAATATGCTTATTTATGACCTAAATTTTAAATGGGGTTTGTTCCTGGGGAATTAAGATTTAAACTTGTGTAAACCATTCAAATAAATTTGTTGGTTTATTTTTTCAAGATTCAAAGAAAAAATATTTTCTCCCTCTTAAAGCACTCTTCTCAAGACCTTCATACACATCGACTCCTCTTGGAGTTCTTATTATAGAGTAGGAATAAAAACTGAGGAAACTGTCTTTTATAAGAATAATGAATGCCAATGACAAAAAAATCAATATACACAGTCATGCATCTCTTTCTGCCATAGAGAGTCCATCACAGTCTATTGCTAATGTTGAGAATAATATTCACCATCCAAAATGTTACTGCTCTGTTTATGGAATCTTAAAACTCCTCCAACCCTTTTCCTTCCCACCAGTTGCTTTCTCTAATTCATACATATAGAGTTTTCATGATAGTGGCACCTATTTATTTAATCCAATAAGCATTCTCCTAGTTCTATATGAAGTTTTAACTTTATTCTTGTTTTACTAAAACTGCAACAGCTAGCAGACTCAATCTTTAATATCTTTCAAGCTAACGGATTCATTGATAAGCCCAAACCTCTCACTCAGCAGGTCTACTAAATATTGGCATAAAAGTCACGTCATGAAATAGAGGATATCTGGAAACAAACATTGACCCGGGCGTTAACAAACATGATTATTTATTCAAGGACTGCAGCCTTTTTGCTAACACTGCACAAAGTTAAAGCAGTATTCCTATGCTAACTTCATGAAGCATTGTCTGCCTGAGGGAATCTCTCCTTATGGAAAACTGCCTTGGCCTTCAAGGCTGCTGAGAGCTTGAGACTACCAGTGTTTGCACAGGGTGTGTCCCTCAGGAGGGCATTATTTCTCTAGCTCATTTCTATCTGAGCTCTTAGAGACAATCCAGAAGCAGCTATCACTAGCCCATCAGACAGTTGCTGTAGTGGGTGCTTCTGTTAAAAATGCTCATGGAGAGCTCACCCTACTCTCTACATGCCCTCTATGTTCATGAAAAAACCCCACTGGTCTTTCCTCAAATGGAAGGATTTTTTTTTCTAAAAACTGTTTTTAAAGCATTTGCTGATCTGTAGCTGACCCTTTCAGATGACATGGGAATAAACAAAGCATCCATTCCCTCCCTCACAACCCTTCCCAAAATGGTTTAGCACACTTATAGAATGATTTGCATTCTTGAAACTCAGACTACCATTGGCTGTATAGATAGATAGATCATTGAAGGATTAAAACCTTTTTCTTAAGCTCAGCCTAGATCTGATAGCTTTGCTGAGTGTTCTAAAGCAACACTATTTGCTTAGTGTTTATGCACGAAGGTATACTTTTACCTTTGAGAGCCAGACACTATATAATGACCTGTTTGAGTTTGATAATCACAGGCCCTTTCTTCCTTTCCTCCTTTAATGATCTCTGGCACAGAGAATAAAACCAGGGTGTCTTCTTTTTGATGACTCTTTCTACCATTGAAATTCCCCTTTTCACAAGGGTAAGAGTTTCTGTTTTCTTATTTAGGTTTCCTTCAAAAGACTGAAGCTGTTGCACAGGGAGTGTTAATCATGGGAAATATGAGAGGTCGTACAAGATTGGTACAAGGTAGTACAACAAGGGCAAATAGTCATGCAGATTTTTCAAAAAAGAGGAGAACACACTATATGCCAGTAAGCTTGACTTCAATCATTGGGTAAATTCTGGAATGTGTCATTAAAGAAATGTCTGGCAAACATATAGAAAGGAGAGTAGTGATCACAAAGGGCCAACAGGACTTCATCAAGAATAAATCAAGTCAGGCTAACCTCATTTTCTTCTTTGATAGATTAATAACTAATAGACAAGGTGAATGAATTCTATGAATAGAATTTACCTAGATGTTATCATAGCTTATGAAGTATTTCATGCTATTTTTGTGAAGAAGATGAAGAGATATGAGTTAAAAAGGAATAAGAACTGGTTGGATGGCCAGACTCCACTAGGAATTGTTAATGGTTTGATATCAGCGTGGCATCTATGATTGGTTTCATGCTGTTTAACATATTTATCAGTAACTTGGATAAAGGTGATGTGATTATCTGATTCGCAGATGACACAAAATTGTATGAGAGAGTCAGGATCCAAAAATTACCTTGACAGGTTGAGCATTAGGATAGATCTAATAAGATGAAATTCAAAGGGGATAAATGTAAAGTCATATTTGAGTACAAAATTTCAATTTCACAAGTACAAGATGGGGAAAACATAGATAGACAGCAGTTGCTCTAGGGGGTTGGGGAATGACCTGGGGGTTTTAGTGGACAGAAGGCTCAACATGAGTCATCAGTGTGATGTGACAGCCGAAAAAGCTAACAAAATCATGGGCTGCATTAAAAGAGGTTAGAAGGCATGAATCCCCCTCTACTCTGCCCTTGGCAGGCGGAGTATGCACCTAAAGAACCAGGTTCAGTTCTAAGCACCACAGTTTAAGAAGGATATTGATGAACTAGAAAATCCAGAGGAGGACAACCAGGATCAGTTGAAAGAATTGGAGATATTTAGCCTTCAGAAGGCAATGAAAATGATAACTGTGTTCAAGTATTTGAAGAGCTGGCACATGGAGAATTTCTTCTGTTTGGTCTCAGAGCAATGGGTGAAAGCTGCAAAGAGACCAATTTAAGCTTGGTGTCAGGAAAAATTTTTCTAATAATTAGAACTGCCCAAAAGTGGGATAGGGCTGCCTCAAGAAATGGTGGGTTCCCCTTCCTTGGAGGTTTTCAAGTAGAAGCTGATTAACCACTTGTCAAGTATGTTATCATGACAATTCTTTCCATGTGCGGGTTAAACTAGGGCTGCTGAGATCACTTCCAACTCTCAAATTCTACCATCCTGTTATTAACTTCACAAGATTAAACCCCTGAGTAATTGGGGCAGGGAAGAGGAAGAAATGGAGTGATATGAAGGATCAAAAGAAATAAGAAAAGTAGGCAAAGATTCACCTACACCTCTGGGGGGTTATAATCTAATTCAATTTCAATCCCTGTAATTCTCCCAGAATAACAGAAATCATAACATTTATTTTTTCACTTGTGATCTGATTGGTAGAAACTTGGAGTAGAGTGCTATCTTCCTCCTGTAGTCTTTCCTTGGAGGCAGGCTGGAAGATAGCCGAAAACTCTCATATCAGCTGTAGAGTTATAGATTCTTATTTTCAGTATCAGAACTCAGAATACCACAGCCACCACCCTGTGATCATCCCCTCTCTCCCTAGCTTGACATCACTTCAAGTCTTACCACTTCTATCATCTTGCCCCCCACTCCCAGCTCTCCTGGTATCACTTCTGATTTGGTCGATCCTTTTTGCCAATCAGACTCCTCACCCAGGAAGGTCGTGATCCTGTAGGTTCACCTGCAGTCCTCTGAAAAACCCATTTGGCCTTGAAAATAATGGTGGGAAATGAAGTCCTACACATGTATTCCTTGTAGAAACATGATTTAGGGCATAACTCTTGCCTCTTCACTTCCTACATTCACCCCTTCTCCCTACCTTTCCCTCATAACTTGACCCAAAACAGGCCGCGCAACTTAGATGGCTGACCCAAAAGGACATAGTGTAATAGCATATTGGAGAAGAAGCATTGTTGTATTTCCAACAGCATAGCTGGCCAAGGGCCCAAGAGAGCTGAGAAACTAAAATATTCCAGAGTTACAGACTATTATCAACACCAAATCGTCATCCTATATCCCTCTCTAGTCATTCCACTTCACTTAAGACTTCCAAGTTTTAGTGGACTTAGGTGCTTCGCACAAGTGTTGCTATGACCCTGAGCAAAGCCTGTTTTCTTAGATATCAGCAAAGGAAGGACTTATAATCATGGCCAATGACTTAGGAAGTTAAGAAATTACGAATCCAGCAAAGGGTGGAGATGAGAGAATAGGAAATCCGTCATCCTAGATAAACACAATCTCTTGTATTTCTGGTTGCCTTAAGAATAAGGTCATACAACCTAAGTGTGTTTTTTACATAATTATTGGCATGTTGCTGCCTCATTAGACTGTGAGATCCTTGAGGGCAGGAACTGCCTTTGCCTTTCTTTGTATCCCCAGTACTTAGCACTGTGCCTGGAACACAGTAGGCACTTAATGAATGACTGTTACTTGCCTTGGCTTTCCTTACTTCTAGTGGAACAGCATGGAAAAGGATAGAAAGCCAAGCTGCCCTCAAGAACTGGTCCTCACACTGGCCAAATTTGCTATCCAAAGTTCCAGGATCTAGTCAGTAGTGCTGAGACTTCTAGATAGGCTCTACAACTCATTTCATTATCAAAGCCCTTATCCCTTCTGATCATTTATTCACTGACACCCCTCCCCCTCCTTCACTGATCCTCTCTCATAGCACACAATTATTAGCACTCTCTTGTCCTTGGAATTACTGTGTATATACTTTAAAATTATATGTGTATGTGTTATATCCCCCAGTAGAATGTTAGCTTGTTGAGGGAAGAGACTTTCATTCTTGTCCATAGCACTAGTGAAAGACAGTGGTTCAGACTGACTACAGACAGTTTAAAGAATTACACCATCTGGTCTGTACCAAGTAGCTTTTCAACAGATTTCAATGCCAGTCTTCAAGGAGCTGTTCAGTATGGGAGAAATAGCTTGACTCTATGACATTTTCATCTGCTTAGGGGCAGGTAGGTGGTGCAGTGAGTTGAACAAACCGGCCCTGGAGTCAGGAGGACCTGAGTTCAAATCCAGCCTCAGACACTTGACACACTAGCTATGTGACCTCAGGCAAGTGGCTTAACCTTAATTGCCCTGCCTTCCCCCCATCAAAAAAAACCATGCCATTTTTATCTGCCTGCCCAATATTGACCAGAGTGTTACTTTGGGGACAAAAAACAATAACACTTTCCGGTGCCTCCACCAGGGCCACCCATTTAAAACACTAGAGGAATATTCATTTGAGCAAGAGGAACTGGAAATTCTAGGGCATATATGGGGAGTGCCAATGTACCTCTGAAAAGCAGAGTTTTGCAGGAGGCAATGATGAGCAGACATCTGATTTTGGAAGCCAGAACACATCCCATATAGCATATCCACTTATGCAAATAGTTCCAGGATTTGGGAATTTTGCAGCCATTCTCCCATAACTTTATTCATAAGTTTTTATCTGGGAAGTGAAGGATACTATAATCAAGAAAATGGAGGAGTGACAGAACAGTAACCAGAAAAGGGGTGAGCCAGGGAGCAAAGTGGCAGACAGCCCCAGCATAGAAAAGAAAAGGAAGACTTTTCCTCTCCGCCCATTCAGGGAAGTACCATAAATCACATGACTGCACAGCTCTCTGAGAAGGGTTGGCCCATCACAAACAAAAGTTTTCTTGACTCTCTACTGACTCCATGTTCTTTTATTGGCACATCCTAAGCCATTTCTACACCACATTCCAGTCTGGCTATCATTTCCTTCTCCTCTCCACAGAACTTTGGACTTCACCCTTTGAGCCACCCTGGGCTCCAATTTGGCTTTATCTTTCCCATTATACTTCTGGGCTGAAAGTATCCAGGGATACAAATATAAGCAGAAAGAAAAACATTCCCTGTCTTCAAGTAGCTTAGATTCAAATAGGAGAAGACAATACATAAAAGGGAGATGAAAAGAGGAAGTGGGATGAAGGGATTCAGCAAGGAGGCATAAAAGAGAAAGTCTGAAAGTCCAGAAGAGTCAGGAGTGCAGCCTAGAGAGAACACTCCTCAGCCTCTCAACCCTGACCCCCAAAAAACAAAGAAGTAGAATAAATTACTAAAGTAGATATTTCTTCAGTGGTATTATAACATAGGATGGTATTTCGTCTGTTGATTTTCTCCCATTTATCTTGTATGTGGAGATAGAGATAGGTTACATGGATATAGATATGGTTTTGGATACAGGTGAGATAGATATAGATATGTCTTCTTTGTACAAAGTTGTTTCAATGTTGTCTCTCCCCATAGACCATGAGCTTCTTTGTGGAAGGAGCTATTTTTGCTTTTTGCTTATCTCCAGTGTGTAGCACAGTGCATGACACATAGTAGGTGCGTAACAAATGTTTGCTGATTTGACTTGTCTTGAATGGTGTGGCTGTATGTGGTTTTGCCTGAATAGTATGGAATAGTACAGTAGTATGGCTTCTAAGGGTCACTCCTAGGCAAACAATCAATAAATCAACAAGCATTTGTTAAGTATTCACTATGAGCCCAACACTACACTACACACTGGTGATACAAAGACAAAAATGAAATAATCCCTGCCTTCAAGTAGCGTATGTTCTCTCAGGAGGAAACAACATACCTCAGTCCTCACAGTCCAAGTATTTTTCTGAAAACCAAGGACAGCTACTTTTTCACCAACCTCAGCAAACAACATTTATGCCTAAGACAAATCCTTCCTGACGCAGTGGGTTTATTTCCTTTGTCCTCAAGAGATGTGCCTATACCACCTGCTGAATAATAACTTCAATTGTTACAATTTAATCCAACCAATATTTATTAAATGCCTTCCACATCTACATCACTGTACTGCAGCACTAAGATACAAAACTCAAAGAGCTTACAATCTAGAGAGGGCTTAGGAAAATTAAAACTCCTATTTATTTAATACTTCAAGGTTAACAAAGTACTTTTCCTCACAACAATTGTGTGAACTAGGTACATCGTACAAATATTATTATCTCATTTTGCGAGTCAGAAAAAAATGACCAGTGAATTGAATTACTCACCTTCACACAGCTAGTAAATGTTATAACTGAGATACAGTCTGGGTCCTCTGATGAAAAATCTGCCATTCTTCCCATTAGGTGGTCCTGCCTCTCAAGTAGAAACATGTATGTCAAGTCCAAAAATAAAATTAGTCACGGGTCACTCAAAGGGCAGTAGTGAGCAGGCAACAACATATTGCCTATGAATAATTGTACAGGAGAAATGTCATAAAGGACATAATCAGAGAGCTCTATGATGGGAAAAAGAGGTGGTAAGAATGAAGGATAACCAATGGGCAACACTTACCCTCTACTGGTCTCCACATAATGTCAGAGAATCAAAGGAAAACACATTGGGTGGAGTCCCTATGGAGAATTTATAGCTAAGAACAAGAGTCACATAGGACGAAAAGGCTTGGATAGGTTTCCATTTGCACCATTGGAGGGAACACTCCCAGCAATGAAATCCTGGTTCTATCAAAGCCAGCACTTGTAGGCTATTACCAAGCAATCCTTTAAGAGACAGCATAGTACAGTGGAAGGTATGGTGGTCCTGTACTCAGAGGGCACAGGTTCAAATCCCATATCAGATGTCAAACCGGTCTGACTTCACCTCCTTGGGCCTCTGCAAAGGAAGAGGTTGGCCTAGATCAGGGCTGGGGAACCTGTGGCATCAAGGCCACATGGGGGCCTCTAGGTCCTCAAGCAGGGTCCCTTGACTAAATCTAAACTTCACAGAACCAATCCCCTTAATAAAAGGATTTGTTCTGTAAAACTTGGACTCAGTCATGAGCCATGTGACCTAAAGGCCACAGGTCCCTCACCCCTTGGCTGGGTCTCAGTGGTCAGCTATAGGTCTTCAGAGCTAGGATCTCTTTTCCCAAAATTGTTCATTCTACAAAAGTTGATTGAGCACCTATAATGGGAAAGGCAGTGAGGTGGGTGATATTACATATAATCCTGCTTCCTGTAAGTTTTCTTCTTAGATTTTATTTTCTGATCACTTAATAATTTATGCAGATGCATTTACAAATAATGGCAAAAAAGGTAGGAATTATCCTCTTTGTTAGGAAAATAACAAAAAGAAACCTTTATCTAACACTTTTCAATAAAATTAAAATCTACAAAGATTTATTAAGTGCCCACTATGGGCAAATAAGCAAAAAGGTAGAATAATACTTAATGTCATATATCATTGTGAAGACTTCTTGAAGCACTTTACAGGCTGACAAGGAAGCTTTAGAAGCTGACCCTAATGATACTTCCCCCATTTCATGTCTTGAATCAAACTAATAATATTAGAAGTAATTGGACTATCTCAGCTCTTAGAAGATTGTTATAATTGAGTTGGAAAGGTAGGTTGGGGTCTTTTTATGGCCAAGAATTGCAGATTTTCTCCTGCCAGTGAAGATGTCAAACAAGAGAGTGACCTCATGAAAGCAGGAAGACTAACCTGCCAGGAAGGTGTAGGGAAGATACAAGATCATTTTGGGGATCCCAGGATGAAGTAATTGAAGAGGGCCTGGGCGAGAGTGACCAAGCAAAAGAGGAAAAGGGCAGAAATAGTTGGAAAGGAAATTGAAAGGATTTGGTGATAGATTCAGAATCTGCTTATCACTTTCAATAGCCCCTCCCCCCAGAGATTATGGAGACTTTTGCTGTATCTAGAACCTGAGTTCCTGGGGAAGAGTCAGCTCAAATTTAAAGCCACACTTACAAAGCATTCAGCACAACTGATGCCAAGTTTGTCATCCCAGGAGACATGTTATGTGCTTGATTTCAAGGCAAGTTAAATGTTTTACAAAAAATGTCCATGATTCACATTTGTAATTTTAGGGTTTTTGTTTGCTGAAGACGAACACAGGTCATGTTGCAGAAAGATTGCACTCATCACTTGACATTTTTAATCTCAGTTCTTGTCACTTTAGAACCTTTTAGGTTGCCCTGCTCTTGAGACTTTTATTAAAGCCATTTGCAAAGCACCAACTGGAAAGCCACCTGACTTCATGTAGCCTTGTCTCCATATTGGATTAGATCACCCTCTGCTTACAGGGCTAGTGACTGGGGTGATTACACTTTAACCCCTTAACGTAGATTCTGCAAGGCCTGGGCAGACAGTAAACATATTTAGACCTCTAATCAGCAGAGACTGAACTATGACCAATGAAAAGTGTACTCTGAGCAAATGAATGACAGAAAGTGCATGCAGATATGACCTCCAACAACAAGTCTCCACTCTTGGGGGGAAAGAACATTGCTGATCCCAGCACCTCTGCTCCAATAAGGGGGATCTGCTGAGCAAAGAGCCAGCAAATCATTTCACATCAGCCCAGAATAGGGGTGGTGAGTGACTCCTCTGAATAGCTATGTTCTGTTATGGTGATTTTCCCCTAGTGCCCAACCACCGAGCGATACGTTCAACAAAACTACAATGGACGCAGTTCAGTACTGCAGAAACAGTAATGACTATGGAGTCAGAGATCTGGCCTCAAATCCAACCTCTGACATTTGTTCCCTGTATGACCTTGGGCCAGTCAATTATCCTCTGTGAAATAAGGAAGTTAGATTAAATGGCCATTCCAGTTCTAAATCCCTGATCCTAAGACCTTGAGCTAATCACTTTATCTCCTTGGGTCTCATCTTCCTCACCTGGAAAATGAGGGAGTTAGCCAGCCTTTGAGCTCCCTTACACATCCATACAGTGCCTGACACATGGTAGGTGCTTCATAAATATTTGTTGACTGACTACACCAATGATCCTATCCATTTGCCTTTAAAAGAATCTTGTTTAATTGGATTAATTGGTGTGATATTGACAAGCAACAGAAACACTGCAAGCTGAGGAGGACACAAAGGTTACTGTGACCCAGATCCTGTCTTCAAGGAGGTAGCATCCTAATAGGGAATAAGAGACATGTAAGCACAATGTGAAGTGGGGTTGCAAAAAGGCATAAAGGAAGTACAAAGGCTATATTGGAAAGCCTCTTGACCTGCTCGCTTGGCCAGAATGCTGAGGACTATGGGCCAGGCTCTGGGCCAGGCTCCGTGCATATCTGCAGATTGAAAGAAAGGTGAATAGGGCTAGAACTAAAGAGAAATCATTTTCTTACATATTTTACTGTCAAAAACCAAAAAGGAAAAGGGGAATAAGCATAATTCCTAGGTAGTAACCTCCACTTTCAGGTATCGGGAAATTTTAAGCATTTCCTTATTCATATGTAATGTGCACACAAGTTTTAGCTAACATATCATACTAGAAACATATATTTGGATTGTTCTTTCTTTTTAGTGAAGGAGGGAATGAAGTCCAAATATTTTGACATACTCCTTAGGTGTCTTTTTATTACAAATGTACCTAAAAAACTAGATATAAATCATATCTGTTGTGAATTAACTTATATTTGATCTATTCTCCAGACATGGCCACCATATTTCAGCTGCCTTCTCTCTCCTCCTCTTAGGCCTCCTTCTCCTATTGGTGATTTTTTTCTTGGGGCCTCCATTTTGAGGTGGAGCCTAGAGTAGCCATCCTTAGTTGTCCAGATTTGGCCAAAATGCCAAGCCTTCCCCTCCCTTGCTTTTCAGTTCTCTTTTATGTGTTATTTTCCCTCATTAGAATGCAAGCTCTTCAAGGACAGGGATTGTCTTTGGTTTTCTGCTTCTATTTATATCCCCATGGTTTTGTGTGATACCAAGGACATAGTAAGAACTTAATAAATGTTAGCTTGACTTAATATTGTAAGTAGGCCATGGAAACTGGTTAATGAAAATCTACCACAAATGCTTTTCTAAAATGAAGAAGTAGAATATAAGTACTTGCCCCTTAACTTACCTATTTTGGAAAATCTAGATTTCTGCATACTGGGTTTCCTTAAAGTGAAACATATTGATTTGTATCTTTACTAATACCACTGGGTTCTAAGTATTCAGAAGCCCTTTTCTAAATCCTAGAATCAACTAATAAAAGAAAATAATTCAATATTCTTCAGTCTGATGGAAAGGAGATATGTCAGTGAGACATGGGAAGACCAAAGGCTAGAAGCAAGCAAGTCATGCATTAAAAGGGTGAGGTTTTCATCAGCCTTGAGACTCTCCTGAGAAGAGGACAGGCTGACTGAACTGTCAAGTGGAGCAATAACCAGGGGCCAAGAGCAGAGGACAGCAGAGATGAGAGCTCATCCCCAAGTCTGCTTTACGAATTCTCAGAAAGATCTAGTGTATTTGTACTTTGGCACAGCTGTGGCCACCTATCTTCGTACAATGTTGGGCACCACTCAGACATACACACACACACACACACACACACACATGCATCCCAACTGGCTACAAATCACTTGGAATTTTCTTGATAATACAATGTTATTTGTTCATTCTTAGGAAAGAAGCACAGGAGAGATTGCCTCGCTGATGATTTTGCGAACTCAGGCCATTTTTATTCTGTTCCAATGACCCCATTGAAATTGTTGCCAATTGAAAGAATGATTCCCAACCTAATACACCCAATCATCATTTCCCTGGCTTCAATATGATCCCTCCACAAAAATTAGAAATTAGGGAATTTACAAGTTGAAATAAATTTCAATTTTTATCACCCTTTGAGACAATTAAAGATGATCTTAGGTGACTATAAGAATTGGATAGAGAATCAGTGCCATAGAAAAGTAAACTGAAAAAAATGCACATTCATACAAATTACTCATTCAGGATTACCCTCCTCAATGAAGCTAATTTTAAAAAATAAATAAATAACAAAAGACTTCAGGATCACATGGACTGTCTGAGTAAGACAGTAACTTGGAAGCCATCAAATCTAACCCATACCTAAGCAAGAATCACTAGACAACATACTCGACAATGGGTTTCTTAGGCTCTTAGGATAGCACCTTAACTTGAAGATCTCTGTTATCAGGGGAAACTCCATCCCCTCCTTCTCAAATAAACCCCGCCACTTTGGAATAGCTCTAATTCTCAGTCAGATTTTCCTTATATCAAACCTAAATCTACCCCCTAAGATTTCTACCCTCAGTTTCTCATTCTGCCCTCTAGGTACAAGAGAAACATATCTAATCCCTTCAAATATGTGAAGATACACCTAATTTTTTTTCCTTTTCCAGGTTGAACATCTCCAGTTCCTTCAACCAGGTGTCAGATGGCATGGACTCAGAGACATTGGGCTTTCAGATAGCCCTCCTCTGAGGAACTTCCAGTTTATCAATGTTCTTTTCTAAAATGCAGTGCCCAGAACTAAGCCAAATCCTCTAGGTGTATGTAGTCTGAACATGGCAGGTTGGCTCTTGCTTCCTTGGTCCTGGATACCATCCTTCCTTTAATGTGCCATAGGATAACATTACCCTTTTTTGGCTGCTAGATCAGACACTGTTAACTTACATTGAGCTGGCAACCTAGCTGTTCCAAATTTTTTTCTGATAAATTGTTATCTAGCCACCCTTTCACCAGCTAGAGAACTCATGAAGGTAATTTTTTTAGAAACTACATGAAAGAGTTTAAATTAGCCTGTTAAATTTCATCGACAAACCTTCACCAAAGGCTTACTTTGATGGCTCACCAGGGTGAGGTACTTCCAACTCCTTTTACATTTCCCTGATCAACTCTCTATCCTACTCCCCACAAAAGGTCTTCAAAATCCTATCCATTCTCTTGTGACCTTTAACCCCACTTTCCCCTTCTCTGTTAGCAGAGCACTTTGTCAAAAAGTTAAGGCTATCCAACATGAACACTTTCTTCTCCCCAATTCCACACTTCACATCATCCTAGCATCACTCCCCCATCGTCTCTTTCTTTGTTCCAACTCCAGGGAATGAAGTATACCTCCTTACAAAGGGTAACACCTCTCTTTGTACCCTTCATCCCAACCTCTTCCTGCCCCTTGGATCACACACACTCTCTCTCCATAATTTTCAACTGCTTATTATCTATGGGCTCCTTTTCTGCTGATTTCAAACATGCCCAGATCTCCCCATTCTTCAAAAATCTTCTCTTCACTCTCCATCCCCTCTAACAATCATCCTATAATTCTCCTTTTTATATAACTAAATTCCTAGAAAAAGTTGTCTACATTCGTTGCCTCCACCTTCTCACCTCCCACTCCCTTCTCAACCTCTTGAAATCTCCTATTCAGACTGAAACTGTGCTCTCCAAATTCACAAATTATCTCATTATTTGCTAAATCCAGTGGTTTCTCATTCCCCATCCTTCCTGACCACAATATCACATTCGCTTTGGTTGATCAACCCTTCCTTCTGAATACTCCATTCTCTGGTTTTTTGTGACTCTTCTGTTGTGGTTTTCTTCCTACCTTACAGACTGATCCTTCTTAGTCTCCTCTGTGGATTAATCATCCCTGTCCATTAGCTGATGTGTGTGTGTGTGTGTGTGTGTGTGTGTGTGTGTGTGTGTGTGTGTATACCCTAATACTCTGCCTTGGACCCTCCCCTGTTCTCTATCTCTACATTCTCCTTCTTAGTAATCTCATCAGACCCATGTAGAAAACTATTATCTCTATATAGCTGAATCCCAAATTGCCAGCCTTGATTGTTCTTTTGAGCACCCAGTCCCATATTACCAGCTATTAGACATCTGAATATTTGATAGAATTTACTTATAAATCCATCTGTTCCTAAAGAGTAAGAGGTGAGGTTCCTTTGAGAGTTCATTTTGTGGTTTATTCAATTTTTTCTCTTGAAATTGGGTTATTTTAAATTCTTTTTTTCTTGTTTTATTAATCTGGGTATTTTATATTTTCATACTTTTTTTCATTTCATGTAACATCAGTCAGTTTTGTTGGCAAATAACAGGGTAAAATCATTTTGATACTTTCTTTTATTTCATCTTAAATTATGAATTCTCCTTTTTTACATTGATACCGTCAATTTAATTTTACTCTCCTATTTAAATCATACTAGCTAACCATCTATCTTTTTTTATTTTTTTCATATATTTAGTTTTCAGCATTGATTTTCACAAGAGTTTGAATTACAAATTTTCTCCCCATTTCTACCCTCCCCCCCACTCCAAGATGGCCTATATTCTGGTTGCCCTGTTCCCCGGTCAGCCCTCCCTTCTGTCACTCCACTCCCCTCCCATCCCCTTTTCCCTTCCTTTCTTGTAGGGGAAGATAAATTTCTACACCCCATTGCCTGTGTATCTTATTTTCTAGTTGCATGCAAAAACTTTTTTTTTGTTTTTGAACATCTGTTTTTAAAACTTTGAGTTCCAAATTCTCTTCTCTCTTCCTTTCCCACCCACCCTCCCTATGAAGTCAAGCAATTCAACATAGGCCACATGTGTATCATTATGTATAACCCTCCCACAACACTCATGTTGTGAAAGACTCACTACATTTTGCTCCTTCCTAACCTATCCCCCTTTATTGAATTTTCTCCCTTGACCCTGTCCCCTTTCCAAAGTGTTTGTTTTTCATTACCTCCACCCCCATCTGCCCTCCCTTCTATCATCCCCCCTTTTTTATCTTCTCCTTCCTCTTTTTTCCCTGTGGGGTAAGATACCCAATTGAGTATGTATGGTATTCCCTCCTCAGGTCAAATCTGATGAGAGCAAGATTCACTCATTCCCCCTCACCTGACTATTCTTCTCTTCCTACGGAACTGCTTTTTCTTGCCACTTTTATGTGAGATAATTTACCCCCTTCTATCTCTCCCTATCTCCATCTCTCAATATATTCCTCTCTCATCCCTTAATTTGATTTTATTTCTTTTAGATATCTTCCCTTCATCTTCCACTCACCCTATGCTCTCTCTCTCTCTCTCTCTGTATATATATATATATATATGTATATATATACAAATATATACATATATACACACATATACATACATACATACACAATCACATATACATATATATATGTAAACATATATATATATGCATATTCCCTTCAGCTACCCTAATACTGAGGTCTCATGAATCATACCCATCATCTTTCCATGTAGGAATGTAAACAAAACAGTTCAACTTTAATAAGTCCCTTGCAATTTCCGTTTCTTGATTAACTTTTCATGCTTCTCTTGATTCTTGTGTTTGAAAATCAAATTTTCTATTCAGCTCTGGTCTTTTCACTGAGAAAGATTGAAAGTCCTCTATTTTATTGAAAATCCATATTTTGCCTTGGAGCATGATACTCAGTTTTGCTGGGTAGGTGATTCTAGGTTTTAATCCTAGCTCCATTGACCTCCGGAATATCGTATTCCAAGCCCTTCAATCTCTTAATGTAGAAGCTGCTAGATCTTGGATTATTCTGATTATGTTTCCACAATACTCAAATTGTTTCTTTCTGGCTGCTTGCAATATTTTCTCCTTGATCTGGGAGCTCTGGAATTTGGTTACAATATTCCTAGTAGATTTCTTTTTGGGATATATTTGAGGAGGCGATCGGTGGATTCTTTCAACTTCTATTTTGCACCATGGCTCTAGAATATCAGGGAAGTCCTCCTTGATAATTTCTTGAAAGATGATATTTAGGCTCTTTTTTTGATCATGGCTTTCAGGTAGTCCAATAATTTTTAAATTATCTCTCCTGGATCTATTTTCCAGGTCAGTGGTTTTTCCAGTGAGATATTTCACATTGTCTTCCATTTTTTCATTCCTTTGGTTCTGTTTTATAATATCTTGATTTCTCCTAAAGTCACTAGCTTCCACTTGCTCCAATCTCATTTTTAAGGTAGTATTTTCTTCAGTGGTCTTTTGGTTCTCCTTTTCCATTTGGCTAATTCTGCCTTTCAAAGCATTCTTCTCCTCATTGGCTTTTTGGAGCTCTTTTGCCATTTGAGTTAGTCTACTTTTTAAGGTGTTGTTTTCTTCAGTGTATTTTTCAGTATTTTTTTGGTTCTCCTTTAGCAAGTCATTGACTTGTTTTTCATGGTTTTTTCACATCCTTCTCATTTCTCTTCCCAATTTTTCCTCTACTTCTCTAACTTGCTTTTCCAAATCCTTTTTGAGCTCTTCCATGGCCTGAGAGCAGTTCATGTTTTTCTTGGAGGCTTTTGGTGTAGGCTCTTACACTTTGTTGACTTCTTTAGGCTGTATGTTTTGGTCTTCTTTGTCACCAAAGAAAGAATCCAAAGTGTGAGACAGAATCTGGGTGTGTTTTCGCTGTCTGGCCATATTCCCAACCAACTAACTTGACCCTTGAGTTTTTCAGTGGGGTATGACTGCTTGTAGACTAAAGAGTTCTATGTTCCACGTTTGCGGGGGATGCGCCAGCTCTGCCACACCAGCACTCCTCCTTCCTCAAGAACCCCCAACCCAGACTGGGCTTAGATCTTCAGCAGGCTGTGCACTCCTGCTCTGATGGGCCACTTAATTCCTCCCACCAGGTGGGCCTGGGGCAGGAATCAACTGTAGCTGTAGCTGCCCCACCTCCGCTGCCCCGGGGCGGTGGCTGAACCTCAAACTCCTTCCATTCCTGTAGCTTTTCCCACTAACCTTCTCCACTGTCTTTGGTGTTTGTGGGTTGAGAAGTCTGGTAACTGCTGTAGCTCACTGATTCAGGGAGCTAGGGCCTGCTCCACCCGGCTCCTGGTCTGGTTGGTCTGAGCTGCTCATGCTGGGCCCTGCTCCGCTCTGCTCTGCTCCCAGCTCCCAGCTCCCAGCTCTGTGTGGGATACACCTCACCCAGAGACCATCCAGGCTGTCCTGGGCTGGAGCCCTGCTTCCCTCTGCTGTTTTGTGGGTTCTGCAGTTCTAGAATTGGCTCAGAGCCATTATTTAATAGGTTTTTGGAGGGACTTGGAGGGGAGCTCATGCTAGTCCCTGCTTTCCAGCTGCCATCTTGGCCAAGAAAATCTTTTGAAAAAATATTTGAGCACTTGTAAGGAGTTATATGACTATGAAGTGCTGTCATTCTAACAGCAAGAGAAGAAACAATTGTCCCTTAACAACTCAAATGTTTTTAAGGGTCAAATAAAACTTTTGATTGTATAGTATTAACAGAAGAAATAAAATGGTGTCTACTAGGGATGAGGAAGGGAGGAAAGAGAGAGAATTTATAATTGGGATGCATGAAAGGAAATGATATGCACAGGAAAAGGAGCGGAAGGGAGAACAAGCATATGAGCATTGTATTCACTTGAAATAGACAAAGAAGTGTTCAATACATTTGTACCCATGCATACCCACACAAAATGTTTGATATAGAAATACATTAAACTCAATAGGAAAATAGGTGTGGGCAAGGAAGGGCATATGATTATGGGGGGTGTGAAAGATCAATGAAGGTTAAGTCACAAGCAAAACAAATTCTAACATCAGAGGATGGACCATGAGGGAGAAGGCATTAAAAGAAAGGAAAGAAAGAATACGGACCTATTATTGGGGGCTACATGAGGAGAACAGGAGACAAAATGGAGACAAATTGCTTCAGCTAGAGATTACTAATGTTAAGTAATTTTCTCTTTCAACATCATTATAAAGATGGGAGAGCATCAAAAAGAGCAAAAGCATAAGAGGGTAGAATGGATGGAAATACAAAATCAATGCTTATAAACATGAACGTGGTTGGGATGAATTCATCCCTAAAATCAAAGAAGAGAGTCAAATGGATTAGGAAGAAGAATGCAACAATATATATTGTTTATAAGAATCATGCTTGAAACAAAAAGATACACATAGTTAAAATAAGAGGCTCATTCCAAGTTTATTAAGCATGACATATATTAAAAAAAGCAAAGATAGTAATCATATCCTCAGAACATGAGAGAAAAAATATACATGAAACTACATTATGCTTAAAGTCTTCACAGATAATGAATCAATATCAATACTTGATATATGCACACTGAATTGTCATTCTAAATACTATATTCTAAATAAATAGTGTCTAAATACTTAAAGGAAAAAATAACCCAATTACAGGGAAAAAAGTACAGTAAAGTTATAATAGTGGAGAGCCTTAATGTACACACCTCAGATCCAGACAAATTTAACAAAAAGATAGACAAGAAAGAAGTTAAGGCCCTAAATAGAATTTTAGATATTATTGATCTCTGGAAATTATTGACTGGGAATAGAAAGAAATATACATATTTCTTAGTTGTGGGTGGTACTTTTACAAAGATAGATCATGGATTAGGGCATAAAAATCACATAAACAAATTCAGAAAATCTAAATATTAAACATATGTCTTATTGACCACAGTGCAACAAAAATTATAATTAATAAAAGACCTTTAAAGAAAGGATTAAATCATTTGGTGAATGATTTTAGTTTAATCACGATGAGAAGAAATGTGTGGAAAGAGACTAGGGGAGAGTCCAAGACAGACTCTAGAGGGTACACCTACACATAGGTTAATGGAAAAGGATGATTGACTAATAAAGGACATTAAGAAGGATCAGCCTGAGATGTGGGAAGAAAACTTCAAAAGAATAGTGTTACAAAAACCCAGAGAGGACAGAGTATTCAGAAGGAGGGGTTGATCGACCATGTCAAATGCTGCATGATGACCAAAAAGATAAGAAATGAACTGGGTAAAAAACAAATGATAGAATCAATAGAGAGTTTCATTAATGAAAATTATCAGACAAGACAATATAACAAAACTTTTGGGATATATTCAAAGAAGTCCTTACAGGAAAATTTATATCTCTAAACATTTTAATCAACAAAAGAGAGAAAGAATAGATCAGTGAATTGGATATGCAACTAAAAAGCAAGAATAGCAACAAAATCTGAATCTCCAAGGAAAAAAACTAGAAATTTTGAAAATCAAAGAATGAATTAACAAAATATAAAATAACCTGCCCCACCCCAACCAAACCATTAAGTCCATAAATAAAACTGTTTTTAAAAAAAGAATTAAAAAAGAATAAAATAAGAAAAATAAAAAAGAATAAGATAGATGGTTAGCAGGGCAGAGCCAAGATGGCAGCTGGAAAGCAGAGACTAGTGAGAACTCCCTGCTGAGTCCCTCCAAAAACCTATAAAAATGGCTCTGAACCAATTCTAGAACTGCAGAACCCACAAAAGAGCAGAGGGAAGCAGGGCTCCAGCCCAGGGCAGCCTGGATGGTTGCTGGGTAAGATCTATCCCACACAGAGCTGGGAGCTGGGAGCTGGGAGCTGGGAGCAGAGCGGAGCAGAGCCCAGCCTGGGAGGTGAGGACCAACCAGACCAGGAGCCAGGCGGAGTGTGCCCTGGAGCCCTGAATTGGTGAGCTGCGGCAGTTACCAGACTTCTCAACCCACAAACACCAAAGACAACAGAGAAGGTTAGTGGGAAAAGCTACAGGAATGGAAGGAGTTCTCAGTTCGGCTACCGCCCTGGAGGCAGTGGAGGTGGGGCAGCTACAGAAGTACAGCTGCAGTTGCTTCCGGCCGCAGGCCCACCTGGTGGGAGGAATTAAGTGGCAGATCTGAGCAGGAGTGAAGAGCTTGCTGAAGATCTAAGTCCAGTCTGGGTTGGGGGTTCTTGGGGAAGGAGGAGTGCTGGTGTGGCAGCGCTGGTGTATCCCTACAGCATGGAACATATCTTAATTCTACAAGCAGTCATACCCCGCTGAAAAACTCAAAAATCAAGCTAGTTGGCTGGGAATATGGCCAGACAGCGAAAACACACCCAGATTCTGTCTCAGACTCTGGAATCTTTCTTTGGTGACAAAGAAGACCAAAGAAGAAGTTAGCCAGAAGAAGTCAACAAAGTGTAAGAGCCTACACCAAAAGCCTCCAAGAAAAACATGAACTGCTCTCAGGCCATGGAAGAGCTCAAAAAGGATTTGGAAAAGCAAGTTAGAGAAGTAGAGGAAAAATTGGGAAGAGAAATGAGAAGGATGTGAAAAAACCATGAAAAACAAGTCAATGACTTACTAAAGGAGAACCAAAAAAATACTGAAAAATACACTGAAGAAAACAACACCTTAAAAAGTAGACTAACTCAAATGGCAAAAGAGCTCCAAAAAGCCAATGAGGAGAAGAATGCTTTGAAAGGCAGAATTAGCCAAATGGAAAAGGAGAACCAAAAGACCACTGAAGAAAATACTACCTTAAAAATGAGATTGGAGCAAGTGGAAGCTAGTGACTTTAGGAGAAATCAAGATATTATAAAACAGAACCAAAGGAATGAAAAAATGGAAGACAATGTGAAATATCTCACTGGAAAAACCACTGACCTGGAAAATAGATCCAGGAGAGATAATTTAAAAATTATTGGACTACCTGAAAGCCATGATCAAAAAAAGAGCCTAAATATCATCTTTCAAGAAATTATCAAGGAGAACAGCCCTGATATTCTAGAGCCATGGGGCAAAATAGAAGTTGAAAGAATCCACCAATAGCCTCCTCAAATAGATCCCAAAAAGAAATCTACTAGGAATATTGTAACCAAATTCCAGAGCTCCCAGATCAAGGAGAAAATATTGCAAGCAGCCAGAGAGAAATAATTTGAGTATTGTGGAAACATAATCAGAATAATCCAAGATCTGGCAGCTTCCACATTAAGAGATTGAAGGGCTTCTAATATGATATTCCGGAGGTCAATGGAGCTAGGATTAAAACCTAGAATCACCTACCCAGCAAAACTGAGTATCATGCTCCAAGGCAAAATATGGATTTTCAATAAAATAGAGGACTTTCAATCTTTCTCAGTGAAAAGACCAGAGCTGAATAGAAAATTTGACTTTCAAACACAAGAATCAAGAGAAGCATGAAAAGGTAAACAAGAAAGAGAACAAGAAAAAGAAATTGCAAGGGACTTACTAAAATTGAACTGTTTTGTTTACATTTCTACATGGAAAGATGATATGTATGATTCATGAGACCTCGTCAATATCATATGAATATCATAGTAGCTGAAAGGAATATGCATATATATATATATATGTTTATGTGTATATATGTAAGTGAATGTGCATGTATGTATATATGTATGTGTATATATAAATATATATATAGAGAGAGAGAGAGACAGAGACAGAGACAGAGAGAGAGAGAGAAAGAGAGAGAGAGAGAGAGAGAGAGAGAGAGAGAGAGAGCGGACACAGGGTGAGTTGGAGAGGAAGGGAAGATATCTAAAAGAAATAAAATCAAATTAAGGGATGAGAGAGGAATATAGTGAGAGAGGGAGATAGGGAGAGATAGAATGGGGTGGATTATCTCGCATAAAGGTGGCAAGAGGAAGCAGTTCTGTGGGAGGAGGGGAGAGTGCAGGTGAGGGAGGAATGAGTGAATCTTGCTCTCATCAACTTTGGCCTGAGGAGGGAATACCATACACACTCAATTGGGTATCTTACCCCACATGAAAGAAGGAGGAAGAAGATAAAAAAGGGGGGGGGATGATGGAGGGGAAGGCAATTGGGGGTGGAGGTAATGAAAAACAAACACTTTGGAAAGGGGACAGGGTCAAGGGAGAAAATTCAATAAAGGAGGATGGGTTGGGAAGGAACAAAATATAGTTAGTCTTTCACAACATGAGTATTGTGGAAGGGTTATACATAATGATACACATGTGGCCTATGTTGAATTGCTTGACTTCTTAGGGAGGGTGGGTGGGAAGGGAAGAGGGTAGAGAATTTGGAACTCAAAGTTTTAAAAACAGATGTTCAAAAACAAAAAAAAAAGTTTTTGCATGCAACTAGAAAATAAGATACACAGGCAATGGGGTGTAGAAATTTATCTTGCCCTACAAGAAAGGAAGGGAAAAGGGGATGGAAGGGGAGTGGGGTGACAGAAGGGAGGGCTGACCGGGGAACAGGGCAACCAGAATATAGGCCATCTTGGAGTGGGGGGGAGGGTAGAAATGGGGAGAAAATTTGTAATTCAAACTCTTGTGAAAATCAATGCCGAAAACTAAATATGTTAAATAAATAAATTTAAAATAAAAAAAAAGGAAAAAGAAAAAAAAGAAAAGAAAAAAAATATTTTCTCAAACTTTTCTCTTGATTTCTGAGGTTGCTTTTGAAAGCTTCTACTCAGCTAATCTGTGTGGCAAGAATATGAGAAAATCTTCTATTCCTTTAAAGATCCATATTTACTCTTATAGGATTTTAGTCTGTTTTGCAGGGCAAGTTAGTCTTCATTGTAAACCTTTATTTTTTGCCTTTTGTGAATATAATATTCCACAATCTCCTCTCCTTTTTAATGGTAGCTACTCAGTCATATAATCTTAACTATGGTTCCTTGGTTCCTGAAATAATTCTGGTTACCTGCAATACTTGCTTTTACCTGCAAACTCTGGGTTTTGATTATGACATTCCTTAAAGTTTTCATATTAACGTAACTTTCAGGAGGTGACCTGTACATTTTTTCTATTTCCATTTTACCATCTGGTTTTAATAAATTTAGGTACTTTTGGTTCATGATCACTTGAAATACAGTATTTAGGCTTTTTTATTTGTTTTGTTTGTTTTGGCTTGGGTGGTTTTCAAGCAGCCTGATGATTCTTAGGTTATCTCTTCTTGCTATGTGTTCCCATTCGGTCATTTTTCATATGCAATACCTTAATTTTCTCTTACATTTTCAACCTTTTGTTTTTCTTGTTTTCTCATTGAGTCATTGATTTCTGTTTGGCATATTCTAATTTTCAGGGAGCCTATTTCTTGAATAATTTTTACTACACTGTGTTGGAAGCTATTAATGCTACTTTAAAGTCTTTCCTCAATAGCTTGCTTTTTTTCTATTATCTCTTATTTCTGTTGTGGCCAACAGAAATTTTCTCCTCTAAGACTCTACTTGCTATCATTCACTTCTGAGTTTTCCTCTTGGACAATTGTTGGCACATAATAATCTTCACAGTGTTCAATGTCTTCATCTATTTCCTCATATGTAGTCTCAACTCTTAATTTGGGATTCATGACAAAGGTCTGCCTCTACCCTCTCCCACACTCTTGAGTGAGATGTTCAGTATTTCTTCGATCCTGACCATTCTGTTGGCTTCCATTTCCCTTAATAAATCTGCTCTCAGAGCACTGGAAGGCTTCCATTTCTCTAGTTAGAGAAAGGTGGTTGCTTGATCCTGTCACTTGCTGGTCTTCTAGGAAACCCCCAGACTTTCTTGATCAAGGTTCTGCCTTTTTCTATGTCCCTTGGGGCATGCTGCTCAGAGCACTACCTCAGTTTACTGCCCTCCTGAGGTCTTTGTAGTTGGGGCACTGCTTAGTGCTCACACATAGTGGACTTTAGGACCTGGGGTCAAATAAGATAACATTTGTAAAGCATTTAGCACAGAGCTTGGCACATAGTAGACACTATATCAATGCTTATTCCCTCTCCCACCCACCCCATTTACCTTTGTTCATGCTAGCTTCTTTATCCCAATCCCTCTTCCAGTGTCCACAGTTTCTGATTATCTTTTTCTTCGGTCCTTGCCTGAGTGAAAGTGCTTGCTGAAATTTTTCATTGAGCTTTTGGTCACTGTTTCATCTGTCGGGGCGGGGGGGGGGGGGAGGTTAGATCATTGCTGGAGCAAAAGCGGGAGAACTGAACTCCTCTGCACCTTTCATGAGTTCGTCTTACCTGGAAGCCCCCATTGCACATCTTTTCCTGAGTGTCCCATACGCATTAAACATAACTATTTCTTTAGCAATAAGGCAAAAGAAATCATAACATCACAGTACTCATATACCAAATCAAGTGTATAAATGATAAAATATCACAATCTACACATAAACCTGAGTAAAACTGTCCCACCAATGTACTCATTATCTGAGAGATGGGAGAAAGGGATTGAGAAGGGGAAATAGGCGCCTATTTGTTGAAACCTTCCAAGGAGACACATGAGTGAGGGAAAAAACAAAACATGTGCTTGAGGTAATTCATAAGTCTGGAACTTTAACTTCAGTGCCCTCTTTCTGTCTCATGATATCTCCTTGGTGTAAATAAGTTCTATGATAAACACATGCTTCAACTGATAAGCTGGTTGGTCCAGCTTACTAATTCCTCACTAGGCAATATGTTTCAGCCATACTACCACATCTGCTCAATTAACTACTCTGAGTCTCTATATACCAGCTGTTCCTCTGCTCAGCTGAACTGACTCCTTAATAGATACCATTGCATCCATCACTCTCCTCTTTCTGGTTTCAGATTCTGAATCCTCTCCATAAACTACCCGAGCCTTATTTATGGGTTAATGACCAAAGTCTCATTTTCTGTCCATAATCAAAAAAGAGACATTTGTTCCATAATGAAAGAAGAGTTCTTATGCTCATATCTGTCCATACTGCCATTCAGTAGGTTCAGTGGATGCTATTGGATCAAGTCAGGAATATCTAAATTCAAATCCTGCAAAGACACTTCCTAGTTACATATACCTGGGCAAGTCATTCAACCCATATTTCCTTCATTTCCCTAATCCATCAAATGGAAGTAATAATAGCACATAGCTACCAGGTTTGTTATGAGGATGAAATAATAAAATATTTGGGCTTTTGTACCATTTTATTTTTTCCCGATTACATATTAAAAAAATTAACACTCTTTTTTTAAAGTTTTGAGTTCCAAATTCTATCCTCTCCTCCTTCCTCTCCCCCTTCCCTGAGATGGCAAGTAATCTGACATAGGTTATACATGTGCAATCATGTAAAACATAAAATGAGATATTTGTAAAGATATTTGCAAACCTTAAAGCACCACATAAATGCTAGCAAATATTATTATTACCATTATTATGTCTCCAGTATGCTAGAGCTTATCACTATCACATTCAAAATAAATTCTTATCTCAAAACTCTGACTCAGAGCAGTTGTTTCTCTTAGAACTCTGAACAAAGCAAACAACTGAACAATAATGTAGTACCTTAAAGGGACAACATCTCAAACAAAAAGAAAAACAAAAAACTCTTCCTGCCTTCATGGACAGAGAATTTATATCCTGCTTTTCTTTTCCTTTTTTTTTTTTTTTTTGGAATACTGTTGTTTTTTTATTTATTTAATAATTTTAGTTTTCAGCATTGATTTTCACAAGAGTTTGAATTACAAATTTTCTCCCCATTTCTACCCTCCCCACCACTCCAAGATGGCATATATTCTGATTTTCCTGTTCCCCAGTCAGCCCTCCCTTCTGTCACCCCATTCCCCCCATCCCCTTTTCCTTTACTTTCTTGTAGGGCAAGATAGATTTCTATGCCCCATTGCCTGTATATCTTATTTCCTAGTTGCATGCAAAAACTTTTTTTTGAACATCTGCTTTTAAAACTTTGGGTTGCAAATTCTCTCCCTTCTTCCCTCCCCACCCACCCTCCCTAAAAAGGCAAGCAATTCAGCATAGGCCACATGTGTATCATTATGTAAAACCCTTCCACAATACTCATGTTGTGAAAAGCTAACTATATTTTACTCCTTCCTATCCTATCCCCCTTTATTAAATTTCCTCCCTTGACCCTGTCCCTTTTGAAAGTGTTTGTTTTTGATTACCTCATCCCCCTATCTGCCCTCCCTTCTATCATCCCCCCTTTTATCTCCTTCCTCCTTCTTTCCTGTGGGGTAAGATACCCAAATGAGTGCGTATGTTATTCCCTTCTCAGGTCAAATCTGATGAGACCAAGATTCATTCATTCCCCCTCACCTGCCCCCTCTTCCCTTCCTACAGAACTGCTTTTTCTTGCCACTTTTATGAGAGATAATTTACCCCCATTCTATCTCTCCCTTTCTCTCTCTCTCAATATATTCCTCTCTCATCCTTTAATTTGATTTTAATTTTTAGATACCATCCCTTCATATTCAACTCACCCCATGCCCTCTGTGTGTGTGTGTGTGTGTGTGTGTGTGTGTGTGTGTGTTCCCTTCAGCTACCCTAATACTGAGGTCTCGTGAATTATACACATCACCTTTCTATGTAGGAATGTAAATAAAACAGTTCAACTTTAGTAAGTCCCTTATGATTTTTCTTTCTTGTTTACCTTTTCATGCTTCTCTTAATCCTTGTATTTGAAAGTCAAATTTTCTATTCAGCTCTGGTCTTTTCACTGAGAAAGCTTGAAAGTCCTCTATTTTATTGAAAATCCATATTTTGCCTTGGAGCATGATACTCAGTTTTGCTGGGTAGGTGATTCTTGGTTTTAATCCTAGCTCCGTTGACCTCTGGAATATCATATTCCAGGCCCTTCGGTCCCTTAATGTGGAAGCTGCTAGATCTTGTGTTATCCTGATTGTGTTTCCACAATACTCAAATTGTTTCTTTCTGGCTGTTTGCAACATTTTCTCATTGATCTGGGAGCTCTGGAATTTGGTTACAATATTCCTAGGAGATTTCTTTTTGGGATCTATTTGAGGAGGCTATCGGTGGATTCTTTCAACTTCTATTTTGCCCCGTGGCTCTAGAATATCAGGGCAGTTCTCCTTGATAATTTCTTGAAAGATGATATCTAGGCTCTTTTTTTGATCATGGCTTTCAGGTAGTCCAATAATTTTTAAATTATCTCTCCTGGATCTATTTTCCAGGTCAGTGGTTTTTCCAGTGAGATATTTCACATTGTCTTCCATTTTTTCATTCCTTTGGTTCTGTTTTATAATATCTTGATTTCTCCTAAAGTCACTAGCTTCCACTTGCTCCAATCTCATTTTTAAGGTAGTATTTTCTTCAGTGGTCTTTTGGATCTCCTTTTCCATTTGGCTAATTCTGCCTTTCAAGGCATTCTTCTCCTCATTGGCTTTTTGGAGCTCTTTTGCCATTTGAGTTAGTCTATTTTTTTAAGGTGTTATTTTCTTCAGTATTTTGGGGGTCTCCTTTAGCAAGTCATTGACCTGTTTTTCATGGTTTTCTTGCATCATTCTCATTTCTCTTCCCAATTTTTCCTCTACTTTTCTTACTTGCTTTTCCAAATCCTTTTTGAGCTCTTCCATGGCCTGTGACCAGTTCATGTTTTTCCTGGAGGCTTTTGATGTAGGCTCTTTGACTTTGTTGACTTCTTCTGGCTGTATGTTTTGGTCTTCTTTGTCACCAAAGAAAGATTCCAAAGTCTGAGTCTGAATCTGAGTCCATTTTCGCTGCCTGGCCATGTTCCCAGCCAACTACTTGACCCTTGAGTTTTCCATTGGGGTATGGCTGCTTGTAGAGTAGAGAGTACTTTGTCCCAAGCTTGAGGGTTTGTGCTGTTGTTTTCATAGCTTTTTTCTACACAGCAAGCTCTACCACACCAGTGCTTCTCCTCCCCCAAGAACTGCCAACCCAGACTGGATTCAGATCTAAGCAGGCTCTGCACTCCTGCTCAGATCTGCCACTTAATTCCTCCCACCCGGTGGGCCTAGGGCCTGAAGCAACTGCAGCTGTAGTTCTGTAGCTGCACCACCTCTTCTGCCTCTGGGGACAGTGGCCAAACTGCAAACTCCTTTCACTCTGTCCCTGCAGTTTTTTCCCACTAACCTTCTCTGTTGTCTTTGGTGTTTGTGGGTTGAGAAGTCTGGTAACTACCACAGCTCACTGATTCAAGGCGCTGGGGCCTGTTCTGCTGGGTTCCTGGTCTGGTTGGTCTGGGCACAGCCCACGCTGGGCTCCGCTCCACTCCCAGCTCCACACAATAGACCTTATCTAGAGACCACCCAGGCTGTCCTGGGCTGGAGCCCTGCTTCCCTCTGCTACTTTGTGGGTTCTTCAGTTCTAGAATTTATTCAGAGCCATTTTTATAGGTGTTTGGAGGGTCCTGGGGGAGAGTTTTAGGCCAGTCCCTGCTTTCAAGACACCATCTTTATATCCTGCTTTTCATATTAAAGCCCATTCTCCCTCTCTTGAAAATACTTTTGTGGCTTCACTTCTCTCAGAGTGAACAGAGATCCTCTTAATGACCCTACCTTCACCAGGTCATTACAGAATAGGTAACTTTGTTATCCTATCCTCAACTTAGTCTACTTAGTCTATTCTAGTAAGACAAACAATATTCATCATTCTCTCTGCCCGATCATCTCATTTATGCCCCTAACTTTGGGTTCATGCACATGTAACAGGGTCAGTCCTAAAAGAAGCCTGGCCTCTAGAGAGAGAGGTTTTGCACTTTTTATCACCTCTGGCTCTTTATGCCTCCATCATGAAGCCCCAGGAAAAATCACTTAAAGCCTACATTTGGTCCATGTTTCAGATCTCACCAAAAGGGTAAGTAAAGTACTTGGGAGTATGATGTAGATCAAATACAGAACAACTATTTATTTCCTCCACACAAAAGAAATGCTTGAATCAGAAAAGACTCCCAAGGACAAAATGACAAAGATAGAAACATTTGGTAGTGATTTATAATCATTATTATGCCCTTCCAGGAGTTTGATACTTAAAACATCAAAGCATGCAGTGCTTTGCAGGGCTACTGATTTGACATTTCATCTCCTCCTGGGCTCTCATCTATACTATTTCCCTTAGTGGGTAAAGTCACTTTTTTGTCTATTGAGTGAGCAACTCTTCCTGGCTTAGCAGACAATTCTCTCCCATGCATGTTTGACGTTGCCCTTTCATCTGTAATGAAGAGGATCAGTGGTCCCACCCCCAAGTTTTGCTGCATTGTCCCAAAGTGTCAAGCCATTCAGCCCTAAGGCAGAACACAGATGGCCCAACAGAAGTGACCCAAGGTTCCACATATCCCTGGGGGCTAATCCATTTGCTCCTATTATATACAAAATAAATAAAAAGTCAATGTAGGGGATCAGGTAAGGCATCTTCGAGGAAATAATTTTTGAGGTAAGCTTTGAAGGGAGTTTATTCACTACCCTTATTTTACAGATGAGGAAACAGAGCTTCACTGTGATTTAGCACAAGTTCACCTAACAAGATGGTAGCAGAGCTGAGACTAAAGCCCAATGTTCCTGCCTCTCCCTAGGCAGAGCTGGGATTAGGAACTCAGTTCTTCTGACTCCTAGTCAAGTATTCTTTCATCTACATAGCACTGTAGCTTAGGTAGCTATAAAGGCAACATGAGAAAAGGGTGAATGGAAATATAAGCAACCTGTACCAATGTCAGAGGAGACACCTAAGTTGAACAAATTTTATGTTTGCACACCAATCTGGATAAATGCCATATTTTATTTTGGTGCAGGAAGAAAGGGTAAACCAAGGAAATGGCAAGACAAATGACTGTGTGAATTGTGACATTTCTATGCAGGGAAGGAAGGAAGGAAACAAGCATTTACTAATTACCTACTATGTGCCAGGCACTCTGCTAATCCTCTACAAATATTATCTCATTCAATCCTCATAACAGTCCTGGCAGGTAGGTGCTGATATTACCCCCATTTTACAGTCAAGAAAACCAAGGCAGACAGAGGTGAAGTGATTTACCCATGGTCATACAGTATGTAAGCATCTGAGGCAAAATTTGAATTCAGATCTCCCTTAGTTGCCAATAGATTTTGAATTGATGCATAGTAAACTAAATGGAACCTACACACAACACACACACACACACACACACACACACACACACACTCATACACACACACACACAATGGCCATAACAATGTATATTGAAATAACAAACAAAAGCAAACTGAATGTTATGAAATTATAATGACCATACCTGGTACCAGAGATGGGGCCATTTAGCTCATTCAAATGGGAAAATTCACCTCCCTCCCCTTCTTGCAGAGATGGGGGACAATGGGTGTGAAAAACATTGCATATACTGTAAGACTTGGTCGATATCTTAGATGGTTTAGCTAAACAGCTTTCTGTTTTTCTTTCTTTTTTAATTTTTGCTACATTGGATAGAGGAGGAAGAAGGGATATATTCTGAAATGAAGCTGGTATAGAAACGAAATATATGAATAAAAATTATAAGACAAAATGCAACCTTCTTAAAGTCAGGAACTATGTGGTTTTTATCATCTCTCTGGAGTCTACCACAGGCACTGGCACATAGTAGGTGTTTCATAAATGCTTGTTTAATTGTTTTAATTGAAGGTAAACAAAATATAGGAAATTGAGATGAAGGGAGGGAAAACCTTAAGTGAGAGTGAAAGAAGAAATGTTTGTTACAATAGCTTTATGTTGTTATATATACTTGTGGTAATTTAATGAATTGAATCTGATAAGGAGAAAGTTGAACCCATTCTTCATGTTTACAAGGAAACAAATTATTCTCTTTGGTCTAGAGTTGTGATTTCACTGGCATAGGGAACTCCCCAGTGAGTGAAATCCCTCATGATACATAATGTTCCATGGAAAGACGCATTGATTCAAATTATCAACTCTCCTGAAACATATAGTCTAGAGTTACCTGGACCAGTTAGGGATTAAAAGAGACTTTCCCAGAATTGTAAAGTCAAGAGACAGCACATGGATCCAGGCCTTCCTGACTCTAAGGCCAACTTTCAATCCATTATACCATGATACCCATTAAATACCATCTATTATAAACAATAGCTTTCTTATTAGAGATCAGAAGCCTGATTCAAAGGAACCCAACACATAAATGCCCAAAACTAAGCCAATGGAATCAAGTAATATGAAAACCTGTCAAACCAACAAAACCAAGAGTGAATTATCCTCGGCAAAACCACAGTGTCACATCTGACTTTGACCAAGAATCCTCCAGTAGGTATTTTTTAATCCATAAGCACATAATGATCAATAATGAGTAAGAAGGAGAAAAGGGAGAAATGGTAAGAAGAAAATTCAAGACCAATAAATCTTATTTTGTTATTATCTTAACTCAAAGCCATGGAGCTTTTATGGCCCCTGTATTCCATGGTGTTGGGGGTGTGCCTTTATAGCACAAATCAAATAACTGATGATGATGATGATGATGATGATAATGATAATTATGCAACTACTTTGCATTTGTGACTGAAATGCTTGGCACTGGCCAGGATATGACTATATGGTGAAAAAAAAGGGACTGGACTCCCAGTGGAGGAGACACAAGGTTACCACTATTTCACAAAACAAGTTTTCAAACTTCAGGTGGTAACCTTTGAAATCTTTGCAGATTATCAACAGTAGCAGCAACAGCAGCCTGGCTCTGACAGGTCCAGTCTTGCTTGGCATTGCTCACAGAACTTTGAACTGGCCATTTTTGTTTGGAAAGCTTGAAGCTGCTGCATCTCATTAAGCTAAACAAAACCTTGGACATAAACCCCCCTGTTTGGTGATCAAGTCTTCCACCCACAGATGGAAAATTTCACTAGAAGGCCAATCATTAAGTCCAATGGTAAATAAATAACTTAATAGTTCCCAACTCGATGGGCTTCCTAAAGGAACTGAGAAGCTTTTTTCATTTCATTTCTTAATCAGAACCAGCCCATTGGCTTGGAGTCAATATTCTTACAAATGGAGGTTGAGGGGTATATATTAACTTAGAGTTATATAGAGTGTCCCAAAAGTCTTAGTGCAATGTTAGCCTTTAATAGCTATTGTAGTTGTTAAATATAATTATTTAATACTAAAGTTTAAGCTTTAATAGCTATTATAGCTATAATATGTAATAGATACTTGTTAGTTACTAGGAGGCAGCTAGGTGGCTTGGTAGATAGAGCGCTGGGCCCAGAGTCAGGAAGCTCTTAGCTCAAACTGGTCTCAGACACTTAAATTCCTGTGGGACCCTAGGCAAGTCACTTAACCTATGTTTGCCTTGATCCACTGGAGAAGGAAACAGCAAACTACTCCGACATCTTTGCCAAGAAAACCCCACAGGGGTCACAAAGAGTTGGACATAACTGAAATGAATAAACAACAAATTACAAAAAGAGTTACTAAAGCTTAAAACTGTACTTTTGGTACACCCTGCACAGTATTTTAAAACTTACTGAAGGGTATAATTCATGTGTTATCCCATTTGAGCCCCACAACAAATACGTGAGATGAATACTGCATATATCAGCATTCCCATTTTACAGATAAACAAGTTGAGGGTCATTGTGGTGATGTGACTTACCCAAGTGATCAATATAAGAGACAGAATTTGAATCCAGTTCTTGCTGACTCCAAGTCCAGCATTCTACAGTGTGCTGACTCATAGACAGCTAGGTGGTACCTGAGTTCAAATCCTTAAACTCTGTTTGACTCAGTTGTCTAAACTGTCAAATGGGTACCATAAAAGCCCCTACCTTTCCAGAGTAGTGAGAATCAAATGAGATAATATGTGTAAAGAGTTCAGCATGGTCCCTATCGTAGTAGATACTTAGTAAAATTTTACTTCCTTTCTTTTCTCTGTAGGGGAACAGAATCTCCTGCTGGCTAAAATATATCACCAAGGCAATCTTGCTTCAGGGAAGATAAGAATTAATGCATTGTACAGACAGAAATGCAGGTGATGTGGTTGACAACACTGAACTTGCCTACTTTAGGTTACTTTTGATTCTTGACCTCCATGGAACTACTGTCTTCTGATTCTCCTCTGAATCTTGCCTCCCCCACCCCAATTGGCCCCCTGCACTGCTTCTTCCTCTTGCTGTGCTTTAACTAAGCTCCTCATGCCCCCATCCCATCAGACAAGTGTTGTCACTTACTTCACCTGTATAAGGTGCTTTCTGTTATTCTTTGGCATGGTGATGCCAAAGGTGGAACAATGGATAGAGCGCTGGGTCTAGAGTAAGGAAGACCTGAGTTTAGATCCAACCTCAGACACTTAACTAACTATGTGACCCTTGGGCAAGTCACTTAACCCTGTCTGCCTCAGTTTCCTCATTTATCAAAAGATCTAGAGAAGGAAATGGCAAACCACTCCAGGATCTTTGCCAAGAAAACCCCAAGTGGGGACATGGAGGGTCAGACAAGACTAAAAACAACTATCAAGCCCACTTGACATCACATCTGAGCAAGTGAAACAGCCTCTTAAATGATTTAATAATATTGATAAGATTGTGTGTATAAAGCACTTAGCAGGTTGCCTGGAACATAAATGCTTGTTTCTTCCCTCTTTTCCTTTCTTTTCACAGTCTGTTTTCCACCCTCAATTCATTCTGCATATTTGTTTCATGACACCCATTGGAGTAGGTTTTGACTTTGCTCTTCTATGTTGCCCATTAAATCTCTGTTAGAACTAGAGTCAATGAATACTCCAAGGGTGGTAGAGTAGCAGAAATTTAACTGTTAAGCAGGAAAAGAAGGTTCTAAAGATAAAAGGAAATTAGTCCAAGACATATACACCCTAGAAAACTGTTTAGCTTAATAACTGTTCTGACAATTGTCAGAGCCACCCCTGAGGCTGGCAGAACACCCAGCCCTTGAGGAGAATAAAGCAGTAGCTGGGAGGGTGTTGTTGTTTCTAGAAAATATTGGGAACTGCATTTCCTTGAGGACAGCTGTCTCCAGGATTGGAGTGTTAGGGGCATTGGGAAACTAGACTCTGATTTCCTATGTAAGCTCTCCCTCTTCCTCATGCTTGACCCTGGGACCATGGGCTCTGGTAGATGGACTTTTTGCCATATCTTGCTCATAACCAGGCATCCACTTCTCTTCCAGGACATTTTCTTTTTTTTTCTTCCAGGACATTTTCAAACCATAGCACTACACAAGTTCCCCATCCATCTAGTTCTTTCCCTCAACTGCAATGTGACCTTTGAGAAGTCGGGGACTTTCTTGTTTTCTTCTGTTATATCACTATCATTCAACACAGCTCTGGTACACAGTGAATGGTTAATAAATGTGTTATCATTCTTTCCTTAATTTATTGCTTCAAGGTTTGTGTATTGATAGCCTTTTCTCAAACCTCATCTGCCTTGACTTCTCTACAGTCTTTGAAATTTTTGCTCACCCTCTCCTCCTGAGATACTCTCTACTTTCTAGGTTTTTGGCACGCCATCTCTCCTGGATCCCCTCCTACCTGCTTCGTCTCTGACTCCTTTGCTGGTTCCTTCTCCAGATCACACCCTCTTTCTCCTCGACCTCTCTGCAGCTTTTGACTTTATTTGATCACCCTCTCCTCCTTCGTACTCTCTTCTGTATAGATTTTTGGGACACCATTTCATCCTGGTTCTCCTCCTATCTATCTTACTGTCCCTTCTTAGTCTTTGCTGGATCCTCATCCAAATTATAGCTTCTAACCATAGATGTCCCATAGGTGTCCTGGCCCCTCTTCTCTCCTCCTTCTATATTATTTCACTTGGTGATTTCTTCTGCTCACATGGATTTAATTATGATCTTCATACTGATGATTCTGAAATCTACTTATCCAGCCCTAACCTTTCTGCCTACCTCTGGTCTCACATCTCCAACTGTCCATTGGATATCCCAAACTGCATGTTCTATAAAGAACTTAAATTCAACACATCCCAAGTTGAACTCATTATCTCTCCCCTGCCCCCAGCCCCTTCCCTCTTCCTAACTTATCTAATACTTTAAAGTACACCATCATCTTCCCAGCACTCATGCTTATAAATAAGTGCCATTCTCAATTCCTCACTCTCTGTCTCATCCCCCATGTTCAATTCAAAGCTTATCGGTTTGCTTGTAACGTCTCTTCCCCTTCTTTCCTCTGAAACTGCCACTACCCTGGTATAGGCTCTTATCACCTCCCACCTAAACTGTTACAACAACAACAACGATGATGATGGTGATGATGATGGTAATGATAATAGATAATATTTATATAGCGTATAATACATGCCAGGCACTGTACCAAGTGCTTCACAAATAATGTCTGATTTGATTCTCACAACAACGTGCGAGTTAGATGTTATTATTATAGTCATTTTATAGTTGAGGAAAGTGAGGCACACAGAAACTAAAGTGACTCGCCAGGTCATACAGCTACTAAGTGTCTCAGGCTGGATTTGAACTCAGGTCTTCCTAACTCCTTATAGTCTTCTCATGGGTCTGCCTGCCTCAAATCTCTATCTACTCCAGTCCACCCGCCACTCAGCTGTCAAAGGGATCTTTATAAAGTGCAATTCTGACCATGTCACCTCCCTACTCAATAAACTCCAGAGGTTCCCTATTACCTCCAAGATGCAACACAGAATCCTCTGACTGGCATTCAAAGCCCTTCATAATTTCCTCCCACCCCACCTTTCCAGTCTTCTTATGTCTTACACCCCCATGTACTCATCGATCCAGTGAAACCTAGAAAGACTTGTATGGGCTGATGCAAAGTGAAATGTACTGTGTACAAAGTAACAGCAATATTGTTCGATGATCAGCTGTGAATGACTTCGCTGTTCTCAGCAATATAATGATTCAAGACAACTCTGAAGGATTTATGATGAAAAATTCTATCCATCCCCAGAGAAAGAATTGATGTTATCTGAATACAGATTGAAGCATAATCTTTTCATTTTATTTCTCTTCAAGGTTTTTTTTGGTCTATGTTTTCTTTCACAAAAAGACTATTATAGAAATGTTTTGCATGATTACACATGTATAACCTATATTGAATTGTTTTCTTTCTCAACGAGGGGAGTGGGGTGGGGAGGGAAGAAGAGAAAGAATTCAGAACTCAAAGCTTTTTGGGTTTTTTAAAATTTATTTAATTTATTTATTATATTTAGTTTTCAGCATTGATTTTCACAAGAGTTTGAAGGAACTCAAAGTTTTAAAAAAAATGAATGTTAAAAATTGTTTTTGCATGGGGGGAAAATAAAATACTAAATAAATTCAAATAAATAAACAAACCTCATACAGGCAGAGGTCAGACTGCCTATGGTCTCCTAATACCTACAAGCATCAAAATTAACCCAGATTTTCTTGACTCCTTACCCAGAACACTAAACACTAGGACAAGGCAAGAGATTTAAGGTCACTGTTGCTCAGACTTGAATTTGTAAGATGAAAGAGAACTAGACTAAGGAACAATTTCTCATACCATGTCCTCTACTGACTATTTGTATGACTTCTTGCAAGTGACTTAAGCTCTCTAAGATTCAATTTCCTCATTTATAAAATGTAAAATATAAATACCTGCCTTATTTCATGAGGTTGTTCAGTTCTATTGGGATGAAGTATGTGAAACAGCCTTAGAAAGTACTGTAAAACCTTTTATTTATTCATCTAAATAAACTTTGTAGAAGTACCAAAAAAGTGGTGGAGAAAATGTTAATAATGCAGCTTAAATTTAAATTGTGTCATGAATACACTTGTTTGTTTGTTTTCATAGAGCTGGTTGTTAACTACTTATTAGTATATCCCTGTCTAGAGCTGAGACCAAGCTGAACCAGCAGTTTTGGCAATTGAGTCTGCTGATAAGAGAAAAGTCTAGTCAACTGCTTCTTTCTTCCCTTTGCTTTTCCTAGAGCATAGAGTGTGGGAAATTTCTCTTCTTTTATTTTGTTTCCTTTTTTAAATTTAGGATTTTATTTTCCCACAATTAGATATAAAAACAATTTTCAATATCCATTTATTTAAATTGAGTTGTCTGCGAAATTTCAAACTAGAATTTTCATTTCAATCACTTTCTTCACCAACTCCTACTCCCTGAGGCACCTTGGGAAGTAAGTGAAGAACAGAAGAATATGGATCTAGCTGTGAAACTCACTGAAGACTTTCAGACCTCATCTGAATATTTCTCCTTGTTTCTGTTATATTATACTACTATTAAAATACATACCATTAATAGAGATTGTATCTCAACCTATTAGTTCATGGCTCAAGACTGAAAGAGTGAAAACTATCCCATTGGGAAAAAAAAGGTTGGCTTGCAAATTTGCGAATTTGGAAATATTCCAGAGCATACCCTCTACACTACCTTTGAACCCAGAAAAAAAGATAATTAAAAAGATAAGCCAGGAGCAAAAAGCATGTGGGAGTGGTATAGTGGTTCTTGGTGTACCTGAAAAGCTTTTAATCACACACCGACATGACTGACTCTCTCTCTCTCTCTCTCTCTCTCTCTCTCTCTCTCTCTCTCTCTCTCTCTCTTTTCATTTTACTACCTATCAAAATTCTATAGATCTTTCTCAACTCCCAGAAGTCTTCCTTAACTACCAAGAACCAAATAAATCTCTCCTAACTCTGACTTTCTACATCAAAAATTTTGACACTTAATGATGCCTTATTTTATACTGTTTCGTAATTCTTCATCAATCCATCAACAATTTTAGGTGCACTAGAATTAGGAGCCAGTCGAGGAGGGGAATATGAGTTTAGCACAGTTTATGGCCTTAAGATGCTCATATTCTAGCTAAGAAGACTAGCACTTATGAAACTGAACAAATATATGAGAAAATGGGTGTAGAAATAGTGCCTGTCAGAGTGAAAATTTAAGTAGAAAAAGACTCATACTAAATGTCTTGTCTTGATGAAGTAGGGGGCATAGTGTCCCCAGGCTAAGATTAGGCCTTTCCTTTTCTATCTCTGTCTCTTGAAAGAGGATAATCAACTAAGGTAAACCACAAAGAAGTCCCAAGAACCCATCAGGAGCAAATGGCATGTCCAGAAATCATTCAGACTATTTGAGTCAAAACCAAAGGGAAATTAAGAAGGAAGAGGCAGTGTTCTCCACCCACCCAGGCTGCATGAATATTGTCTGTACTGATGAGCAGCAAAGCCTAATTACTTTGGTGATGATGTATTTTCGCCAACAGAAAAAATTCATTTTCTCTCCATAAGAAGAAGAAGATGATGATGATGATGATGATGATAGCTACATTTATATAATGCCTGTTATGTGCCCAGCACTGTGCTAAGTGCTTCACAGTTATTATCTCATTTGATCCTCACAACAACCTTGGGAAGTGGGTTCTATTATTATCCCCATTTTACTGTTGACTATTCCAAGGCAGATGGAGGTTGAGTGTCTTGCCCCAGGTAGCATGGCTAGTGAGTGTTTTGGGTCACATTTGAACTCAGTCCCTATTGACTCCAGGCCCATTATTTTCTCCACTGCCCACCTCACTTCCCAGAAGAAAAAGAGCTGTGGAATAAACATTGTGAAGAATAATGTGAAGAGGAAGGCCAGACTCAATTTGGAAAGCATTGACGTATATGCCACAGTCTGCCCATTTTTGTGTCTCATTAGTATCAATTCATAAGGTGAGAAGAGAGAAGAAAAAAGAGGAGAAGAAAGTAGAAGGGAGAAGAGGAGAGGAATGGAGAGGAGTGGAGAGGAAAGGACAGGAGAGGAGAGGAGAGGAGAGGAGAGGAGAGGAGAGGAGAGGAGAGGAGAGGAGAGGAGAGGAGAGGAAAGGATTTCCCCATGGTAGAAATTACCCTGTATGCCAAATCATGGGGTCCAATTCTATACCCTCCCCTCCCCATAATTATTCTCCTTCCCATTTGCCAAACTATCTCCTCTCTGCTTCCATATCTTCCTACCCTTCTGAGTGCCAGTTCCTGCTCCTCTCCAAAGAACTCTGATTTTACTTTTCCTGAAGTATAATGTTTGCTGTTCCTAGAGGAGAGGAAATGGTTTCCCTGAGCATGAACTCTCTTTAATTTACACCCACAGTAAGGTCTTCATTTCCTCATACAAGCTATGCCTCTTCCCCTGTAGGAGTGCTGCTCTTCAATGTAACCCTCTCCTCACACTGGGTCTGAGGCCTCCCCTTTTCATTCTCTCTGTGTCAATATCTTTCTGTTTTCATCTCTCCCATTCTTTCTCCCTCTTCCTGTTAAGAGACCACAAGCGTTATCTTCCCTTCATTGTTCACTCTTGGACTTCATTGGATCACACACATTCTCCTTTATCTTCCACCTCCTCTTTCCCCTTTTACTCCCTCCCATTCTGCAATTTAATCCCACAAAATATGTTGATTCACCTGTAAAAGGGTTGTGGGGTTTAGCATATGGACTTTCAGGGCAACTTCTCCTTTACTTCAATTTCTTTAAATTGCATGTTCATTTTTTTCCCCATTTTGCCCTTAAAAAACAATCTCATAGTAGTCCCTTTGTCACTGCTGCTGTTTTAATCCAATAGGTCAGTCCTTCTCATAAAAAAATACCTAGAGATATATAATGTGCTTTGTTATTTATTCTTTATTTCATTACTTATTCTACAAAGATTGCTGCTCTATTTGTTTTCCTTTCTTGTGTTTTTATTTGGGGTGTTCGCAAGTCAAATAATCTGTCACATCTGTTTTGTTATTGTTGTCACAAAAACACTTCAAATGCCCCTCCTGTGTTTATCATTCATCCTTATTGACTGACGATAAGGCTCAAGTTTGCAGGACAGTCATTTTGGGTCCCACTTAGAGCTCCTTTCTTTTTGGGAATGTATTATTCCATTCCCTTCTGTGGTTTCTAATGTGTGCAAAATAACCTGGTGATATTCAAATTTACTTCCTTTTCTATCTGTAGGACTTTCTCCTAGACACTTGCTGAATTCAGTCTCATTGGAATTGTTCTATTTAACCACCTTATGTCTTAGAGTTTGAAGTGTAGGGTTTGGGGCTTTTGTTGTTTTTTTTTCTTGAGGTGATCTGTGGAGTCTTTCTTTTTTTATCTGTCAAATATGCATTTATTAAGCACCTACTATGTTTCAGGCATGATGGTAAGCACCAGAGATGAAAAGAAATGCAAAAGACAATCCCAAGGAGCTCACAGTCCAGTGGGGAAAATGATATGAAAATAAATACGTACAACTATAGACAAGAAAAATTGGAAATAATCAAAGGAAGGAAAACCACTAAAATTTAGAATAATTAAGAAAGGTTTCCTATTGAAGATGGGATTTTATTTAATCAAAGCCAAAGAAACCAGGAGGTAGAGATGAGAAAGGAGAGCATTCCAGGCATAGGGGACAATCAGATAAAATGCCCAGAGCAAGAGACAGAGTGTCTTGTTCAAGGAACAGCAAGGATACCAGTGTCACTAGATCAAAGAGTACTGGAGGAGTCGGGGGGAGGAAGGGGGAAGGTGTAAGAAGACTGGAAAAGTGGAGGGGGGGTGGAGGTAATTTATGTAGAGCTTTGAACACCAGAGGATTTTGTATTTGATTTTGGAAATGATAGGGAGCCTCTGGAGTTAGTCTAATGAGCAAAAAAGTTTCAACTAACAAGGATTTATTTTCTTTTCTTCTTATCTCCCCTTCCAGTTATGGGGGTGTGTGGGGATCTCTAGTCACAAATAGGCTCAGTGAAGCAAAACAAATTTCTGCATTGATTATGGTCAAAAACGTGTCTTATTTGCATCTTGAGTTCTGTGGATTTTTTTAATTGGTGCTTTGTTTTCTTTATTTATAATTTATAGGCCATCTTGTATTATTTCCTGCCCTACGGTGCTTGGGTTTTTCAATTTGTCATGTCCTTCAGGAAAACATGATCCTTATGTGGTCCCTGTATAACCTATCTTTGTGATCAATGACTTGCTCCTGTAGAGATCATAGATTCTTTTAGCATTATAGCCTTTTTTTCTTTTTTCCTTTTTTATTATGTTAGTTTTCAACATTCACTTTTATAAGATTTTGAATTCCAAAATTTTTTCTCCCCCCTCTCCAAGAGAGCAAGCAATCTGATATAGGCTATACATGTGCAATCATATTAAACATATTTCCACATTAGTTGTGTTGTAAAAGAATCAGAACAAAAGGGAAAAACCATGAGAAAGAAAAAAAGAGAAAATGGTATGCTTCAATATGCATTTAGACTCCATAGTTCTTTCTCTGGATGTGTATAGCATTTTCTATCATGAGTCTTGAAATTGTCATAGATCACTGTATTGCTAAGAAGAGCTAAATTTTACAAAGCTGGATATCACATAATGTTGCTGTTAGTGTGTACAGTATTCTCCTGGTTCTGCTCACTTCATTCAGCATCAGTTCTTGTAAGTCTTTCCTGGTTTTTCTGAAGATGCCTGCTCATCATTTCTTATGGAACAACAGTATTCCACTACATTCATATACCTCAACTTGTTCACCCATTCCCCAATTGATGGGCATCCCCTCAATTTCAATTCATTGCCACTACAAAAAGAGCTAAAGTATAAATATGTTTGTACATATGGGTCCTTTTCCCTTTTCATGATCACTTTGGAATACAGACCTAGTCGAGGCATTGCTCAATCAAAGGGTTGCATAGGTTGGTTGCCCTTTGGGCATAGTTCCAAATTACTCTCCACAATGATTGGATCAGTTCACAACTCCACCAACAAGCATTATGGCCTTTTGCTTCTTTGCTTCCAGGTGGTATTACATTGTTTGGGTTCCAATGGCTCAGAATGAGTGCAAACAGCAATTGTTTCTGAGGGTCTTTCCCTCCCGGATTGATTCTTTCATGAGGGCAAACTAGGCTATCTTTTGACTCAATTCTTACCTAGCTTTTAATTACTGAATGGACATTGCTCAGAGAAATTGAGACCTGGGAAAGACCTTAGCTTAAAAAGGCCAATGTCTCACACTGAATCTGAGGCCACCATCAATTATCTTGACATATATCTTGTACTGGACTCCAATGACTCTGGAGAAGAGAGTGAGACTGGTAGCTTTACATAGCTCTGCCTCACTTAAATCCAATTCCTATGAAAGTCAAGACATCACCCTCCATATGTCACTGGTCCCCTTGGAGAATGAAGGATGAACAACAATAATATTTGTGGTCCAAATCTGTTGTTCTCTCTTTACATCTTTGGAGAAATTCACCACCAAGGATTTTAGTTTTTCTTTTCTGGTATAGCCCGTATAGTCTAACATTTGTTCTCTTTCAGCTTGCTCTTTTATAGTAATCATTTCACTTTTAAACCATTATGGAGCATCTCATTCTATACGCTCTTGGAATTCCACAGTTCTGCTTTTCATTAGATATTGGTTCAATTTAATTTGTTTTGTAATATTTATTTATAAAAGTTCATAATCCTTTTTTAGTTCTCATCCTTCATTATAATTTTGATATCCTCTTTGTTAATTTCTCTCTTTCTGTTCTATGTACTCAATTGAATTTTACTACTCTTGAAAACTTTCCTGGCTTTAGTACGCAGATATATGTATTTATATGTGTGAATGTGTATATGTGTGTGTATGTGTTTGTGTGTGTGTGTGTGTGTGTGCATATATATATATATATATATGAATGATATATGTGTGTACATATTTTTTACCTAGCCCTCTCTTTTTGACTCTTCTCCCTTTAATGGTAGGTAATCCACTCAGAGATAGACTGCAAAGCTGCCTCAGCCTCCTCCCATTTGGGGAAATTTACTTTTTACCAGCTTAAGCCCCTGTCCTAAATGGCTTCTGGAGGAATAGGACTAAATCTAGTTGGATTTTGGTCCCTTTCTTTTATGCCCAGTGTAGCTACTAATATTGGCCCCTTAACCCAGTTCTATCCTTTTCTCTTACTCCTTCTTTCTCTGACTTGACTAAGTCAACTCCCACTGATTTTTTTTCAGGGGTGGGTGGGTGATCTGGGCAGAATTTCTATAGCCTTGGATTTCCATAACCTAGGATCTACCCCAAACAAAGGGAAGCCCAATGCCACCTCTTCCAATCACCTTCCCTTGATATGACAGTGTAGAGTACATGTCTGTTACTTCGTACAGGAGGGTAGGGCTAGAGCTCTGAGAGGATGTAGTAGCCATACTCTGAGTACCAGACATATCAAGGAAAGTGAGAGTTGGGATAAGCACCCTGAGGGGTTAAAGATATGTTTTCTGGTGCTCTAGCTCACTGACCCCTCTAGATCCTCCAAAGACTGCCAGGTCCTCCTCCATGCAAAGGAGGGTAAAGAAACCAAAACCAAAGTAGAAGTGCTCACCCATCCAAGTGACTCCTTTCAGGGAGTTTAGCTGGAATATTCTTCCCTTGTCCACTATTTGCTGGAATCCAAAATTCTACTAGATGACTGAATAACTTGGGTTCCCAATTGATCTTCTAATTTATAGATGACCCAAAGGGGATAATTAAGTTTTCTCAGCTGATCTAGACACTGTCAATCATCCAAGCACATTTCACAATTAATCTAAAGTCTTTGGTTGGTTGGTTGAGTCTTATTCTCACTTCATTAAGGTATCTGGGTATCTTATTACTTATTTTAAGTGGAGTAGGATGATTTGATTCATGTATTCAAACAACTCCATCCTCACATAAGAAAAGTCATTGAAGTATCCATAGCTACCCATTGACTCAGTGAACACACAATTTGGCAAATACTCCTGAGGAGAAGACAGATTGGAAGATAAATAACAAATAGGGAGATATATGACAAAATAAGTATAATATCACAATTTCCAATAGGAAAAATAAGTGGAGACAACATAGGTTCCCCTCCCACTGAGGAATGGCTAAACAACCTGTGGTATAAGAATATAAAGGAATAGTATTATTTCATAAGAAATTATCAATTTGAGGAATTGAGATAAACATGGCAAGATATGCTTGAACCAATGTAAAGCAAAGTAAGTAGAAAGAAGAAAACAATATATTCAGTGACTATAGCAATATAAAAGAAAACACTTAGAAATTTGTCAAACTAATTACTTGCAATGATCATTCTTGGTCTCAAAGAATTTATCATAGAAAATGCCTCTTTTTTCTGAGTAGAGGAAAAGGATGTGAATGAGATATGTGGAGTCCAAAAAAATTGTGTTTGTTGGTTTTGCTTAAAGATTTTTTTATTTGTCACAAAGGAGCACCCAATGGCAGAGGGGATGTTTAAGAGGAATAGATTATATCAATAATAAAAGTTTTTTAATGATATGATTATATCATGAAAAGCAGGAAAACTTTTGATAAAGTACAACACTCATTTCTATTTAAAAAACACTTGGAAGTATTGATATAAATGGATTTTTCCTTAAGTTGATAAAAAGCATTTATCAAAAACCATCAGCAATCATTATTTGTAATGGGGCTAAGCTAGAATCCTTCCCAGCAAGATCAGGTGTGAAACAAGGATGCCACTGTCACCAATATAATTCAGTATTGTATTGGAAATCCTACCAAGAGCAATAAGAGAATAAAAAGAAATAGAAAGAATCAGAATAAGGAATGAGGTAATAAAACTGTCTCTTTTGCATATGATATGATGATATATTTGGAAAACTCCAAAGACTGACTAAAAAGTTGGTTGAAACAATTAATAATTTTAGCAAATAGCAGGATATAAATCCATATAAATCATCAGCATTCTTACATATCACAAAAAAAACCCTACAGGAAGAGACAATAAAATGTATCCCATTTAAAATAACTCTAGAAAGTATAAAATACCTGCGAGTATGCCTACCAAAAAAAATCAGGAACTACATAAACAAAATTATAAAAAAACTTTTTATACAAATGAAATCAGATTTAAATAATTGGAGAAGTATTAATTGATCATGGGTAGGCTGAGCCAATATGATAAAAATGACAATTTTACCTAAACTAATTTATATATTCAGCACCATCCCAATTAAATTACAAAAAAAAATCTTACAGAATTAGAAAAAATAATAACAAAATTCATTTGAAATAACAAAAAGTCAAGAATATCACAGGAATTAGTAGAAAAAAATATAAAAGGAGGAAGTTTAGCAGTACCAGATCTTAAATCATGTTATAAGTCAGCAATTTCCAAAACTACCTGGTATTGGCTAAGAAATGGAAAGGTAGATCAATGGAACAGAATAGACATACAATTTACAGCAACAAATAAATACAATAACCTTGTATTTGTCAAGGGTAAAAATTTAAGACTTTGGGATAAGAATTCATTATTTGGCAAAAACAAAAATAAAAAGAGAAAGTCATTGGGAAAATTGGAAAGCAATATGGCAGAAACCAATATCTTACACAATTTACCAAGACAAGTTCAAAATGAATACATGACCTAGATATAAAGATAGACATTTCAAGAAAATTAGAAGAACATGGAACATGTTACTTATATGACTTATGGATAGGCAAACAATATATGAATAAACAAGACATAGAGAGCAAAATTAAGTGTAAATGGATAATTCATTATATTAAATTAAAGTGTTTTTTACAAATAAATATAGCCATGATCAGAAGGAAAGCAAAAAGTTAGGGGGAAAATTTTAGAGTTCCTCAGATAAAGGTCTCATATCTAAAATATATCAGGAACTTTGTCAAACCTATGAGAATACAAATCATTTCCAAAATGATAGTCAAAGGATATGAACAGGCAATTTTCCAATGAGGAAATTGAAACAACATATGAAAAATGTCTAAATCACTATTGATTAGAGAAATGCAAATTAAAACAACCTTAAGATACCATCTCACATCTCTCATATTGGCTAAAATGATAGATGGAGAAAATGATAAATATTGGAGTGGATGTGGAAAAATTGGGACACTAATTCATTGGTGGTGGAATTGTGAACTGATCTAACCATTTTGGAGAGCAATCTAGAATTAAGTCCAAAGAATTACTAAACTACCTATACCCTTTGACCCAGCAATACCACTGCTAAGTCTATTTCCAAAGATGATTAAGGAAAAAGGAAAAGAACCCATATGTTCTAAAATGTTTATAGCAGCTATCTTTGTGGTGGCAAAGAACTAAAAATTTTGGGGATGACCATCATTTGGGGAATGGTTGAACAAATTATGGTATATGATTGTGATGGGATATTATTGTGCTATAAGAAATTATAAGCTCAGTGATCTTAGAAAAACATGGAAAGATTTCCATGAAATAATGAAGAGCTAAATAAGCAGAACCAACAGAACATTGTATACAGTAACAGCAATATTATTTTAAGAATGACTTTAAAGGAATAAGTCATTTTGACTATTCCAAATACCCAAATTAACTATAAAGGACATATGAAGAAAGATGTTTTCCAGAGAAAGAATTAATAAATAAAAGTATGTATAGAATAATTTCAACTATATACGTATATGTGTGCCCTATTTGTATCAAACGATAGTCATCTTGGGGCAGGGGGAGAAAAAAGAAATTTACATCACAACTTTATTATCTATTTAAAAGGAATAGAAAGTTGTACCTAATACATTTGCAGTTTCATGTGCAATGATCTTTTTTATTACACTATGTTATAGAAATGCTTGTTTTATTCCATAAATTTAAATTAACAAAATAAAGAGGAATAGATTGCAATGTCAAGACAGAAGTCAACAAAAAAAAAACATTTTTGGTGTTAAAAATAATTAATCCCAAAGACAACTTCTTTGTATTTGGCAAAAATGGAAAGAAGTTTACAAGAAATAAAGTTTGGAGCAGGATCTCACACCATAAACCACAAAAAAACATCCAATTTGTTATTCATAACATGAATATGTTCTGGATCTAGCTGGCTAATAAAAAGGTACTGGTTGGTAAATAATTGAGTTGGAACAGTTGAAACATTAAATTCCATCTGACTCTTTGGGGAACATCTCAAAAAGGAAGGAATCATAAATATTAAAATACAACTGTCATTTTGTTCAGTACACTAACCTCAAACTGCCTTGCTACTTGAACATAATGTTCTCGAAGCTCCCACAACAAAGTGTCAAAAAACCACTATGAGATAACAATCCATTTGGCAACATTTTAATCAATCAGTGTGGTGTTACTTGAGAAAGTGCTTCCGGGGAACCTGGAACAGGTACAACCTATTTTGTACCAAAGAATTCGCCCACACATGTTTGTCCATCATGCTCTCTTGTGATCCTTCACCAACCCTAACAACAATTTGACCTTGTCAATGAACTCCTAGCCCCTGGGAGTAGAGGGCATGTGCCATTTGGCCACAGTATGGCCCTCAAGCCAAAGGCAAAAGTTGGAAACATGAATCCCTTGGTCCTTCCCTTTTACCCCAGCCAAATTCCTGGTTACTTGTCCTTACCCATAGTCTTCCTTCTCATTTCATGCAGTTTCTCAATCTTCTTGATTTGTAACTGACTTCTGAATTTCACTAGCCTTCTTACATTTCTGTCACCCTGGGGAAGGACTTGAGGCAGAAAGAATAACCAGAAGGCTATTGCAATAGTCCAGGTGTGAGGTGATAAGGACCTGTATTAGGGTAGTGGTAGTGTCAAAAGGGAGAAGGAAGTGTATATGAAGTCAGAATTGACAGAAATTGGCAGCAGATTGTATTTTGGGGGGGAAAGGAGCAAGAGAGAGTAAGGAGTTTTCTGGTTGTCTAGGAGGCTGGTGGTACCCTCAGCCATAATAGGGAAGCTAGGAACAGAGGAGAAGGACTTGGGGGAAAAGATAATGAGTTCAGTATTAAGTTTAAAATGTCTGTAGGACATCCAGCTCAATGACAACAAGCAGTTGGAAATGTAAGACTAAAGGTCAGAAGAGTGATTAGGGCTAGGTAAGCTGATCAAGGAATCATCATGATTGAGAAGAAAATTGAATCTATGTGAGTTGATGAAATTACCAACTGAAATAGTATAGAGGGAGAAGAAAAGAGAAACCAAGGTAGAGGTTTGGAGGATACGCACACTTAATGGGTGTGACCCAGATGAGGATCCAACAAAGGAGTTTGAGAAAAGTCAGGAAGAGAACTAGTAGAAAACAGTGTCACATGAATCAAGAAAGAAGAGCATCCAGGAGAAGAGGGTAATCAGTAGTTTGTCAAAGCATCAGAGAGGACAAGAAGAATGAGGATGATAAAAAAGGTAATGACCAGAATCAAGAGAATAATTTACATGGTAACCACTCTACACGAATGTAAAGTTATGAATAAGTTGTGATCTGTGTCGTTAGGGAGAACTTCTGGATTAATGATATTGCAGCTATTTGAGTATGATGAATTTAGCTGTCATCAACAAACATAAACATTTCAATATACAAAGAAGAATTTTTTTTAAAAAAAGGTTTGTATATGAAACTGTTGACTTTCCTTAAAGTAGTTTCTTTTTTGAAGGTATATTTTAAATTTAACATACTAATTAAAAATTGCCCTATTGTTTATGTCCTCTTCTGATCCTTTTTTGTTTTTAAGTGTCTACTTTATAATGTTTTATTGATGCTCTATCACTACTCACTGACTCACTGCCCTCCCTGTCTCCTCCCTCTCACCTCCTTAGCAAATAGAACTTTTCCTTCTATTTGAAGAACCTTTTCCTTCTATTTGAAAATGTATTTCTCATTCTGGACCTCTGGACCTCTAGAACTCTGCCAATAGGTAGGAAGTATGGCCCATGATCAGGCTTCTAGAGTTGTGATTGGTCACTTTTTTCCAGTTTTTTTTAATTAACTGTATTTTATTTTTCCCCAATTATGTGTCAAGGCAATTTTTAGCATTGATTTTTATGAGATTTTGAGTTCTAATTTTTTCTCCTTCCCTCCTACTCCTCCCCTCTTCTGAAAATGGTAGGCAATTGCTCTAAGTTATATGTGTGCTGTCATGTAAAATATATTTCCATATTAGTCATGGTTATGAAAGAAGAAACAGATCAAAAAACACACAAAAAATAGTGAAGTAAGTGGGAAAAGTATGCTTCTATACACATTCAGTCTCCATTGGTTCATTATCTGGATGAGGATAGCATTTTCGTTCATGAGTCCTTTGTATTTGACTTAGATCTTTATGTTGTTGGGAAGAGCTGAGTTATTCATAGTTGATCATCACACAATATTGCTGTTACTGTGTGCAATGTTCTCCTGGTTCTGGTCACTTCACTTTCCATCAATTCATATAAGTCTTTCCAGGTTTTTCTGAGATTCACCATCATTTCTTATAGCACAATAATATTCCATTACATTCATATACCACAGCCTGTTCAGCCATTCTCCAATTGATGGGCATTCCATCAATTTCCAATTCTTTGCCACCATAAAAAGAGCTGCTATAAATGTTTTTATACATGTAGGTCCTTTTCCCTTTCCATGATCTCTTTGGAATACAGAACTAGTAGAGACATTACTGGATCAAAGGGTTGCATAGATTGGTCACCCTTTGGGCATAGTTCCAAATTGCTCTCCAGAATGGATGGATCAGTTCGCAGCTCCTCCAACAGTGAATTTGTGACCCACCTTTCCCACATCCTCTCCAATATTTGTCATTTTCCTTTTCTTGTGTATTAGCCAATCTGACAGGTGTGAGGTGGTACCTCAGAGTTTGTTTTAATTTGCATTTCTCCAATCAAAAATGATTTAGAGCACTTATTCATATGCTTATAGATAATTTTGATTTCTTCATCGGAAAACTGCCTTTGACAATTCACCAATTGAGGAATGGCTTGTATTCTTACTAATTTGACTCAGTTCTCTATACATTTGAGAAATGAGGCCTTTATCAGAGATACTTGCTGCAAAGATTGTTTCCCAACTTTCTGCTTTTCTCCTAGTTTTTGTTGCATTGGTTTGGTTTGTGCAAAAGCTTTTTAATTTAGCATAATCAAAGTTATCTATTTTACATTTAACAATGCTCTCTATCTCTTGTTTGGTCATGGACCTGTAACTCACTAAGTTCTCCTTTAAAAATTTGGGTGCTATATCACTTGGTGCATATATGTTTAGTAGTGATATTACTTCATTGTCTATGGTACCTTTTAGCAAGATGTAGTTTCAAAAGACTACAAAACCATGCATACCCTTTGACCTGGCAATAACACTACTAAGTCTGTATCCCAAAAGAGATTTAAAAACAAAAATAAAAATAGCCTATATGTACAAAAATATTTATAGCAGCTCTTTTCTGGGGGTAAAGAATTAGAGGTTGAGGGGAAGTCCATCATTTGGGGAATAGCTAAACAAATTGTGATAATGTGATTATGATGGAACACTATTGTACTATAAAAATGATGAACAGAATGCTCTCAGAAAAACCTGGAAAGACTTACATGGGCTGATGCAAAGTGAAATGTACTGTATACGAAATAACAGCAATATTGTAAGATGATCAGCTGTGAATGACTTAGCTATTCCCAGCATACAATGATCCAAAATGACTCTGAAGGACTTATGATGAAAAATTCTATCCACCCCAGAGAAAAAAAACTGGTGGTATCTGAATACAGATTGAAGCATTTTTTTTTTACTTTACTTTTCTTGATTTTTTTTGTTTATGCTTTCTTTCACAACATGACTATTATGGATACATTTTGCATGAATACACATGCATAACTATATCAAATTGCTTGCCTTCTCAATGGGGGGGAGGGAAGAAGGGATATAATTTGAAACTCAAACTTTTAAAAACAAATGTTAAAAATTGGTTTTACATGTAACAGGGGAAAAATAAAAGTTAAAAAAAGATGTAGTCTCCTTTATCTCTTTTAATTTTGTCTATTTTTGCTTTTGCTTTGTCCGAAATCAGGATTCCTACCTCTGCTTTTTTTACTTCAGCTGGAGCATAAAAGATTCTGTTCTAGCCCCTTACCTTTACTGTGTGTGTCTCTCTGCTTCAAGTGTGTTTCATGTAAACCACATAGTATAAAATTCTGGTTTTCGATCCACTCTGCTATCTGCTTCCATTTTATGGGAGAGTTCATCCCATTCACATTCAATTATGATTACTAAATGTGTATTGACCTCCATCCTATTTTTCCTCCTATTTGTTCTCTCTCTCTTTTCACCCTTTCCCTCCTCAACAGTGTTTTGTTTCTGTCTACCACTTCCCCCAGTCTGCTCTGTCTTCTGTCAGCTCCCCCTCTTCAATTTAATCTCCTCCCTCCCTACTTTCCTGTCAGGTAAGATAAATTTCTATATTCAACTGATTTTGTATATTATTCCTTCTTTGAGCCAACACTGATGTAATGTTAAAGCAATCCCCATTGTCCTCCCATTTCTCCCTCCACTGTAATAGGTTTTTCATGCCTCTTCATGTGAAATAATTTACCACATTCTACCTCTCCCTTCCTGCTGCACTCAGTGTACTCCTCTTTCTCATCCCTTAATTATTTTTTGTCATTCCCTCAAATTCACCTTATACTTGTACCCTCTGTCTATGTATATTCCTTCTTGATATGCTATTAACGGTACAATTTTAAGGATTATAATTATCATCTTCCCATGTAGGGATATAAACAATTTAGTTCCATTGAATTGTTAATGTTTTCTTTTCTCTTTTTACCTTCTTAGGCTTCTCTTGGGTCCTGATATTAGAGATCAAATTTTTTGTTCAGTTATGAAAACTTGAAATCCTTCTATTTTATTGAATGAATATTTTTCCCTTGAATATTATGCTTAATTTCTCTGCATAGGTGATTCTTGGTTGTAGAACTAGTTCCTTTGCCTTTGATCACTGTTTTGATTAGCATTCTGAAGTCTTTCAAATTTGATTTCCTTTATGTAAGAAGTGAGAGCTAGGGAAAAAAGATATGAAAGGGGAATTAACAGCTTGGGGAAATGAATACAAAACCTTATTGAAGAAAATAACTCAAAAAATAAGAAAATAACTTTCAAAATCAGATTTGACCAAATAAAGGCTAGTAACTCCATGAGACATCAATATAATAAAAACAAAGTCAATAAACTAGAAAAAATAGAAAAAAAGTGAGGTAACTCATAGGAAAAATAAATGATGTGGAAAACAAATTGAGGAAAGATTATTTAAGAATTATCAAATTACCTGAAAGCTATGAACAGAGAAAAAAGAATCTCAACATCATATTTCAAGAAATCATAAAACTTCCCAAATATCTTGAAATTAAACAGCAAAATAGAAATTGAAAGTATCCATCAGTCAGCTCCTGAAAGAAACTCCCAAATGAAAATTCCTAAAAATAGTATAGCTAAAATCCAGAGCTTCCAGGTCAGGGAAAATATATTACAAGCAGCCAAAAAGAAATAATTCAAATACTGAAGTGCCAGTTAAGATCACAAAAGATTTGATGGCCACCATACAAAAGAGAACAGAGTCTGGAATATGATGTTCCAAAAGGCAGAGGATCTAGGTTTATAACCAAAAACAATCTATCCAGAAAAAAAATGAGTATAATCCTATGACGGAGAGGGGAACTGACTTTTAACAAAATAGAGGACTTGCAAGTATTCTTGGTGAAAATTTGACATAAAAACAAAGGAGTAAAGAGAAGCATAAAAAGATAAACGTAAGTGAGCAATGAAAAGGAACTGTTAAGCTCTTTACATTCTTGATGGGGGGATAATAAATGAATTCTCTCTTCATCAGGCTTCCTTAAAAAAAAAGTCTAGTTAGACAGAGATACCAGGAGTGACTCTGTTATGTTTTGATGATGTCACAAGAAGAATGGAAAAAGTGGAAAAGAGGAATGCACTGGGAGAGAGAAGGGGGGAGGAATGAGGGAAGTTACCTCACAAAAATGGGGTGCACAAGTAGAAATCTATACAATAAGAAGGGGTCAGTAAAGGGGAATGGACAACATTTGAACCTTACTCTTATCTAAACTGGTCATAGGAGGAAGAATAGAAACATACAGAAGTGAGTATAGAAAAACATCTTTCACATTAGGAAATAGGAGGGAAAGGAATTAAGAGAAAGGGAAAGAATAAGAGGAAGGTCAGGTAAAAGGGAGATTAATTGAAACCAAACATACTCTAAAAGATGGAGTGGAGGAATAAAGAGAAGGAAAAGTATAAAACAATGGGATGGAGGTGATACAAAATTAGCCATCATAACTTTTAATATGAATGAGTTGAACCCACCCCTAAAACTGAAGAAGATAGAAAAATGGATTAAAAAACAGAATCCAACAATGTGCTGCTTACAAGAATCACACTTGAAATAGAATTAAATTAAAATAAGGGGTTGAAGAAGACTCTATTATGCTTCAGGTAAAGTAAAAAAAAAAGTTTTGGGTTGCAATCATGATCTCAGACAAAGCAACAGCAAAAATAGACCTAATTAAAAAAAGAAAGGAACTATGTTCTACTTTTAAAACTGCCATAAAAAATTACTTAATAGCAATATTAAATATATGCACCAAAATGCCTAAAATATAAATTATTAAATGAAAAGTTAAATTAATTATAGAAACAGATAGTAAAATCATAAATAATGGGGACTTCAATTTATCCCCTCTCAGACCTAGATAACTCTAACAACTACAAAAAGAAATGATGATCTGAACACATTTTTAGAAAAGTTAGAAATGCTGGACCTTTGGAGAATATTGAATGGGAATAGAAAGGAATGCACCTATATTTCAGCTGTGCATGGCACCCTCACAAAAACTGACCATGTATTAGGGCACAAAAATGTTACAAAATCATCTTGTAAAGCTTACATGGTCATAGAGCAATATGCAGTAGGTAACTGCTTCCTAGTATAATACATTGGATCAGTGCAGTGGCATTCTGGTAAATTTTTAACAGCTGGCTCTTCAAAAAATAAAAATTGTACATGACACACTTTTAAATTTAAGCTGCTGTAATAACTTTCTCTCCATCACTTTCTTAAATTTAGACAACCAACAAAATAATAAGTCAAGCCTTAATAAGTAGCATTTGCTCATTTCCAAGGTGTAAATGCTCGTACCTGAAGTTTAATAATCAGCTCTCAAGAGCTGGCACAGGCTGGCTCCTGCATACCCCTGGATCAGTGACAATCCACTTAGCTCCAATTTCTGTCATTGTCTCAACTGTGAAGTGCCGTCATGGGACTGAAATTTGACTCATTTAGCATCTTTGCCTCTTTTCTAGGCCTCTATAACTTCCATCAGTCTCTCATCAGCCATCTGCTTTCTTTTCTAGGCATCCACAGATAACTGAGACAAAGAAGGCTGATTCACTCAAGCAATATTCAAATATACTACTTGGTGAAAGTCCCAAATTCTCAAGTGTATTAACATTTTCTTGTAACCTACAGCCCTACGCATTACTTGTAGCTTTCACTCCCTCTTTAGGTATCACCATGGCTTCAGTGTTAACATTGTCTTTGAGACAAGGCATCTGCACCTATATTAATCTTCCATGAATGGTAATATAAAGTGAGGTCACAACTGGCTAGTGTTCCTACTCACCTCTGGCAGACAGTATGCCACTGACAGTGCTCCAAACTTATCAGTGCATTGTGGTCAATCCACTTCATAACTTTGCTCCATACACATAGTCTTTGAACTTAAAGTCCACTTCAAAGCCAAGAACTCCAATTTCTGGGTCCAGATTCACAGCCACTCTGTCCTTTGCTGACAAATGCATCTGGGTTCTGATGACCACCATTCGTTTGGTATAGAATTACTCCCAAGTCCTCCAAGCTGCCATCTGTATTGAAGACAAAATATTTTCTTGAATCTATACAGGCCATTATTAGTCCATTGTGAGGCAACTGACCAAGTATTTGAATGCTTTTTTTACATGTTTTTTCATCAGTCTACAAAGGTTTTAAGACAACTTTGCATGTCTTGCCTTTCTGCTCCTGGGTCTCTTCGACCATGTAACCATAACTGAAGTTATTCAATCCCTCAGCAATACCAGCATAGTTCTCAATAAATTTGCTATAACGACCACCATATCCTAGAAAAGTTCCTAGATCTCAAAGGTTCTATAGATTTGACCAGGTCAGGAGCTCTGCAATCTTCTCTGAGTAAATGCTCACAACTTCTTGAGATTCTATGTTATCCACATACTTGACAGAGGCTATATAAAACCGTCCCTTGATAATTGAAAGCTTTAGATCATTTCCCAACATTTCTATCAATCTTTCCTCTTGTTCTTCCACAATCTTTCCAATTGCAATGAGATCATTAGAGTACACCAATAATTACAAGTTAACAAGCATTTACTAAGTGCTTACTATGCTCCAAGCACTATGCTATGCATTGGAGATACAAAGAAAGATAAAAAAAGATGTGTGGCCATCTTTTCCACAGTTAAAATAGAAATCAGTTGTCTTTCTAGTTTTCTCCTGGTGGCAACATCACTGTGTCTTTCCCAGTTCCTTATCCTTTTATCTTTCCTAAAAGGATAATTTTATTCATGGATCAGCCTCTTACCAGAATGTATAAGCTTCTTTGGCTGTCTAGGCATTTGCAGAGCTACTCCTTAGCTTATTTTCCATGATCCATAGATGAGATATATTCAGTAATTGGTACTGAATTTTTGCAGGGTAGGCTACCAGTGGGCCCCCTCCAAACTGCTTGAACACTTTGATGTGACCAATTTTTTCACAAATAAATGACTCTTTCTTTGCTATATCCTAATCAACCCATCCCTACTCTGGCTACTTGGGTGAATCTGGTCACATATATATTCAAAGAGTACCACTCCTTTTTCTACCAGTTTAAAGAAATGGCTGGCCATCTGCATCAAGAATTTAGATGGCAATTCTCCTTTGTGTCAAATTGTATTGCCAAATTCAGTGAACACTCTCTCATCTAGGATCACAGATCCATTTGAGCTTTTGCAAGCATTTCTGAGTTATAATTCCAAGATTTCTCTTCCTTAGAGCCCACTGGAGTTCTGCTACTTCTCATCAAAATTCATATTCTTCCTCTAGGATGCTTAACAATCTTAGGGTACTCTTTTTGCATACTTGACCCAGACATGTACTCATTCTCCACCAGGAGGGCAAGGGGTCCTTTCCTGAGAAAATTTTTATCCTTTCCTGTTGTCTGAAGTGAGATGTCTGTTAAATAGTAGTGGAGATAATGGACATCCTTGCTTCAGTCTTTATCTTACCAGAAAGGCCCCTAACTTTTTCTCCATTACTGATGATGTCAGCTCTAGGATTTAGATAGATATTGTTTACCACATTAATTTACTGCTTTATTATTTACTACATTTATTCTTATGATTTCTAGAATATTTTTAACAGAAGTGGATGTTGGATTTTGCCAAATTCTTTCCAGCATGTATTGATATAATCATATAGCTTTTATAATTTATATTCCTTATTATATTTAAAGTCTTCCTTAAGTTTAATGATCCCTACATTCCTAGTATAAACCCAGTCTGTCAGTAATGTGCAATCTTTCTCATAAGTTTTTGTAGCCTGCTTGCTAATATTTTGTTTACATTTTTGCATCAAAGTTCAGTAGGGATATTGGTCCAAAAGTTTCTTCCTCTGCTTTGTCTCTTTCTATCTTAGGTATTAAGGCCATATTTTATTAACAGATACTAGGAGAGTATTTTCTTTTCTTTTTATTACAAATAATATGTCTGCTATTCAAATTAATTTTTCTTTGAATATTTCATAGAATTCACTTATAAATCCATCTGGTCCTGGAAGTTTTTTCCCCCTGGGAGTTCATTTATGGCTCATTCAATTTCCTTTTCTGAAATTATGTTATTTAGATAATTTAAATTTAAATATGTTATTTCTTCTTTTTAATATAAAAATTTTATATTTTTGTAAGTAATCATCCATTTCTTCTAAGTTATTAGTTTTATTAGCATATAATTGGGCAAACATCTAATATTTCCTAGAATTCACCTTCAATTCTTCTGAGTTCTTTTTCATTTTTGGTGCCAACAATTTTATTTCCCTCTCTCTTTTTAAAAATCATATTAGATATATGTTTACAATGTTTTTTTTAAAAAAACTCCTAGTTTTATCAGTTCAATGATTTAATTTTTCACTTTAAATTATATTAATATCTTTTTTAACTTTTAGAATTTCTACATTGTTCCTCAATTGGGGATTTTTGATTTGTTGCTGTTCAAGTTGGGTTTTTTTTAAAATTCCATGCTCAGTTCATTGATTTCTTTCTCTTTTCTTGATGAAAACTCTTAGAGATATTAATTTTTTCTTCATAATTGCTTTTAGCTACATACAATAAGTTTTGGCATGTTGACTTATTATTGCTATTTTGAATGAACTTTTGCATTATTTCTATAATTTTTTGACTAGTAGTTCCTTGAGATTATATAATTTAGTCTCATTACTTTTTAATTCTTTTTTAAAAGACTTCTTATTGAATATAATGCCTTGTGATCAAGAAATGATTATTTCTGGTTCTCTACATTTTTGGTAATGTCTTTATGCACCAATATGTGGACAGTTCTTGTAAAGATGTTATGAACAGTTGAGCTGTATGTAAACTCCTTTCTATTCCAACTCATCAATAACAAACTATCATCTCTAATTTTTCTGAAGTTCTATTGTGATCCTTAACTTCCTTCTTGTTTATCTTTTGGTTAAATTTGATTAGGTCTGAAAGAGATACATTGCAGTCCCCCATGACTATAGTTTCATTATCTATTTCTGCATCCAATTTGGTTTCTTTTTCTTTAAGTGTTTAGATGTTATACTATTAGGTGTATAAGTGCTATTAGGTACATGCTGCCATAGGCAGCAAGGTGGTACAGTGGATAGAATGCCAGACCTGGAGTCAGGAAGACTCCAGTCTGAGTTCAAATCCAGCTTCAGATGTTTAATAAATGTGTGACCTTGAGCAAAGCACTTAACCTCTCTTTGCCTCAGTTTCCTCAACTGTAAAATGAAGACAATAGCACCTACTTCCCAGAATTATTGAGAGGATCTAATGAAATAATATTTGTAAACCACCTACCATAGTTTCTGTCACGTAGTAGATGCTACATAAATGCTAGCTATTGTTATTACTATATATTAAGTATTGGTACTAATTCATTATCTTTAAGCATACTGCAATTACCCTGCTTTTATGTCTTTTAACTCTTATTATGCCTCTATATACTGTATTGTTATTTTAAACCATGATTACTATCCCTCATTTTTTTTAGTTCAGATGAAGCTTTTTTTGGCTCCAGATTTTGCTGTACCCCCACATCGTGGATCTTTGTGTTTCAAGTGTGTTTCTCATAAACAACATATCACCGGATTCTGTTTTCAAATCCATCCTGCTCTCTTTCTCCACATCATGGGTAATTTTATCCCATTCACATTTGAAATTATGATTGTTAATTGTACATTTCCCACCATCCTATACTGTTACACTTTTTCCTCTCTTTGCTCCCACTTTCCCTTTTACGAAAAAGGTGGCAGAAGAGAGGGAATTTGCCTGAGATGTGTGATCTTATTAGTGAAACGGTCTGTTTCCTCTCTGTTACAGCTCTTCTCTTCATTTTACTCCAACCCTGATTCCATGTTTTTAGTTCTTTCTTCCTTTCCTTTTAATCTCCCCTTCAAGTTTCTCCTGTCAATATTCAAGTTTATTTTGACAATTCCTTTACCTCTGCTGCCCTCACTCCTAGTCCTCTCTGTCCCTTCCTTGTCTCTGTTCCCTCCTGTCTCATTTTTGAGTTTAATGTATTTCTATACTGAAATCTCTGTGTGGAGTGTGGGAGGAAGAGAGATGTTCTGTGTGTCATTGTGTTCCATCTTCCCTTACCTGGTTCAGATGAAAGTGAGGTTCATGAGATGTCTTTCTCCCACCCATTCCTCCATGACTATTTACTCCTATTGTGCACCTCTATTATGCAATAACTATTTGCCTCCTTTTTTCTTCCTATATTCCTCAATATGTTCCTTCTATTGTTGTCTTCTTCATATAATCACTAAAACAGAAAAAAACACACACACAACCCTTTATTATTTTTACCTATGACCTTTAAAATACAAAAACTATAAACTAAGACCAAGTAAAATAAAGATGGTTTGAAATTTGGCTACCTGACAAAAGTATCTTAGAGACACCGTATTTTTTTTGACGGGGGAAGGCAGGGTGATTGGGGTTAAGTGACTTGCCCAAGATCACACAGCTAGTAAGTGCTGACAAAAGTATCTTAAATTGCTTAGAGGTGCACAAAAGATTTACAGAGTTCTATTCAGGTTTGCCACGTTTTATCTGCAGTTTTAATTATCACTTCCCTTTCTAGATGATCATCAACCATCTCTTCAATGATCAGTTTGAGAATTTTCCCAGGAATTGAAATCAAACTCACTCTCCATGGTTAGAGAGCAGAATGTGGATAGTAATCTAGACTTCACAGGAAGCAGTGACATTTTGAGTACTCTTCTTTCCTGTGGTCCTTGTACCTTAAGACTATTTGTAGGTTATTATAGTAGGTAATTGAGGTAAGAGAGTTGCCAGTGGAAACAGACTAGTTTCAAATAGACAAGCCCTGGTACATAATTTATCTCCAAATATTCCCTTCTGAATGAACAAATATGTGTACCTTTCTCTGTTTCTCTTAGAACCTGCATTTTATTTTCAAAATGTCAACTCACTTCTGTGTTTTTCATCATTAATGCTGGGAAGCCTCTATTCTATTAAAGATTTATATTTAGTTTTGGTAGATGAGTTATTTTGGATGGTAAGCCTTTATCTCTTGCTTTTTGGAATATCATATTCCACATCTTTCTACCTTTTATGGTTGTATTTATTAGTCTTTTTTATCTTTATTGTGGCTCCTTTGTACTTGAAGTCATTTTTGGCTTTAACCTAGAAACTCTGGATGTTGCATATGATGTTCCTGGGAATTTTTATTTTGGGCTTTCATTCTAGAAGGGACTTAGGGATTCTCTTTATCATCAGTTTGCCTTATAGTCCTAAGAATTCTGGAAAGTTTTCCCTCACAATTTCTTGAAATATGTTATACAGATTTTTTAAAGTTATGGTTTTCTGATCAATTTAGATTATATTTTGTTAGTTGTTTTTTTTAATTATATTTCTTACATAGTCTTTTTTCATTTTTTTTCATTTTTGTTTAGATATTTCTTGTTTTCTTATTGAATCATTGTTTTCTGGTTTGGGAATTCTGTCCTTGGGTGAGGTTTTCCACCATTTTTCTAAGGCATCAATTTTTCTTGACATTCTTTCATCCTTAGCTTTTTTCATTCTGCATTTCTTATTTTCATTTCTTCCTATGGCTAGGCCACTTTTTTTCTCTGAGGTTTTTCCTAGATTTCTTTTGAGGTTTTCCTTGGGGTTCACCTCCAGGGCATCTCTCAAATGAAAAAATGTCCTCATGGTATTTAGAATTTTCCTTGGTTTGTAATTTTGTTCAGTTCAGTATCTAATATGAGAGACCTAGGGTTAGGTCAAGGTCTGCAACTGAATGGCATAAGCATTCTGATACTTAGTATAGTGTCCCAGAATAAGTTCCTCATTCAGTGGACCCTGGGGCTGCTCTGGTTCTGAGATATACCTGGAATTTCACTTCTGTCATACACCCCTTCCCACTGCTATAAGCTACAAGTGAGGTCCCTCCTCCCTGCTGCCTGACTCATGGACTATTCCCATCCTGGACAGAGCAATTAGTATCCTGAACTCATCTAGAGCCCTCCACCTACCAGGGCTTGTCTATTCTAAGCTAGTCTGTTTCCACTGGCAACTCTCTTACCTCAATTACCTACTATAATAACCTACCAACAGTCTTAAGGTACAAGGACCACAGGAAAGAAGGGTACTCAAAATGTCACTGCTTCCTGTGAAGTCTAGATCACTATCCACATCCTGCTCCCTAACCATGGAGAGTGAGTTTGATTTCAATTCCTGGGAAAATTCTCAAACAGATCATTGAAGAGATGGTTGAAAGGGAAAGGGAAGTGATAATTAAAACTGCAGATAAAACATGGCAAACCTGAATAGAACTCTATAAATCTTTTGTGCACCTCTAAGCAATTCAAGATACTTTTGTCAGGTAGCCAAATTTCCAACCATCTTTATCTTGCTTGGTCTTAGTCTAAACAAATGTTTGCTTTTTCTTGTAATGTTCAGCTCATGGTCATGGCAGTCTTTAAACATCCAGCCCTCTGTCCCTCTACTTCTGGACTTCAGCATAGTAAGAGGTAAACCCAGCTTTCATTATTTGCTACATAAGGAAGGGAAATTCTTTAGTGGCTGGACAGAACTAGTAAATCAATCACTTACAATCAGTAGTATAGAGGGGAAAGAAGCTGAAGATTCGAGAGTGTATGTAATTTTCTTTTCAATGAGAATGATAAAACCTCCACATTTCTCTCATGTACAGCTAACATTATGCCTGTGTACACACAGTACACACAAAAGATAACTTACCTTTCTCCTCCTTTCATGATAAAAATTTGTATCCCAAATATTTAAGGGGTTTCATGATAAAAATTTGTATCCCAAATATTTAAGGGGTTTTTCAAAACATCACCTCAGTACAGCTAAGATTTAGATGAAATCAATAATTTTTAGATGATGCAACTCCTGCTTAAAGACAGCATATGAAATACAACTTAATAAATGTTTGTAAAAAGAATGAGTGAAGAAGTGAAAGGGATACTTATCTATGCCCATCATTACAAACTTTCTGGACTGTGGGCCAGCTCTAACCAACGAAAAGTTATTCAAATTATTCTAGAGAAATAAACCAAAAGATTCCATTAGACTGGTGGACCTGTAAGTTAGAGTGAGAGATAACCTGTAGAAAACCTGTATATAAAATGGATGTAGCCCTGCAAGGTCAAGAAGCCTAGATGAAGACCTCCAGAATTTTGGATGGACCTCCATGCAGAGGACTGGAGAGAGGACAATGCCAAAAGCAGAGCAGGATTAGACAGTGTGGATGGGTTACAATCTGCCCTGAGTACCGCATAACTAAGTGTCAAAGTACTATTTCACACAAACTGGAAAATTCTGGAACTCATATGACTAGTCTCAAGAAATACTTAAATATAAGGAAGTGGTATTGAAAAGGGTTTCACAGTTTCATCTATAATCCTACTTATATACATGTGCTCATTTTTGAATATTTGCTAAATTCAGAATTTTAAATTTTTAAATCAAAAAGAAACCTATTTAGACAAATTCCTGCATTGGGATTCCAAAGTGAGTTATCCTCCCTGCTTATATACATGTGCTCATGTTTAAATATTTGCCAAATTTAGAATTTTAAAAATTTAAATAAAAAAGAAAGCTATTTAGAAAAATTCTTTGATTAGGAATCCAAAGTGAGTTATGCTATGCACCCAACAAGACTGTTCCTTCAATTTGTGTTTCAGCTACTGCCTGCTTTGTCTTTTGCTTTTTGCAGATTGTCTCATGGATTCAAAGCCTTTCTTCAAAAGAAAAAAAGGAGGGTGGGGGGAGGACACATTCCAAGCAGACTGGCCTTCAATCAGTGTGGATTCCCACAATTCTGCTTCCCAACTTTGTCACAGAAGGCTCACACTCAAGGCAAGGCTGCCACCTCGTGTCTGAATGGTCAAAATTCATAAACTCCTAACAGAATTCATCTCTAGATGATAATGGGGTAGAACTAGGGGGGAATCTAACCAGCTGTTTTTTTTTTTTGTTGTTGTTATTTTGTTGTTTTGTTTTGTTTTGTTTTTGTCTTTAATAAACTGCTTTCCTGAATACAGTACAATAAAAGCAAGGTTTTTTTTTAAATAATTAATACCCAAATTTTAGAGTATTAACCTGTGGGTAGCCTTCTAATGTGAAAGCAATACCAATATATCACATTAATATTGATTTTAAATTGTATAAAGTATTAACAAAAAAGCTGGCTTAATATTAGCAAAATCATAAACATAATATAATATGCTAATAATAGAACCAATAAATATCACATGTTTGTTCATACAAATAGATGAATAAATAAACTTCTGATGAAAATATACCTATTTGTTTTTAAGAGTTAAAAAGCAGCAGAATAAATTATTATCTCTCTTTAATATGGTAGAAAAATGAGAATATATGTAAAGTGCTTTGCAAACCTTAAAGTACTATAATAAAATGTTAGCTATATGGTAAACAATATCTATATAAACTCAAGAACTAGAATTATTTGTAAGGGTGAAATAGTGGAGGCATTTACAATTAGATCATGTTTCAAGTGAAGATGTCTAAAATAAATTGAGTGAATAAGCATAAGTGAAAGGAAACAAAAGTATAGCTTTATTTCATGTGATGGGATAGTTAACTTTTAGAACTCTATGGGGTCAGCTAAATGCTAATTGAAATAACTAATAATTTCAGTGATATAACAAGACATAAAATGAACCCACAAAAATTATTATAAATAATAGAATTCCTGTATATTATTGACAAAATCCAGCAAGAAGAGATAGAAAAAAAGAAATTTCACTTAAAAAGCTGTAAAATATATATAATACCCAGTGGTCCATCTACTAAGATACGTAAGAATTAAGCTAATAAAACTACTAAACATTCTTTATAGAAATAAAAGAAGACAACACTTGGAGAGTTATTAATTGCTTGTGGAGGAGCCATGCTAGTATAATAAAAATGTCAATATCATCTAAATTAGTTTATACAAAGTATACCAAAAGTTTCCTTTATGGAATCAAATTGTATTTGGAGAAGCAAAAGTCCATTAATCTGAGGAGAAACAATAGAAAAAGTATTCTAGCTGTTGTCATGTGTATGGCTTCTGGCAATAAGTAGGATAAAAGGTATTTGCCTGAGTAGAAGAAATGTTAATCCTCCTTGGATGGCCTCACCTTCATGGAGGTAATGCCTTTTGTTCTCAGGTCTTTCCTTTGGACACTGATATACTTCTCCCTAAGATTATCAATTGAAAATTAATTCAATGAGAGCCAATCTCTAATTGATAAATGGTCAACTAACAGGTAATACTAAAGGAAAGAAACATAAACTACCAATAACCATATTAAAATGTTTCAAATCACTAATAATTAGAGAAATGCAAAATTAAAACAACTCAGCTCCCATCTCTCATCAGATTATCAAAATCTGGGGGGTGGAGTGGGGGAAGGAAGAAATTGACAGTTGTTGGAGGATAACACTGCAGGATAAGGGAGACATTAATATGCTTTTGGTGGAGCAACTCTGTGGTGTTGACATAAATTGGTATAGCTACTATGGATAGCAATTTGGAACTATGGCCCAAAAGTTACTAAATTGTGCATACCTTTTAACCCAGTAGTATCATAACTAGGGAGAAAAAGAACCCTTTTACGTATTATCATGAAGAACTTAAAACTAAAGTTCCCATATACCCATATCCATACCCATAACCATTTCAGGGAAATCATTGAACAAATTATGGCAAATGAATGTAATGAATACTATTGAGCTATAAGAAATGACAAAAGAATGGTTTCAGAGAAACCTGGGAAGACTTGAATGAACTGATGCAGAGCAGAACCAGCAGAATAATTTATACAGTAACAACATTGTCAAAACAAATAACTTTGAAAGACTTTAGAATTCTGATTAATGAAATGACCAACCACAATTCCAGGGCAGATTATCAAGAATGTTACCCATCTCTGACTGAGAGATAATAGATTCAGTACAGAAAGAAACATACATTTTGGATATAGTAAATGTGGAAGAATATGATTTTGCTCGACCATGCATATTTGTTACGTATTTACTATTTTACTTTTTTTCCTTCACAACGTGCAGAGACAGGGAGGTAAAGGGGAAAGAAAAAAATTGCTAAAAAGCATTTAATAAATTAATCAATGTAGAAAAAAACAAGAATCCCTTAGTTGGCCAATCTTAAGTAACTTTTGAAAAGGGGCATTTCCTGAAGAACAGTTACTAAAGATATCCTCCAAAAGATCTGTGACACACTCTCTCATCATGACAGAGTTCAAAGGAAAAGTGAGTTCAAACTCAGGAAACAAATGTAGCAAAGGCGTAATTCACAGGATTCTGGTTGCCAGAGTTTTCTTTTCTCCTTTTAGTGGGTAGTCAAGAAATTCTCTATGATCATGGCCAATCTACATCTTTGTCTCAATGCAGACACAGCTGTCAGGTGATTCCTGGGTGGACCTAGGACACTGGCAGGAAGATAAGAAATCCAAAATCTTCCAGATCCTTCTGAATTCACAAAGTCCTCCGGCCATAGGTGGAGAACAGAAGGAAATCAAAGCCAAAACTATAATCGAGACCTCTCCGTCCCCCTAAGTAGCTCTTTTCCCAGAGGAGTTGGGTAGTTTAGGTGAATGATCCATTTGCTCCAACCTTTAGAAAGTATATGACTCTTATTACTGTTTGTCTGTAATTTATATGGCCAAGTTTCCTATCTGAACATGATCTTTATGAAGTCACTCCAAGGATTTCTCCAAAGTGTGAATTTTTATTGGTTGATGCTATTTGCTACAAAGTGGGGGTGAAGGTATTAAAATTTAGTTTTGTTGCCATTTTGGGGGGTGGTAAAAGTAATGAGTACCAATGAAACATTTTTTTTAATGCACAGAAGAGAAACTCAGGAGCAGCTAGGTGGCGCAGTGAGTAGAGCACCAGCCCTGGAGTCAGGAGGACCTGAGTTCAAATCCTGCCTCAGACACTTGACACACTTACTAGTTGTGTGACCATGGGCAAGTCATTTAACCCCAATTGCCCTACCTTCCTCCCTCAAAAAAAAAAAAAACAGAAAAAAAAGAAGAGAAACTCAGAGGAAACATAGACAAGGAAAGGCAGGCTTGTTACTAACCTATTGAGGATAATATACACACACATGTATATATTTTTCTGTTCTTCATCTATGGAAATGTTCACATTTGTCGCTGTTTGTCAAGTTCAGGACAACAAAAATAAAAACTGAAAAAAAACCACATAGCTCTCCACAATGACTCCCATCTATCATTTCAAGGTTTTTAAAATATTGTTTCTCTTCATGCACTCTCCGTTCTAATCTCACTGTCCTGCTAGATATTCCCTGTAGGTGCTACAATTCATCCTTGTTCCTGGGCTTTTGTAAAGGCTGCCCCCTCCCTGCCTAGAATACTCTTCCTTCTCACTGCCACCTCTCAGAACTCCCACTTCCTTTCAAAACCCAGTTTACCGTGCCACCTCCTACACAATCTCCATTCTCCCAGTTGTTACTATTCTCTCCCTTTTGAAATTATTTCATATAACTTTGTACGTCCTTTGTAATTATTTTCTTGTACATTTCTTGGCTCTTTAAAAGCATAGATGTTTCTTTCTTCTTCTTCTTCTTTTTCTTTATATATCCCTGGGACCAAAGAAGTCACATTGTATAGTTGATAGAATTCTGGCCTCAAGGCCAGGAAGAATTGGGTCATACCTCTGGCACATACTAGCTGTGTGACCTATCACATGTTACTTAACGTCTCTGTGCTCAAGGCAACCTTTTAAGACCACAAATTATAGAAAAGACACTGTCCTACATTGATACATGGATTTTTCTCGTTGATATTTTCTATATCAATAAAATCATAGGTCCAGGCCTGATCACTACCCCTGGTGCCTAAGACAGTGACTTACACATAGTAGATGCTTAATGAAAGTTGAATTCATTTATGACAGGGAGGGAAGTGAGGATAGTCAGTCTAAGGGATAAAATAGTAAAGTGGGGGAGAGCAGATATTCAATTTAACAATGTCTGTTTAGTGTCTGCTATATGCCAGGAGCCACATTAAACACTGGGAATATAAAGCCCAAAACAATGGTGCCTTCTCTCAGGGTGCTTGCCTTCCACTGGGGGAAAACAAAACTACACAGATAAAACAATTTTTTTTCATGTACGCAAAGTGTCAGTGCCCAGCACAATGTCCAGGCACAGAGTTAGTATTTGTTAAATTCTTTTTCATTAATTTAATAAAAATTATTTGTGGGGAAAGTACTAACAACAGAGACGGGAGAGGATACAGCCCTGGAGCTATCCACTCCTACTCCTTGCTTAAGAGATGACCCTTCAGTTGAGTCTTGGAGGAAGCTGGATATTTAAGGAGGGAAGTTTTAATTCAGTTTGAATTCCATTATTTTCCATTTTTAAATTGTTCTTGTTCAGTCATTTCAGTCGTGTCCGACTGGGATGAGTGGGTAAGGCCTGAGCAAGAACCAACTCAGGTCCACAGACACAAAGTCTGATAATGCACATGGTGGTTTAAGGGGAAATATGAGAATTATTCTTTTTCTTCCTTCTTCAACCTTTACTTGGTAAAGAATGTAATGATAAAGCAAAGAATGATCGTTTCAACTTAGATGGCCCAGAGAAGTGAGGAGAAAAAGACAATAAGGCAGAAATATAATTACCACTAAGAGATAAAGAAAATTCACATGAAGGATGATTCACTAAAAAATAAATAAATAGAAATTTTTTAAAATGTGTTATGATCAATTCATTTAAGGGACCTTATTTTTCCTAACTTTGCTCAAAGGAACAATCACGCTATGATAGTACTAACTGTACCTTTACTCAGATTAAAAGATAGAGGAATATTAGTGATTAGGGGTACATGATGATGGGTAGATACAATGGCAGTTAGAGGTGGCCTTAATAGCAGTAACTCATTCGAAGGGCAAATCTCACCAGTTCAGAAGACAATAGCCTCTCTCTGAAATTGCTTTTACCCCCCAAATGCTAGATACGTTCTCAATCCCAGAGGTTGATGAGACAAATGTCAAAAACAAAGTCTATGTTTCTTTGTGTTTCATAGCTCTGGACTTTCCCCTTTAAATCTTATTTGTCACATAGTTAAATTCTACTGTCTTGCCACCCTAAGGGAACTTTCTTATATTGATTCCATGTAAGCAGCTGGAAAAGTGAGGAGAAAAAGACAATAAGGCAGAAATATAATTACCACCAAGAGATAAAGAGAATTCAGACAGAGGGTGATGCACTAAAAAAAAATGTACTATGATCAGTTCATTTAAGGGGCCTTAGTTTCCCAAATTTGCTCAACCGAACAATCACACTGTAACAGAACTAATTGTAACTTTACAAAGATCATCAAAGGACAGAGGAGCATTAGTGATTAGGGATACATGATTAATGAGGGTTGCAGCAGGGTCTGCCCAAACCAACTGTACAGTATATGGAAATTTTTAAGTGCATGTATGATAAGGGCTGGGGGGTAATTCCTTCTACTTTGGGCTAAAGATCTATTGCCAGGAGGCTTCTGAAGGTAGGATAAAGAAATGGTATAGGGAAGAGATGAATGGGACAATGCCTGCATTCATAATTGGTGAAGAAGGAATAAGAGACCCTTGGTGACCCCTGGGAGATTGAGTTGGGTTGTAAATATATGATAAAGTCAAATTATGTGGAAGAATAAAACCTCTTAGATACATCATTGAAAGATTCCTACATTAGCGTGAGTCCTTTACTCTTTATAGGATGTGTTAGAGGGAAGCCACAATTGTCAACTAGATTTGAGGGCTGATAATTTTTTCAAATGTCTTTGTAACACTTATGCCCATACAAACTAGGCTGTTTGCCCTGAAGGTCCCCAGTTTGACTGTACTATTTTATTAATGAATGTAGAGGGGAGACATGACTCCTGATTGGCTGAGAGAATGTTGAGCCACAGCACTGTATAACTGTGTACATAGAGAAGGGATTTATTTAGAGATTGTTAGAGAACTTTGAGAGAGGTGGCAAAAAGAGATAAGTATGTCCTTTAGATAGCTATCAGGACCCCTTGGGGCCACGGTCATGTAGAAAAAGCTGGCTGCCCAACACGCTCCTTGACTTCCAACAACTACAACCTTAAAGATTTCTAAAAATAGACTCTCTTGACCTTCTCCAACCCAACTATTTTTCTCTCTTCTTGATGGAGCTGAGATTTTACATCACTCCCAAATGAAAAGCTCATTTACTTTCATGTATTTTTTGATCTATTATAACCTGTATAAATTCCCTGATTTTGTGTAATTTTTAACAGAGGTTAAAATTAGCTATTTGTGATGGTCTTTTGTGTGCAATGGGGGTGTAGTATAAGATTTATATCCTGTCCCCAAATTTTCAAAGGTCAGTGAGATCTCACTGGTTGCCACTGGAATTATGACACTGTCCAAGGTATGGGCTCCTCTCTCTGGATGATTCCATTCTATGATGACCTTTCCCTTCAAAAAGAAAAAAGAACTCTCCCTGGAGCTCCTACCAGCTTCTATGGACCTTTCAAACTCAGAAGGTCCCGGGTGCCACTTTCACTGGTTGAGTTGCCACGCTTCCAAAAGTACCAGGATGAGGAGGGGGTAGCTTAGACTGATAGGCTTTTTTGAATGCCTCCAAAGCCAATCAAAAAACCTCCCATTCATCATCTAGTTAGTCACCAGAAAGAGTTACATTATGCATCTTCCCTTCCCTCCAAAGTCTCTCCAAGATACTTTCACTCTTTGCCATCATGACTTTCCCAGAAGCAGTTTCCTTAGGCTCTTCTACATGAAGAAACATCATCTGAAGTTCTCTATCCCTGATCTAGACTTCCGCTAAATGAGTAGCCAGTGTTTGTTAGAAGGGGGATAACCTGGCAATAATATACTAAGTATTTCTCTTCCTTACTAGCAATGAGGAAAAGTGATATTTATACTGGACCCCAAAGTATTGTACCCCTAGGCTATCAATATTTGAGGTGTGACAGATAGATACAATTTTAGATGATTACCTTTCTTGGAGATAGGTATAAGCATTTTCTGGGAAAAGGAGCAAGCATCTAGCCATGGCCCTCTATTCATTCCCCAAAATGGTGGAAATCACAATTCCCATTGGAAGAGGGTGGGCCAGATCCCAAATTAGATATCTATTCATGCCACTTGCAAGCCAAAACATTTTTCTATTTAGACAGCAACCACAAACCTACTCTATCTTACACCTTGTTAAACATAGATAAACTTTGTTCACAGCATCCCCTTGATCTACTAATCCAAAAGCCCTATCAAAAACAATAATAATAAAAATAAAGTAAAATGATCCTAGCTTGACATAATTTGTTTTTAATGGCTTTGAATAAAAATCTCTTTTTTTTTCTTAAGTGCTAACAAGCAGTACTTTAAAAATCTGTTCTTTAACATGATAGAAAAGGAAAATGGCAAATACTGGAGGAGGTAAGGAAAAATTGGGATGCTGATGCACTGTTGGTGGAGTTATAAGCTGATCCACCCATCCTAGAGCACAATTTGGAACTATACCCAAAGGGCTACAAAATTGTGCATGCCTTCTGACCCAGCAATATTACTACTAGGTCTGTATCCTGAAGAGATCAAAGAAAAGGGGAAAGTACCTATTTGTACAAAAATATTTATAGCAACTCTTTTTATGGTGGCAAAGTATCAGAAATCAAGGGGTTGCCTATCAATTGGGGAATGGCTTACTAAGTTGTGGTATTGGTTGTGGTGGAATATGACTGTATTATAAGAAATGATGAGGAGAATGGTTTCAGAAAAAAACATGCCCAGATCTATATCAACGGATACAAAGTGAAGTGAGCAGAACCAGGAGAACATTGCACCCAGCAAGACTGTAAGGATGATCAACTGTGAAAGACTTAACTACTCTGATCAAGACGATCCAAGACAATTCCAAAGAACACGTGATGAAAAATGCTATCAACCTCCAGAGAGAGAACCAATGAACTCTGAAGGCAGATTGAAGCATATTTTTTTTACTTTTTAAATTTTTATTGTTTTATTTTGTTTGTTTTCTTTTTCAACATGACTAATATGGAAATATGCTTTGCATAACTTCATGTGTACAATCTGTCAAATTGCATGCTTTTTTAGGGAGAAGGGAGGAGTAGGAGGGAGTGAGAGAATTTGGAACTCAATTTTTTTAAATGACTGTTGAAAAAAATGTTTATATGTAATTGGGAAATATTTAATGAAATAAAAATTTTAAATCTGTTCTTTAATTTTACCAACATGGCTTCCCGGCAAGTGATATGTTGGTCTATCAGCTAACCCAAGTTTAAGGTATTCTGTGGGTCAGAAGCCACTCAAAATTATAGTTCAGTTTCCTCATCTGTAAAATGAGCTGGAGAAAAAAATGGCAAACCATTCCAGTATTTCTGCCAAGAAAACCGGTCATGTAGAAAAAGCTGGCTGCCCAACACGCTCCTTGACTTCCAACAACTACAACCTTAAAGATTTCTAAAAATAGACTCTCTTGACCTTCTCCAGTTTAACCCCAAATAGGGTCATGGAGAATTAGACACAACTGAAATGAATGAACAACAAATGGCCACTGTCTTGGGAATGGGATCATTACTAGTCTTGTGCAGTCGCCTCCCTTTTCCTCTAAAAAAGCAAGATCCACTCTCTAGTCACTGCCCTGGGCTCTTCCCCCAATGCTTGGAGTAGAAGGATGGGTACTGTAGGATGTCTTCACCCAGCATGGTAGTTTTCCATTCCTCCAGCAGATAGAAGTTATTTTAATAGTCTCACTTTTGTTTAAGGGAAAATTCTGCATTTGAATGAAGAGTGCTTTTGACAATCCTATTTTAGATGTTTATTAAAAAGAACATTTTTAAGATCAATAAGATTGTCTTTTGGGGGCAGAGCCAAGATGGCAGCTGGAAAGTAGGGACTTGAGTGAGCTTCCCGTCCATGTCCCTCCAACAACCTAAGAAAAATGGCTCTGAACAAATTCTAGAACTCCAGAACCCACAAAATAGCAGAGAGAAGCAGGGCTCCAAACCAGGACAGCTTGGATGGTTGCTGGGTAAAGTCTATCTCCTACAGAGCTGGGAGCAGAATGGAGCAGAGCCCAGCGTGGGCTGCACCCCGACCAACCAGACCGGGAGCCCAACAGAACAGGCCCTAGCACCCTGAATCAGTGAGCTGTGGCAGTTACCAGACTTCTCAACCCACAAACACCAAAGACAACAGAGAAGGTTAGTGGGAAAAGCTGCAGGGGACAGAGTGAAGGAGTTTGCGGTTCAGCTACCGCTCCAGGGACAGTGAGGGGAGGTGCAGCTACAGAACTACAGCTGCAGTTGCTTCTGGCCCCAGGTGGGAGGAATTAAGTGGTGGATAAGAGCAGGAGTGCAGAGCCTGCTTAAGGTCTGGGTTGGCAGTTCTTGGGGGAGGAGGAGCGCTGATGTGGCAGAGCTGGCTGTATAGAAATAGCTCTGAAATCAACAGCACATCCCCTCAAGCTTGGAACAAAGTACTCTTTACAAGCAGTTGTACCCCGCTGAAAAACTCAGGGGTCAAGTAAGTTGGCTGGGAACATGGCCAGGCAGTGAAAACATACTCAGATTCAGTCTCAGACTTTGGAATCTTTCTTTGGTGACAAAGAAGACCAAAACATACAGCCAGAAGAAGTCAACAAAGTCAAAGAGCCTACATCAAAAGTCTCCAAGAAAAACATGGACTGGTCTCAGGCCATGGAAGAGCTCAGAAAGGATTTGGAAAAGCAAGTTAGAGAAGTAGAGGAAAAATTGGGAAGAGAAATCACAGTGATGCAAGAAAACCATGAAAAACAAGTCAATGACTTGCTAAAGGAGACCCCAAAAATACTGAAGAAAACAACACCTTAAAAAATAGACTAATTCGAATAGCAAAAGAGCTCCAAAAAGCCAATGAGGAGAAGAATGCCTTGAAAGGCAGAAATAGGCAAATGGAAAAGGAGGCCCAAAAGACCACGGAAGAAAATACTACCTTAAAAATTAGATTGGAGCAAGTGGAAGCTAATGAATTTAGGAGAAATCAAGATATTATAAAACAGAACCAAAGGAATGAAAAAGTGGAAGACAATGTGAAACATCTCATTGGAAAAACCACTGACCTGGAAAATAGATCCAGGAGAGATAATTTAAAAATTATTGGACTACCTGAAAGCCATCATCAAAAAAAGAGCCTAGATATCATCTTTCAAGAAATTATCAAGGAGAATTGCCCTGATATTCTAGAGCCAGAGGGTAAAATAGAAACTGAAAGAATCCACCAATTGCCTCCTGAAAAAGATCCCAAAAAGAAAACTCCTTGGAATATTGTTTCCAAATTCCAGAGCTTCCAGATCAAGGAGAAAATACTGCAAGCAGACAGAAGAAAACAATTTGAGTATTGTGGAAACACAATCAGGATAATACAAGATCTAGCAGCTTCTACATTAAGGGATCAAAGGGCTTGGAATACAATATTCTGGAGGTCAATGGAGCTAGGATTAAAACCGAGAATCACCTACCCAGCAAAACTGAGTATCATGCTCCAAGGCAAAATATGGATTTTCAATAAAATAGAGGGAAAAGACCAGAGCTGAATAGAAAATGTGACTTTCAAACACAAGAATCAAGAGAAGCATGAGAAGGTAAACAAGAAAGAGAAATCACAAGGGACTTACTCAAGTTGAACTGTTTTGTTTACATTCCTACATGGAAAGATGATGTGTATGATTCATGAGACCTCAGTATTAGAGTAGCTGAAGGGAATATACATATATGTGTATGTATGTATATATATATATGTATGTATGTATGTATATAGACAGAGGGCACAGGGTGAGTTGAATATGAAGGGATGATATCTAAAAAATCAAATAAAGGGATGAGAGAGGAATATATTGAGAGAGGGAGAGATAGAATGGGGTAAATTATCTTGCATAAAAGTGGCAAGAAAAAGCAGTTCTGTAGGAAGAGAAGAGGGGGCAGGTGGGGGGCAGAATGAGTGAATCTTGCTCTCATCAGATTTGACCTGAGGACGGAATACCATACACACTCAATTGGGTATCTTACCCCACAGGAAAGAAGGAGGAAGAAGATAAAAAAGGGGGGATGATAGAAGAGAGGGCAGATAGGGGGAGGAGGTAATCAAAAATGAACACTTTTGAAAAGGGACAGGGTCAAGGGAGAAAATTGAATAAAGGGGGCTAGGTTAGGAAGGAGCAAAATATAGTTAGTCTTTCACAACATGAGTATTGTGGAAGGGTTTTACATAATGATACACATGTGGCCTATGTTGAATTGCTTGCCTTCTTAGGGAGGGTGGGTGGGGAGGGAAGAAGGGAGAGAATTTGCAACTCAAAGTTTTAAAAACAGATGTTCAAAAAAAAAGTTTTTGCAGGCAACTAGAAAATAAGGTGCACAGGCAATGGGGCATAGAGGTTTGTCTTCCCTGCAGGAAAGTAGGGGAAGGGGGGATGGGAGGGAGGTGTGGTGGTGGAGGAGAGGGCTGACCTGGGGATGGGGTGACAGGAGTATATGCTGTCTTGGAATGGGCAGGAGGGTGGAAATGGGGAGAGAATTCGTGATTCAAACTTTTGTGGGGCTCAATGCTGAAAACTTAATATGTTAAATAAATTTTTTTAAAAATATGCTTTAAAAAAATAATAAGATTGTCTTTTATCTTGTTAAAGATTCACCAGCTGGGGGAAAAAAAATCAACAATTTCCAGACAGAGATTCTATTTTCCTCTCTTCTTTTTCATCATATGTACACCATGCTCTGCTAAGTCACTACTTCTCTCTCTCTCTTGCTATTCACAATTATGGTTAAGAACTCTCCCTTATCCATAGTTGTGAAAATTTCCGCCTTCTCTGATCCTCAAATTTGTGTTATCTAGATCATTTTATAGCCTTCTTAGCTAGGTCATTTTATATCTAGGTCATTTAATCATTTGGAGCTTATTGCCTAAACCTAATTTTGGCTGGACCAGCATATCCAGCAGGGGGAGTAAATACTTCTCTTACTAATTGGTGTCCCTAGTTTTGACAAATAATATGATAATCTATTAGATTGCTTCTGCTACCTGTGTATCTAATCTGTTCCAGTCATCAATTTTAAAAATTATTTTAATCAGTACCAAATAGTTTTGATGAGAGCTACTTTGTAGGATGGTTTGGGATCTGCAACTGCTAAGTCACCTTCCTTCTCACTTTTTCCCACTATTTTTGTTCCTCAAACAAATGTTTTTATCGTTATGCCTAGAGCTATAAATTTTCCCTTTAGTAGTCTGGTATAGCAATGAAACTGTAAATAAATTTCTGCAATATTGTCAGTTCCAAAATATTAGCAATGCACAACCATTTGTGATTCAAATCTCTCAAACAATTTAAGTCTATATCTGTGCAAAAAGTGTTTTTCAGTTGAATTGATATCATTCCTATATCGTGGGTAGATAAAATCCCAGATATTTTGTACATTCTGTTGTCATTTTCAATATAATTCATTTTTCTGTCCCTTCCTAATAGATTTTGTGTTAATATATAGAAAATCTAATTATTTTTTAGTTTATTTAATTTCTGTTGTCTACTGAATTTATTGTTTGCACTTTTAAAATTTGCTTTCCAGGATTTTATTGGTAAACTCTCACATTACCTGCAAAAAATGATATTATAATTTTGCTCATTCTTTGTCTGAGCTCATTTCTTTGGTTTCTTTTTAAAAATTGTTTATTGCTATACCTAGCATTTATAGAAGTATTCCAAAAAATAGCAGTAATAATGCATATCCCTGTTTTACCTCTGATCATATTGTAAAGGCCTCTCGTGATTCTCCATTACAGATAATAGCTGTTGGTTTTAAAGAGATATTAATTACCATATTAACAAAAGTTCCATTTATTCCAATATTTTTTAGTGTTTTTGGTTCAATGAAAGTTGTATTTTGTCAAAAACATTTTCTGCATCTATTGACATAATCATAAATTTTAGTCTTTGCAATTAATTTGGTCTACTGTAATTTCCAAATATTGAACCAACCTTGCATTCCATGGTATAAATCCAAGCTAGTCACGGTGTATAATCTTTTTAGTGTGTTACCATAGCCTCAATGAAAAAAGCTTATTAAATTTTTTGCATCAATATTTGTTGGATACATTGTTTCATCATTTTATTTAACTTCCTCTGGTTTAGGTATCAGAGCTATTTTTTGACAGAATACAATAGAATAAAATGTTCATGTTTCCTGTTTTTCAAATGATTTGCATGACATTGGAATTAATTGTTCTTAGAATGTCTTAAATGACTTCCAATCATACATGGTCCTGCATTATTGAGGAGGTGTTGAGTTTGATGTTCTTTTGTAGCTTGTTCAATTTATTTTTCCTAGACTGAGCTATTTGAGCTCTCTGCTTAATTATATATTAATCTAGGCATTATATACTTTTTGTAAATATTCATTTATTTCATTTAATTTATCAGTTTGGTTGGCATATAATTGGACAAAATAGTTTTCAATAATTTTATTTCTTCATTGTGAATTCTCCTTTTTTAATTTTTTTTACTTTTGTTGTTTGGTTTTCTTCTCTTAATCAAATTAGCTATTTTTTATTTATCATAATCAAATTTTATTTTTAATTGATTTTTATTTTTTCTCTTACACCTTTCCCTCTACTCCCTCCCCCAAAACACCAACCTTTATAACAAATATGCATATTCAAGCAAAACAAATTCCCTCATTGGCCATGTTCAAAATTATATGTCTCATTCTGCACACTGAGTCTATCAATCTCCATCAGGAAATGGGATGCATTCTTCATCTTTGGTAGGCAAGAATCATGGTTGGTCATTTCATTAATTAGGGTTTTAAAGACTTTCAAAATTTTCCATTTTTTATTGCATTCCGAGGCATGTCTCTAAATCAGTAGAATGGCTCTTCTTTTGATTGCTTCAAGTCAAGGTCTTGCAAAGACTTTCATTAGAGAAAGGAAATAGTCATCAAGTTTCCTTTAAAAAAAAAAGAAATGTTCGTTTTAAAATTATCAATGCTATTGTATAAATTATTTTCTTAATTCTGCTCACTTTACTCTGTATCAGTTTACACAAATCTTTCCAATATTCTCTAAAACTATAGCTTTCAATTTCTACAATTATGTATGTGTGTGCATGTGTACTTTGTTACATTTGAGTTCCAAGCTGTTTTCCACCCTCCCAACCTCACCCTAGAGAAGGCCAACATTTGATACAAATATATATGTGAAACTATTCAGTACATAGTTCCAAATAGCAGTTCTTTCTCCGGAGCTGTTCAGCATCTTCCGTCATAGGTCCTTTGTAGTTGATTTGAATATTACTATTACTCAAAATGGCTTAGTCAGTCACATTTACTCCTCAAACAGTATTGATATTACTGTATATACTCTCTTGCCTCTATTCATTTCATTCTTCATTATTTCATGTGAGTGTTTCCATGTTTTCCTAAAATCATCCTGTTGATGATTTCTTATAGCACAGTAGTATTCCATCAGAATTACATACCATAGCTTATTCAGCCATTCCCCAATTGATGGACATCCCCTCAATTTCCAGCTCTTTGCCATCATAAAAAGAGCTGCTGTAAATATATTAGAACATATAGGTTTTTTCTTCTTTTTTCCCTGATCACCTTGGGAAAGAGACCTAATAGTGTATTGCAGGGTCAAAGGGTATATACACACAATTTTACAACCCTTTGGGCATAATTTCAGATTGATCTCCAGAATGGTTGAATCAGTTCACAGTACCACCAACAGTGTGTTAGTGTCCCAATTTTTCTACATCTCCTCTAACAGTTATTATTTTCCCCTTCTATCATTTTACCCAATTTGATAGGTTTGAAATGGTATCTCAAAGTCAAATTCTTTTAATTTGCATTTCTCTGATCAATAATGATTTACAATATTTTTTCATACAACTCTATATAGCTTTGATTTCTTCCTCCAAAAACTGCCTGTTCATATCCTTTAGCTGTTTATCAGTTGGTACATGACTCAAATTTCTTATAAATTTGAAAAAGTTCTCTACATATTTGAGATATAAAGCCTTTACCTTAGAAACTGTCTATAAATTCCCTCCCCAAATTTTCTGCTTTCCTTATAATCTTGGCTATGTTGGTTTTATTTGTACAAAAACTTTTCAATCTAATGTAATCAAAATTATCCATTTTATATCTCACAATGCTCTCTATCTCTTGTTTATTCATAAATTGTTCTCCTATCCTTAAGTCTGATAGGTATAATGTTCCATGTTCTTCCAATTTACTTATGATATCTCACTTTATAGCTAAGTCATGTATCCATTTTGACCTTATCTTGGTAAATGGTGTGAGATAATAGTCTATTCTTAGTTTCCACCTGACTGCTTTCCAATTTTCCCAAGAATTTTCACAAAACAGTGAATTCTTATCCTGAAAGCTTAAATCTTTACATTTATCAAACACATGGTTGCTATACTAATTTACTACTGTGTATTGTATCTCTACTCTATTCGATTTATCAACCACTCTATTTCTTACCCAGTTGCAGAATTTTGATAATCACTACCTTATAATACATTTTAAGATCTGGCACTGCTAGACCTCCTTCCTTTACATTTTTTTCATTAATTCCATTGACATTCCTAAACTTTTGTTCTTCCAAATGAATTTTATTATTTTTTTCTATCTCAGTAAATATTTTTTTTGTAATTTAATTGGGATGGTACAGAATAAGTAGGTTAATTTAGGTAGAATTTTCATACACTGGCCCAGCCCACCTATGGATGATTAATATTTCATCAATTTTTTAAATCTAATTTTATTTGTATAAAAAGTATTTTTAAAATTATGTTCATATAGTTCCTGGATTTGTCTGGCAGGTATACTCCTAGGTATTTTATACTGTCTATGGTTATTTTAAATGACCTATCTCTTCTTGCAGGGCTTTGTTGGTGATACATAGAAATACTGATAATTTATGTGGGTTTATTTTATATCCCACTACTTTGCCAAAATTATTGTTTCAACTAGCTTTTTAGCTGAATCTCTAAGATTTCCTAGTATACCATCATGTCATCTGCCAAAAGAGATACTTTTATTACTGCATTTCCTGTTTTGATTCCTTCCTTCTCTTACTGTTGTTGCTAGCATTTCTAGCACAATAGTGAATAATATTAGTGATAATGGGCATTCTTGTTTCACTCCTGAGCTTATTGGGAAGGCTTCTAGTTTTCCACATTATAGATAATGCTTGCTGATGGTTTTAGGTAGATGCTTGTTATCATTTTTAAGGAAAAATCCATTTATATGTATGCTTTCAAATGGTTTTAATAGGAACAAATGTCAAAATCTTTTTCTGCATCTATTGATATAATCATGTGATTTTTGTTCCTTTTGTGATTGATGTAATCAGTTATGTTAACACTTTTCCTTATATTGTTCCAGTCCTGCATTCCTGGTATAAATCCTACTTTGTTATAATTATAATTTCATGATATATTGTTGTAGTCTCCTAGATAGGATTTTATTTAGGATTTTTGCATTAATATTCATCAGTGGAATTGATCTATAATGTTCCTTCTCTGTTTTTGCTCTTTCAGGTTTAGGTATCAGCACTATAATTGTTTCATAAAAAGAGTTTGGTAGGACTCCTTCTTTGCTTATTATTCAAAATAATTTATTTAATATTGGAATTAGTTGATCTTTACATGTTTGGTAGAATTCGCTTGTAAATCCATTAGTCCTGATGCTTTTTTCTTAGGAAGTTCATTTAAAGTCTTTTCAATTTCTTTTTCTAAAGTAACTTTATTTAGATATTGTAGTTCCTCATCTGTTAATCTGGGCAGTTTATGTTTTTCTGTGAGTATTCTTCCATTTCAATTAAATTGTTAAGTTTATTGGCATGCGAGCAAGCAAAATAACTTCTAACAATTGCTTTAATTTTGTTTTCATTAGTAGTGTGTTATCCCTTTTCATTTTTGATACTAGTGATTTGGTTTTCTTCACTCTTTTTTAATCATATTAACCAAAATTTTATCTATTTTATTAGATATTTTTATAAAAACAACTCCTAGCTTTGTTTATTAATTCAATGGTTTTTTATATCCAGTTTTATTAATCTCATCTTCAATTTTCAGGATTTCCAATTTGGCATTTAATTGGGGATTTTTAATTTTTATATTTTTCCAGTTTTTTAAAATTGTATACCCAATTCATTGATCTGCTCTTTCTCTATTTTATTGATGTAAGCATTTAAAGATAGAAATGTTCCTCTGATTACTGCTTTTGCCACATTCTCTAAGTTTTGATATGTTGTCTCATTATTTTCATTCTCTTTAATAAAATTATTTTATTGTTCCTTAACCCACATTCTTTAAGATTAGGTTATTTAGTCTCCAATTAATTTTTAATCTGTGTTTCCATGGATTTTTAATTAAATGTATGTATTAATCTCTTTGGCTTCATTTTTATTTATTTTTTGATTAGACTTATGTATTTCTGACAAGGGAAAGTTGAAATTCCCCACTATTATAGTTTTGTAATCTATTTCTACCTGAAATTCATTTACCCTTTCTTTTAAAAATTCAAATTCTATAGCATTAGTATTGATATTACTTTATTATCTTTGGTACCTTTTAACATAATATAGTTTACCAACTTATGTCTTTTAATTAAACATGTTTAAGCTTTAACTTTATCTAAGATCATGATTTCTACTCCTACTTATTTTTGCATCAGCTGAAGCACCATAAATTCTACTCTGGCCTTTTATTTTTACTCTACATGAGTCTCTCATTTTTAAATGTTTTTCTTGTAAACAACATGTTGTCAGCTTCTGGTTTTTGATCCATTCTGCTATCTGTTTTCATTTGATGGGTGAGTTCACCCCATTCACATTCAAAGATATAATTACTAGCTGTGTATTTCCCTCCATCTCATTTTTCTTCACTGTTCATCCTTTCATCTGTCTCTTTTTTACCCTGTGCCTCCTCAGAAATCTAATTTACTTCTGACTACTTTCTCCCTAATCCACACATCCTTCTAAAAGTCCCCTCCCCTTGACCTACTATTTCTCTGTAAGTTAAAAAGATTTTTATACACTACTAAATGTATATGTTATTCCTTTTTAAATGCAGTTCCAATAAGAATAAGGTTTCCTTGCTACATGCCCTCCCTTCTATCCTCCCCTCCACTGTAACAGTTCTTTCAGTCATGCCTCTTTTGTATGAGATAATTTGCTCCATTTTACCACTTCCCACCTAATTTCATTTTTTAGGATCATCCCATCACAATCAACACTACCCCAAGCCTTCTACCTATGTATATTCTTTCAAACTATCCTGATAATGATACCATTCTTAAGAGTTACAAATATCATTTTCCTTTATGAGGAGTAAACAATTTAACCCTATCAAATACCTCACAATTAGTCTTTCATGTTGACCTTATTATGTTTCTCCTGAATCTTGTAAGTCAAATTTTCTGTCTAGTTCTGGTCTTTTTTCCAAGAATACCTGAAAGTCCTTTAGTTCATTAAATATCCATTTTTCTCATGCAGGATTATACTCAGTTTTGCTGGGTAAATTATTCTTGGTTGCAAACCCTGTTCCTTCGCTCTTTAGAATATTGTATTCTATGCCCTTCAGCCTTTTAATGTAGATGGCACTAAATCTTGTGTTATCCCAACTGCTCCATAATATTTCAATTGGTTCTTTCTAGCTGCTTGTAATATTTTCTTCTTGACTTGGGAGCTTTGAAATTTAATTATAATATTTCTGTGATTTTTCATTTTTGGACTCTTTTAAGCAGTGAATTGTGGGGGGCGGGGTTCAATTTCTATTTTACCCACTAGTTCTAGAACTTCAGGGCAATTTTCCTTAATAATGTTTTGACGTATAGTTTCTAGATTCTTTTTTTGATCATTACTTTCACGTAGTCCAACAATTCTTACGTTATCTCTACTCTATCTGTTTTCCAGGTGAGTTGTTTTCTAATGAGATATTTCACATTCTCTTCTATTCTTTATTTTGTTTTATTATTTCTTGATGTCTTATGAAATCATTAGCTTCCCCTTGCCTAATTCTAATTTTTAAGGAATTATTTCCTTTGGTGAATTTTTGGATCTTATTTCCAAATGTTTGACTTTCTTTTAATAATTTTCTTGCTTTTCTTGCATTACTCATTTCTTTCCCCAATTTTTCCTCAACCTCTCTTATTTGATTTTTAAAGCTGTTCTAAGAACTCTTTTGGGGTTTGTGACAATTTTACATTTTTTTTGGAAGTTTACAAGAATCTGTTTTGTCTTCTTCTGAGTTTGAACCCTGATCTTCTCTGTCACCACAGTAGCTATCTATTGTTAGGTTCTTTCTCTGTGTTTTACTCATTTTTTTTTTGGCTGTTAATCTTATGTTAGAATCAGGCTCTGATCCCAGAGTATAGGAGATAATGTTTTAAGCTTCAGGCTTTTCATGTTTTCTGAGCTCTATCTGGAAGTCTTTGATCTCTTGGTTCTTCCAATGTTCTATAATCCAAGGCCAGATGTGGCAACTGCTCCTCTAGCTCATGCCTTGGTTTATGAGTGCCCTCACATGCTCCTCTAAAGGCCTCCAGCACCACTGGCAGCCCAAACTGCTCTTGTTTCCTCCAGTCAGTTAGCCCCTCTGCACTGGAACCAAAACCATGGACTCCACTCTCCTATGAGTGACCACAACCAGCAGGGCCTCCAACCCTCTGTGATTGCACTTACTAGTGCAGGGGTAGAGGAAACTAGCAGCCTCAAGGCCACATATGACCCTCTAGGTCCTCAAGCACAGCCCTTTCACTGAATCTAAACTTCACAGAACAAAACCCTTTAATATAAGGATTCCCCCACCCCTGCTAGTGTTTATTTGCTCCTCCTCATCTACAGCCACAGACTGGGACCCTGTGGTCCCTGTCTGGTCAGCAGGCCTGGGCCCTACATCCAGCACCAGGAGAGGGCCCCCACAATCTTTCCCTGACCAATCACCTAATCCCCATCCCATCTAAAGGGGAAAAGCTCAGAAGCTAAGGATGCCAACTACACAACTATTCACAGAACTTGCTCTTGGTTGTCTCTGTGGTATCTGCCCAGAAGTATCTTCAACCATGCCAGACCACCATCCTGCAAGGTCAGATCTTTCCTAATGTGCTCCCAAGTCATCTTAACCTGGATGACTGCTTTACTCTGACTTTTAATTATTTCTGCTGCTCTAAAATTTACTTTGAGGCATTATTTTAAGTTACTGGTGGAGGAATTTGGGAGAGCCCAGTAGTTTTCTGCCTTATTCTGCCATCTTCCTATAATTCCCTCCCTAACAATCTCTATGTTTTTAAACAATTTTGTCTGCCTTTTGATTTTCAGAATTTCTATTTTTGCGTTTAGGGTTTTTTTTTTAATTGCTGTTCTTATTTTTTTCATTGCATGCCTGATTTGTTGATTTATTCTTTCTTTTGTTGATGAAAGTATTTAGAAAAGTAAATATTCCACTATGGGCTGTTTTGATTGCATTCCCCAAAGTTTTGACATGTCTTATCATTGCCATTTTCTTTGATAAAATTATTTATCATTTGTGTGGCTTTTATCTTTGTCCAACATTTTGGAGGAAGTTAAATTATTTTGTCTGCATTTAAGTATGAATCATTTCTTCAAGGACCCTTTAACAGTAATAATTGCTCTTGTATTGGATCAGTAAAAGATTATATTTAATATTTCTGCTTCTTTGTGCTTCACATCTTTATATAATCGACCTATTGTTGGAGTCCGCTTTCTAATCCATTCTGTTTCTCTCTGCCACCCATGTCACATTTGTCCTTCTTAATTCTCTCTGTGGCCCTTGTATACACTGGTATTTTGAAGGGATGCATGTGTCTTTTATTCTCATTCATATGTATACTCTCCATTATTATTTTGACTCTACCAATCTCTCAAGTGTATTTGTCTTTTGGAGGTTTCTCTTTTCTCCTGTGTTTAGGTTTCAATGATTTTACCCAGCTTTGGTATTTTTGTTAAGAATGTTTGAAAGTCCTATATTCTCTTGAATATTTTTCCATCCTATGGAATTACACTCATTGTTTCAGATAGGTTATTCTTCATTGCAAGTCTTTGTCTTTCATCTTCCAGAAGATATTCCAAGATTTTGTGTAATTTGAAGTAGTTGCAGTGAAATCTTGTGTGATTCCAATTATAGTTTCTTGGTACTTGAACTCTTTCTGGCTGATTGAATTATTTTTCTCAGACTTGCAATTTCTCAGTTTTAGCTCTGACATTCCTGAATGCTTTCATTTTTTCCCCAAGAGATACGTAGTGGAATCTCTTTATTCTTACTTTGTTCTCTAGCTCTAGTATATATGGATAGTTTCCTTTTTTAAGGATTTCCGGGGGGGGGGGGTTGTCTGAAATATCACAGGGGTACACTAAGATTGGACCAGCTCATGAGAGCAATCGTTAAATTTTTAGTATGAGCATTTTATGCCTCAGAAAATCAGCAAATTCAATAAATAGATTGTTTAAACTGAAGAAAGTGATATAGAAAATGTGAATAATGAACTTAAAAGTGTGTTATGAAAATTTTTCAGAGTTGGTTACAAACATTCAGGAGCACACCTCTGGCATAACTTTAGATAGTTGCTTAGGAAAGGAGGGCACTGAGGTGTTAAATGTGTGTTAGAATCAAGGGTTGATAAGCCTCACATTGTTATTTCAAGTCTCTGGCTTCCTATTCTGCTTTGTGTCCCTCAGCACAGGTGTCTAAACAGTAATTTCAAAAGATGGAATTCTCTCTCTCTTTTTTTTAAACTGAATTTTATCCTATTTTCAATTCCTAATTCTCTTCCTCTTCCACCCATTGAGAAGGCAAGAAAAACAAAATTCATTGCAAATATTTATAGTCAATCAATTCTCACATTTAGAATGTTGAAAAGAAGGAAGGAAGGAGGGAAAACAGAAGGAAGAAAGGAAGAAAAGAAAATGAATACAATGATTCTTAGAGAAGATCACTGCATCTTCTCTCAACCAGAGGATAAGCTATATGCTGGCTTGCCAACGGACACGGAACTTGAGTGAGTTATTTGGGTGCTGCAGAGCTGAGGTGAAAGTGAAATGCTTCCTTAGCAGTCCCACAAAGATTTATGTTTCTTTTTTTCTTCCTTCCTTTCTTCTTTCCTTCCTCCCTCCCTCTCTCCCTTCCTTCCTTCCTTCCCTTCTTCCTTCCTTCCTTCTCTCTCTCTCTCTCTCTCCTCTCTCTCTCTCTCTCTCTCTCTCTCTCTCTCTCTCTCTCTCTCTCTCTCTCTTTCTCTGTCTCTCCATACAGAGATTTGTCTGGTCAGCAGGGCAGGACATGATACTTCACATGGCAGTGGGATATTTGCCAGACCCAAAAGGCCCTGATTCCTCATGGATTGGCTCCTTTTATACCCTTAGGTAACTGGTAAGCCATATTAACAATTTGGGAATAAGTATTTATTAAACACCCACTATATGCCAGACACTGTGCTAAGTGCTTCACAAATATTATCTCAAATATATACATATATATATATACATATATATATATGTTCTCACAGCAGCCCTGAAAGGTAGATACTATTATTATACTCATTTTACAGTTGAGGAAACTGAGGCAAAATGTGGTGAAGTGACTCGACCAAGGTCATACAGTTAGTAAGTGTCTGAGACGGCATTTGAACTCAGGTCTTCCTGGCTCCAGGTCTAATGCTCTATCCACTGCTGTACCCAGCTGCATTAGGGACAGCTTCCTTTCCTTTTGAGGAATAAATATTAGCTTAACCTACATAGATGGACCCTGATAGGTATCGCTCCTGAAGAGGTGCTGGTTTGGGGTGCTTAGGGGTGCTGGGACCTCAAGAATGCCAAGGCAGAGTCGCCTGGAATGAATTCACACACATAAGCCGTCTTTTAGTCAAGAGACAGTTTATTGTAACACCAATAGGAGTGGGCGAAGTTCCTTTCAAGAACTTGCATCCTAATGGGGGCGAATCTAAAGCTTATATTGAAAAGGGGCATGGGAAAGGAATGCCAGGGATGCTAATTAGCTAACTAAGGGTCCAGGCATCTTAGGGAGCTATGGATGGGAAAGTGTAGGGAGTACACCAGACATTGAGGGAGTCGTCAGAGGCATGGACCTTGGGGATCTGAAGGGAGGAAGAGTCCTTGGGCGAGCCAGAGACAAAAATCCTTGGCCAGGCAGGCATCCCTCTCTCTGTTCTGATAAGGGAATTGCAGAGTCAGGCCTGCAACAAGGGAAAATTTTCTCACAAAGCTGGGTTACTTTCAGTGACATGGTCTTAGGGCTTTTGGGGGTCCAGGTCCCACCACCCCATCAGCTCCTACTAAAAATGTATTGACTCAGTTGGCCACAGGACATCCAATCTCAGTAGCCCCAACTCCTTGTGTATTGGGTTGCTTGTTCTTTAGGTGAGTGGGAAGATGTCAACAGATTGAGACTCAGTTCCCTGCACCTGTAATTACATCTGGAGAATGATTTCATTGCTTTTTCAGGGGAAAACTAGCCTAACCCATGTGGAGTAGATGTTACTTCTACCATGTGGCATGCTTCTCTTAGCAAAGATGGAATTCATTTTCCTTCCCATCAGTTCATTGTCTTAAGGACATCTGGTGTAGGAGGAGGGTGGGAAATGGTGCCTTTGAGCAACGGAGCCACCAGGGCGAGGAGGGAGAACCATGGTGAACAGCTACTTTTGCTCATCCTTTCCATCCATGTGTAACCAGAATCCTGAAAAAAAAAAATCTAAAGAGGGTCTGGGTATCGTGGATGTGCTCAGTACCCAGGTTTGAAAGGGTCTCGATGCCATAGCCAATAGAGTCAGATCAGCCTTCTCAACAGTTGGCCAGCCTCCTTAAGAATTAAATTTCATACTTGCTGATTAGCAATTGGGCTTTTTGAGGCTCTTGAAATAAGAGCTGGTTTTGTTTGCACAGGAGGCTTGGGAGCTCACAGTTCACAGGAAGAATCAGAATAATAAATAGCATTTATACGGCAGTAAGGTTTGAAACCACTATGTTAGCTCTGGGAGGTAGATGCCATAGTTGTCTCCATTTTACAGAGGAGGAAACTGAGGCAGATAAAGGTGAAGTGACTTACCCAGGATCACACAGCTAGTAAGGATCTGAGATGGAATTCAAACTCAGGGCTTCCTGATTCCAAGTCTAGCATTCTATCTATCCAGCAGCTGGTCCTGGACCTGAGTTCGAATTTGATCTGACCCTTGATAGCCGTATGACTCAAGTCATTTAACTTCTGTCTGCCTCCGAAATAATATGCTCTGAAATAATATGTAACCAAGACTCTAGCAGAGTGGTGACTGGTGGAAACGATGTAACATTCAATGGACAGTCTAAAACCAGTCCAGCAGAGATAACGAGCCAGGCAGACCCTGACCTTGAGAATTGACGTCAATGGCTCAGCTCCATTTGAGGAGGGCTCTCCCTTTCATGTTTGTCTCTTCCATGCTCACACGTGCACCCTGGGTATGGAGGCTAATCTAGCCCAGGAATTTGGGAAAATGCCTTGTCCCTTTTTTCCCTACTATTCCATTTCATTAAAATGTTTTTGTTTTGAGCTGTGGTCTCTGGCTGACTATTAAAGGGAAAAATCATTGGTGGGGGGTCCTGGGGTGATGCAGTCTCCCAGAACTTAGAACCTGAACTATGAGTTGTGCTCAGCACTTTACTAACATAGCATTTGATCTTCATAGCTACCCTGGAAGGTAAGGTAGGTGCTATGACCCCCCACCAATGATTTTTGTTGTTCAGTCATTTCAGTTGTGTCTGACTCTTTGTGACTCCATTTGGGGTTTTCTTGGCAGAGATACTGGAGTGGTTTGTCATTCCCTTCTCCAGCTCATTTTATGGATGAGAAAACTGAGGCAAATGGGGTGAAGGGACTCTCCTAGGGTCTTCTTGACTCTAGGCCCAATGCTCTGCACTATCTAAATACTCATGATCATCATCCTTTCTTCAGGGAATAATGGGTATTGTCAGATTTTGTTTTGTTTCATTTGTTTGATTCCTTAAAGATCATAAGCATTTCTCAGATCTTTTGGAAGAAGCAGAACTCTTTGCCTGAGAACCAGTTAAAAAGCCTTCTCTCAGGATTTTCCTTTCTTGTTTCCTCAGTCTTGGCTACTGATGGCTCTTTCTCCACAGTAAGAAACTTTCAGCCCCAGGTACCAAGCACTTGAGAACAGAACTCAACATCTTTCCAGCTAGCTAGAATCCCAGAAGTTTAGTTTTTGTTTTTTGTTTTGCTCTGGCCTCTTCTTTCTGTCTAAGGGTGTGTTGGTAATCAAAATGGGCTCCTTAGCACTTAGTTCAACAAGTGCCCTTGAAGAGTTTGGCCCGTTTCCTTTGATTAATTCACTGTCTGATTGAGTCTTACTAGGTGCTAAGCCCCAGGCCCAAATCCCTATCAGGTGTAAAACCTTAGTGGGTGTGGACTGGCAACTAAGGTGGGGCCCAAGGTGGGGCTAACTCCAGGGAGGGCCTAGTTTACATGTCTGGGAGAGCAGAGGCTTTTAGACCATGTGGGTTTAAGTCCGCCTCTCTGTGAGTCGCATATTCAACTCACCCCTGACGCTGAAAAAGATATAAAAACCAGGGGTTGGCTGTTTGTTCTTTGGAGCTCTTTGCTGCAGCAGTGGTGGCGCATGACTCTGGGCCAGCCCTTGTTCTGAGCTCCCTGGCTGAACCTAGATGTTGGTAACAATGAACTGTATTGGGTCTGTCTGTTGATATTTGTAATTTGTTTGTATTTTGTTCTGAAGTTCAGGGTGCTGGATTTTTCCCCTGAACTAAGTGAATGCTGTCTGTATGCTGGATTAAAGTAAACTCGTCAACCCCTTTAACCTTGCTTTCCTTATTAAAGCAGATCAAAAGAACCTGTGCTTTCCGGCAGCTTTCTGGGTGCTGGCTGTGGGTGGATCTTACACCCCCACAGAAGCTGCTAGCCGGATTGTGGAAACAAAGGGTTTGGGTCCCTGTCAGAGTCCTTAAAATACCTTTTGATGAGGGGTCCATACAATTCCCCAGGTTTAACCTCTGATTGCTAGACCAAAAGTGTCAAATAAATGGCCCACGGGTGAGATCCAGTCTGGACCAGATTAAAATGGAATTGGGAAATATTTAACAAAATAAATAAAAAAGCAATAAAATATGTTAATTGTGGTTTTCAAACTCATTATCTGCTGGCTTGCTTTTTTAAGTTTGACATCACTGTGCTAGATTAGAATCTAGGTAATTACCAATTACCAATAATTACCAAAAACTCTGGGATTCAGGCTTCCCCAGAAATCTCTTCCCCTGAAGTCTCAAACCCTAAGTCCCTTTTATTTTTCCATAAGAATAAGAAGATGGAGAAAAAGCTTGGACATAATCTAAGCCCGTGATGCAAAGTCTTTGTCTCTTCTTTTGCTGTTCAGTTGTATGAAACTCTTCATGACTTCATTTGGAGTTTTCTTGGCAAAGATACTAGAGGGGTTTGCCATTTCCTTCTCTGGCTCGTTTTTACAGATGAGGAACTGAGGCAAACAGGGTTAAGTGACTTGCCCAAAGTCACACAGCTAGGAAGTGTCTGTGATCAGATTAGAACTCAGGAAGATGAGTCTTCTGGACTTCAGGCCAGTCACTCTATCCATTGTGTCACCTAGCTGCCCCTATGTCTCTTCTACTTGCCTAAAAATAATACTGGTTTTTCATATGGCGATATAGTCAGGCAAAAGACTCAAAGGGCCTTTTGCCATACTCTTACAGCCTCCCCTCAATGAAAAATTTTCAATTCCCACTAATCACATGGAGTACACTGCTTGTGGACATACAAATCGACATACAAAAATTAGTATTTCACAGTTTGCAAAGTTACAATGACTATTTTTTAACTATATTAATAAAATTAATATGGTTAGGCTGAATACAAGACACATGCAGCTACCCAATACATGATATTTACCTTAGAATTGCATTCCACTAGTCATAGCTCATGCACCACAAACAATTCATTAGAATACATTTTCACATCAAAACAATATGAGACATATAGCACATATAACAAGTTACATCATAAGCATCATAACTGAGTTTGGTCCCTGGCAAATCTATGTTCCTGTTTGAGCTTATGAATTGTCCAGGATGACTATTAGACCTACTGGCCTGCAGTCTCAGTCCTGAACTTATTGATGGTTGAAATTACTTATCATCTTATCCTAATGGTACCTTCTGTTCTACCGAAGCTTCCACAACTAGAATATCAGGTTGAAAAGAGCTATCTTTGGGTCCAGCCTGCCCTTCAGTCTAAACAGAGGCTCCCCCAGGGTCAGGTATACTTGGTCAAGTTTCAGGACCACATTATCCATTTTTCTCAAAGTGTTAAAAGCTAGATTGGTTGATGACCAAAAAATAGTGGCACTTCTACCATGGCCTCATAAGCAATACACCCAGGAGTGTGCTGGTAAATGTTTAACAACTCGTGCACCTGGAAAGAAAACACATATGTATACACAACACACTTTAAGTTCTAACCTGCATTAGTAACATTCTGTCCATTGCTTCCTAGAGTCCAATCAAGAAAGCTATAAATCAAGCCCTGATTTGTAGTTTCCCTATTTCCAAGATGGAAATGCCCACGATGGAAATTTAATAGCTGGCCCTTGCAAACCAATACAAGCTTACCCAAACCCAAACCTATTAGATTCTCATCAAAATCCTGATCTTCTGGGCAGCTAGGTGGCGCAGTGAGTAGAGCACCAGCCCTGGAGTCAGGAGGACCTGAGTTCAAATATGGCCTCAGACACTTGACACATTTACCAGCTGTGTGACCTTGGGCAAGTCACTTAACCCCAATTGCCCTACAAAAAAAAAAAAAGCAAAAAATAAAAAAAAAAATCCTGATCTTCTGAGAAATCATGTTGCTTTGGCATCCTCCCTACAATGGGAGAGTAGGCTCTAAGTAACTAATTTCCACCCACTCATCAAAAGTCCCAAAGTTAGCGATGACCCATTATCTTTGTAGGGCCTAAACCTCCCTAGGGCTATTTTGCAAATAGGCAAGCTGCCCTGTTTTTCAACTACTTAGTAGCTTTCCACCAGTCTGCTATCTTGGGGTTCCCTGTACACCAGGATTTCTTAGTAGAACTATACCACCTTAAGGAAGTGCTTGACAATAAACTTAGGCATTATAGATAGCATTGCTCAGAGCTTTCATGAGTTGAGGTCCTAACTGGGTGGTAAGACTCCATCAGCCATTACAAGCCAAGAGCAGTGAGGGTTACTCCCACTTTAAGAAAGGCCTCTTGTAATAAAGTAAAACTAACAGTACTGTGACCGCATCTGAAAGGACATGCGATATTCCACATCTGTACACCTCCACCTCTCTATTTTAGAATTTTAAAAAAATGATAGAAATCTAATTTTTCTCCCTCCTACCCCCTACTTCACTGGAAAAACAAGGAAAAAAATGAATTTCTTGTAAGAAATATGTATGGTCAAACAAAACCAATTCCCCCAATGTCTATATACAAAAATATCAAGATCTCAGTCCTCCCCCTAAAACCACAAAATCACTCTCATGGATAGCAGGTTTCCTGGAATTGTGGGTGGTCAATTCATTCTTACAGCTTTTAAAGTTGTTGTTATTATCCAAGCTGTTCTCCTAGTTCTGTTAATTTCATTCTTTATCAGTTTAAAAAAGTCTTTAATATTGTAATATTGGTGTTAGAATATATATTGTTCTTTTGGATCTGTCCACTACACTAATGCATCAACTCAAAGAAGTCTTTTGAGATCTGAGATCATCTATTTCCTCATTTCCTCTAGCACAGGGTTATCCCATCCTATAACATCCTTACAAAACTATATTAAATGATTATATTAAATAAAAAGCCACCAGAAAAAAGTATTAAAAACCATTTGGATACTAACATTAATCCTAAAGAATTGGTAGGTCACAGAACAAATCAGAAATAATAGATAATTTCATTAAAGATAATGACAATAATGAGACAACATTCCAAAATTTTGGAATACATGGGAGAAAATCTCTCTAAATATTTTATTAATAAAAAGAGAAAGAACAGATCAATAAATTGAGAATGCAACTAAAAATACTAGAAAACCAAAAAAAATTACAAACCCCAATTAAACACCTAAATAAGAAACCTGAAAATCAAAGAAGAGATTAACAATTTTAACACAAAAATTGAATTAACAAAATTGATTGATAAGTAAAGCTTTTTAAATATTAAATAAAATGAAGGCCTGATTTTTAGAAAGGAAAAACCAAGCAATAAAACCATTAGCTAATTTGCTTTAAAAAAGGAATGAGAAAAGTGAATTACCAGTATCAAAAATGAAAAAGAAGAATTCATGAAAAATAAAGGATATTTTTAAAACTTTTTTGCTCAGCTTATGCCAAAGAACCCAACAATTTAAATGAGATGAATATTTACAAAAATATAAAATGGCCAATTCAACAGAACAAGAAATAGAGAATTTAAACAACACTATTTCACAGAAAGTAGCTATAAGTCAACTTAGAAAGAAAAAAAAACTCCATAACAGGATAGGTTCACAAGTGAATTCTATTAAAAAAAATAAATTAAAGAGAGAAAGAAAAGAAAATAAAAAATAAAGAAAGTAAATTCCAACATTATGTAAAATGGAGGGAGAAATCAAAACAGAAAGAGAAAACTATATAGACAATAAACATAGGTACAAAGAATTTGAATTAAATATGAGCAAGGAGTGTAAACAAATATACCACAAAGATCACTCATTATGACTAGCTTGGATTTATACCAGGAATGGTCAATTGAACATTAGAAAAATCATACATTTAACTAACCATATTAATAACAAAATCATTTGGGAGGTAGGTTGTTGTTGTTTGTCCTTTGTTCTTAAAGAGGACAAGGATATCAGGGAGGACATGAGAGTGAATTGGATTTAAGTGACTGAGGGCTGTGCAAAGTCATCAGCCTCACTCCGGAGCCATCTGGGTCCAGTGACAAGATATAGATGAGGACAACCAGGTACTATTATCATCATCATTGTATAGATGAGGAAAACTGAAGCTAAAATAGGTTAAGTGACTTGTCTAGGATCACTCAGTCAGTAAGCATTTATTAAGCACCTGGGAAGTGTAGGTACTGGGAATAAAAAGACAGACAAAGGACACTGTCCCTGTTCCCAAGGAGGTCACAGCATAATGCAAATGACTCTATACAGACAGGATATATACAGTATAAACTGAAGAGAATCAGCAGAGGGAAGGAACTAATATTAAGAAAACTCAGGAAAAATCTGGTCCAGGGAATTGGCTTACCCTGGGAGTTCCCTCAGTAATGAAACCCCAAGTTTAGCCTTTATCCTGTCCTCCCCCAACTCTATGTGTGTAATAGCGGAACTGCCACAACACAAAATTCTCTTATTTTGCTGAATTTTTTGAAGAAAATATGAGAGATTTGTGTATTTGTTTCAGTTTTCCAAGATAAGATCTCTGTCCCAGAATGGAAATGATTTTGAGCCAGAACAAAAGGTCTGACAAGGTCATCATTAGAAAGTTAATCTTCAGTTTGTTTGAATTAAGCTAAAAAAAATTTTTTTTAAAAACCCCAAACTTGCCTAAGCACCCTTGCTCTCAGTGACTCAAGTCTAACTTGTTGCTTCTTCTTTTTCTTGACTCAAGGGTAATTGGCTGCACTCTTTCTGATAGGCTCCTATTAATTAATATCTCATCATGAAAGTCATTCTAATGATGATGATGACAAATAACCAGTATTTATGTAGCATCTACTATGTACTGGGCATTTTGAAAATATTATTTGTTCCTCAGAACAACCCTTGGAAGTAGTGGTTACTAGTATCCTCATTTTACAGATGAAGAAACTTAGATTAAGTGACTTGCCCAAGGTCACACAGGCACTGAGATCAGATTTGAACTCAGCTCTACCCTGCCTCCAGGCGCAGTGTTCTATCTACTGCACCATCTAGCTGTCTATTCAGCTAGTCTACATAGAAAGGGGTGGTAACTACTCAAGTGGTATTACTTAAAGGTCGCTAGGTGATGTTGTGGATAGAGCATTGGCCTTAGAGTCAGGAAGACCTTAGTTCAAATTTAAGCCTCAGGCACTTACTTCTGTGTGACCTTGGACAAATCACTTAACCTCTTTCTACTTTAGTTTGCTCAGCTGCAAAATGGAGGTCATATTAGCACCTATCTCCCAGAGTCATTGTGAGGATCAGAAGGCATAATATTCGTAAAGTCCTCAGTCCAGTGACTGGCATATAGCAGGCTAGCTATTTTTACTGTTAGTCTGTAGATATTATGGCAAATATCAGATAATGCTTGATTTAGATGGATAATCTCTATACCTTCTAATTAGGCATCAGAAGGAAATGCATGGAGCTCCAGAGTTCATTATCGAAAAGGGGAAAAACATAAAAAGGAAGATTTCTAGAGCATTTTATTTATTGTAAACCCACGGATAAAACATTAAAAAATTTTTTTAAAAAGTCCACATATGCACATCCTACTTAATGTGTTCATCGATATCACAAAAGTACATTAGGCAAAATGTTATAGGAAATCGAGGGAATGAGGCTGGCTATGGAATAATTTTACAAGATTTCTTTGCAATTTTTTGGTGAAGCTTGGTTACATAGAGATACCAGGCTGTGATATATTTCTGGGGAAAAGGAAGACATGAGTCACTCACCTTGTCTGTCCTCTCTATTATTGTTTTCCTATAAGAGAGGACGGATGGGGTAGTTTAAAAGCGTTTCCTTACCGCGGCATCACTCTGCTCCTTCTCCATTTGAGGAAGCAGAGTCCTAGGAATATTTGCCTCATTCAGGGGCTATGAGTAGGCCTAAGAAGACATTTGAATTAAGGGACTCAGGAGACAGTCAAAGAGTACATAGTTAATAGAAGAGTTCTAAAAAGAGTTCACAGAGTAGCTCTAATCTTGGTCAAAAGCTACTAAACGATATAGTAGACAGACCACAAGACTTGGAATGGGAGATTCAAACCCTCCCTCAATTACTAGCTAGGTGGGACAGTGGAAAGAGCACCTGTCTTGGAACCAGGAAGACCCAGTTCAAATCTGCCCTCAGGTACTTCCTAGCTGTGTGACCCTGGGCAGGTCGCTTAACCCTGTTTGCCTCCATTTCTTCATCCATAAAATGTTGATAATAACAGCACCTACCTCCCAGAGTTGTTGTGAGAATCAAATGAGACAATAATTGTAAAACACTTAGCATGATGACTGGTACGATGTTAACATTACATAAAGGTTAGCTATTATCATTGTTAGCTGTGTGACCTTGGGTAAGTCTCTTAAACACTCTCAGCCACAGCGGGAAAATGGGAATGATAATAATAGCATTTATCTCATAGGGTTATTACTATGAGGATCAAAGCTATAATCTATGTAAGGTGCTTTGCAAACTACTTAAAGGGCTCCATTCTATTATTATTGGTGTACGTAGATTACTTTCTATACTGAGTATCTCTTTAGCTAAAATTACTGTCCTGGAGGAAGGCTTACAACATCTGCCCCTCCAAGTTCTAGGGTTATCCTGAGGGGCTGAAGACAGGAGTATGCTGGTAAATATTTAATAACTAGCTCCCTAAAAATGTATGACACACTTTTAAGTTTAATCTGCTTTCCATTTTTCCATCACTTTCTTAACTCTACAGGGTGTTGCTAAAACCTAGACACATAGACAAAAATGCATATTTTGAAATATTTGGAATATTAACAGACCTTAGCCCCCTTGACTTCTTTTACTGGGGTATGCTAAAGGAGAAGGTGTACTCAATGAAAATCACAGGTGCAACACACTTGTTTGAACACATAAAGAGTAAATGTGCTAAAACTGATGGTAATGTGGAGTTATTGCATCGAGTTTACATGAATCTTGCAAAGTGCATCAACCTTTGCATCACAAATGATGGAAATCATATTGAAGATGTTATTTGTTAATATTCCAATTAGATAAAACATTGTTGGAAATTTCATTCATTTCATTTTTTGAAAATATGCATTTTTGCCTATGTGTCCAGACTTTAGGAATACCTTATAATCAACAAATCATGAAATTTAACAACCAGCTTTCCCAAGCCTGTATGAATTGGCTCTAACACACACACCCAGTTGGAGATGTTTTTTCTCTAGTTGCAACAACACATCTTCTTCTCTCCACTGAAGTAACAGGGACTAACACTCTAGTCTCATTAAAAACCACTTAATGAGCTTTTACAAAGTGATATTTATTTTGAGGATACTGAAATAACAAAAGTATAAACATTTCTCTCCCCTGCCACACACAAACACTTTGGGGACATGTTCTCTATGATCTCCAAAGGTTCAGATTTAGGACAGTTTCAATATAATACTGGTCCTACCTAACTTAGTCTAAAGGTAGCATGGATGTCTGACTTTCCTCAGCTACTGATGGGCTGGGCCCTGAAGGTTACTGCTCGATGCTTGAGGCTGGACTGGTTGCAAAACTCAGCATGGATCCAGACTCCTGGAATCCTGGAACTCCAGGGGCTCCAGGAGGCTCAGTATTGTGAGGTTCATTTCTTCTGATACTTGCCTATAGGCTAACCTTTTTCACATAAAATCGAAGAACAAAGGAGGAAGCACAGAACTAAAGCCAGTTTTCATGTGGCTACCTGTTAACTAGCTTCACGAGAAGGCCAAAGACATCAGCAGGTGCTATGAGTGAAGGAATCGGACCAAGAACAGAGATCCAACCAGGAGAGACAAAGAAGGCAATGAAGGTCTTTAGAAGGTACTTCAAGTACCATTCCTACCATGCTGCCAATCAATGAGGTGTCTGTTCACCAAGTGGTTAACAGGCCAGAACCAGTTACAGGATGACTATGCATGTTCTAAAGTTTCTTCAGGGTACATTCATTACATGTCACCATGATTCTCTTGGAAGCAGGCTCCCCAGACTCCTCCCTAAAGCAAGCAGAATTAGAGGCACTTTGTGACTAAGCCCTATCCATTATACTATCTCCCATTTGAAAAATTTGCCATCCTAGGAAAATTAGCTGAGGCATGTTTTGAACACATTGTCAATGTCCCCAGTCCAGAACAGTACTATGGGGCCTCTGAGGAGGCATAAGTTTCACCACCTGCTTCCCTAGTACCATACTGGAAAGAGTCTCAAAATATTAGATGTGGCAGGATCTAATATAGTCCTACCTGTATAGGCAAAAATCACAATTGTTCCCAAAATCAAAGGTATGCAGATTCAACAAAGGGTATTTTACAAAGTTTACCAAAGATTACTGCTAGCTTCATACTGTACAAATGCTGAGGAAATGGCCTTCCCCAACCCAAAGGCAATATAGAAAAGAAAAGAAAATCAGATTCCTCTCTAGGAAGGAATCCTGGTCCTTAAATATAATCCTCAACTATATGGAGATCTCCCTGAAAGGATTTAGGACTGGGGTCCCCTGAAAGTCACTCATTTACTCTAAGATGAGAAAGCAAAAATTGTTCTGGGTGAAATGCTTCCATGATTCTCTTAAGCACATAATGCCAGCATCTCTGGTCTCTTAAAAAAAATGTCCTGTGTCTCTTTTCTCCACAGGGCACACCAAAATTTCCCTCTATGGGGTGTTTATATCATAGGTGATGCTCCTAATGGTCCAGACAAATTTCACCGGGGTCTGTATTACAAAAGATATCCCTGCCAATGGAAATTCTACTAGAAATCTGAACACAGCTGATAACAGGACAAAGTAGGCTCAATTAGTGAAACAAGCTGCCAAAACAAGACCAAATAACCCCCAAAGAAGGGCAAGGTTCCCAAAAAAAGGAATTAAGCACTGGGGGCTGATTACTTAAAGCTTTTAGGCAGTCATGTAAACCTTAGCCTACAGATTTTCAGAACATAAGGACTTTGCAATAAGGCAAACAGTCTAGATCTGTTTAAACAACAAGAAAAAAAGAAAAATATGAACATTTCTTAATTAGGCACCAGCACTTCAGTGATACAAACTTCATACCTCTCAATATCAAGACTTATACGGGATCCAGTAATAAAAGAACAAATGCAAAAAGTCTGCAAAAATCATCTCAAAAGAAAGTGACATATTAGGGAAACATACACTCCAGGAAAATGGACAAAATATTAAAGCCTAAAACAAAAAAAAGTTCTCTCAAATTTCTTCAGAATTCTGCAAACTAGCATGTCCTAAACCAAAAGTCACAGGCAGAAAATCTCTCTGTGAGCCTATAAAGATGCTAAGTACTGAGTTTTTTTTTCCTGGATGAGGCCCCATATATCTCCAAATCTCCTTCTGTGATCTAATTTGCCCAAAGTCAGGCAGCTATCTCAGCACCTTGAGGTTCTAGGGGTACCCTGAACTCTGAGGGTTTCGTATAATTACGTTAGCTTGAGCTCTTACTGGTTGTGTTTTCCCCCCACTGCCAGATGCCAAAGACCAGCTTCTCAGTTCTATTGAACCACTTAGCATCAACGAACTTTAATAAAAGGATATTCACTTTGAAAATATAGTGTAGTTAATAGATCTCTAGCCTTGTTATCTAAGAGAAAGGCTGGTATATATGTCCTCAGGGTTCTTGGGGTATGCTGAGGGATCGGAATGTCTTTCAACAAGTATTTATTTATTTACTTATTATTTATTTATACCTTCTAAAGACCTTCGTATTTACTTATGAAACCATTTTCAAGCTTTTATTTTTTTGTCCCTAAAATAAACAAACAAAAATTCTTGTAACAAGTATGGTCATGCAAAATAAATTCCCTTGTTGGTTATGTTAAAAAATATGCAACTCATTCTGCATCCATCAACGGGTTGTGTAGCACTCAGTATCACCATTTATTACTCCGGAATCATGATTGATCATTGTATTGATCAGTTTAATTTTTCACACAACATTGACATTACAGTACAAATTGTTCTCCTAGTTCTGCTCTCTTAACTCTGCATCAGTTTATAAAAGTCTTCCCAGGTTTTTCTGTAATTGTCCCCTTCATAATTTCATACAGCACAATAGTGTGCCATTTCATTCGTATACAAACACTTGTTTAGCCATTCCCAACTGATGGGCACTCCCTTAGTTTTCCTCTTCTTTGTCACAACAAAAAGAGCCAATACACTTTCAGGACATATGGGACCTTTTGCTCTTTCTTTGACCTTTTAGGCTTAGTACTGGTATCTCTGGGTCAAGCGGTATACAGAATTTAGTAACTTTGGGGACATAGTTCCAAATTGTTTTCCAGAACGGCTGTACCAATTCACAGCTCTAGCAACAGTGCATCAACATGCTTGTTTTTCACTCAGCTCCTCCAACATCTTCTTGTTTTTGTCAAGTTTGCCAATATGATGGTTGCCTTAGTTTACATTTAATTATTTGTAATTTGGAGCATTTTTCATGTGACTATTTTGATTTCTTCCTCTGAAAATTGAGACCTCCGTCAGAGAACCTTGTAGTATCCATGTATATTTCCCTCCCTCCAATTCTCTTCTAAATTTTCCTCCCTTTGCTTTCCACCTGCTCTTTAGCACAGGTTCCTACTCTTACTTTCCTTTTAAATCCCCCTACAAGATCCTTGATTTGAGCTGTTTATTCCCCAAAGCTACTCCTTCCTTTGTTCTCTTTTGTATTTGTTCCCATTTCCCTAATGAGTTGAACAAATCTGCAACCCAAACTCTTTTGTGTTCCATCCTCCTTTGGCCAGTTCAGGTAAAAGTGAGGAGCAAGTGATACCCACTTCTCCAACCCTATCCTCATTTGTATAGACTTCTACTTGGATGTAAATTGAGATAAATTCCCTTCCCTTTCCTCCCCTATTTCCCCTAGTGTTATCTCTCCGCACCTCCTTTTCTTTCTTAAGATTATTAAAACATGACAAAATCACTCCCAAACTTCTCTTACTTGATTCCTCCATGACCATTGGCCATCATTTGGATTCCCAAGGGCCACTTGTATTTTTTCACCCTTTCCATTATACAGTGTATTCCAGTTTAATCTTTTACTCATGCTTACCTTTTTGTGTTTCTCTTGATTCTTGTGAAGTTCAGTTTCAACTCAGCTGTTTTTTTTCCTCAGGAATGCTTGGCAGTCTTCTTTTTTTGTTGAAAATCCATTTCTTCTCCTAGATGACTATACTCAGTTTTGCTGGGTATGTCATTTTTGATTGTAGACCTAGGCCTTTGCTGTTTGGAACATTGTATTCCTTACTATCTTCTCCTTTATAGTGGCAATTGCAAAAGCTTGTATGATCCTGATTTGAGTTTCATCGGTACTTAAACTCTCTCTGGTTGCTTGTATTCTCTTTTCTTTGCCCTAGAAGGTCTGTATTTTGGCTATGAAATTATTGACGGCTTGCAGTTCGGGGTTTCTTTTAGAAGTTTGACTGGCATAGTCTTTCTATTTTTGCTTTTTTCTCTGGTTCTAATATGTTTGAGCTGTTTTCTTTCATGATTTCTTGAAATATGATACCTAAGCTTTTTATTTTAAAAAAAATTTATTTATTTTTAGTTTTCAACATTCACTTCTGATGAGGTTTGAGGGAGGCATCGGGACCCCTCAGGGACTGAAGTATAGGAGAAGGTCATCTGGAATGAATTCACGGACTCAAGCATTCTTCAAGTCAAGGTGGCAAAGGTTTATTGTAATGCCAATATAACGGGCAGAGGTCCTTAGGAAACTTGCATTCCTTAAGGTACTTGCAACTTAATGGGCATGATGCTAAAGCTTATATAGGAAAAATAGTGGATTATCTGGCAGATGGGCATAACTTACAACTTACAGATGGGCATAACTTACAACCTTGGGCACAGGCATCATTCACTACTGGAAACCAGGGGAAGGGGTTTCTCAGAGGTGTGCTTTTGGTCTGTTATGTCTGTAGTGAGATAGCTTTGAGAGTTGACATCTATAGCTTGATGTGTGGATTGAATATGATAAGTTTGGAAATCAATACATGATAATTCTGTGGTTACAACATAGTCTTGTTTTGCAAGTCAATTTCTTCAGAGGTCAGCTTGCTCTTGTGATGGGGAAAGATAGTTTGTTTTATTGCAGACTCGCTTATGAGTAATTGTGGGGAAAGGTATTTGTCTTACTGGGGCCCACTCATGAGTTATTGCTAGGAACAGTGTCCTTGGGCTGGGCAGAAAACTGTCAGGGATAGTGTTTTGAAGCTAGGAAGAAATGTGGCCTTGGAATTGGGGTCCAAGCACAAGCACCCAAGCACTCTATCACTTCCATAAGCTTTTGAATTTTAAATTTTCTCCCCCTCTCTTCTTCCTCTCCCCCTGCCCCAAGACAGCATGCAATCTGATATAGGCTCTACACACACATTCATATTAAACCTATTTTCACATTAGTCATGCTGCAAAGAATTAGAACCAATGGGAGGAACCACAAGAAAGAAGAAACAAACAAAAAAAACCCAACAAAAAAAGAGAGCAAGTAGTGTGCTTCTATCTGCATTGACTCCATAGTTTTCTCTGGATGTGGATAGCATTTTCCATCATGAGTCTTTTGGAGCTGTCTTACGTCCTTGCATTGCTGAGAAGAGTCTGTGAAAGTTAGTCATCACATAATGTAGCTGTTACTGTGTACAGTGTTCTCCTGGTTCTGCTCACTTCACTCAGCATCAGTTCATGTAAGTCAGCCAATCAAAAAGGCTTCTCCTAACTACTTGATTAGCAGACTAAAACCAGTTTTAAAATATAGGTGCATTGTCTCAAGCCTCTCCAATATGTCAGGCTCCACTTTACCTCTTTCCCATAAAGAGTATTGTTAGAGGTGGTCTGTGTACATGCCTATCCCCCCATTTCTCTTCTGTCTGTGGTGAGGACTTTCATTGGCTGAGAGAAGGGGCTGAAGAGAATTGTAGTTCTCCCTGCAGGAGAGAGGCTAAGAACCACCCTCTCCTGGCTCCTGGTGGATAGAGCATAAGAGTTGGCAGGTTGTTTTTTTCACTCTCTGCCTGATTATGCTTCCTATTCCAAAACCACAATTGCCCTGCCCCCTTTTACTTTTCCCTTTACAATTTTTGGGAGGCAATTAGGTGGTACAGTGTGTAACAGTGCTGGATTTGGAGAAAGGAGAACTTGAAATCAAATCCTGCCTCAGATACTTCCTAGTTGCATAGCCTTGTGCAAATTACTTAACCTCTGTCAGCCTCAGTTTCCTTTTTAGTAAAAGTAGGATAATAAGAGGACCCACCTCATAGAGCTTTTGTGAGGATCAAATGATAACGTGTACAGAGGTTTGCAAACTTTAAAGTGCTATATAAATCCTATTAGCAGCAAAACAGAAAATTTCTTTAGTATACTTTGAACTGGTGAATTTGACAAATATTCATGAAACAATTCTGTGTAAAGCACTGTGGTAGGCCCAGTGGGAGATGATAGCTGGAAAGGCAGTCTGAGCTGATCTACTCAAACTTCTTTCACAAAGATTAAATTCTAATAGTTTACATATACTCTCTCCTCATCTTCCACCAGCTTTTTGCTGAAAGCAGTATAACCATCAAATTGTTTTATCCTCTTTTACTGAGTTTTGCAAAAATGACTGAGGAAGACAAACTTGATTTTCTTAAATAAGCTTGGAAACAGAAAACATCTCAAAGTGGAGAGACCAGAATCTGGGACACATGATGGAAAGCACTGCCTTTGGCATTCCAAAACTTGGGTTCAGATCCTGGCTCTGCCCCCTTTGTGATCTTGGGGGAGGGGGTGGGGTGGCACCTCTATGAACATTTTATCCTGACTAGTTGTTGAGAATTATCAGAATCACAGAAAGCTAGAGTTCAAAAAATCATAGATTCACAGCTGGAAGTGACCTCCAAGATCACCTACTTCAATCTCATTTTAAAGATGATGAAACTAAGGCTCAAGGGAGGTTAAGTAACTTGGCCACGGTCAAAAGGTTGTGTATGAGGCAGGATGTGAAATCCTGTCTTCTGATTCCAGAGGCAAAAATCACTTAGTCCAACTTCCTGACTTTGCAGGTGTATACACCAACACCCTGAGAGGTTAAGCTATCTTTGTGAAGTCACAGGACAAGGAAGTGACCAAGCTCCATTTGAACACTATTTGTGATTCCAGATTGTCTCTTACAGGCCAAAGTAAAAAAAAAAAAAAACAAAAAACAAAAACGTTAAAAATCACATTTCTTTAGAATTGTATATACCTTTTTCCTTTGGGATGAAAACAAACCTATATTAAAAATGCAAATTTTAAGTTGCTGCCAATCTAGCTGCCTGCTGTCCTACCTTTGCTGTTTTATATGGAAGAAACACTCAAACCTGTGCAAACCAAAAATTTTTTTTGGAGACTCCAGGCTAAAGCTGATGCCATCCATTTTCATTTCACAGAATATTCTCTTCCCATGCATTTCTGTTTATAAAGACCAAGCATGACCCCAGGGATGAGAAAACGCACCTGCCTCTGCGAAGGAAAGCGGGAGGCCACAAGCCTCGTTTTGCTGAACCTTTTTTCGTTCTTTATAAAGGATGTCTAACTGTGCAGGAGAGCGGGGAACGGACCCCTTCACTAATGAAGGTGGAAACAACAGCTGCGCAGAGCAAATGGAAAACATCCCAGAGTATCTGCTCTGTCCGGTGCAGACGGACCGGGGGTGGACGTTGCTTACAATCCCCACTTTGCAGATGGGGAAACTGAGGTATCTGCGTGCCTAATAGTTCCTCCATCACCTCTCTCTCTCCATCCATCTCTTTCTCTGTCATCTCTCTCTCCATCCATCTACCCATGCATTCTCTACGTATACCTGTCTACCCCATCCTTTCTCCAGGCTCTGCGTGCCTGGGCCGCCGCTGAGTCCAGGGCACACCGAAGACCGACGGCAGCCCAGGCCACAGAGAACCCTTCGCACCAAGGGTTCGTCGGAGAGAAAGGGGGGTCCCCGGGACGAACTTTCTCCCCCTTCCTCCCGCGGCACCTCTGCTCTCTTGAGCAGCCACTCTCGCTCAGAGCCTACTCAGACCCGAAGAGCCCTTTCTACTGCGGCCCTGGACCGCCTAGAGATCGCGGTCGGCTCCTTGGGGGTGGGGGGGTAGGATTTCTCCATAACACCCCCCCCATCCCCAACCCCACTGCACTCTGCTCCCCAAAGGGCCCGCTTCCGTGAGAGGTTGCTCCACGGCCGGCGCGCGCAGCGTGCGGCGAGGCCTGATGACGTCAGAGACACTTCCGGCCGCGTCTGCGCAGTAGTCTCTCCTCGGTGGTAAGGGAGGGAGTCAGAGAGGGAGGTGAGGGGATAGGAGCTGGGAGGGAAGGTAGGTGTGTGTGGGTGTATTTGAGAGGGAACGAAGAAGAAAGACACCCAAGGCAGCTTGGCCACCGGCGCGGCGGCGGCGGCCCTGTCCCACAGCGCCGAGGAACGGAAGCCCCAGAGAAGCCTTCCCCTCCCTGCCTGCCTCCGTCCTTCCGGCTGCTTGGGGCCCGTCTCCGTGCTCGGCCCCCTCCCCTTGGGCCTCCCTCTTCTCCGCAGCCCCCCCTCTCCGGCCTTCCCCGCCCCGCGGAGGGCGCTACGGCTCCCCGCCCTCAGTATCGCGAGAGGTGGTGAGAGCTGGCGGAGCCGCGGCGGCGGCGGCGGCGGCAGCAGCAGTAGAGGTGACCGAGGCGGTGGCGGCGGCGGCGGCCCCGGCCCCGACCGCGGAGTGGTCCCGTCGCGGTTGAGCGGAGCCCCCGCGCCCCCCGGCCTGGTCCCGGGGATGGAGAAGGCGACGGCCCCGGCGGAGGCGGAGGGAGACGGGAGCCCCCCGGCGGCGGCGGCCGCGGCCGCCCCCCCTCCAGGGGAGCTCGGCGGCCCCGGCGGCGGCGGCGGCGGCGGCTCGTCCCCGGCCCCCCGCGGGCTGGTGCGGGTGTGCGACCTGCTCCTCAAGAAGAAGCCGCCGCCGCAGAACCCCAAGCCCAAGCGCAGTCGGACCTGCCGCCCCCCCAGCAGCAGCGACAGCAGCAGCGACAGCGACCACGGCCCCGCCGGCCCGGGCCCTGGCCCCGGCGGCCCCAGCAGCAACAACAGTGAGGAGGACGAGGACGAGGAAGACGACGAAGACGACGAGGACGACGACGACGAGGAGGAGGAGGAGGAGGAGGAGGTGTCTGAGGCAAGGGCCTGCGGGCGGGGGGGGGGGCCGGCTGGGGGGGGAGCTCCCCGCACGTGGGGGCGCGGGCCGGCCTGCCCCGGGCCCCGGGCCTCGGGAGGCGGGGCGGGGCCACGGGCCCGGGGTGTCACGCTGAGGGGCCCGGCCGGCCTGTCACGGGCGCCTCGGAGGCGGTACTTTTCCATACCGGCTCCACTGCGGGATTTTCCCCCGCGGGCACGAGTGGCTCCAGGAGCTCGGCATCCACCCCCATCCCCATCCCCCATACCCCACGGAGGGTTTTTGGAACAAGTACGCTTGACAGTGTGCGTGCATTATGCAATGCTGCCGTGATGGGGGGGGGGGTGCGAGGTGCGTATTTGGGGGCCGGAGAGGTGGACTCCTCGAGGGGGCGGCGGGCGCACCGGGTCAGACCCCTTGCCCTCCGCCGGCGCGGCGGCTGGAGCTAGGTCCATCCGGACCCGGGTTGGCCCGGCCATCCATGTCGGCTGAGTTGTTGGACTCCCCAGCTTGGCTTGCCCCACTGATCTGATTTCATAATAGCGCTCGTGGATTTTCACGGGTCCGCTGGCAGGGGGCGATACCGGCCCTTGCCTCCCAGCCGGAGCCGGCTCCCCGAGATTGAGCCCTTCCTGGGGCCCAAGCCTGGGGGGCTGCTAACTCTGGGCAGGGAGGGTGTGTGGGGGCAGCCGGGGTCTGGAGCGGGGAGAACCGCTTCCCAGCCCCATCTCAGGACGGGTCTTAGAAACGACGCCCCACCTCCTCACCGCAGGCAAAGAGAAGGCATCCCCTTTAATTCGGGAGGGAGACTCATTTAAATAGCGTCTTTTTGTGCTGTGGGCATCTGTTTCATCAGTGCCAGTTTCTCATAGGTAGCTGACCTGAGATTTTTGTCCTCGATGTATTGAGATAATAAAACAGAAAAAACAAAAGGCATTAGTAGGCCAGGGTAGTCCTCTAAATTTTATCTGATTCTGAATGGATTTTGCCAGCCCAGAGAGAATTCATTTTCAGAACCAAAAAAACCTGGACTGAAAATAAGGGCAGTGAAATAATAATTGTCCAGGAAGTATATCATAGGCACATCTAGCCAACGGGCAATTTATTCAGCCCTTACAATTAGCCAGTTAGTGTGCTAGACCTTAACTATACAAACCCAAAATGATGCAGCCCTTTCAAACATCTTACAGGTTATTGGGTCTGTAAACCCAGTATACTCATAGAAATATACGTGGAATGAATATGAAATCAATACAAGTTTGGTTGGAGATGGAGAGAATAACTAGCAGTTAGGGATATCAGGAAAGGCATGGGTAGGAAGATACCTGGGTTGATTTTTGAAGGAAACAAGGTTTTTGAGGAGGAGATGATGAAGGAAAGCATTTTAGACATGGGAGACAGCCAGTGTATTGTACAACAGAGAAAGGAGGCCATCTGTAAAGGAAACCAAGGAAAACTTGATGGCTGGACCATGGAGTGCAGGAAGGGGAGTAATGTATGAATGAAGCTGTAAAGATAGGTTGGGGCCATGTTATTCAAGGAATTTAAAGCTGAGTAGATGAGTTTATATTTGATTGTTGGGGCAAATGGGAGCCACTGAAGTTTATTGGGTAGGAAAATGACATCATTCCTCAAGGAAATCACTCACAGTTTTATGGAGGATGTACTGGAGTGGGGAGAGACCAGTTGGGGGCTGTTGCAACTGTAGAGATAAGAGACTGAGCTAAGACAGGGCTCAGAGTAGTGATGTGGAGGTAGAAAAAACAAGAAGATTGGGCACCTGATTGAATCTGTGGGGGGAGGGAGAGTGAGGACTTGAGGATAGCACTGAGGTTGAGAACTTGAAATATTAGAAAAATAGTCTTGCTGTCAGCAGAAGTAAAGAAGTTTGTTATAGAGGAATGCATTTGGGGGGAAAGATAAGGAATTCTGTTTTAGACACTGATCAGTCAGACATTTAATAAGCACCTCCTAAAGTGCCAGACACCATGCCAGGCCCTGACAGGGCAGATAGAAAAGAATGGAAAGATCCCTGCTTGAAGGAAGCTTCCATGGTCATGTCCAATTTGAGATGTCTATGGGATAGCCATTCCTGTATTCACTTGGTAGTCTGGGACTAGATTCTGGTGAGAGACTAGGCTGGATACATGAAGCTTTGGGAGTCATAGGCATAGGGATGGTCACTGAACCCAGGAGAGCGGAATATAAGGTCATCAAGTGAGAAGTAGCATTGTGTTTAGATGGAGAGCTGGAAAAGCACCTTAGAAATGTTTTTGTTTTTGCAAGGCAATTGGGGTTATATGACATGCCCAGGGTCACACAGCTGGTGTCAAGTGTCTGAGGCTGCATCTGAACTCAGGTCCTCCTGACTCCAGGGCATGTACTCTACTATACCACCTAGCTGCTGCCCCTTGGGAATGGTTTTGCCCAACACCCCCGCACTCACCCCCTATGTTTTGCTGATGTAGAGACTCCAGTCCAAAGAAGTCCTGTGACTTGCCCAAGGTCCCCCAGGTCACAAGGGATGGTTGGAATTCAAACCTGACTACAAATCCAGAACCCTTTCCACTGATAAATAGGAAAATGTTAGGTTAGGATGAACCCTGGAGGCAGCATGTAGTAGTGGAAAGAGCATTGGACTTGGAGGCAGCAAGGCTTGTGTTGGGAGTCCCAGCTAGGAGACTTCCCAACTGGGTTTCCATGGGCAAGTGCCTTGCTCTCTTTGGGTTTTGGTTTCCTAATCTGTAAAATGGGGATAACCTTTAACAGACAATTACTAAGCATGTACATGGTGCCGGGCACTGGGCTAGGTGCTGGGGATACAGATACAGAGAATGAAACAGTCCATACTCTACAGGAGCTTTAGATTCTAGAATAAGATTAAAGGAGATAATTTCTGTAAAGTGTTTTGTAAACTTCAAAGAACTGTGTAGAAGTCACCGGTTGTCATTATTACAAATATCGGCTGTTTTTCCTCCAGGAACTCAGCTGTTCTTTACACACTCTAGTCTTTGAATTTTATTCTTATTTCTGTCAGCTTTTGTTTCTGCATGAACACTACCAGTAGAATGATTTCCTCAGCCACCTCACCGATACATTGCTTTTGTGTTTAGTAACCAGACCCCTGCCTAAGACAGGTGGTGAGTATTGCTCAGGAAGACCTGAGTTCAAATCCCTCCTCCTTCCTAGCTGTGTAGCCCTGGGCTGGTTACTTAACCTTGCTCAACCTCAGCACTGATGTCTCAAGACTAGGGAGAGGATAAAGTGAGATAATGTATGTAAAGTGCTTTGCCAACCTTCGAGTGCTATGTAAATATAAGTTATTATTGTTATTAGTTATTATATAGTAAGACCCTTGTTTAATTCTACAGAGCTCTATCTTCCCCAAACCTTATTCAAGCCTCCCCAAAAGATTCTATTGTTTTTTCTGTTAAATAACTTCTCCATCTCTCTGAAGCAACAGTGCCTGACACTTAGAATGTTTGAAGATAGGTTAGACCTTAGACTAGGTAATTGGTTCAGACCCCTCATTTTACAAGTGGAGGAATGCAAGCCTTTTGAGAAGTAAAGTGATTTTGGAGCTAGAACCCAGGCCTGCTGAGCCCTAGGCCATCACTCTTAGTACCACACTGCTCCTCTGGTGGAGTAGGCATTCGTTGAGTCAATAAAGTCCTCTTGTGTGTGGGGAACAAGTAGCCTTGACCTGAGGGCAAATGTTTGCGGCAATAAACCCTGGGAAAAAGCACTTTCTGACACATATGCCTAAACTGTTGTTCTTCAGTCAGTCAGTAAACATTTATTAAATGCCTACCTATGTGCCAGGCACTGGTGATACAAAGAATACTGAAAGGCAGTCCCTGTACTCAGGGGGCTCATAGTTTAATGGAGGAAACACTGTGCAAACAACCACATACAGAATCCCTATTGGATTTTGGTGGCTAAGGGTTTTCTAGCCCTAACTAGAAGCAACCTTAATCTATGCTAATCCTCCATTCTTTTTGTGAGGAAAATGAGGCCCAGTGGTGAAATTACTTGTTAAAGGTGACACTTGACCCTTGAGTTGTCTCCCCTTGACTTTGCTGCTTCTCTTGTTACCTCATGCCAGGACTATTACAATAACTTGGCTGATTCCTTTGCCTAAAATTTCTGTGTTCCAGTTCATCTTCCATTCAGCTCTCAATTAGATGCTCCTAAAATGCACTCTGCTTATTCTACTCCTCTTTTTCCCCCTCCCCCCCCATGTAAATCAACTCCACTGTCTTACTTTCATGTTCAGGATCAAATACAAAATCTGTTTTTTTACAGTTCTTCATAACGTGACTTCCGACCTTTCTGGTCGTCTTAGGCCTTATTGCCTCTTTCACTGTGATCCAGTGAAACTGGCCTTCTTACTGTTCCTTGCACGGTGCTCCATCTCCTAATTCTGCATTTTCACTGGCTATCTCCCATGCCTGGAATAGTCTCCCTGTTTGTCTTCTCTTTTCCTCCCTGACTTCCTTCAAGTCCTAGCTAAAATCTTAACTTCTGTAGGGTGCCTTAATGCCATCCCTCTGTTGATGTTCTCCAATTTATCCTGCATATGTCTTGTTTGTCTGTAGTTTGCATATTGTCTCCCACCCTTAGACTTTGAGTTCCTTATTGAGACCAGGGACTTTTTTTTCCTGTTCTTTGTATCAACACCCAGCACAGTGCCTGGAACATAGTAGGCACTTAATACATGCTTGTTGATTGAATGACATAGGTAATGAGTAACGGAGCTATAATTAGAATCTAGGTTTTCTTGATCCAGGGTTCTTTATACTACTACATTGGCTTTGAAAGTACATTTGTATGTTCCTTTTTTCAAATGAAATCTGTCACAGACAACCACTTTCATTTAGTTAGGGTTAGCTTGACCTTCCTTGATTAGTTCCTAGAAACCATTATCTTCCGGAATTGAAATTTTGTCAATTAAGTCATGATCAGAAAGCACAACTTACCCAGAGAGACTGATAAATGGCCCAAGAAATTGACTTACTGGGTTTTGATTGATCCTTCAGGCTTTCAGTGGCACTCCATCACCCTAAGGAAGATATTTTGGGACCTAAGAGAATGTGGGGCACTTTTATATAGTGGTTTTTTAAGTTACCTGTATGCACCTTTTTTCATTAGTTTGTCCGTTTTCAGTAGCTTTTAGAGGTTTTACAATATAATGACAGAAGTGGTTCAGTTGGGAAGATAATTGTAGAGGTGAGATTTGTTTTCCTAGGGTCTTGAAAATAGTTTGGGCAAGGTTGAGATTATGTATGTTTCTACTTTTGAATTTGCATCTGCCTGTTGCCACCTGATGCTATTGACTTACTTTATGGAGCCAATAGGGGTCAGCAGTTGCCATTGTAACTTGGCCTGTTTTGTATGGATTGTCAGATTAATTTGTATACTTTTGCCTCATTCCTTGACTGCTACACTTCTGTTAATACTTCAGGCAGAATAGATTTCATCTTGTAGAAAAACCAGTTACCAGAGATGCCAGTGGTATTTTGTAGATACAAGTACCACTGCTACACTTGGAGCCTGACTTGAGTTACCCAGAAATAAAAATCGCTTTCTGCTTTGCTAGGTTGGACTTTTTTTTTTGTACTCCCCCCCCCCCATCTCATTATTTTTTTTTAGATTTTTATATTTTTAGTTTACAACAGTTCTACAGGTTTTTGAGTTCCAAATTTTCTTCCCCTCCCCCCAAGATGGCATGGAATCCTATATATGTTCATCATATGCCTTTGCGTTAAACATATTTACTACACAATAGTCAAGTCGTAAAAAAGAACCCTGATTAATAGAGTGAATCATGAGAAAGAAGAAACAAAACCAAAACAAAAGATATAGGAAAAAAAAGAGAGAGCAGATAGTTTTCTTCAATCCACATTCAGACTCCATAGTTCTTTATCTGGATGTAGATAGCTCTTTCCATCATGAGACCTTTGGGGCTGTCTTTGAACCTTGTATGGCTGAGAAGTGCCAAGTCTATCAAAGTTAGTTATCACAGAATCAATATGTCTGTGGTTGTGTACAGTGTTCTCCTGGTTCTACTCCTCTCTCTTAGAATTGTATTTCCAGGTTACTATGAAGTCTGTATCTTTCCCATTTCTTATAGCACAATAGTATTCCATTATATTCATATACCACAACTGTTTAGCCATTCCCCAATTAATGGGCATCCCCTTGATTTCCACATCTCATTTATTCTTATAAAAATGTGAATGTCATTTTATTAGGATGGGGGTTTAATTATTGAGTAAGAATGTACCTTCTCTACTCAGATATAGTGGAATCTTAAGTCATGTGGCACCAGTTGTTGGAAAACAATGGCCTCATATGCTACTATGTAAATTCTTGAAGACTCATACAGTGAATTTCTTTTGGAAATCATGCCATGTATGTTACTGCTATGTGTAGTTTAAAAATAGATGTATTGGCTTCCTAACCAGACTTAAATCACTTAGACCTAGTTCTTATTAAGAACCAGATAGTAGCAGGCTTTAAAAAAAAAAAAAGATCGTAAAATACTAAGAAGCTTAAAGTCAAGAATCTTATTTAAATATTTTTGTTGCTTTCCTTAGATGCTAGACTCAGATCAGGGTTTTGAGTTTTGCTTCAGCTGCTTAGTACTTGTGTAATTTTGGAAATTTCTTCCATGGTTTCCAGTGAGGGTGTTAGATTAGATGACCTTCTGTGATTCCTTCAGCTTCAATGCTGTGATGCCATGGTCCTGCTGTTTTTGGTCTTCACCTATGGTTTCTCATTGGTCTAGGGAGCTCCTGATAAATTCTGCAGCACACAATTGTAGAGAATTGCCTGGGTCAGCTATGTGACTTGCCCAGGGTCACCCAAACTAACTTGTACCAGAAATAGGACTTGTGAAGCCAGGCAGGCCAGTTCTCAATCAACTATGCCATGCTGCTTCTCAGCAAAAAGGCATAACCTCTTACTACAGGTGCTCTGTGGGCCAAAGAAGTGACAGATTATAGGCGTTCAAATTACTTTAATGTTCAAAGGATCTCTGATTTTATTGGTAGATGTAGTCCCTCCATCAATGTGCTTACCCACCCCATTTTATTTCCTTTGACTTAGATCCTTCCATAAATCTGTTGTAGCATTTCACCAATATGCTAGAGGACTTCTCTGGTTCTCTTGATATTGGTGTGGAAACCAACTACAAACAAAAGTCCGTTAGTTATTCCTACCTCTGGCCACCAGATTTGAACACTTTTTTTTCTGAGCATACATCTCTGATGTCATTCATGATGTTTAATTAAAAATAAACTACCATTTATTTTTATTGCCAATCATATCTTTCCTTTTCCTCCTGTCTAGTGAGCCATCTTTAGTGACAAAGAATAAAAAAGAAAAAAGATTGGGGAGGAAGCAATTCAGTAAAACTAACCAGGATATCAACTGAGTCTGGCAGTATGTGCAAAGATACACCCTCATAGTGCCTCCACTTATGCCAAAAAAAAAAAGAAAAAGGTACATTTCTCATCTATTTGGGGGTGGATGCTTATAATTATATGTCCTGCACGTAATTCTTCATTAGTAATATGTTGAAGCCTACTTATACTTTCTCACATTCCCATCTATACTTCTCTACGGACATGGCCATCCCCCTAGTTCAAGGCCCTCATTACCTCTTGCCTGGACAATTGCAGTAGATTCCTTGCCTTAAATTTTTCTCCTTTCTTAAGCTGTCCTTCACACAGATTCCAAAATGATTTTCCTAAAGAGCAGATGTGACCATATCACTCCCTGATATTAGAAACAAAATGACAAAGCAAAAGATCATCAGTGGGCTCCCTGTTGCCCCTAGAATCAAATATAAATTTCAGTTTGACTTTTAAAACTTTTTTTAACCTACCTTTTCTGCCTTATTATACTCTATCCCCTTCCTTTCTCAAATGGTCTAGCCAAACTGGCCTTGCTGTTGCTCACATATGACACTCTACCTCCCATATCAGGGCCTTGGCATCCCATGCTGGAATGCTTTCCCTTTCATCTCTGCCCTGTTTACTAAAGAACATTGCTCAGGTGCTACTTTGTACATGAAGTCTTTCCTGTTCCATAATAGCATCCCCCAAAACAACAACAGAAACGACTTTTTCTTTCTCTTGTATAGGAATAGGAACTGGGCCTTTTGATTTAATTTTTATAGGGAACTATCAGGTGAGGAAATTCCTGCCAATGTAGGTTGGCACCTTCTCAGTCACTTTAATTTTAGGGAGTTGCCTAGAGAACTGAGAGATGAATGACCAGCTCAGAGTCACAGCCGGTATGTGTCAGAGACAGAAATTGAACCTGGGTCTCCCTGGATTTGAGACCAGCTCTCTATAATGTCAGGCTGCCCCTTTGTTTTCTGTATATTTTCCATATACTTATATACATTCTCGTGACAGGATGGAAGCTCCTTGAGGTTAAAGACTATTCATTTTTGTCTTTGTATCTCCAGAGCCTGGAACATTGGCTGGCATATAGCAGGCACTTAATTTTTGTTGCTGTTTAGCCGTTCACTTTTTTCTAACTCTTAGTGACCCCATGGACAGGCACCAGGCTCTTCTATCCTTCACTATCTCTTGAAATCTCCCTAAGTTCATATTTGTTGTTTCCATGATATTATTTATCTACCTCATCCTCTGCCGTCCCCTTTTCCTTTTGCCTTCAGTCTTTCCCAGCATCAAGGTCTTTTCCAGTGAGTTCTGTCTTCTCATCATATGGCCAAAGTATTTAAGCCTCAGCTTTAGTATTTGACTTTGCAGTGAATAGTCTGAATTGATCTCTTTAAGTAGTGACTGATTTGCTCTCTTTGCTGTTGAAGGGACTCTCAGGAGTCTTCTCCAGCATCACAATTTAAAAACATTGATTCTGTAGCGTTCAGCTTTCCTTATAGTCTTAACTGTCACAGTCATACGTTACTACTGGAAAAACCATAGCTTTGAGTATATAGCTCTTTGTTGGCAAGGTAGTGTTTCTGCTTTTTAGTATGCTGTCCAGATTTGCCATGGCTTTCCTTCCAAGGAGCAAGCCTCTTGTAATTTCATGACTGCAGTTGCCATCTGCAGTGATCTTTGAGTCCAAGAATATAAAATCTGACACTGCTTCCATTTCCTCTCCTGCTTTTTGCCAGGAAGTGATGAGACTAGTTGCCAGGATCTTTTTTGATACTAAGCTTCAAGCCAGCTTTTATACTCTCTTCTCTCACCCTCATCAAGAAGCTTCTTATTTCTCTTGCCTTTCTGCCTTTAGAAATGGTATTAATCTGAAATTGTTGATATTTCTCCTGGTAACCTTAATTTCAGCTTTTGAGTCATCCAGCCTGGCATTTTGCATGATGTGCCCTGTATATAAGTTAAATAACATGATAATATATGGTAGTCTTGTATTCTTTTCCCAATCTTAAACTAATCAGTTGTTTCATATTCCGTTCTAACTGTTGCTTTACTTAGTCTACATACAGGTTCCTCAGGAGACAAGTAAGATGATCTGGCACCCCCATCTCCTTGAGGACTTAACACATTTTGTTCTGATCCACACAGAGGCTTAAGTGTAGTCAATGAAGCAGAAGTAGATGTTTTTCTGGAACCTCCCATGCTTTCTCTTTTCTTTCTTTTTTTTTGTAGTCCCCCAAAAATAAATGAAAAAGAAGTAAACACAGCACTATTATTTACACTCAAGAGCACCAAAGAGTTTCCCTTGCTTTCTGTGTAATTCACTGAATGTTGGCAATTTGGTCTCTAGTTCCTCTGCCTGTTTGAAAACCAGCCTGCTGTTCTGGTAATTCTCACTTCACATATTGCCGAAGCCTAGCTTGCAGAATCTTAAGCATAATCTTGCTAGGTGTGAGATAAGAGCAATTGTTCAGTAATTTGAACATTCCTTGGCATTTCCCTTCTTTAGAATTGGGATAGAAACTGCTCTTTTCCAATCCAGTGTCCTCAATTGTGTTTTCCAAATTTGCTGACATACTGAGTCCTGTACTTTAACACATTCTTGTTTATAGCTTGATTGGTTCTCCATTGCCCTTTGGGTGACTGTCAACTTTTTAATTTTTTGGAAAATGTGATATTCAATGATGGTGTATTATCACTGGAAGAATATTGTTATAAACATACAACTCCTGAAATAAAGGCAGTTTCAGATTAGTAAATTGCACTTTCATGCCTAGACAACTGATTTAATGTGTAGTTAAAGATAGATTACCAAACACTTAAAAAAGTTATGTATTAAGGGAAAGGACAGTGTGATTTTATGAAGGGAAATCATGGCTGACTAATTTTATCGGAGTTGGAAATCTATTACATGCAATTACATGTAATTGGAGGTGAGGCCTCTTGTAGTTAAAGGCAAGGAGGAAAGAAAAAAAGAAATGTAAACAGCGATGTTCCATATAGAGGAGTGCTTAGGACATTCTTATTCAACATCTTAATGATCTAGAGCAGAGTTTCCCCCTAAAAATATAAGCCTGCAATACTGTGCATTTCTGATTGTCCTTAAGGACAATATGATAATATTGAAAGAGATGATTGAAATAATTAGAAGGATGGGATGTGGCTGGGTACCAGGTTGGGACTATATAATCATAATCTTCAAAACTTTCCATAATATCCTGACCTGTTACTCTTATTTGGTATATTGTATAGGCAGAAATATGTCTAGTTACAAGACATGGGTTCAAGAGTGAAAAGAGCAAATTCCTTATATATAATATCTTTCATTCTTGAACTTAATTTGAATTCAGATTAGGCTGATATAATCATAGTATTAATATATGCTTCTCTCACACTGAGAACTTCTGATACTTATCTGAAGTGGTTATCAACTTTTTTAACCTAAACCTAAACTGCATGCAAAATAAAAATCTCATTAAGATGGATGACCTGGGTTTACTTTTAGGTTGGCCTTATAAGGTGCTTTTTCTTTAACAGAAAATTTTGATTTGGCATTCCTGGCTGTAAAAAAAATTTTAAGGAAGCACTCCCAATAAGTGTTACAATTTGCTTATAAGTTATATACATGTACATGGTTCTAAGTTCAGTGTTTTGAGTAGTTGGCTTTAATGGCTACCATAGCTGAAAAAGATAATCTAATAAAGGTTTGTATCCTGAAATGGGAGAATTGTGTCTTTGGCTACAGGTTTTAAACTGACTCATTCATGACACTCATTTTTCAGTTGGCAAGTAAATTTCCATCTTCCCTGATATCAATCAGTTGTTCTTGCAAATTAGTTGGAAGGTGTCTCTTTTTACCTATTTTTTTAAAAAATTGGTTCAAAGCATACTACAGCTCTTTATTGAAAGATTTTTAAACTTAGAAATTGTTTTTCTGAGTCTTTAAAGTGCAGGTAGTATGAATTTTTATAGTTGAAGTGTAATTTTTGGCAATCAAATCACGTAACAGTGGAAATATTTCCAAATATCTGTTTTCAAAATATGCTTTCTATAGCATGTTTCATTTGTAAAACTTACTATTTTCCTCATTTACTTTTAAAATACCTTTGATCCAACATTTATAGATAATCAACACAAATATAAGCCCTAAAAATTGTTTCTCAGTAGGTAAAAGGTCAAAAGATACAAACAAGCATTTCTCAAAGAATTGGAGATTATGAACAGAACACCATATAAAATACTGTTCGAAATTGCTACTAAGGAAAATTCAAATCAGAACCAATCTGAGGTTTCTACCTTACATTCAGCACATTAGAAAGGATGAGAAGGTGGGAGTAATCAGTGTTGGAGGGATTGTGGAAAGACTTTGAATTGGTTCAGCCATTCTGAAATGCAATTTGGAATTATTTGGAGATATCCCTACTGTCTAAGCCTAGGCATGCACTGCAAGAAGATCAAAGATAGAAAGGCTCATTGTATACCAATATATGTTTGTGCTTGTGTATGTGTGGAGTAGCAAAGTACTGGGGAAACAAAAGTAGATATCTTGATTGAGAAATGGCTAATGAGATTGTTGTACATGAATGTGACATTAAGTCCATAGGGAGGCATGGGAAGCTTTATATGAACTGAAGCAATCAATCACTTCTGTAAAATAAGCAGAACCAGAAAAACTATATATGGAAGGACCATGAAAGTATAAATGGAGAGAACACCAATAGCAAACCATTGAAACTGAGTGCTGTGCAATGAAGACTAAGTTTGACCTTGAAAAGCTGTGAGAATGCACTGCCATCCTTTTGCAGAGGCGGGACATTATGAATGTGGAACATAACATATGCTGTCACACTTGGTTGATATGCTAGTTTTGCTAAACTCTTTTTCCTTTTTAAAAATTCTTTGTTATAAAGGGTGGCTCTCAGGGTAAGGGAGGGGGAAGGACTATCTTGGGGGAAAGGTTATATAAAAATAAAAGATCAAAAATGTTAAGGGAGGGGAAAGGAATATAAGAGAGGGAAAAAGGTAATGTAAAAACAAGATAAAAACATTTTTTAAATGTCACCTTCACTTTGAAATGGATATATTAAGATTGTGGGGTTTTTTATTTTAATGTCTAAGTAGGGCAAGGTAGCCAGCCACTAGTTATCACAGCTGAGGTCAATAAATTTGGAACACTTTGTCTTTTTGTAAAAAGAAAAATGTGTAGATCTTGTTCAACAGATGTTTTAAGTACTTTTCTAAGGGGTAACTAGTGAATTTTGGGGATAACAAAAAATGTTCGTTGTCACTCCATATCTCATTACATTGACAAAATGTCAATGTACTTAGTGATTGAAAACTGGAGAGTTAGGAATCATGATCTCTTCACTTTAAAAAAAAATCCTTGTGAATATTCTGGGGGAATGGGGAGGACTTTTAAACAATAATTATTAGTAATTAATTTTTGAGTTATTTTGATCAATACAGATGGCTAAGGAGATGAATTTCAATTCTGAAAAATCACTCCCACTGGAGGAATCTTGAATGGCTGAGGCTCTTACTGGCTGCTGCCTGGAAGTGCAAGCATTTCCGCTTCCCAATTTGGAAGGCAGGATGTGCATATGCTGTGGAGGGTGGGGAATTGTGAAGCTGTTGTGGATGCTGAGGTTCTAGCACAAGGTTTTGTAGTTGTCAAGGAAGAGAGGGGATGGAGAGGGGGAGTTTAAACAATAATGGATGAAGGGGTTGTGTTTGAGACATTTAGGTACTTGCCATTACAGCAAAGGTGTGGAGTGGTATACCTTAGCTTGGGTTGTGACCCATACCTCATACATAGGAATCTTTGAAGGCATTTTGGGGACTTCCAATCTAGTTCTTTTACAGGGGAAGCAGCAGAGAAGTTAAGTGACTTTTATAAAGCCATATAGACAGAATTTCCACTGAATGCTTGTCAAGTCTCCTCTTCCTTCTCCCTATCCCCTAAGATAGATTTAGAGATTCTTTCATTCTTTTTCTCCTTCATACCTAGCACAGTAGTGCCTGGTACATAGTGTGAACTTAATAAATGCTTGTTGGTGATTTCTTATGACCATTTCAAGCTTAGTGCATGTTGATCACAGTATTTTATTTCCTTTCTCATAAGGAACCTGGGCCTTGGATGTTGTCAGATCTAATCTACATGTCATGCAAGAATATCTCTTTTATCGTCTTTGACAGGTAGAAATCTAGTCTTTGTTTGAACATTTCTCTTCCCTTTTTTTCTAAAAATATATTTGTCTAACTAAAATCCTGCTAAGAAGCCACCAGGGTATGTTTGTTTTTAAATAAAAAATGTTATGGAACACATCCTCCTAATTTTGCATTTCATATATAAATACTATTAGCATTGAGTAAAGCAGAGAAAGTCTGAAAGTGAATGGGTAGGGTCTATTTACAGTATTCATTAAATAGATTTATTGATTGCAGGAGAAGTAGCATTGGATAGTGGATGGAGAACCGGACTCTAGAGTCAGGAAGATCCATCTCTCACACATACTGAGTGTGTGATGCTGGGCAAATCTCTTAACCTTTTAGTGTTCCAGTCAGCTCTCTTAAGACTTCAGGACAGTGGCTGATCTACCTTGGTAGAAGAAAGTTCCTTGATGGGAATTCCTTATGCCAGTGAAATCACAAGTCCAAACTAAAATTAAAAGCATACTATACAGGTATTTTCTAGTTTCAAATATATCTACTTTATTCCAGTTTGTATGGAAAAATTAATTAGCTATGTTGTAAATCCCAAGCTGCACAGTTAAAACATCCATTCTGTACTCATAGTCGAGCACTTGTTCATTTTAAATATGTTTGATTAGTAAAAAGAGGCAGCATGGAGAGAGAACTGGTCTTAAAGCCAGAAGGCATGGGTTCAGTCCTGCCTCTAAGGCATCCTGGCAGTGAGACCCCCGGCAGGTCACAGCGTTTTTCCCTCCAGTGTTCTGAGCAACTCCCTGACACTGTCAGCTGCTTAGGTGGTGCCAACTTGCCCTGTAGAGGGAGATTCTTCTGTACCTGTTATATGTCTATGTCCGTGAAACCTTAGATTTTTTTATACTTTGAGTAGCAAAATTTTTTCTCCTCCTACATGAGGAAATGTATCATGCTTATGTGAATTTTCAGCGGTTGACTTTAGTTCACTCTCCTAGGAATGTCGCTCCAAATTAATATATCAACTCCACCATTCTTTGGGTCTGTTCTTTTTGCCACATTGCTAAATCATCTAGTCCATTTCTCTCCATCTTGTCCACAAATATAGTATGAGAGTCTATAGATGCATGGCTCTGGTCATTGGATTTAGAGTTAGGAGTACAAGAAAGGAATCAGTATGTTAAAGTATTAAATAAAACTATAGCTGTAATGAAACGTATAGTATTATATGTACACATATTATGCATGTGTGTGTGTATTCTGTGTGTGTATGTGCATGTGCCTGGTCTAGGAGCTTTTATATATATGTTTAGATATAAATCATATATATGTAATTATATATATTTATTATCTTATATATATGCATGAATATGTATGTGTGCCTATACGTGTTTGAGCGTGCTCAAATTCCACCTTGTTTATTACTTGAGTGATCGTAAGCAAGATTTTTTTCTTCTCAGGGCTTGAATTTTCTCATCTATAAAATCAAGGATATAATTGAACTAAGTGGCCTCTGATGACTTCCAATTCTAGGTCTCTTATTTTATACTAAATTAGCTTTTCCAAACTGTGACATTTTAAAGAAGAGGGAACTGACACTCTTAGAAGAGAAGCTTGGTGAAGGTTACATAGATCACAAGCAGAGCTGGGATTTGAACTCAGTTCCTATGACTTCCAGTTGAACAGTCTTTCCGGTCCCATCATGTCACCTGCTCAAGTAGTGGAGTCATTGTCATAGCTAGGGTGACAAGTTGAACTGACTCATTCTGTTATTTCTTATGTCTTTAGAAATGGTTTATGAAACCATATGCTTTTAGAGCAGATTTTAAAAACCACTATCATAAAGGTACGGACATTTTTTTTTTTGGAGGCAGAGGAGAGGGAGCAAGAAATTGTTTTATTTCTATACAGTGAACAGTTTTAATCCAGCTCGGTTTTCCAAGTAGTTCAATGAATGTTCTAGCATGTGCTCATTTCTGTGTTGGTCACTGTGCTAGTCTGTCGTGTTCTAATATTAATATATTTGTGCTAGTCACTGATGCCATGGGTGGAATATAAGACAGTGCTGTAGGAGCATACTCCTTTGGCAAGACAGACATGTACTCAGGAAGCAGTTAAATAATAGGACAAGGCAGTATATGACTAAATTGAAAATTAACAACATAAGAAATACCAAGTTATTTGCAATTTGCCGAGTATGCTATTGGCTTTCTGCTCTCCATTCCTTTGCATATTCTGTCTAGTCTTTCTAGTATAAACTTCCTTCCCCACCCCTCATTTTCCTAGAGGCCCTTTCTTTGCCTTTTCCCAAACCTGTGAAAATTGTGCCATTCATTCATTGTCTGTCATTTTGTTCCCTCTTTCATGTCTTCTTTCATGTCCTTTGCTGACCCACGCCAATTCCCAAAACCAGAAGTATGATCTGTCTCTTGTCTGACATCTCTCCTGCTCTTGGCAATTTATTTGTCCTTGTCTAATTGCACTTATTATAGTCTATCATGTACTATAGTTATGTGGGTTATATGTCTTATATTTGGGGCAGCTAGTTGGTGCAGTCAGGGCCTGGAGTCAGGAAGACCTGAGTTTAAATCCAGCCTCAGACGTTTATAGCTTGTGACCCTGGGCAGATCACACTTTACCCTGTTTGCCTCAGGTTCCTCATCTGTAAAATGAGATGAAGAAGGAACTGGCAAACCGTCCAGTATCTTTGCCAAGAAAACCCTAAAAGGGCTCTTGAAGAGTTGGACACAACTGAAAGGATAAATGATGTCTTATAGTCTCTTTCCCTTTGTTAGATTATTTGCTCCTAGAGGGTAGAATCTTAAGTATCTTATCCCCTGAATTGCCAGTGTGTTTGCATATATTATATGTTGAGTACATATTTAATGAATTGAATCATACTATTGTGGTAGACTGTATATCTTTTTATGAGTGTTTCTTTGAAGTATCTTCTCTTTTTGGTATTTTATTCTTAGTTCTTTTTCTAGCTGAGGCTCATATGTACAATGTTTTTCCATTCTGTCTTTGACAATTGAATTAAACCAAAGCTATCAGGTTTAATTTTGATCTGCTGATTCTATAGTAGGAAAAAAATTGTATTATTTAAATGTGTGATTTTTTTATTTGTTTTAGGCTTTGCTTCCTAGAGCAAGTACTGGTAGGGAGTGGGGGAATGATAGGAAAATGAAAGAGTAAATGTCAAATCATTACTTGAATTCTCTTTAGTAAAATAGAACTATACATTAGGTGGTTTTTCTAAATCCTGAAAGTATTTTTAGTTGATGCATATTAGTTTAAGGTTATAGAATGCTTATATGCTCATTTGATTGTCTTAACAACCTTGAGGTTGGGTACTATTGTTAATGCTTTTACAGCTGAAGAAACAGGTTTTGGTTAAGTGATATACCCAGTGTTACATAATTTTGTTAATCCCCGAGTCAGAATTTGAACTCAGATCTTACTCCCACTAGCACTCTTTCTACTCTACCATGGTGCCTCTCATTGATAGTTCTATAAACCCCAGAAGATGCAGCGAAGTAGAACATTTGGATAGAGCACTGAGGCTGGCATCAGGAAGACTTGAGTTCAAAAATCTGACCTCAGACACAAGTCATTTCACCCATGTTTGCTTCAGTTTCCTCAACTGTTTAATGGGGATAATAATAGCATCTACCTCAAAGGGCTGTTATGAGGTTCAAATGAGATAATATTTGTAAATTGCTTAGCACAGTTTCTGGCATGTAGTGCTCTTATGTTTCTATTATTATATAGTTAAATATCACATTTTCTTAGAATTCTCTTTTCTGAAATAGTCTTAATCTTCAGATTATTGTGCATATCTCTTTACACTTTAAACCTGCATCATTCTACTTTGGATTGCTGATTATAGAAAGTAACTTCAGCAAGTACTTAATTTGTTCTTACTTTTTGCTAAAATGTGCCTAGGCAAATGGGTGCAAATATCTAAACAAAGTGTCTGCCTCTGCCAGGGATTGTAAGAATTTAGGTACCAGGAGCCTAAAAGTTGGTCCTAATTGCCATTGCTTGACTTATAAGGATTGTCTCCTGTCTCTAGGAAGTTTAGTTTACTGGTAATGGCCAGATTTTTGCTTATATCTACAGAGTATTTTGTTCTCAGTTATTCAACATGTATTTAACTACTCACGCTCTAAAAGCTTCTGGGCATACATCCCTGCCCTTAAGTAGCTTTAATTCCATCTATGAAGGGGATAGAATATGTATCCAGAGAAGTAAATGCAAGGTAATTGGAAGAGAAGGAATAATGCTAACTAGTGGATATGGGAAGAGATCTGGAAAGTCTTTGTACGTAGGAGGTGACTCTTGAGCAGAACCTTGAAGAGGCATGAGAAATTATCTGTTCAAAGACATGGAAATGTGAATGGATTTCTAAGCTTGGGAAATAGCTGTTTGTGCAAATGTGCAGTTTGTCTGGAACATAGAATGTGTGAAAGGAAATGATATGAAATAAATTTTCAAAGGTTGGTCCTTAAAATGCCACATAAATTTTAGCTGTGATTATGATAATTATAATAGGGTTTGCTTTTGGAGAGCATTAAATGGCAGGACTAAGTGTCTCTTTTTTATTCTAGAGGCAATTGGGAGCTTGAAGACTTGGGAGTAATGGGATCATATCAGTGCTTTAGGAAGTTTGGTAGCTCTGAGAGTGGATTGGAGAGGGGGAGAAAATGCAAGTAAGGAAGTTCATTTAGGAAGCTCTTATGCAGTCTAGGTGAGAAGTGATGGGAGAGTGAAGTAGTAGCCATGTGAGCAAAGGGAATAGATGCCAAATATGTTGTGGAAGTGGAGTTGATGAAACTTGGTGCCTGCTTCAAAGATAGGGTTGACGGGGAGGCATTAGGGAAAGGGAAGAATCAGGAATGTCTCTATGATTGCAGATGGGGAAGGATGGTGGTATTCTCAATAGAACTAGGGAAGCTTGAAGGAAGGCTAGGTTGAGGGGAAGGGGCAGGCAGGCAAGATTACAAGTTTTCTTTTAAACATCTTGTCTATGATTGGACATCCAGGTGGAGATGTCCGGGAGGCAGTTGTCGATGTGAAACTGGAGTGGAGAGGTTTAAGAAAATTATTTTTTTTAATTGACAAAAAATTTATTTTTCTCTCCCTTCCCTTCATGGTGGTGGTGGCGGCAGTGGTAAAAACAAAATCCTTTTAACAAATATCTGTAGTCAAGCAAATCAAGTTTTCCACATTTACCATATCTAAAATATTCTGCCTTTTTCTGCTGTTTGCATCCATCATCCTGTGGGAGGTAGGTAGTAGTATGCTTCATCTTGGTTCCCCTAGAGTTGTGGCTGGTAATTTGTTGTTGTTGATCAGAGAGCTTAAGTCTTTCAAAACTGTCTTTACATTGTTGTCATGAGGAGTAGAGAAATAGCAGTGTTTGGACATTTGGGAGTCTTTGGTGCATGTTGAGATGGTAAGTGACCTAGGATTGGATGAGATCACTGAGAGAGTATATGAGAAGAAAAGAGTGATGAGGACAAACCCTCTGGGAATGTCCAGGTGGATTCCTTAGCTGGCAGGAGGCGAGGGGATCCAGCGAGAGAAACTGAGCAGCAGTTATTACTCAGGAGACTAGATGAGAGTCATACATGGTTTTTCCCGTCAGAAAGAATTTTTTATCCAGTGAGCTTAGAAAAAGAAGTGTTGATGTTCTCTCTTGTCCAAGCTCATTGGGTATAAAGCACAAAATGCATCAATTCAAAGTAATCATCACTGTATGCCAGGCACCAATAAGGAGACTACAGAAACAAGCAGGCCTGATGGTACATTTCCTGCCCTCTGGGTACTTATGTTTTAATTGAGGGAATAACACCTTATAAAGAGGATGATGGATATATGTGTGTAACTGCCTGGTTTAGAAATGATTGGGAAGTGGTGAGATGGCTTGTTTTTGGGCCAGATGAGGTAAGAACATTCATCAGAGCCCAGGTGCTGGGGCAGAGTCCAAATTCTGATGGCAGGAGAAGGGGTAGAGTGCAGGCAGCTTGGTTTCCACTGGACCATGTTGTAGACATCTGCCTCTGAGAATTTGGGGGCTTCTGTAAGTTCCTTTGCTTTCCACGAGGTTAGGCCAAGATTCTCCAGTTACCTCGAATTTGTTGTGGGAGCTGCGTTTTCCTGGAAGGGGTCTGAATGATTGTGAAATTGTCACTCTAGCTCCTTTCTCTGAGACAAGCAACAGACTCTCCACAGGCTTCTTACTGCTTGAGTAGTCAGTTGTAGAGGGATGCTGTTTGGGGTTTCATTCTGCTGAGCTTAGAAAAAAAGAATTCCCTTTAGTTAGATTGCACCATTGCCCTTTGGGGCCAGTCACAGAACAGGCTTGCTCATGCCTGAAGCTGACATGTACCCTCAAGGCTTCTCATTTCTAGGCTAAACAGGTACAGGTCCTTTGACTGATCTTAATGTATACTGTTTTCTTGTATTCTAATCATTCTTGTGAGAGCCTGATTTTGGATATGCTTCAGTTGTCTGTGTTTGTCCTAAAATTAAGTCCCTGGAATTGAATGCAAATATTTTGGCTATGGTCTGCCCAGGTCCTATTGTAGTAGAATTATTATCTGCCTCAGTTAAGCACTTACTGTATGCAAGGAATTCTGCTGGGGCTTCAAGGACGAGGACAAGAAATAGCTCTTGCTTTCAAAAAGCTTTTTTGAAGTTTTGATGGGAGACCTCAGTTTCCCTTGTCTGTTGGCACCCTCCCTCTGTCAAAAGGAGAAGAGCTAATAACTTAAATGTTTTTTAAATTTCACCTTGAACTTAACCCCAAAAGAAATATTTCCATACATACAGCAAATCATAAAAATGATCATTTTCTGTGAAACTGAATTTCCATCCTGCTTGCTTTAAAATAAAAAAAAGCATATAATCTACATGTTATTTTCAAAACTGCATTGCCTGGCAGGACTTACATCTCAACTTCTTTCTGTTCTCTCCTATGTGTTTTTTTTTTAAGCATTCATTAGCATTTTAAAGAGAAAGCTTAGTGGTGAAGTGGATATAATTTTGGGCTTGGAGTCGGGAAGGCTTGAGTTTAAATCCTGCTCCAGACATTGGCTGTGTGACCTTGGGCAAGTCACTTAATCTTTGTCAGCCTCAGTTTCCTTATCTGTCAGATGGCAATAATAATAGCACCTAATTTTGCTGGGCTGCTGTGAGGATCAAATGAGAAAATATTTACGAAGTGCTTAGCACAATGCCTGGCATGGATTAAGTGCTGTATAAATGCTTCTCCTTCCCCCTTCCCCTAAAACATGAGAGAAGAGTCTTGTAATCTCCCAGGTATTACACTGTTCTTTCACCAAAAACAAAAGAATTTCAACACTAAACAAAGAAAAATATTATTATTGTTATTATTATTAAAAGCAAATACAAAGAATAGAGAGTGGCAGAACAAATTATGAAGTGTATGAATGTGGTAGAATCCTAGTGTGCTTTAAGAAATGAGGAAGGGGATGGTTTCAGAGAAACCTGGGGAAACTTGTGTGAATTGATGCAGAATGAAGTAAGTAGAACCAGGAGAACAATAGATACAGTAACAAAAATATTGTAAAAACAAACAACTTTGGAAGACTTAGGAACTCTAATCAACACAATTATAGAGGGTGGGTGATGAAACATGCTGCATATCTTCTGAGAGAGAGGTGATAGACACCGAGAACGGATTAAAATTTTTTTTGAGTATGGTCAGAGTTGGAATTTGTTTTGCTTGCCTAGATCTGTTTGTTACAGGGGTTTGGGGAAGATAGGTGGCACAGTGGATCTGGAGTCAGAAAGTTCAAATCAGTACTCAGACACTTTAGTAGTTCTGTGACCCTGGGCAAGTCATTTAATCCTGTTTGCCTCAGTTTCCTCTTCTGTAAAACGAGCTGGAGAGGGAAATGGCAAACCATTCTAGTGCCAAGAAAACTCCAAATAGGGTCACGAAGAGTCCAACAAGACTGAAAAACAACAAAAACAGGTTTTGCTTTTCTCATTTTCTCAATGGAAGGGGGAAGAGGGAGTGGAGGGAGGGAGAGATTATGTTTGTATATGATTAGAAACACTCATAGCAAGTGGAATGAGGGCTACTTGAGGTCAAAGTTTGAATATCAAAAGACTATTTGATTCTATCCATTTCGCTTCCTTCATTTGTTAGCAGATGCCTCTATAACTGAATGTTTATGTGGTAACCTAAGTGTCATCACTATGGGGAAGAAAAGGAAGCCTACGCATAAAACGCACATGTCCAGAGGAAATTTATTAGGCGTTATTCTTTACAGATTGGAGTCCTATGCTGCAAATGTAAATCTGCATTTGGGGAGACCGTGTGCCAGTCAGAAATCTCAGATATGTGTTGGAGATGTTCTCTCCTTTTCAAGGATTTTGTGACCGCATTTGGTGGGGAAACAAGGTATTAACGTGTGACCTCTGCCTCCACAACTGTCGTGTCTGTTTTTGAGCACTTTGATTGGTTGAGGGGAATGAGAGGATGAAAGTGGAATGTTCCGTAATTGACTCAAGGTTAATTCACAGGGATTTGGAGGATATTCTCTGAGAGATCACCTGGACTATGCTTTATTTGTGAAGTTGTTATTGCTGTGGAGTCACTATCTCTTGAAGTCTGTCTAAGTTCATGTTCATTGTTTCCATGACACTATCTATCCATTTCATCCTCTGCTGTCTCCTTTGCTTTTGACTTCAATCTTTCCCAACCTCAGGGTCTTTTCCAATGAGTCCTGCCTTCTCATTATGTGGACAAAGTATTTAAGCTTCTGCTTCAGTGTTCGACCTTTCAATGAATAATTTTTCAATGAATTAATTTTTTTAAGTATTGACTGATTTGATCTCCTTGCTGTCCAAGGAACTCTCAAGAGTCTTCTCCAGCACCACAATTTGAAAGTGTAGATTCTGTAGCGCTCAGCTTTACTTATAGTTAAATTCTTACAGCCACACGTTACTATTGGAAAAACCATAACTTTGACTCTACAGACCTTTGTCGGCAAGGGTCTCTGTTTTTTAGTATGCTGTCCAGATTTGCCATGGCTTTCCTTCCAAGGAGCAAGTGTTTTTTAATTTCATGAAGTTACTTTATGAAAATAAAAGACTTCATCTTGTTTTAGGGGTGAAGGCAAAAAAATGTGGGATAGCGTGCATTACAATGACACTTAATTGGCAAGTGCCAAGATAATGGTTTTGGGTGGCTCTCTCAAGTAACAACTTGAAGGCCCAGTGGAAGTGTTTATATCTCCCTCCCACCCCACATCTTCCAGTTTTACATGGGAAATGCCAACTCAGAATTCCATGGTGGGAGATGGAGTGGGGTGAACTTAGAAGTACAGAGATCCTAACCATTTTATGAATGTGTGTGAATTTGTGTCTATATATTCTAATGTAAGCAGTATTCATTTATTGAGGGATGTAAATGTGAGGGAGAATAGTACTTTTAACAGAATATATGCATTAAGTACTTAATTGTAAACTGTTGTTGCCTTCATAGTTTTCTGTTCTATTTATCTGATCTATAGTATTCTTAACCAATGTAAAGGAGGTCTTTCATGAAACAAACACAAAGAATAGAAACTGTATATTAGAAAGGTTTGTGTCATTCATTTAATGATGACAATAGAATAAAGAAATATGGACTTTTCTATGTCTGCTACTTTTTAAAGAGTTCTTTTGCATGATGTTGACATTAGTAGGAATCTTAGTAGGGTCTTAGTAGGAATAGTCTTAATACTAATAAGGGAAAATGATGGCGAGAAAAAGGGGGGCATGGCTACAATAGAGTGGCAGCCTTCTTAGGACAGAAGCCAATTCTGTGGCTCAAGAAGTCTAGCTTGAGGCTGCATGTCAGTGAGTGAGGTCTCTGTGACAGTATTGGCAGGGAAACATTTAGATTCTGTGCATTGATGTTTAGTTTTGGTTGGGGATCTGGGTGTGGTTGGGATGGTTGAGATGAGCATGGATGATGAATTTAAAAGATAATCATTGCTCTGTGGCCGAACAACAGAACAGATAGGTTGGAGAGACGTGCATGAGCAGAACTACTAAACTCCCTTGGGGTGTCTGAAGAGTTAATTAAGGCTGATGTTGGCAATAATATCTTGTGTTTGGGCTATGTTGTGTGTGTGCGGAACATAACTTTGGTATATCAGGGAATTAGGTAGTCCACAGAAATGTTCTGTGGTGGGACAATCTCAGAGGACCAGCCTTCTGGGGGAAGCTGCATTTTACAGTAGTATGCACATGCTGGGTCTTATCTCATCTGCCACAGGCACCACTGATAATTCTGCAGGTGGGAGAAGAGACAAAACACTGCATCTGCATTGTAGTTCCTATGAAACCTGAGGCTGTTAGGTATGTGTCTGCCGAGATAGTCCACTCTTGTACATGGAACCCAGCAGGAACCACAGAGTGAAATATTTGGATTCTCAGTGGTTACGTTCCTTTTGCCTAAGCAAAGTGCTATGGAACCAGGGCTCCAAAGGGAACTTGTAGTCATTTTATTTCTTACAGAATTGTTGTTTGTCCTTCATTCTTAAAAAGGACAATTACATCAGGGAGGTGAGGGACTAGGTACAAAGTAAAGGAACAGAACTAAATAATTGATGAGCTAGCATTTGTTAAATGCTTACTGTGTGCTTGAGTGCTGGGTATACAGAATCAAAAGTGGAACGTTCCCTACCCTCAAGAGGCCTTTATTATATTGGGGGGTGCCAACATGCTTAAAAAGTATATGTAAAACATACAAATAAAAAGCAAATTTTGGGGAAGGCAAGAGCATTAGAAAGCTGAGGGGAATCAGGAAAGGTTTCATATAGTTGTTGCTTTTGCAGAGTTTTAAGGAAAATGAGAGATTTTAAGAGGTAGAAAATGTGGGTTGCGTTCATTCTAGGCATATGGTGTCCCAGTGAAAAGGAAGACAGAGTACCTTATGGGAAGAAGAGCAAAAAAGGCTATTTTGTTTGGACTACAGATTACATGAAGGGGAGGAATGTATAAGAGGATTGGGAAGGTAGGTTTGTGCTAGGTTATGAAGGGCTTCAAATGCTTTAACCAAGGGCTTTGCATTTGATCCTAGAGGGCATGAGGACCATGGGAATTTATGGTGCGCAGGTGACCAGGGCAAACCTGTGCTGTCTGCAACTGTCTTTTTATCCGTTTTGTGGAGAATGGACTGAAGTAGGGACATGGCGAGCCAGGAGGAACATGTAAGGAGTCCATGACAGTAATCCAGAAGGGGTGGAGCCTGAGCTTAGCTGGTTAGCTATATGAAGACAGTGCAGGGGACACATGTGAGAAATGCCGTGGTAGAATGAGCAGTGCTTGTCAACTAATTGGATATGAGGGAAAATGAGGGGGTTTAGAGCAACTCTTTGCTTGCTTGGAAGACTGAGTTACTGGAAGGATGATAGTTGAGATGCCTCCAGGACATCCAGGTTGAAATGTCCAATAGGAAGTTGGTGGTAGGAGACTGAGGCAAACAGGGTTGAGTGACCTTCCCGGGGTCACACAGCTAGAAAGTGTCTGAGGCCACATTTGAACTCAGGAAGATGAGTCCTCATGATTACAAGCCCAATGCTCTATCCATGCCCTATCAGCCTGGTGCATGACATTGGCTCAGTTATATTCACTTCCGGACTCCAGGCCTGGTGCTTTGTGTACTATGGTGCCCCCTAGAGGCTGAGGACCTGGGTTCAAACCCTTCAGGAACTGAGGGCTCCCACTGCATCCAGAGCCATCTCCACTCGTCCTGGTTTGTCATTGGACCCAGATCCGGGTCCAGATCCTTTCTCTGGGAGGAGAAAGTGAAGCTGGTTATTTTGAGCAGCCTTCCTCATTAAATCCAACTCACTTGCATGTCATGGCATAACCTCCCTGAAGCTATGGTCCTCTTCAGGAATGAAGGACAAACAATAAGGAACCTATGTGTGACTTTGGGTAAATCATTTAATTCTGTTCTTCAGCTTCCTTAGTAGAGTCAGGTAGGTGCTGCTGTGCTTGGAGATCTTAGTTCAGATCCTGCTAAGGCATGTTTACTAGCTTTGTGACCCAGGGCAAGTCACTTAACCTCTGTCAGCCCCAGTTTCCATGTATGAAAAATGGGACTAATAAAAGCACCTACCTCCCAGTGGTGTTATTAGGACAGAGTGAGGTAATATTTGCAAAGTGCTAAATGCTAGCTATTACTATTAAAATAATGAGAGTTAGACTAGCTCTGGGGTCTATGAACCTGTAAAGGTAGAGGGATTTTCATTTGACGTGTCTCCAGTGTAGAATCTAAGGAGTTTGTTCCTTCCCCTTGTTTAGCGGTTTAGGGTAGGGACTTTCATGTATGTATTTTACCTGATCCTTTATCAGTTTACTAAAAATAATATTCAGCATAATGGCCAGCTCTCAATATACATCCTGATGCTGCCAGTCCAGGATTGCTCATTTTCAGCAGCTTTGAGGGATAATTGCTAAATGTGGGAAATCAGAATTTTTGAGCTGACTCTTGCAAACAGTAACAGACAGTTGAATAGCCTAAAAGTTGCAAAGCACTTTACATATGTCATCTTCAGGTTTGAGTCTTACAGCCCAGCAAAGTAGCTGCTTAGAGAATGTAAAGAAACTGAAACAAGCTGTTTAGTTTTCTTTAAGTAATACCTATTTATTTGAAAATAAATATACAAACCCAGTTGCTAGATTACTTACACTGCTAAAGAGTTTTCGTTTATAAAAAGTAAATGTTTTAGATGTGTGCTTATAAGGTATAATTATTTTTTTTTAATGCAATTTATTTATTTAACATATTTGGTTTTCAGCATTGATTTTCACAACAGTTTGAATTACAAATTTTCTCCCCATTTCTGCCCTCCCCCCCCACTCCAAGATGGCGTATATTCTGGTTGCCCTGTTCCCCAGTCAGCCCTCCCCTCTATCACCCCCCTCCCCTCTCATCCCCTTTTCCCTTCCTTTCTTGTAGGGCAAGATAAATTTCTACGCCCCATTGCCTGTGTATCTTATTTTTTAGTTGCATACAAAAAGTTTTTTTGTTTTTGAACATCTGATTTTAAAACTTTGAGTTCCAAATTCCCTTCCCTCTTCCCTTCCCACCCACCCTCCCTAAGAAGTTGAGCAATTCAACCTAGGCCACACATGTATTATTATGTATAACCCTTCCACAATATTCATGTTGTGAAAGGCTAACTACATTTTGCTCCTTCCCAACCCATCCCGCTTTATTGAATTTTCTTCCTTGACCCTGTCCCCTTTCCAAAGTGTTTGTTTTGATTACCTCCACCCCCATCTGCCCTCCACTCCATCATCCCCCTGCCTTTTATTATTTTTTTTTTTATCTTCCTCCCTCTTCTTTCCTGTGGGGTAAGATACCCAACTGAGTATGTATGGTATTCCCCCTCAGGCCAAATCTGATGAGAGCAAGGTTCACTCATTCCCCCCTCACCTGCCCACTCCCCTCCTCTCCTAGAACTGCTTCCTCTTGCCACCTTTATGGGAGATAATCCACCCCATTCTATCTCTCCCTATCTCCCTCTCTCAGTAAGTTACTCTCTCATCCCTTAATTTCATTTTATTTCTTTTAGCTATCTTCCCTTCATCCTCAACTCACCCTGTGTCTGCTCTCTTTCTTTTACATATATATATATATACACATACATACACATACATACATATACACATAGATACATGCATACATACACATTCACTTATATATATATACATAAACATATATATATGCATATATATATATATGCATATTCCCTTCAACTACCCTAATACTGAGGTCTCATGAATCATACTCATCATCTTTCCATGTAGGAATGTAAACAAAACAGTTCAACTTTAGTAAGTCCCTTGCAATTTCCGTTTCTTGATTACCTTTTCATGCTTCTCTTGATTCTTGTGTTTGAAAGTCAAATTTTCTATTCAGTTCTGGTCTTTTCACTGAGAAAGCTTGAAAGTCCTCCATTTTATTGAAAGTCCATATTTTGCCTTGGAACATGATACTCAGTTTTGCTGGGTAGGTGATTCTAGGTTTTAATCCTAGCTCCATTGACCTCCGGAATATCGCATTCCAAGCCCTTCGATCTCTTAATGTAGAAGCTGCCAGATCTTGGGTTATTCTGATTGGGTTTCCACAATATTCAAATTGTTTCTTTCTGGCTGCTTGCAGTATTTTCTCCTTGATCTGGGAGCTCTGGAATTTGGCAACAATATTCCTAGGAGATTTCTTTTTGGGATCTATTTGCGGAGGAGATCGATGGATTCTTTCAATTTCTATTTTGCCCTGTGGCTCTAGAATATCAGGGCAGTTCTCCTTGATAATTTCCTGAAAGATGGTATCTAGGCTCTTTTTTTGATCATGGCTTTCAGGTAGTCCAATAATTTTTAAATTATCTCTCCTGGATCTATTTTCCAGGTCAGTGGTTTTTCCAAGGAGATATTTCACATTGTCTTCCATTTTTTCATTCCTCTGGTTCTGTTTTATAATATCCTGATTTCTCATAAAGTCACTAGCTTCCACTTGCTCCAATCTCATTTTTAAAGTAGTATTTTCTTCAGTGGTCTTTTGGACCTCCTTTTCCATTTGGCTAATTCTGCCTTTCAAGGCATTCTTCTCCTCATTGGCTTTTTGGAGCTCTTTTGCCATTTGAGTTAGTCTATTTTGTAAGGTGTTGTTTTCTTCAGTGTATTTTTCAGTATTTTTTTGGGTCTCCTTTAGCAAGTCATTGACTTGTTTTTCATGGTTTTCTCGCATCCTTCTTATTTCTCTTCCCAATTTTTCCTCTACTTCTCTAACTTGCTTTTCCAAATCCTTTTTGAGTTCTTCTATGGTCTGGGGCCAGTTCATGTTTTTCTTGGAGGCTTTGGTTGTAGGCTCTATGACTTTGCTGTCTTCTTTAGGCTGTATGTTTTGGTCTTCTTTGTCACCAAAGAAAGAATCCAAAGTCTGAGACTGAATCTGGGCGCGTTTTCGCTGCCTGGCCATATTCCCAACCAACTAACTTGACCCTTGAGTTTTTCAGTGGGGTATGACTGCTTGTAGATTACAGAGTTCTATGTTCTACGTTTGGGGGGGAGGTGCCAGCTCTGTCAGAGCCGCACTCCTCCTTCCCCAAGGACCCCCAGTCCAGACTGGGCTCAGATCTTCGGCAGGCTGTGCACCCCTGCTGTGATCCGCCACTTAATTCCCCCCACCAGGTGGGCCTGGAGCCGGAAGTAACAACAGCTGTAGCTGCCCCACCTCCGCTGCCCCCGGGGCTGGAAGCCGAACCGTGAACTCCTTCCACTCCTGCAGCTTTTCCCACTAACCTTCTCCGCAGTCTTTGGTGTTTGTGGGTCGAGGGGTCTGGTAACTGCCGCAGCTCACATATTCAGGGCGCTAGGGCCCCCTCCGCCAGGCTTCTGGTCTGGATCGTCCACGCCGCTCAGGCTGGGCTCTGCTCCACTCCGTTCCCAGCTCCCAGCTCCGTGTGGAATAGAGCTCACCCAGAGACCATCCGGGCTGTCCTGGGCTGGAGCCCTGCTTCCCTCTGCTGTTCTGTGGGTTCTGCCGTTCTAGAACTGGTTCAGAGCCATTTTTATAGGTTTTTGGAGGGACTCGGGTACGGAGCTCACTCTAGTCCGTGCTTACCAGCCGCCATCTTGGCTCCGCCCCAGGAGGCCTATAAGGTATAATTATGGAAGCATTTTCCACACTTTTTGATGATTTTGTAAATCTGTAAATTTTTGTAAATTTGAAATTATGGAAGGCAAGCAAGTAATTCCCTTTAAAGTGATAACTAATTTGATTGACATTAATGAGAACCTGCCTGAATGGTATCCATGGTGTATAATAGTTGATTATATGCAATGCTTATAATTGATTCATCCAACAAATATTATTGAAGGCCTGCTATGTACAGGGTGCCATATAGGTAAGGTGAGATGATATTCTTTAAAAGTGAATTTTTTAAAAAGTTGGAATTGAATAATTATTGAAAATCTCTCATCCCTTTCCATGATCATTTGTCTACTTCTGTGCCTCCCACTTTTCAAATCAAATTCAGTTAGTTCTTGGCACCCATATTCATTTTTACAAAGCAAGATAAGGATTTGTTTAGTTTAGGGAGGAGTTTAGACTAGATGAAAGTAATGAAAATAGGTAGAAGAATCATTGGTAGAAAAGCTGCTCAAGATTGGAATTAACTTGGAGCTTATTTAAAGTTTGGTTTTTTAATGTGCGTGTGTATGTATTTGATGTCATTAACCTTCACATCTAGATTTTGGTTAGAGATTTGAGATGATACTTTTTATAAATGAAAAATCTTTAGCAGTTATATCATGGGGTTGTATGTTTAAGCTTCCATTTGGTTAGCCACATTATGTTTTTTTATCTAGTACAAAAGTTTCTTACCATATTTGGTCCCTATGGCCTTTGACTTTGAGGAAACCTGCGCTGCCACCATATTAAAAATGAAAGGAAGTAAATTCAATACAGTTTACCATGCAAATGCACATAAGAAATAAAATAGACAATTTTTTATAAAGAACTTTATTTAGTACATGTTTTTAAATATGATAAAGTTATTAAATCTTTATCAGAGCAGTCAAATAAATTAGTGAGATCCCCGATTCTTTTTTAGCAATTGTAGTTTTGTTCTCGGTATAGTTTTTGAAAGAGGTAACTGCATATTGTGTTCATCCTCCAGTTTGTTTCTTGCTTTGGATTTGATTGAGACTGAATCCTGATTTATAGGTATAAGATTTTATAAATGGTGTTAAAGCTTTTTGAGCATGTTTACTAAGAATGAGACATGCTTCTCTAAGAGTAGGCAGAAAATTTTGTAATTTCATTTATTGGAAATCAGTTTGGTGTTTGTTTAGTATAGAAATCCATTAGCTTATATTTAACTGAATTGTTGCTGATATTTTTCTTGGTCAGTATGAAAAGGATTTCATTTTCAAACCTTTTTCCTTTGGGTTTGGTCAGTAGGAACTATTCCTTTAACTGTCTTTTACAGATTTATCATATGTAACATCCCCCATCCTCCCCCATCCGCTTCCTGCTCCACTCCTTTCCCTTACCATTCTTTCTCTAATCCATATGTTTCTTCACTAACGCTACTACTTTTAGAATATTTCTATAGGATAATAAAGTTTTTCCTAAGTATTTCCTGTATCCCCTTGACAAGCTGCTTATATCCACTGAGGGTGACACACACGCGCACACACGCACACACGCACACACACACACACACACACACACACACACACACAGTCTCTCTCTCTCTCCCCAAATTGGAGCCCATACTTTATCTTATTAGCACATACAGAGCTTGCAGTCTACTAAAATTCATTCTTGTAGCTGTAGACACATACATACATCTTTCTGTCCTTGTCTCTCTCAGAATTTTTGTAGTGGATTTTTTTGACTTCAAGTATGATATTTCACATTAAGTTCCATCTTTTACAATTCATGCTATCATTTCTGTCTGAGATCTTTTATATTGTGATTCTGTTAACTAGCATATTAGCTGTGCATTCTAGGTTCATGCCATTTGCAAATCTGATAAACATTCTCTCTGTACTTTCATCTGAGGCACTGATAAAAATGTTGATATGAAGTCAATGTAGACTTCAGCTCTCTATCTGTTAAAAGACACCGATAGATTAAATAGAAACAAAATAAAAGTTCAGTTCTTTTCATTCTTCCCATTACCCTTCATCATCATGTATAACCTTTCCCTCTAAATAGCAGTTTTCCTTGTGCCTTCTGTAATCTCTGACATAGCAAAAAAAAAGATCCTTATAATTATCCCTAGCGTTAATTGCAAGATTCAGCTCATACTGTGTTTTAGTCTTCTTAATCCTATTCTGGTAAAAATTTTTATTGATGTCTTTTTTTTCTAACATTACCAAAATTTCCCCCAGTATCCCTCTCCAGCCCCACCTGAGATTACCATCCCATTTAACAAATTACATTTTTTAAAAAAGAAAAAGATGGAAGCAAAAATCAACAGAAGCATCAAAACTTGGCATGTATCTGATAGTATGTGAAGTGTATCACATTTGTGAACCTCTCATCTCTGCAAAGGAGTGGGCATTCTTCTCATAGCTCTTTTGATCCATACTTGTTATTTATGATTTGACAAGATTCATTTTTGATTTTTTCCCGCATTTACATTATTTTATTGTTTCTGCTTACTTCACTGTGCATCATTTCATGTAGGTCTTTCCATGCTTCTCTGTATTCATCATTATCGTTATTTTTTGTGGCACAGTAATATTCCTTTGGGGCAGCTACATGGCACAGTGGATAGATTGCTGGGTCTGGAGTTAGGAAGACTCATCTTCCTGAGGTCAAATCCAGCCTCCAAAACTTAGTAGCTGGGCAAGTCACTCACCCTGTTTGCCCCAATCTCCTTATCTATAAAATGAGCTGGAGAAGGAAATGGCAAGTTGCTCCAGTATCTTTTCCAAGAAAACTTCAAATGAGCTCTCTTAAGGGTCAGACATGACTGAAATGACTGAACAACAACAAATGCTGCATTACACTCAGGTTCAAGGGGTTTTATTTTAGCCATTCCCCAATTGAAAGGCATTTACTTTATTTCCAATTTTTTGCTATCACGAAAGGTGCTGCTATAAATATTTTAGTGTATATGGTAACTTTGTTTTTGACCGCTGTGGGAGGATAAGCTTGGCTTTAGTAAAATGGCATGGACTTTTTAGTCAAATTTTTTCATCATTCTAAATTGCTTTCCAAAATAGTTGCACTGATGTAATAGCTTCACTAACAATGTACACTATTGTATAGTGCTTATCTTTCTACAGTCTTTCCAACATTGAATATTGCATCGGAACAATTTAATGAGTCTGAGATATATCAGAAGTGTGGTAACATTGCACATATTTTCAGACCTTTGCCTTTTTTTTGATTCATTTTGTTGATTTTTGTTTGCTGTTTGTTATATGGGGGTGGCTTTCTGGAGGGAAAGGGGGAGGGACACTGGGGAAAAAAGATGTCAGTAAGAATTTATTTTTATAAAAAGGTGAGCACAGGTTGCAGCACTTGGTTCCTGACTACAGAGAGAAGGAAAAATCTGAGCCAGTTGCCTTGCTCAACATAAATCCAAGTTTTCTTTAGTGTTTAGTTTATTCTTTTCCCTTACTTTTTCTACTAGATAAGTTATATACACTAGCCATATACAAAAGGCAAATGCAAAATATAGTGGACTAGTTATAAAAGAAAATTTGACAAGCACAACTGAAATAGGGAAGTAGTATGTTAGGGACTATACTAAGCACTTTCTAAATACTAAATCACTTGACATATTTTATCTCATTTGATTTCATAACAGCTTTGAGAGGTAGGTGCTATTTGCATTTGCGTTATACAGTTGAGGAAACTGAGGCTGATGAAGTGACTACCCAGGGTCACAGAGCTAGTGAGTGTCTAAGGCTGCATTTGAACAAAAGTCTTGCTGACTCCGGGGCCCCTGTTCTGTCCAGTTTGTCACCAGCTACCTAATAAAAGAAAGGGGAGTAGGGAAGGGGAAGAATACATGCATTTATTAAGTACCAATTGTGTGGCCAGGCAGTGTGCTAACACTTTACAGATGTCTCATAGAAAGACCAATAAAAATATTGCCAACTGGTAGAGTTTTTGAAGGCATTTTTCAAAAGGCATTCATGAGACCACATTATATTTCTTCTAACCCATTCATTATACTAAAAATTGCTTAGGGTTCTTCTATACCTCTAGTCACCCATTTCAGGTTCTTATTAAAAAAAGGAAGAGAGGAGAAAGGTCAGATACACAACAGAGAGTGAGGGGGCAGTGTTATGTGAAAATCAAAGGCAGAAGAAAGAGAAGTGATGCGGTGGAAAGAGTAATATAACAAACCAAAAGGCAGAAATGAAGCGAATGGCTGGTGACACTTTGTGACCCAGATCACAGGGTGACTGGGAAGGGAAGATCTTTTTGAATCCAAATGCTTTTCTGGTCCTGATTTTGAGCAATATAAAAACTGGTTGCCATAGCAGAAATGCCATCTTGGTGTCTGAAAGATAAATAAGAGACTGCTCTTACTGTAGGCTTGAGCAGATAACAGCTAGAAGTGCTCTCATAGCCCAGAATTTGGGAGGGAAGCAGTGGCCTAAAGGTTACACAGAGACTTCGATGAGTTTTGTTGTAAAGAGACTGTTTCATCAAGAGGTGAAGGATAGGCAGGCAACTGAAGACAAATTTTTAAAAGGGCACTGATCTTTAAAGATAATGTTAGGAAGCTAAACCCATGAGCTAGAGCTTATGGTAAAGACACAGTGATTTTAAAAAGTTAGTGTTGGGTAAGAGAAGGCAGGACTACAATTTTTTCTTTATTTGAAAATGTTCTGTGTAAATGTATTACCCTTTCCTTCAGCATAGATTATATAAACGCTAGTATTTCAGTGATTAGATGTACAGATCCTTGGGAAAGGAAACTCATGTTTAAGGATGTTGTCCAAAAAAAAAATGAGAAACCTTCAGTTATGAAAAGTGAGCTAACTTCATATCCACTTGGACAACAATATTTCCCATAAGGCTTCATTCTGTTAACCCGGTACCATTCAGGATATAAATGGGAGTTGTCTCTTGGCAAAACAGGTTTATCTCCTGTGTCCCCAGCTTCTCCTTTTTGCCCTTTTCTGTGACATCTACCTTTTACTTCAGGTATCTAATGTATCTAATGCTGTTCACTATCATAGCCTTTTTAAACTGCAAAAAAAGTGATGCCATTTATATGTATCAATTCATACTTTAGTGTGAGTTAATTTTAGTGTATTATTTAGTGGATATATTTCATGTTTTAAGCATTTATTCTCTAATCACATTTTTTTTGGTTTTATCTCTATTAAAGGAATTTTGGATATTAAGGTAGAGTTACGGGGAGAGAACGTCAGAATTCATTGAACTCATAACTCGAAGTCTGTGTAGGGTAAGAGGTGATTAAGTGTGTGGGATGGCAGCATGAAAGAGTCTGCATTTGAATTCTACCTCTGGCTTACCTTTGTGACCTGGTGCAAGTCACTTACCTTCTCTGGGCCTTCATTTCCTTCTCAGTGAGGATGGACTAGCTGACCTCTAGGCTCTTCTTGACTCTAAATATATAATCCTAACTCCCCTCATCTACTGGGAGGAGGAGCTAGCTGCATCAGTTTGCAATGGAGGAGCTTGTATCTGCTTTGAAAAATAGTGTTTATTTGTTAAACATTGCTTCGTCAAAAAGACTAATATACAGGGGCAGCTAGGTGGTGCAGTAAGTAAAGCACCGGCCCTGGAGTCAGGAGGACCTGAGTTGAAATCCGACCTCAGACACTTGATACACTTACTAGCTATGTGACCTTGGGCAAGTCACTTAACCCCAATTGCCTTGCTGCCAAAAAAAAAAAAAAAGACTAATATATGTAACGCACTTTGCAAACCTAAACTACTATATACATGTTAGTCATTCATTTGTATTAACATTTATTAGAAATCTGAAAATAATGAATTGCTTTCTTTTCTATGGACTACTTTTACATTTTGGCAGCAAGTTTATTCAATGAAAATCCTGATGAAGTCCTAGAAAATAACTGTGGATACATACCTTTAAAGCAGTACCATTTGGAAGACCCTAAAACGGACCTCAGTACTTAGATAAAATTGATGTGATAATTTACTTCTTTCTGCAGTCATTACACATCTGTCATGGCATTGTGTGTAAAATGTGGATTTTTAGTTTATTTTGTTAGCTTGGGTCAACTCTGTTGTAAATTTAACAAAGAACTTCCATAAACAAACAGTAAGATAACATGAATATCCCAGACTCATGTACAGGATGCAAAATCCAAAAAGGTACTTTGGTTCTTTTAATGTAATTGAATTTGAAAAATCAGTGCAAATTTATTCCACATTAGCATCTTTATATAGGAAAATCTTTGCATACATAGTTTACTTGTTTAGTCACATATACTTTAAGGGAAAATGAGGTAGTTTGAGCAAATAATTGACAGAAAACCCACAGAAGTTAATGATGCTCCCAAAAGTGTTGTTTAAAATGAAGAGATCATGAAAGACTGATTCAGATTTCTCATCTTCCTTAGCTTTCAAGCTGAGGACTTCCAAAGAACCTTAGCTTTTTTCCTTCTTTCTATATCAGCTATCAAATTTCTCTCATACAATCTGGGTCAGTAAGACATGGAGTTTCTTCTTCTTGTTCCTCATTCCCTCAAGCCTTGATTGTTTGAATGTTTCTATTAGCTCTTTTGTTTGTTTTTGAGGGAGTGGTTGTGTTAGAATTCTAAAGTTAATGCCCCTCAAGAGTTTTTCCATTAACATAGTAAAATATGAAAAGATGATTCTAAATGATGAATCTCTGTTTTGTACTGCTTGTTTTTTAAAAAGTATGTATTTATATATACATATATAACTATAATTATATAGTATAGAGTTAATTGTAGTTAATACTTTCAAAACTGGTCTGCTTCTCCATGTTTCCTTTTCTACTTCCTGTTCTGTGTATAAAATGTTACTATAATGTTCTCTGGGGGGGGGTGGGGGGTGGTACGGCATCATAATTGCTAGCCCTGGCTCCTTTCCCTAAAACTTTGCTACCTAAATAAAACAGAAACAAGGGAAAAAAAAATTTGTAATACGCAAACCCGAAGTAAAACAGGAGAGAGGAAAAACGATTTGTAAAACGCCAAGTCAAGCAAAACAAATCGACACAGAGCCATGTCCAAAAATGATGTCTCTGCCCCTCGTATTCATTGCATGTCTATTAGGAGATGGGTAGCACTCTTCATCATAGGTTCTTTGGAGACATAACTGGTTGGTCATTGCATTGATCAGAATTCAAAGTTGTTTTTCTTTACACTGTTGCTGTCCTTGTTCTTCAGAAGTTTACAATATGCTGGATTCTCTGAAATTGTCTTGGTTTTGACATTTCTAGTTACCACCGCACCTCCCCTGCCCCACCCCCCACCCAGTCTGCCCTTAAGGATCAGGAAATTAATTTTGGTTGCAGCTATTCCCTCTCCAGTATTCTCTTCTCATTTCACTGGCTTCCTCCTGTCCCTGATCATTTCTTTGTTGATTTTAATGTATTTTTACACTATACTCTTTGGGCATGTGTGTTTGTATATAGGTATGTTTCACCTGTTAGAATGTTAGTGCATCTTCATATAGCTCCTTGTAATCCAAGTTTTACTTTTTCAAGGTTTCTTTTGACTTGAATTTGCTTTCAAAGTTTTTACTCAGATTTTATCCATTAGAAGTACTTGAAAGTTCTCTAATCAATTAAAAATCCATTTTTCTATCTGAAGGGATTATATACACCTCTGCTTATTTTAGTTGTGAGCTTATTTGAAATATCATGTTCCAAGATTTCTGTATTTTAGTAGAACCTTCCAGGCCTTGGTACTTGAACTTTTTCTAAATGCTTTCAGTGTTTTTTCTTTGATATAAATGTTATGGATTTTAGATTTGACATATTGTTGGTGTTTTCTTTGATTCGCTCTCATATCTCCAGCCTTAGTTTTTGGTTCAGAGCTTTGTGCCTGGGGTAGGTTCCACCTCTTGCTGTGGTTTTGGAGAGTGGTCAATCCTTCTTGACCCTAGGTTAAGGTCCCCTATAGCTTTGAGGATCACAGCCTTGGATCTTCAGAGCTCTCCGTGCTATCTCAAGACAGAATACTGTGGATTTGGAAGTCGGTACAGCTCCCTAAAGACTGAAAACCCATCCCATGCCACTGTGCATTTCCAGGTACCCTGGGCCTTTCTTTGGGGGACCCTCCCACTATTGTTGCCTCTGGCTAGAGGAGGGGAGGGAATGGAATAAGTTTTTTAAATACTGTTTTTGTGTGTTATATTATCTCATTTGACACTCCTAACAACCCTTCAGTGTGGGTTCTAAAGAAGCTGAAGAAAACAGGCTAAGTGACTTACCCTAGGGATTCAAAGTTTGTAAATCTCAGACACTGTATTTGAACACAGGTCTTTCTGACTCCAGGCCAGGCAGTGACAGTCTGATTTTTCTCTCATTGGGTTGAGAGGCTATATATAGGTTGCCTCTGGTGGTGCTGGATTTGCCTGTGACCTGACTTTTTGTCCAGTTCTTTGTGGGGGAAAAAGGTTTTGCATTTCTTCATCATTACTTGGTCTGGTTTGGTGAATTTTAGGTTTTTGTTGAATTAGATTTGGATAAACTGCTTGGTGGGCCACCGTTCAGACCACCATTTTGGCTGGAAGTTGGATTGTCCAAATTCAGAGGAAGGAGATACAAATGCAAAGGATAAGGTCAGCAAAAGGTGATAGGGAATTTTTAGGAAGAAGTACTTTGAGATGGGGTAAGAAATTTTTATTAAATTTTAAAATTTCCTTTAGGATTTATTTTGATTACTTCTAAACCCTCATTTATGTGGTTTCCTCTCATGTTGAGGAGTCATGCTGCATTTTCAGCTTTCCAGGACAGAGAACACTTGCATGGTGTTGCCTCTGATGGCAGATGGACGGGCAAATGGAGACAAGCCTTTGTTCAGAGTCTCCTGTCATTTTCCGAAGTAGGTGGAATTCTGCTTCTGGCTGGGCTGTCCCTAGACTTTTGCAGGCCGGCGTCCTTTTGGCCAGCGTTTCTTGCTCTCCTCCCCATCCTCCCTTCTTCTCACAGGGGTTCACGGCCAAACAACCAGTGGCCAAATCGGGTGTTTCCAAAATCGGTGAGCCTGCACTGTGGAATTACTCTGTGAACATCGCTCCAGGTTTCATTTCAAAAATACGTTAATACGTTTCCATAAATTGTAAGGTGAAATTTAGCGATGGGCTCTTTCCACATAGAGTTGAGGAGGGCAGATTGTAGGGCAGGCGCCCCCTCTCCTTTCCTATTACCCAGCACTGGCTTCTCCTTCTCCCTCCTGTTTAGACGGGGAGCTCTCTGAGGGCAGGGGCTGTGGTTGCCGTCTCCCCAATCCCCAGGGCTTAGCACTGCGCCGGGCACATAGTAGGCATTCAATCAGTGTTTATTAACTGACAAATTGGGAGTCAGGGTAAATGGAAGCCTGTCAGGCACTTTATTTTTCTACCTAAAAAGCGCTCTAAAAGGAGTACCGTGTGTGTGTTCGTGTTCACTTGTAGCCGTGCCCCCATCATGTGCATACCCGGCCCTGGTGTTTGAGCCAGGGCCGCAACGTGTCGCCCGCACGCTGCCGCTTTCCTAGGACCCTCCTGGTGTCCGCACTCGCTTCCTCGGCGGAGCCGGTGGTGCCCGGGGCTCTGCAAGGGCTGCCAGCCCTTTGGTTCAGCCCCGGCTCGGTAGAGTCTAGAGCATTTTGAGAAAGAAGAGAACTCACTGATCTCGGCCGGAGCCGAATAAAAGAAGCTCTTTTGTCCCCGGAGTTGACTTAACTGAAGTTCTTTCTGAATAGAGCGCTGTGTGTTTAAAAGAAGAGCCCGCCCCGCGTCCCCCGCTCTCTTGGTAGATGCCGGAGGCCCGAGCTGCCACCGCCGGCGCTGCCCCGCCGAATGGAACATTCCATTTCCTGTTCCCTGGCTGCTGACACAGGAGTGTTCCTGCTGGCAGTGATCTAATCATAGTGCAGTAAGAAACATGGCAGTTTGATAAAACATGGTGGAGACAGCGGCTGAAATGGAAGCATATGTTCTAGAAGACATTCTGGAGGTAGGGCTAGGCTGGCGAATTGAGATGAAGGCAAAGCCGTAACAAAGAGAGCTTAGAAGATGGACTTTAAAAAACCAGATTGACCAGCTTAGAGCAAGAAGAAAGAGAACTTAGGCATAAAGCAAGAGTCAGGTCTTGTTATCTGTAAAATGTACCATTGCTGATTTCTCAGATCACTGAGTGAATGTGCAGTGAATGTTAAGTGTTTTGTGTGAGTTTGGGGTGTTGCAAAAGGGGAGGGGAACTCTTAATAAAAAAATTTCATATTTTCATATACTGTTGACCTTTAGGTTAACTTACTAACCTACAGAAGTGCGTCTACAAAGCAGCAGTGTGTATAGTATCATATATGTTGCAAAATTTATCTAGACCTAAAGTTGTTTTATAGTTAAATATTAAAAACAGCTAGCTATTTATGATTGATAAAATAAGCTGCTATTTCATTCCAGTTACTTAAGTTAGCCAGTACACCTTTGTCTAAAAATAAGAAAATACGTTTTTGAAGCCGATCCTAGTCAGTTTAAAGCTTTTAAATGATTTAAATTCATCAAGAAACATTTTGAAATCTTTTTTTGGGGGGGGGGGGCCTCTCTTGAACAGTTAGTTGTAAGTTGTACTATCCTGTTTAGTCACCAGAATATTTTATCAAAATCATCTTTTCTTCCCCTCTCCTCTCCTTTTGAGAACCTATTTTACATTTTTCATCTATGAAATTGTGAATGGGGTTAGGCTTTCTGCATAGTTTACATGATCAAGTTATTCTATGTGTTTAAATCCCATTTTTATCTGCAGTGAAATTCTTTTCTTTATATTGTCCCTTAAAGAAAAAAAGACTGGTGATGTTTATTTTTCTTCATAGCTAGTATTAAACTAATTTTTGTGATTACCATTCTGCTGCCCTGAGATAAATTTATTTCTTTGGGGGTGGAAGGTTACAAAAGGAAGGAAGGCAGGCTGGATTGATGGGGGAGAAAAAAGAGGATGCGCATTATCAAGGGCTGCATGATCAATGAGCATTTTCTGGAGTCCCTCAGTAAGTGCTTGGAGCTGACATTGCAGTAAGATCCTTATGGTTGCTCTGCAGAATGAAAACTGATTCCATTGTATTACTTATCTCCTTACAGACATTTCCCAGCACCCTCCCCTCATCTCCATAAAGCTGTTGTTTGTTTCTAATAGAATTTGATTTTCTCTTATTCTCTGTTTCTTTCTGACTCTGCTTTCCTCATCCACTCTTACTGAATTTCTTTAGAAAGGGGAATAGTTAAACTCTCTGCTTACAGATAGGTGAAAAGATCCCCATTGGGCGTGTTCACTGAGCAAATTTCAGTGGCAGAGTTTAGAAAATACAATTCATTATAAAAATCTAGTAGCACACATGAATGTATTTAAGAAGTTTTTAAGGGCATACTTTTGAAGTTACTATCAACATTTTTATCAGTTTTTTATAATTAATAGTTTAAAGTTTTAGTATGTTAATTTCATTGAACTACATTGCTTATTATTTTCCCAAGTTTATTTTTCAGTATTGTTAGTCTTGTGCATTTGAAGTACAGATTTTTGAGTTATTCTTAACTGTCGTTTAGTCATTTTTTTCATTAAAATTTTAAACATTCATGTGATAATTACTTGTAATTCAATTGGGTACTATCAGACATTAGTGATTATCTTAATTTTTCTGTTTCAATTAATGGATTTCCTTCATATATGTGTATATCTGTATATGTCTATATATATCTTTGTATCAAAGAATTTTAAGTAATTTCTTATTACTCTACTTAACTATTTGTTTCATAATTGTCTCTCATTTAATTGAATGTTTCATGGTTGAGATACTGAATGTAAAATTTCTGTAAAAGTTAGGAAGTTTATTTTTTTTTCTAAAATCTGTAAATAATTATGGTAGTTCACAGTGCAAAGAGAACAAGCCAATCATTATCTAGACCTTTTTTTGGGCCAGAGTACTAGTTAGTTAAAAGTGTATCTCATACAATAAGTAAACAAATTTGAATATTAGCTCTTAAGACATTAAGAGCTGAAATTTTTTTCTTGACATAAGTCTTCAATAATACATAATAATAATGGCTAGCATTTTATATTGTGTCTTGAAGTTAGTAAAGTGCTCAACAGGCATTAGTTTATTTGATCCCCACAACAACCTTGTGTGGGAACCCAGGTCTTCCTGACACCAGGTCCAGTCCTCTATTATTGTACCACCTAATTGTCTAGTGAACAGTGAAACATTCGTTACCAGGGAAGTCTCTTTTTAGTTTGGGGAATGAGGGTGAAGGAGATATCCTAACATTTGTCTTCACCAGTTTTTGACTTTTTAATTTGATATTTTTTGTTATAGTATGCTTTTAAAAATTCACTTAACATGTGGTTAATATTGCCTTGATAACTGCCTATATAAAGTTGTTCTAATTTTATTTATGGAATTTCATAGAAAAATTATTCTTCCCAAAGATAACTTTTTATTTTTTGAAGATTAATTTTATTTTTCAGATAAGATTTCCCACTCTACTTTTCCTCCATCCATCCTGGACAGCTGTCCCTTATAATAGATCTGCCCAACCTGGGTGACCCACAGGCTGCTTACAGCACACCAAAGGATTTCCTCTACAATTTCGAGGGCTGCCCAAAATCCTTTGGCAGGCCCACTGTATAATAAAATGAGAAAAAAGAAAAAAGAAGTTCTGTAAAACTACACGTCTATCAAAAAAGTCTGACATTGTAAGCCTTACCCTATACCTAGAGTCCCCTACATCTTGAAAGAGGGTGAGAGAGGTGATTAAAGGTTGATTTTAGTGACAGTTTTTGTTTTTGTTAAAGCATTCTAGACAATTTAAAAGCTGTATATAAATATTTAATGAATATTCTTGGAACTAGTTATAATACAATTTACATTTTAAAACAGCATTTGGCTTTTTAAAAAAATTTTATTTTCAGTTCCAAATTATCCTATTCTTCTCTGCCATCCATTGAGAAGATGAGAAAAACAAAACCCATTACAAATATGCACAACCCAAATTCCCACATCAACCATGTTCAAAAAAAATTAAAGGAAAAGAATATGCTGTGATCTGCACTCAGTTCATCTCTTGTTTCTCTGGAGCTGGACAGCATGTTTTATTATGAGGTCTTTGGAATTGTAGGCAGTCACCATTCATTGTATTGGTGAGAGTTAGTGATATTTTATAACTTTTTATAATTTTCGTAATTATTGTTGCTGTACAAATTGTTCTCCTAACTTAGCTTTGCACCACTTCATACAAGTCTTCCCCACCTTTTTTCTGAAACTATTTCTTAAAGCACCATCACATTCATATGCCTTAACTTGCTCAACCACTCCATAGTTGATGAGCATCCCCTCAGTTTCCATTCTTTACCACCACAAAGAGCTGCTATAAATATTTTTGTATATATGGGTCCCTTTCTTCTTTCTTTGATCTCTTTGGGGTATAGACCTAGTATTGGTATCGCTGGGCATATGCAGTTTAATAGTTTTTGGGGCAGAGATCCAAATTGCTTTCCAGAATGACTGGACCAGTTCAGAACTCCACCAATAGTGTACTTGCTTATTATTTTAAAAGCCTTGCATTGTACCTTTAACATATACAAGAAACTTTTAGACAATATGTATTTGACAGCCTTATAGTAGAACTCTTTGGAATAGTTGAAAGAACACTAGATGTAAAGGCAGAAGATTTGGAGAGCTAAGTCACTTTGATATTCCTTGAGTTTTTTTTCCTTTAGGGTTATTTATCAATTTGCTTATAACAATTTCTTCCCCTCCAAATCAAATGAGAAATAGCATTTAAAAATTAGAATAAGAAAATGAGGATTGTACATGAAGCTGCTCTGTTATGTACAACTTTTTGAAAAGTATTAATTCTACAAATTGTAAAGCTTTTGTTCTTTATCTGCCTTAAAAAAAAGCTTCAGTGATACTCCTTTATTTTTCTTCTTTTTTAGCCTCAGTTTCCTCATCTCTAATCACCACTGATACACCACTCATGAATACCTGTATAAGTACTGTATAAATGTTTATTTGACTTTTACTAGCACTTAGTTCTTTGTGGTCATAGGCTCATAGATGTAGACCTAAAAGGTGCCTTAGAGATCATTTAGTCTAGTTCCATAGTGAAGTAGTGAAGGAAGTCCTTAGGGATTGGGATTTGGCCAAGGTCATGCAAAGTAAGTAGCAGTGGAAGGATTCAAACCCATCTGTGACTCTAAGTTCAGTGCTTTTTTCCATTTTTGCCAGTCCAGTAAATTACACAGTTATCTGCAGTGCATAAATAATACTATATGTAATTTTATTCTCTAAAATCTTAGTTAATAAGTAGAAAAATGAGTTGCCTATGATTCCCTATTTCCTGTTTTCTTGGATGCTAGTACTAACATGGGAAGTTGTCAAGACAGCGGGAAGAGGGAATAAAGATTCAGATAGCTAACATGTAAAATCAGTAATTTGAATATAAAACTATATGAGATACAATATTCTCTCTTGGCTCTCCTACCTGTCTGACTACTTATCAGGCATTTTTGCTGGCCCATCATCCATGTCCAGCATTCCTGTGACTTACTCCATACTCTCTCTCATTATGACCAGTTAGCTTATAAGCTCTTGTGGGTTTATTTATCACATCTGTGTATAGTGGGCCTAGTATCCAACATTTCAAACTGGATGTCCCAGAAGCATTTAAAACTCTGCCAGTTCAAAACAGAAGCTTGATGTTTCTGTTGAAACATCATCCTTTTCTAGTCTTTTAGGTTCTAAACTCCTTACTGGCCCTCACCCTGCATAGCCAGTTGGCTTCTGTATCTTGCTGATTTTTACTTCCGAAATACTTCTCACACCCATCCCCTTCTATTTACTCACACGATCAACACCTTAGTTCAGGCCCTCAATCATCTCGTGCCTGGGCTACTGCAGTTATCTCCATGCTTAAAGTCTCCTGATTCCAGGGTGTCCTGCACACTGCTGAACTGTTGATTTCCCTTAAGTGCATATCTGACCATGTCCCTCTCTTACTTGCTAAACAGTATTGGCTCCTTATTGCTTCTAGACTGAATATGAACTCCTAAGCTTTGAAAGGCCTTACCCTCCCAATCTTTATGACTTTATGCTGACCCCCCCCATGTCTGCTATGCATTCCTTTGTCTTTACCTCGTAGAATTCCTCTCTTGTTTCCACCCTTAGCTCAAGCACCACCTTCTACTTTACTGATTTCCTCCCAATTGCTAGTGCCCTCTCTCCCAAACTACTTTGTGTTTATTTTGTATTTAGTCTGTATATTCCCTCATAGTATAGAAGCTTCTTTTGTGTAGTGTTTCATTTGTGTTTGTATTCCCAGTGCCTGGCACATAGTAGGTCTTTAATATGTGATTGTTGATTGATAAAGTTCTTAATGTCTTTTCAACAAACATATTTCAGAATTTTCTAGGCCTTTCCTGAGAAGTGACTGTATTGTAAATATTCAAATTTCTTATTACTAAGACCTACAAATGTTTTCCTTTATTTTATATGGTGTTTTAAATTTGAAAAAGCCTTAAATTATTCTAGTGTTCCCTTTCAGGGATATGTATCTTATTAGTTTTGAATTTTTGCATGCGTAAGAAGAGACCATGAAGACCCTTGGTGCTACTTGTGTTCCTGCATTGTACCTTGATGGAAGTACAAGTTAGTGATAATATAATATCCTAATTCCAACATTCTATCATTCTCATGGCACTAAATTAAATATTAGCAGCTCTCTTTCTGTTTGACCTGGTTGGGTGAAGCTGAGACAGAGAGAGAGAGAATGTTATTGTTCTCTATTGGTAACAGGTAGGAGGTGCACTGTGTTTGGAGTCAGAAGGCCTTGGTGTGGACCTCTTTGAACCCTTTAGCCTCTCTGGGTCTCCATCTATAATATGAGGGCCTATCTGTGTCTCCTCATACTACCCCATCATTTTTTATAGTTTCTAAACCAGGAGCCTTTACTTTGAAGTTAGAATAATAATAGAAATACAAGCACTCTCTGTCCCTCCCAGCTCTAAGCCCAGTTTCTGAGGATAGTGGGCTCAAACTGAACATGGTTTTCACATGACATTTGCCTACCAAGTTCATTCTGAATACAGCATAGCCACTTTGGAGTCCATTCTCTCAGGTCCCCGATTGTGTATGGCTGACCACAAAGTCATGCTCCCAGATGGGCCTAGTTTTCAAAGCTTCTTCACTTAAAACAGAAAGAAGAACAATGCTGGTAGTTAACTTCACTAAATAGTGGGCAGCCCCCTTTGCCCTCATTGTTCTCCAGGGGATGATAGACTTCAAAAATTTTTTCCTTCATACAATTCTGTATTTTTGTTAACTGGTAAAAATCTCCTGTACAAGTAATTTAGTACAGAAATGTCAAACTTGCAGCTTGCCCATCTTGATTAAAATGTAATTCAGGAAATGTTTAACCAACAAATAAATAAAAATGCCCCGAAAGTTAACGTGTAGGCAGCGGGATCTGTTTCTATTTGAGTTTGACACCACTGTTCTAGTAAAGTGTTTTGGTAGCCATAAGATAGGGTGGTTTGGCTGTTCTTAACTGTTGAGTTTCTCATGCCTAGCATTAATGATGATTGTGGTGGTGGTGATGGTTTTGGGGGATGATGCATTGGAAGATTATATCAACATTTATCCAGTACATAAACGGCTGAAAACTTGAACAAAGATAAAAAAAAATGTGGAAAGGAATAAAGATTTTCTTATTTAGCAATTGAAAATAACAGTGAAAAAGATCAAGGTGATACAAGGAGTCAAAGAATAAAATAAACTGGCTTGAGAAGTAAGAATCCCTTGAAAGTGAATGTGAAAAATTTCTTTCGATCTGTATAGTACCCAGAAGTTGAGCACAATGATATAGTGTAAGTTAGATCAAAGGAGAAAGAGAAAGCAAAGGAGGGGACTGGAAATCTGTAGAGCCGATAAGATCTGTTTGGCTCAAACTCATTTCATATGAATGACTAGAAGTTTACTCCTTTTAGAATCTGCCTTAATGGGAGGCATCCAACCTGTTTTCCAAAGATGAGAACATTAGTGACCAGTTTTATTTTTCCCCATTTTGATGTAAACAACCTTTTTATGAATGTTTACTTTATAACTTAATATAAAATTGCTCCTGACCTTATTCTAATTAGGGGAACAGCATGTATATATAGAGAGACCAATCACAAAATAAATAGGTATTTTTGGGAAGGAGGGCACTAGTAGGGGATCAAGAAAGACTTTTTTCAGAAGGTGGTACTCAAGTTGAGTCTTAAAGGAAACCTGGGATTCCAAGACAGAGGTGAGCATTGCATCCCAGGCACTGGAGTGTGGGGGTGGAAGGGCAGAACAGCCAGAGTAAATGCATGGAGACTGGAGGTGGAACAGCATTTGTGAAACAGGAGGTAGATTCATGTGGTGTGTTTGGAGGAGAGTATTGTGTCCCAAAGTCTGGAATCATAAGAAGTAAGGGGCTAGGTAGTAAAGATTTTTCTTTCAAATGCTGAATAGAAGAGTTTAATTTTATTTTAGAGGTGATAGGGAGCACTGGAGTTTTGAGAGAGAGACAGACAGAGACAGAGACAGTACAGACATGGTCACACCTGTCCTTTAGAAGATAAAATCAGGTCAGTGGTTCTGTGAAGAACAGATTGGAATGGGGAGAGGCTTTAGACAGGGAGGCAGTTGCAGTAGTCCACGTGAGAGGTGATGAGTGCAGTCACCCTGGATGGTAGTAACAGTTTGAATAGGAGATTATGGAGATTAAAAAAATGAGAGTTTCTAGTAATTAACTGAATATCTGTTGATGTCTGAGAAGTCAAAGGTTTGATGACCCTGATTGTGGACCTAAGTAGTGATTAGAAGGAGGTTCCTGTTCTTGATATTAAAAGCAAAGTTGGGATGATGAGGTGTGGGTTGGAGTTGTTTTGTATGTGTTTAGTTCAAGTTTTTGAACCTTCTAATAGTCAGATCATGATTGGGAGAGCCTTGGATAGATGTGCATGTGTGCGCATATATATATATATATATATATGTATATGTATGTATGTATCTTCTCTGGGAGTCTGCTGCATACAAATTCACACAGTGCAAAACTTAGGAAAACTGGGGGGTATGGGTATAAAGGATGGTTTGTGATGGATTAGGTAATCAGCTGAATGGACTGTAATAGTAAGAGGCTTTGATTCAGTTCTGCATTTTTGCATAAAATCTAAAATAAACCAAACTGTACTGGAAACACTAGGGCATTTTGGAATATGGAATATTTGGTATGTTGGAATAGAAAGCTATTCTCAATTTAAAACATGCCAGCAACACTACAATGTTAAGAAAAATTGATTTAAACATGGCATGCATATTTCAGGAAGCCAGTTTAAGCCCATTATGATTCTGCCTAGCTTTAAAATTCGATATCCTAACAGCTTCTAAATAAAATAGGCAGTGAAACCAAAACATCTTATTTGATATATACAGACTACATTAAGCTACGTGCCATTGTTGAAAAAACACATTAAATAGCTTGTTCCTCTTTCCTTGTCATTTAGTATCATTAAAGAATGCAAAGATATACATCATGAAATCAAAGCTGAATGGGAAAACCATGTTTAAATCTATTACCTGTGTAATAATAATAACAAAGGTTTACCATATTCCTCTCTCTTCCCTGACAAAAAACTTAAACTGACACATCAAAAAATTCTGACATGATAATCTAGTGTTCCACATCTGTTATCCCTTCAAGGAATGGGGGAAATTTTCTTTTTTTGGGACCAAGTTTGTTCATTTGGTTTTGATTATTTTGTTGTTACAGAAACTTCCCATTATTGTTGTAATTACTATGTGTATTATTTTCCTGTTTCTGTTAGCTTTGTTTTATATAATTTTTTATTATTTATATCATTATATCATTCATGTTCTTTGTTTCCTACAAAATTCTGTTACATTCATGTACCACATCTTTGTTTAGCCATTTCCCAGTTGATGGGCACTTACCCTAGCCATTTGCCATATAAGATAATACACTACCAAAAATGTCTTTCATTGGAGTGAAGGAGCAGGAAGATAAATTAGGAGTTTTTGAAGGCAGGTTAAGAATGACATTGATATTTTGAAGGGAGAAAATGGCTGTTTTTTGTTAATGCAAATTTCTATCCATAGATATCCACATTATTAGCTTTTGTTAGCTATATCTATATATAGAGGTATGAATATATAGTTTTATAACCTACTAAGTGGGACAGAGTATAGTCACTTAATTTGCATAATTCCAGATTTCCTTTCCAGAACAGTCTGATCAGTTCCACTAATAAATCAGTGGTTTGCTCATAACCCTTACAACATGAACTGAAACTTAAAAGTTTTTTTGATTTGCATTTCTTTTAGCTCATTCTTTTCATATGGTGGATTTCAAGGATTTGTCTCTGTCTGTGAAAAGTACCTCTTTTTTTATGCTGACATTTTTGAGTTTTTGGTGTGGCTTTCTATCTTCTATCTGCTTCTAGGATAAAATCCAAATTCTGCTATTTAGCTTTTTAAAGTGCTTTAAAACCTTTATAACCCCTCCTGCATTCTGCAATCTAGAAAAACCATTTTCTTTTTGATACAACAACCCCATTCTGTGTTTTTATGCTAGCTATCCCACTTGCCTGGAGTAGACTGACCTGATTCCTGAGCTTTCTCTAAGACACGGGTTACCTGCAAGAAGCCTTTCCTGTTCAGTGCTAGTGTGGCCTGCCCCTCCCTTTTCAAAGTACTTTTTTGGAAAAAAAACAAACTACTTTTTAGTAGTGTACTGGAGGGAGCATTGGAGTCAGGAAAACCTGAGTTCAAAATTTACCAAGTGTGTGACCCTGGACAAGTCATTTACCCTCTATCTGCCTTATAAATATGTATTATATATAAAAATGTGGATAACATACCTCTCTGGGGTGTTGATCAAATGAGGTAATAATTGTACATGTTAACTATTGTTGTTAATAATGGTCTATTGTACACTTTCAGAGCACTCTAAAAACTGGAGAAACAAAAACTAACAATGTTATTAATAAAACAGTTTCCTTGGTATAAAAGTGACATTTCTTAGGACTGTTTCTATCTGAATTTTCCAGAAGATGGGAAAACTAAGAGTAGCAGTGGTATTCATATTTTATTTCATTTGTTTTCTTAGAGTCAGAATTAATACCCCATTTCAAAGAGGGGGAGGGTGTTAAGACTTGAGGTTAGGTGACTTTCACAGCTAGTGTCAGAGATGAGATTCGAGCCCATTCCAGGTCCAGTGCTTTATCCATGTAGCCTCTCTTTTGTCATAAAGAAAATCCTTAGAGTCTCACATGACTTTATTTCCGTGGTCTTGTGCCATTCTGGAAATTATTTTTAAACCCCCCCCCCCCCCAATTTCTCAAAAAAGGCACGTTCAAGGGAATTGCCTGTTCATGGATCAGCATTATTGTGATAGTCCATTTTCACATCCAGTAGAAGGCTCTGTAGATGTGTTTAAAATATATTATGTATTACTATGTGTGAATAGCTTAATAATAAATAAAATAGCTTAATAGTAGTTACTGAATTCACTGTGATACCCAGCCTAGAAATTGTCTTTGCAAAGACAATTGATGACAGATTAAGAAGTAGGTATTGTGAGGGGAGAAAATGAATGACTATGACCTTTTTTTTTAAGGGGAGGGAAAGCCCCAGTCTAAGTCAGAAGACTTGACTGAACCTAAAAGCCTAAAACTACACTAAGACTGTGTGTTAAAAATGGCAACCAATATTGTAGCCATTGACTGCTGAAGTTATTTCTGCTTTTTTTTAAAGTCACCAATGCTTTCTAGAGATGTATATTTCATTGCATTTGTGTAAATTTGTAAAGTGCAAAAAAAAAAAAGTAAAAGCAAAAAGTACTGTTCTAATTTTTGTGTGTGATTTTATTACTGCGTATCTTTTGAGAGATACTTCTAAATTGCTTTTCAGACTTTGGACAGCAGTGCCTATTTTTTCATAGTCTCTCCAGCAATTGTCGGGTTTTTTTTTTTTTTTTTTTTTTGCTGTCTTTGCCAGTCTGGTGTGTTTAAGAGTTCAGGTTATTTCGATTTGCATTTCTCTTATTTGTGGTTAAATAACTTATACATTTTGTTGTGCAAACAAATGCAAGTTATCAAACTTGCATTACTTATTTTTGAGAACGACCTGTTCATATCCTCTGAGCTGTTTGGGACATTTTAAAGTAGATGACTTTAGACTCAAATCCAAATTAGACTTTCCAGTGTTTCTTCCTGTTTCCACACACACACACACACACACACTCTCTCTCTCTCTCTCTCTCTCTCTCTCTCTCTCTCTCTCTCTCTCTCTCTCTCTCTCCCCCTCCCCCCCTCTCTCCCTCTCCCCCCACAGCCATAGTCCCCTGACTCTCCAAAGAAATGTATTTAGGAAACTGTGAGTCAACACAAGATCTTAGAATTCCAATTTTTCCTCCAGTCAATGGGGAGGAATCCCCTCAGTTTCTTCCAGTGTTGGACAACTTGAACTTGTTCACTTTTAATGTTAGCTATTCGTTTCGAACTCTTGTGCTCCTGTTGTTGGCAAAACAAACCTAAATGATTGAAGTTTCACTTTTTTCCCCTGAAAAAAGCAAGGCTGCCCTTGATTTTCCTTACAGTATGTTCTTGCTGTGTGTGATTAAAAATTTATCTTCGAAAAGGAGATCCTCTTTTCCCATAGAACAGTGTTATCATAGAATGATAATGACTTGGCATTCATTCCTTTGGCAAACATTTATTGAGCACCTCCCTTGTTTAGGAAACTCAGGGTGGAGATAAAAATATCTAAAAATGATAAATTCTGTTGTAAAAGAGTAGAGGAGATAGACAAGTAGCTAACAATACAAACAGGATTTGTTAAATATAAGCCTACAGAGGGCTACCTGAATCCTCTCTGTTTAGGACATCAGCACTTTTGAGATGGCTGAGATTAATAGCTAAGATTGATATCTGAGACATATTTAAGGAACAGTGATCAGGAACATTCACTGAGTTGGGGGAACATGTTAGTATTTATCAAAGCCTACCTAATGACTAGTTGCTCGTATCTTCTCATCTGTCACTGGTGTTGGGGTATTCACAATCTGATTTTTACGCAGAAAAATTTTACATTAAGCTAAAGAATTAGATGGATGCTTTGAAAAAGTGATGGGACTTGGAACAAGAGAATCAAATTTAAATAATTCTCTGAAATGTATAGGATTTATTATTTCCTTAAATCAAGTATGTTTCCTATTATCAAGGAGTGTTAATAATTCCTCTTAAAGGGTACTTATATAGATTTTTTAATATATTTTTCTGATCTTTAACTTGTTACTCCAATGCCTTGTAGCCCTTTTTTTGTTAAATAATCAAATGACATTTAGTAAATATTCAAGCTATTAATAGTATCTTAGGCTTTTGCCTCTGAGCAGACTGGCTAGGTGCTCCTGCTTGAGCCTTAGAATGTTAGAAGCTATGGAGCCCTAGCCATTCTGCAGTCCAGACCCTGGTGTTTTCCACCCTGTTGCTGCCTGAATGCTTGATGTTATGAGCACTGGGTGTGAGATGAGAGATTTGATTGTTGAGCTATATCTTCTTCCTTATTTGTTGGAGTTATCATGAATTCAAGAGACCCACATTGCATTCACGTTGTACCTGGGCAACAGGAAACGCCTTTTCCAGATTCACTCAGGAGAGTGATCCTGTACCTTTTGAGAGATCTCTATTCTTAACACACATACAAATACTTTCACATGCACTTTTATGTGTCTTTAGTCATACTTTTTAGTGATGAGGCTGCAACATGGCCATTTTTGCCTATCTCGGCTTATTCTGGTTAACTACTAGGCATATTTCCTAGCATTGGGCACAGCGTACAAGGGCTATGGATATAAAGACCCTGTGGATTAACCATCCCATCTCTGGTCTGGGGAGGTCTATAGTGTGGTATTTTGTCATTTTTAAAAGGCCTTCGTTTTAATTAAAAAAAATGTTTTGGGCCAGCCTATCAGCATTGCATGTACTAGATATATTGAATATATCCATTTACTTTCAGTAATCAACACTACCTTGGAGATGTGTGTATGTGTATGGCCTTGACAAAACTTAAGTGTCCTTTCAGATACATGTCAAGAATATTTCTCAAGCAGTTAAAGCTTTATGGATTTTTTTCAGGGGTCTGAGTCTGAGATATATTTCTTAAATCAGTAGTAAGGCTGGCTTCACATGTGTGAAGAGGGATGAGCACAGTTAAGTAGAAAGAATGTAGGACCTGATATTTAATTGGCTCTGCTCTCTACTACCTATATGACCGTGGCTAGGTCACTCGATCTCTCTGGCCTCATTTGTGAAATGCTGTTATGGTCATATACTACATGCTGTATGCCTCTGAGCTGTAATTACAGTTGAACTAGTCAGAATTCCCATAATTGGGATCTAGTCAGCCCTCTCTATTGTTTCAACAATCTGGCTGCTGTGGGGGGTGTAAAATCAACAACAACCAGCTCACAGAATGCTTCAAAAGCCCAGGTTCTTTTGCTCTGCTTTACTAAGGAAAGCAAGGTTAAAGGGTTAACAAACTTACTTCAATTCAGCATACAAATACCATTCACTTAGTTCAGGGGAAAAAGCCAGCACCCTGAACTTCTGAGCAAATACAAACAAATCACAAACATCGACAAACAGGCCAAATACAATTCATAGTTACCAACATCTAAGTTCAACCTGGGAGCTCATAGCAAGGGCTGGCCCAGAGTCACATGCGCCACCATGGCTGGGGGTCAGAGCTCCGAAAAAGAGAAAGCCAAACCCTGGTTTTATATCTTTTTCAGGGTCAAGGGTGAGTCATACATGCAACTCGCCCACGTGACCTAAAATCCACACAAATATTCGACTTAAACCCATGTGGTCTAAAAGCCTGTGGTGTCACAAACATGTCACTCAAACTCATGTAAACTATGCTTTCCCGTAAGGCACGGAGGTCTTCACGGACTCCTAATTTAATCAAGGAAATAAAGGCCAAACTCTTCAAGGGCACTTGGTTGAACTAACTGCTAAGAGCCAGTTTTGATTGCCAACACACCTATAAAAGTGCAAAAGTTCCACATCTTCTATCCACCACCCGTTGGTAAGGAGGCAGGTTGCGCAGATCTTGATACAAACTGGTTAACTATTACAATAATAAGAGGTGGGACATACTATACGGTGTTGTTAGGAAATACTCCCTGTAGTTCATACAACTGTTACAAGTTTCACTGAAATTGCCTAGGTTTTATGGCAAAAGTTTCTTTTCTGGCTTTTCCCTTTGATACCATTTCTACTCTGAGTAAGTATAATGAGGATTATTTTAGCCCTTTAAAAAATACATCACTGCCACCCTGTGTGTCCTTTCCCCCACCCCCACCCCCACCAGTTCATGGAGAATTGGGATTCCTGTGGCTCCAGGTCTGTTTAGGAAAGTTTAATTAGTAGTGGTGATTAACCTACAGTAAGCATTTTCTAGTAGGTAATTAAACATTCTTTTTTGTCCCTCTTCACCTATTTTGTAATTTCTTTAACTCATTGTTTGCTTCTGGTGTTCCATGTAACTGTACATGGTGATACTGCAGTGGTAATGCAGGTGTCCCCTGCAGCTGCTGTGGAAACAGTGTGTTCAGCCAGTTTAGCAGCATCTAATGTGATCTTTGGGTTTTAAAGCTTTCTCATCAGTTACTAGGACTGACAATTTTTATTAGTATACTTTAAGGAGCACCAAAAGCATTGAAAATGTCAACATGGATTTGAGTGTCTGATGAAGCACAGATTGGCAAATGATTCCCTCTCCCACCCATTTCCTGGCATGTGGCTAATTCCAGACATAGCTCCTACTCCACCCCTATTGCAGTAACAGAATTACTGAGAAAACCTAACACCCCCCCCCCCCCCTTATAAAGGGAATGGGAAAGACTGCTGGAGAAAGTGGGAGTGTTACCTTGAAGGCAGAAGGGATTGTTGGTCAACACTTGCAGGCGAAAAGAGAATGAAGAAGTGGGTGAATCAAAACTGGAGGGGGGGAGCTGCTAATTTAGATGTTCAATTCACTTTTTACAAAACAGTGTCTTGTGGCAACTCCTTGAAGGTAATCTTATTTTCATCTTGAAGACTCAAGTTAAATAACTTTTCACAGGTATAAATATTTCTACAGAAGTTCTCTCTCTACAGAAGTTTCTGACAACAAAGTTGGCTTTATGTTTGCTTTATGACTTTATTGTGCCAGGCACATGTCTCTCTCCCCCCACTTCCCATGTAATTCGTATGTTCATGTTCTGCTTCTGGAGAAAATTATGAAATTATGCTGACTGGGAACCATTAGAAATTTATGCTAACGTCAACTCAGTTCCTAATCTCCTCATGACAGTCATGTTTGCCATTTTGGAGATTCCTGTTACTTCTGAAGGCCCTAACATCCCTTTCATTTTCATCAGATGACCTTTGCTAAGGTCAAGGCAATTGTGAACTCATTCTCTATTCCCTTAACATTTACCTCTAAACTCATCCTGATCTGCAGGATCTTTTTTTTTTTTTTTGCTATGTTTCTTGTGTGTTTCTTTTTCTCTACAAACATGGGCTGATAAGGGGAGGTTTGAGGAGGGATGAGCAGTGAGCACCTATTTGAGATTATGTAACATAAATTTGTAGTGGTTGTAGTGGCTGCTGTACAGCAGCTTGTGTTGGGGGCTGTAATAATTAGGGTGATATGGGTGTATTGGTAGCTTTAGACAGGAGGGTCTAGATGGCCTGAGTGCAGAAGCTTGTTACTTTTGTGACCTTTAACGTTAAACTCTGGGCAGCCCCAGTTGCTTTTAAGGATTACATGGTCTTTCATGTATGATCCCAAGTTCCTATGATCATCTCATACAAATCTAATAATGCTTTTTATTCATATTTATTATTGATTTTTTTGTGCAACCTTACCCATTAGTTTTAAACACTAGTTTGTTTTTTTATCCAGTTCCCAATCTTTAGATTTCTAACGACATGTTTTGTTGTAGTGAAGAATTGTCAATCGAGGGGTGCCTATCATGTGGGGGATGCCATATGAATTCTGATTTCAGAGAAATCTTAGAGGACCAACCATCAATGATGATTCATGCAAGGTGAAGAATGAAACTCATGGAGGACTTGACAAGGGAGTGGGGGAGAGTGATGCAAAAAAGAAAATGGAAAAGAATGCATAGAAGAAGACACGAGGTGCTTTAGAAGCAAACACAGACCAGCGGGACATTATTACATATCTAATATTCCGGATGGATTGTGTGTAATGAAAATGAGCAGTTTCACATGCAGTTCTTTACTTTTTAAATGGAGATAAACATTTTTGATAAAATTGTCGAATTCGTACCACCCAAGTCTATTTGGGGACAAATATCAATTTCTGAAGTTTGAAGCATTCCTCCCCCTCCCCCCCCGCCCCCAATATGTGGATGCATATAGTTTATTTCACTAAAGTATTGTGCCTTGTATTTTTCTTTAGGCTTCATATTATCTTCCCAGTGCTTTGCACAATACTCTTTGTACAAAACATGCCAGGATTTCTATTAACATTTGTATAAGCTTTTCACTGATTTCCATTGGCATTTCTAGTCTTACCTGAGTCCTTTAGGAAAAATGAAGTTTTTTGCATAAATGCCTACAATTCAAAGAACTAAAAAGCTTCAGCTTCTTCAGAAAGAACACGGTAGACAAAATCTTTGATTTTAATCATTGTAGAGGGAGCTTTACAGCTTTACAGCTTATGGTGCCTTGGGGTACTTAAGTGACTTTTCTACACACCTAGAATGTTTCTGGGCAGGACTTGGATTTTTCTAACTCTGCTGTTCTCTCCAACCAACATGGATATGTTTAAGAAGGGAACCTGAAGTGATATATACGTGAAAGTCAGTGTCAATGTAGCCAAATAAAATGATTATTTGTTTAATGATAGATAAGAAGATAATATAAGAGTAGCTGGTATGGCCCAGAAAATGCATGTCTTCATTCTTCTCCTAGATGAGAAGCTTCAAGAATGTAAGCTCCTTGAGGGCAGAGATCAAGCCTCTTAGTCTTTTCAGTGAACCTGCCATATAGTAAGCATTTAATAAAGACTGGCTGAATATTGCTTATTTAGTAAATCTAATCAGAATAAACTTTCATAATAAATTTGAGTTCGTGTCTGTGAAAGGTTGTGTTACTCAGTACCATAATGGGTTAGTAATGTATTGGTGGGTATTTTTGAAATGTACCTCGGAAATAAAAGATGATTGCTTACGGAGGATGTTGCCTTCTAAAAGTCCTACCTAGGCAACTTTGAATATATCTACTATAGCTTTTATTGATTTTAGTTTTTTATATACTTGTATGAAAGTTTTTATCAATGTGTCAAATACAGAAATCAAATTCGCAAAAACCAAATACAGGTTATATTTATGTTAAATTTCAGATATTACCTTGGTGTTGGATCCCATCCCTTGAGAATTTCAGAATTGAAAGGGTCTTTCTTCCTTAGAGGCCATTTAGAAACTGTAGTCTCCCTAAGAATCCTCTCTGAAACCTTTCTATTAAGTTGCCAGCCAAGACAGAAATCTGGGGATGACTCCAACTCTGTTGAGCCGTAATATTTTGTGGCTACCATCCCCTTTATTAGGTCCTTGCAGGCCAAGCAATTCTTTCCTTGACATCTCCTGAAATACTTGAAGACTAAATCTCCTCCAGACTAGATAGCCTCAGTTCCTTTAACTGATCCTTTCTAAAGCATGCCCAGCACTCAATACAGTATTCCAGATGGTATCTAACCAGGGGCTCATTCATGGAGGCTGTAACCTAAAACAGAATACACTCTGACCATGCTTCACTGCCCAGTCACATTATGGACCCAATTTGCATTCTACTAAACTTCCTTAGTTCTTTTGGAGAACTGTTACCTCATGTAACACCTGCCATCTTGTTCTTGAGAAACCAATTTTTTTTTAACCCAAATGTTAGACTGTTTCTATTATTTTTACTTTACTAGATTTAATCCAAAATCCTTGCCTGAAAAGATCTTTTTGAAACCAATCTCTTTGTAACTAATTTTCCCTGTTACCTTTGTGTCATCTGCAAATTTGATAAATATGACATATATACTGTGACTAAAAAGGCCTTGGAAAAAATGTATAGGACCAAGCACTTGTGATACACTACACCATATCTTCCAAATTGACATTCAAAATCATTTCAATGTGGCTGTTCAGTTATTTCGAAGTTCACCTACCTATGCTACAGCATAGCTTCCTCTTTCCATCAAACAAATGAATCACATGAAAGACTGTCAGATACTTTGTTCAAATCAAGGTAAACTATATCTGGAGCTCTCAGAGCTAGTAGCCTAACCTCGTCAGAAAAGGTAATGAGTCTGGCATAACCTGTTTTCATGATCTCCCTTTTCTACATGGCTACTAATTAATTAGCCTTAAGTATATTATATAAAGAGACTTTCTTTCCTTTTTTGAAAATCAAGATTTTACCTCCCTTGTCTAGTCCTGCAGAGCCAGAACCTTATAGAGGGATTTGGGGGAGAACTTAAGCGAGTCCCTGTTTTCCAGCCGCCATCTGGGCTCCACCCCCTAGCCAGAACCCTATAATGGGCTCCTGGTGATGGAGATAAACATGGTTCATTCAAATCCTACCTGTACCTGTCTGATTGGGTACAGTCATTCAATCAGCAAACATTTGTTCAATGTCTCCAATGTGCTAAGCATTGTGCTAGGTACTATAAATGTAGGCATGCACACAAAATGAAATAATCCCTATTTTCACAGAGCTTATCAGGAGAAACAATATGTGCACATAATATATAGAAGAATAAATACAAAATTAGTATGAGCAGATTAAGTAAGGCAAAGAGAATAAGAGCACTAGCAGTTGTGGGGCAGGGTGGGGAGAGGGTCCAGTTAAAAGTCCATTATGTGTCAATATAAAAATAGACAACCTATGTTCCACCTACTGGTTCTGTAGGCTCATAACACTCCTGGGTTGTCAGAAGAAATCTTTTTCCTGTAGATTGAATTCAAGACACTACTTTCTGTGTGAATTAATACCTCTTACACAAGGTACAAGGTGCTCCAGTGCTCTGTAATTTTCTTCTTAAAAGGCCCCGAGTTCCTCTCCTTGACCAGTGACTTTCTAAGCTACTCAGTCACATTTGACTCCATCACCATCGTCTGTCCTGCTTTAGCCCCTAAAATAATTCTTCGTATCATCTCGTGCCTGCAATGACAGGTCAGTGTCTCTTCCCTCCACTCCAATATGAAGTGTGCTGGTTTTCCAAGAGCACCTTGGAAGAGTTCCATAAAAGGAACTTCCAACTACATGGTCTCCTTATTTCCCAGCCCCTCCCTTTCTAGATTCTTTTATCTTCCTGAAGTCTCATGACCTTCCTCTGTTCTGATTCCTTTTCCTTCTTACTGTGCTGATCCTTCTTGATCTTCATTTCATTGACAGAAGAACCACAGAAGTTAGTCAGTGGTGCTCCAGAAAGTGTTGTTTAAAGATGATGAAAGACTGACTCCCGTTTCTCATCTTCCATAGCTTTCAAGCTGAGGACTTCCAAAGAAGCTTATTTGCAAGAAGAACATGATCACTCCCCTTCCTATACTACATATTGAGCTCAATTCTCTCCTGAGCTCCAGTCCCACTTTTCCTACTGACTGCTGGATATCTCTTCTTGGATTTTCCTTAGAAATCTTAAACTAACATGTCCAGAATGGAACTCATTATCTTTTTCTCAAATCATCTCTAACTATAACTGTTGGTGTTAAACGAAACTCCTCAGGTTTTGGGTTTTTTGGGGGGAGGGGGAGCGGGGCAAAGATACTGGAATGGTTTGCAAATTCCTTCCCCAGGTCCTTTTACAGGTGAGGAAACTGAGGCAAACAGGGTTGAGTGACTTGCCCAGGGTCACACAGTAAGTGTCTGAGGCCACATTTGAACTCCCGAAGATGAGTCTTCCAGACTCTCAGCCCAAGCACTCTATTCACTGGGCCACCCAGCTGCCCCGCCCTCTGGCTGACTTCCTTATTTCCGTTGAGGAAATTCTATTCTTCTAGTAATCTAGGATTGCAACCTACTAGTCATCCTCCTTATTCTCTTTTCACTCTCTTCCCTCCCCCACCTTATCTAATAAATTGCCATTCTTCACAAGGACTTGTAGTTTGGTTTTTCACTTTATTAACACTTGTCACATCTGTCCTTTTCAAGCCTTAATCACTTCTCCCCTGGACTACTCTCATAGCCTCTCAATTGGTCTTGCAGTATCTAGTTTCTTTCCTCTACAGTGGCCAAAGTGATAGTCCTAAAGGTTGGGTTTGACAGAGTCCTTCCCCTTGATCTAGAACATTCTGTGATTCTTGTTCTGTTCGTAGTAACAATAATAGCAATAACTGCTAGAATTTATACAGTGTTTTGAAGTTTACAAAGTGCTTTACAAATATTATCTTCGTTTGATTTTATTTCATTTTGTATGATCTTCACTATGGTATTTTACAGTTGAGTAAACAAAGGCAAAACAGATTTAAGTGATAGAACACAGACCAGATTTGAAGTCTTCCCCAATTCCAAGTCTAGTATTTCAAATTAACTGTTAGCTGCTTTTAAAAAGCCTTCCCCCGTCTTCCTTCACGTAGTCTTTATAGGTTGATTAATAAGGGCTCCGTTGCCATTCAAGCTCAAAATGCCATTCCCTTCAGAAGACCTTTATGGTTCTCCTTAGCTGTTACAGCCCCTTCCTGGTATTTTTGTGTGGTATGTAGACCATATTCACTTGTTTGTGAATGTGCTTTATCATCCCCAGAGATCAAAAACTCCTTGAGAATTGTGACTGTCTCAATAAAGTCCCTGCCCTCTAGTAGGTACTTAACCTTTGTTTTGATTTTTCTGGATCCGTTTTAGAGTGGAAAAGAAACCTTTAGAGGTCACCTCCTCTGATCCCCTCATTTTATACATGAGGATCCTGAAGTCTCAGAGATTGTGACTTGTGATAGGTCAAATGCAGCACATACCTCAAGTTTTATCATACACTCAGCAAATGGTTATGTCATCTAGCTAGCTTTTGCTCCAACAGTTTGGTGATGTGGAATCACTCAACTCATTGTTCCCCCCTTCGAGACAATAGGCTATTTTTATTCCCTCTCTCTAGTCCGTATACCATTTCTTTCTGATCAGATCATGTTCCTTCTGTGAGACTTGGTCACGTTTGCCTGTTTCATAAAATCTTTCTCCATCACCACTTGACCAAGTTTTTTCATCACCCTCTGAACTTTTATGCCTCTGAATTGCCAATTGATCACGTGGCCTTGTGGCCATCTTTTGTGTTGTCCTGAACTGTTATTTAATATTATTTACAAATTCGTCTTTTTGTTTCTTACTACCTGCATTCGATGTTCATTTTCTGCCTCTTTTCTTCTTCCCTAATATTTTCTAGTGAAAAAAAATTACACCCCCCCCCCCCCCAGAAAAAAAAGTAATAAATCACCTTGGACAATTTTTTGGAGACAGGTAGACTATAGCTTAGTTCAGTAACTGACATTTCTATTTCTGTTTATCTTTACATATTGAAATTTCCAAAAAAAGAAAAAAGATTTCTTATAAAATATATTACTAGTAGAGTCAGGAATTTGGAAGTTGGAGGACCTGAGTTCAGATAGCAGCTTAGATACTGACTGGCCATTTAGTTTGGTCATTATAAAATAATTAATGTATACAGCAGGAGCTCTAGGAACCCAGCAAACTCTAAACAGGATCCTTAAATGTAAATCCCTTACAATCCTATTTAAGTCCCTGAAGGGGGAGAGAGACTGACACAGAGAAATTGCTTGGGTGGCCTAGGATCATCTCTTCCTTGCAAAGACTGAGTAATCTCTTAGAGATTGTGTAGAAGGCATTCAGTGTGGATATGTTGAGTAGTTAAGATGGCAAGCGTACTTTAGGGTCCTTTCCACCTAATACATTCTTTCTCTTTTTCGTTTTTTTTTTGTTTGTTTGTTTTTTTGGAGAAGGCAAGGCAGTTGGGGTTGAGTGACTTGCCCAAGGTCACACAGCTATTAAGTGTCAAGTGTCTGAGGCCAGATTTGAACTCAGGTTATCCTGACTCCATGGCTGGTGCTCTATTCACTGTGCCACCTAGCTGCCCCAAGACAGTTTCTGAATTCTGAAAATTAACTTTTTAATATTCTGTATCATGCTTGGCTATGGAAAATTCATGTCTTCAGAATCTTAGTCTAGTGACATAGTAATAACTGTCATTTTACCATACTTTCTTTGCCATCTTTGTAAATAACTTTGACTGCAAAATACAATTAAAATACAGATAATATTATTTAATCTTTGGAGTTTTCAGTGAAAGCTTCAGTTGATCAGTCATTTAAGTGATCGCTGTATTAAGTAAGCCCCTGCTCCCAAGGAGCTTACATTTTTATCTGTTTGGATTCTAGATAGTGTAATAGTTTCTATTACAGTAGATTGTAAAACTCAAAATAATCTATATTTTATGTCAAATTGTTCTGTGACTCTTAGCAAGTCACTTAAATCTGTCTTGCCTTTGATTACTCAACTGGAAAATACCAAAGAATAACACCTACCTCCTAGCACAGTAGTGAAGATCATATGAAATGAAATCATATCAAATGAAGATAATATTTGTAAAGCACTTTGTAAACTTCAAAACACATGTATTATGTTAGGAAAATTTTTAATTCATTGGTACATGGGGGGAGGGATGTCTCTAAACTTTTTAGTAAAATTTTCTTTTTTTTCATTTATTTTTATTTTATTTTTTTTGATAGGTGATTTTTTTTATTTAATATATTTAGTTTTCAGCATTTTCACAAGAGTTTGAATTACAAATTTTCTCCCCATTTCTACCCTCCCCCCTCACTCCAAGATGGCGTATATTCTGGTTGCCCTGTTCCCCAGTCAGCCCTCCCTTCTGTCACCCCCCTCCCCTCCCATCCCCGTTTCCCTTCCTTTCTTGTAGGGCAAGATAAATTTTTGCGCCCCATTGCCTGTGTATCTTATTTTCTAGTTGCGTGCAAAAACTTTTTTTTTGTTTTTGAACATCTGTTTTTAAAACTTTGAGTTCCAAATTCTCTCCCCTCCCCACCCACCCTCCCTAAGAAGTCAAGCAATTCAACATAGGCCACATGCGTATCATTATGTATAACCCCTTCCACAATACTTATGTTGTGAAAGACTCACTATATTTTGCTCCTTCCTAACCTATCTGCCTTTATTGAATTTTCTCCCTTGACCCTGTCCCCTTTTGAAAGTGTTTGTTTTTGATTACCTCTACCCCCATCTGTCCTCCCTTCTATCATCCCCCCCCTTTTTTTTTTATCATCTTCCTCCTTTTTTCCTGTGGGGTAAGATACCCAATTGAGTATGTATGGTATTCCCTCCTCAGATCCAATCTGATGAGAGCAAGATTCACTCATTCCCCTTCACCTGACTTCTCTTCTCTTCCTACAGAACTGCTTTTTCTTGCCACTTTTATGCGAGATAATTTACCCCATTCTATGTCTCCTTATCTCCCTCTCTCATCCCTTAATTTTATTTTATTTCTTTTAGATATCTTTCCTTCATCTTCCACTCACTCTGTGCCCTCTCTCTCTCTCTCTCTCCCTCTCTGTACACATATATATATATATATATATGCATATTCCCTTCAGCTACCCTAATACTGAGGTCTCATGAATCATACATATCATCTTTCCATGTAGAAATGTAAACAAAACAGTTCAACTTTAGTAAGTCCCTTGCAATTTCTTTTTCTTGTTCTTTTTCTTGATTACCTTTTCATGCTTCTCTTGATTCTTGTGTTTGAAAGTCAAATTTTCTATTCAGCTCTGGTCTTTTCACTGAGAAAAGTTTGAAAGTCCTCTATTTTATTGAAAGTCTATATTTTGCCTTGGAGCATGATACTCAGTTTTGCTGGGTAGGTGATTCTTGGTTTTAGTCCTAGTTCCGTTGACCTCCGGAGTAGCGTATTCCAAGCCCTTCAATCTCTTAATGTAGAAGCTGCCAGATCTTAGGTTATTCTGATTGTGTTTCCACAATACTCAAATTGTTTCTTTCTGGCTGCTTGCAGTATTTTCTCCTTGATCTGGGAGCTCTGGAATTTGGTTACAATATTCCTAGGAGATTTCTTTTTGGGATCTATTTGAGGAGGTGATTGATGGATTCTTTCAATTTCTATTTTGCCCCGTGGCTCTAGAATATCAGGGCTGTTCTCCTTGATAATTTCTTGAAAGATGATATCTAGGCCCTTTTTTTGATCATGGCTTTCAGGTAGTCCAATAATTTTTAAATTATCTCTCCTGGATCTATTTTCCAGGTCAGTGATTTTTCCAATGAGATATTTGACATTGTCTTCCTTTTTTTCATTCCTTCTGTTTTATAATATCTGATTTCTCATCAAGTCACTAGCTTCCACTTGCTCCAATCCAGTTTTTAAGGTAGTATTGTCTTCACTGGCCTTTTGGACCTCCTTTTCCATTTGGCTAATTCTGCCTTTCAAGGCATTCTTCTCCTCATTGGCTTTTTGGAGCTCTTTTGCCATTTGCGTTAGTCAATTTTTTAAGGTGTTGTTTTCAGTATTTTTGGGGTGTCCTTTAGCAAGTCATTGACTCGTTTTTCATGGTTTTCTTGCATCTTTCTCATTTCTCTTCCCAATTTTTCCTCTACTGTTCTTACTTGCCTTTCCAAATCCTTTTTGAGCTCTTCCATGGCCTGAGACCAGTTCATGTTTTTCTTGGAGGCTTTTGTTGTAGGCTCTTTGACTTTGTTGACGACTTCTGGCTGTATGTTTTGGTCTTTGTCACTGAAGAAAGATTGCAGAGTCTGAGACTGAATCTGGGTGCGTTTTCGCTGTCTGGCCATGTTCCCAGCCAACTAACGTGACCCTTGAGTTTTTCAGTGTGTTATGACTGCTTGTAGAGTTAAGAGAACTATGTTCCAAGCTTGGGGGGATGCGCCAGCTCTGCCACACCAGCACTCCTTCCCCAAGAACCCCCAACCTGGACTGGACTTAGATCTTCAGCAGGCTCTTCACTCCTGCACTGATGCACCACTTAATTCCTCCCACCAGGTGGGCCTGGGGCCAGAAGCAACTGCAGCTGTAGTTGTATAGCTGCCCCACCTCCAATGCCCCCCCCCCCCAGGTGGCTGAACTGTGAACTATAACGTTTTTAGTAAAATTTTCTAAATAATATTTATGAAGCCAAGATGCAAATACTTTCTCATTTGCTTTGGAAGGTCAGAGTTTATAGCACTATTCGGACAGTTACATTTGAGTCTTTTAGGGTTGGTTTTATTTTTTTTTTTTGAGTATTTTAGTTTTTCTCCCTTCTGTCCCTGATATGACCCGGCTAGTTATACAGTATTTCCTGATCAGTGCATTCAGTCTATTTCTGTTGCATTTATTTTATTAATAGCAATATATTGAATTTTTGAGATGACTTTTCACTAATGATTGTAAATAATGAAACAGTATATTTAATAAACCCTCAGAAAGCATTCATTTAGTAGGAAGTTGTGGGATTCTGGTTCTCAATCTGTACCTTACATTTTATATGACTTTATTCTCTTTAGGCCTGTTTTTTCCTCATTCATAAAACCTGGTGTGGAGAGATTGGGGGCAGGGGCGAGGGTGGGTGGGGGAGGTTGATCTTGGCACAGAGGTCTATTTTGTGATTCTCCTCCTCAGTTGGGAGTGACATATATTGAAAAGTATTGTCAAGGGGCAGCTAGGTGGCGCAGTGAGTAAAGCACCGGCCCTGGAGTCAGGAGCACCTGAGTTCAAATCCACACCATGGCTGTGTGAGCTTGGACAAGTCACTTAACCCCAATTGCCCTGCCTTCCTCAAAAAAAAAAAAAAGTATTATCAAATTAACATGAAAGGGACAATCATCTGTGCTTTAGAAACTCTCAGTATTTATAGTGCCTTAAAATTCCTTCTAATATAATAAAATAACATACATTGATAGTACTTAGTGCATTACTTGGCCCCCACCAGTCAATCGTAAGCTCCTATGTAGATTTTGAGCTACAAGTGCCCCTAAAACCCAGAGCAAGTCTGTGCTTTCTGATGTTTAATCTGTTATTTGTTATTTAAAATATTAAAATGAAGAGGTTGTTTGTAGGGAAGGGAACCATATGTTTCTAGGGGTGTCTGCCATGGCCCCAAAATACCTACACGCCAGGTCCTGCCGAAAGAATTCGACTCATGCCTTCTCAGCCAAGGGAAAAGACAAAGTTTATTAGAGATTCACCATAATGGGCTGTCTTAAGAAATCTCCCCTCCCCCATTGTGAAGCCTGTTTCCACAAGCAGGCCAGATTCAACCTACTGGATTAGATTGAATTTGAGCCCCTTCATAGAGGCAAGATGGAGATTATATACACAAAGACTGTAGGAGGGATTGAGGAGTGGTCTGGGGTGACTAGAGGAGGGGTTTAGGGAGGGTCTTGAGGGGAAGTCCAAGGAGGGCAAGGTGAGGTAATGGGATTAAGGGTGGGAAGTAGCTGAACAACAAAGGGCAAGGCTAGGTAGAGATTTGGGCCTAATGATAATGTGAGGCTTGTGGCCTTAGGGAAAGGCCAGATCCAGTTGGAAGATTCAAGGACAGTTCAAGGGGGCTCCCAGAGACTGCATTCCAGATTCAAGGGGGTTCCCGGAGACTGGGCCCTCATCATTCCCCCCTCAAACAAATAGGACCCAAATTCTTTTGGGGTCAGGGATGAAAATCTCAGCTTCTGAAACTGCTTCCTGCTGGCAAGGGGTGTAGATCTGTTCCCGGCTCCATGGGTCCAGTTCAGGGGGTACAAGGTCTTAGCGGTCATTTGGAAGTTGATGGCTTGGAGCCTGGAGGACACAAACTTGGCAGGGAGGTTAAGCAAACAACAAAACAGACAGTACAGGAGTACAGAGAAAGGACAATATCCCTGGTGGGAATTAAATGTGACTATTTCATACCTAGCTCCCCTAATCACTTGTTCTGTGTACCACACTACTTCGGGGTTCACGAGTGTGTAGCATATCCAAATTAGGTAGGGGGTATCTAAGAGCAAGGTTTGATAATGTGGTGAGCCTGTGGTTAGCCAGCCACTGGTGGCCATCTGCTTCTAGGATGCTCTGAACTTGATATGGAGTCAGAACTTCCAGGGGCTGGCCAAGTGTAAGTTTAGAGGCTTCCTCAATTAGAGTGGCTGTAGCAGCCAGAGAATCTAATTGTTTTAGATTCTGACAGGGGGTCAGATCCTACCATATGGTCTCTCTTTTCTCTATCCTCACTCCTTTGATAATTCCATCCTGGGTCACTAGTGGGAACAGCAGCTGTACCTGGGGGATATTTTATGGGGTTATTGCTAGCCAAACGATCCCCAAATTTTTGGGCATGTTCCCAGATTCTCCTCTTCTCCTCAGTGGTACAACAGGTAGAGAAAAGGATATGCAAATCACACCAAGAAAGTTCAAATTGTAGGCACAGATCCCTAAAACCCTCAGTAAACTTAGTGGGATCTTCTGAGTATCTCCCCAGTTTTTCTTTAATTTGAAGGAGATCTGAAATGGAGAATGGAACATGCACTCTCCTT